>NC_092164.1:42846740-43532705 GCF_045791955.1 Oncorhynchus clarkii lewisi
TTATTTGGAGCAGCAATATGATCTTAACGAATCTCCACAAATGAGTCATATGAGGAATTCAGACATTGGCAGCATGAACTCAATGCTAGTTGTTGGATTCCACCAGCCTCCTCAGATGGCATCAGAACCCCTCTATGTCCTCAGGTATACAGCAAGAAACAACAATATGATGGATTTGACAGGTGGAGAGGTGAGGGGCTTCTTAAACAATATCATAAGGCAAATGGGACTCATTTATTTTAGGCAGATATGAGTCAAATTGTAGCTGCAGATGCCTTATTTGGTATATCAAGGAAGCTATCCTCAGGCACGACTGTGGAGGGACCCAAATCTGCTGAAAGGTTTTTCTGCAAACAGAAGGCTCACACATTTGTCTGTGTGGCTCAGAACCTGTCAAATTAGGTACTTTAGATGCTATACAATGAAGTGTCAAAAGTTTCTATGTGAGACTAAGGCAATATAGTAAGTCTGGCATCACAGATCATGATAAAACACCCAACAGGTTTGATTGGAGATACTTTGGTTGGTCTTGGATTTTTACTAATATGTCAAAAGAAGACTGGACTCCTTTACAGCCCATTCATGCTAAAAAAATAAATGTACTTGATATATCCAGTAATGTCAATCATCTTTACACAGGTTTTTACAGGTACCTTGGACTTCTCAATATTCCCACACGGTGTCTTGATCTGAGAATACCAGGAGCAACTCGGGGACATTTTAGAGTTGGACAATTCAGGATGAATTATCAGTTTGAGATACTTAGTGTACTACTCAACCCTTTTCACACTACTGAGTCCAGTGGGGCTGCGCCAAGCTGAATTTTGGCCTGGCCCGGTTATGCATTCATTCACCATAAGATTTCTGGAACTGTGCTGCAAAGGACAGTGAGAAAGAAAATAGAGCCAGTACAGTACCCTTTTTTGGATCGGCACAATAGTGGAGAAAATGGTATTGGTTCTCCCTAGATAGGCTACCCAAATACATAAACAATATTTTATCAGTAGAATATTATAGACAATTGACCTTTTAAAGCAAATCAAATACAAAACAGGCATTTTTGTTGGTGTATTGGAAGGTTTCTGTTCCTTAGAATCCATGGAGGGTATGTAATCTTGCAGAATTCCAATATCTTTGTTACCTCGGTTTTGGCCTAGACCATACTAGTCAATCCCAGATAATGAATCTGCTCATGAGAGGGAAGCGGTTCCAAATTTCAAACAAAAACAAGGTCTGTAGATAGACTACAGAGGATTACGACGGCAGGAATAACGGAATGATTATATTTTTAAATAAGAACATTACATTTAATATCTGCAGCTTGTAACCACACTCTGCAAAGCTCTGGATCGCGCAAAGTTACCAATTCGATTGCGTCCATGTTCCAAATTTCTACGCATGATTTAATTTTGACGCGAAAACCTGAAGCCACCCAAAGTTGGAGCTCTTAACCTCACAAGTGCAATCCTCTGGGAGGCTATATCTCGTTGTTCATACTTGCAACAGTAAACTGACATTATACATTTATATATATTTTTTAAATATCTCATTCATCCGCTGAGAAGCTATGCCGAGGTCGAATAGGCAAAAAGAATACAAGCCTGGGGATCTCGTGTTTGCGAAAATGAAGGGTTATCCACATTGGCCCGCGAGGGTAAGCTCCTTCATACTTTTCTTATTGCTTAACCAAACGCTAATAGTAGGCTTACCTCTTCTTGTTTCTAGTCCACATGCATGTAGGCCTATCTGCTAGATCAGTTCAACGAGGCCTACCCCCTGGTCTTTGCAAAGTTTATTGGCGTATGACTACGTGGTGTGAAATAGGCTAGTGACATTTTTTTGTACATTCGGTGTTTGATTTTGAGAAATGCGAAATCATCTATTTGTAGCAGTAAACATACTTTTACAGTAACCTAGCAAAAGCCGTCCTTATTACTGTTCAGTTCGCAGAGGCACGGTTTAATTTAACCATTGATACGAGGCCTAGTATAGGCTGTTCGATAGATCCTGGCTTCATGTAAACAAACATGAATAACATCTTCAACTTCGGTAACAAATAGGCTCGAGTAGCCTACGTTTAAGAACAGTTACCACTCGGATATTAGGCTATTCCAAGTCCAACTAGTAGCATTTTACAATGTGAATGTGAGACAAAGTTGAGGCGAGTCGTGAAATGGATTCTTTGAAACACTGTAACCGAGTTTGCTACAATGTGGTAATTCCCGTATGGTTAATATTTGGCGGCAGCGGCGGCGTTTGATTGTCTGGAAGGAATGCATGAGCCTATTGTAACGGTAATGTAAATGTTGTATTTTAGCCTAGACTCCATTCCAAATTAGGGGAAAGTGGGTGATTTATTGTCATTAATGAGAATTGCCATTGTTTATATATATATATAAAAAAAACAAGTTATATCCTCGGGCAAAGGACAACACACATTGCTTGAATTGGTGCTCTCCCTTCCCGAGGCATTCCAAATCCATTGAAGTGTAATTAACTGTTTCGGCAACGTGGATTAGTTTCAAGTAAATATTCTACCAATTTATGCAACAACAGCGTTTGGAGACTTCTAAAAGTTTCATTAATTTATTTTCGTCAAAAGTCATGCCAAATGTACCTCTGTAATGTATACTTTTGCACAGTAGCCTACCCAAAACGACATTGGGAAATGACCAGCTGAAGCAAAAAATAAATAAAAGAAAGTAGTCTTCAGGACAATGTGTTATTTGTTCATTTGTATTAATTGTGCATTGCTCATCATGGCAGTATACTGTACATTACAGAAATTCACAACCAGATGCCTAGAGGGCACTGTTACAAAAGTAAGATATAGAGCATGATATCAGAAAGCTCAGAATGGCTGTCAGCCTACGATGACCATAGATACAGGACATGGCTGGTCAGAACCCTGGAACAATGCATATAAACCCCCCCACCCCCCTCCCTCCCCTGTTTTCTGTCTGTCTCTCCTCCCACTATCCCTCCCTCCTTCCCATTTAACAGACTGTCCACAGTCACTGCCCCTGTCCTAGCCCACCAAACACACACTCTGGTAAGACGCACAACGGGCACGCCTATAGGGCCTCTTTGGCATGACGCCCATCAGGAAGCAAGGTGGCACAGCGAGGCAGGCACGGTGACTCAGTGCCCAACCGTTGTCACAGGGCTTCCTGTACAACACACCATAGCTGTGTCCCACAGAGAAAGATAATGGGTACCTCTCAATTTTATGTAGTCTTAATCTGAAAACAAGGTAGCCTAGGTGTCCCGTGTTGTGTCCCAATAATCTCCTTGCTTCCGAAGTGTGCACTTGTTCACTTCCCTTCACGGATTTTAAAGTGGCAATATGTAACTTTTTGGGCCACCCTGACCAAATTCTCATAGAAATGTGAGTTATAGATCTATCATTCTACTTGAAAGCAAGTCTAAGAAGTAGAGGTCGACCGATTAATTGGGGCCGATTTCAAGTTTTCATAACAACGATTACATTGCATTCCACGAGGAAATTGCGTGGCAGGCTGACCACATGTTACGCGAGTGCAGCAAGGAGCCAAGGTAAGTTGCTAGCTAGCATTAAACTTATCTTATAAAAAACAATCAATCTTAACATAATCACTAGTTAACTACGCATGGTTGATGATATTATTAGGTTAACTAGCTTGTCCTGCATTGCATATAATCAATGCGGTGCCTGTTAATTTTTCATGAATCACAGCCTACATCGCCAAACGGGTAATGTTTTAACAAAAGCGCATTCGTGAAAAAAGCACAAGTGGTTGCATGAATGTACCTAACCATAAATATCAATGCCTTTCTTAAAATCAATACACAGAAGTATATTTTTAAAAACCTGCATATTTATTTAAAAGAGTCATGTTAGCAGGCAATATTAACTAGGGAAATTGTGTCACTTCTCTTGCTTTCATTGCATGCAGAGTCAGGGTATATGCAACAGTTTGGGCCGCCTGGCTCGTTGCGAACTAATTTGCCAGAATTTTACGTAATTATGACATAACATGGAAGGTTGTGCAATGTCACAGACATATTTAGACTTAGGGTTGCCTCCTGTTCGATAAAATACACAACGGTTCTGTATTTCACTGAAAGAATAAATGATAATTTCCGGATTTGACTATATTACTGACCTAAGGCTCATATTTCTGTGTTTATTATATTATTATTATTAAGTCTATGATTTGATAATTGATAGAGCAGTGGGAGACGGCAGCAGGCTCGTAAGCATTCATTCAAACTACTGCGTTTGCCAGCAGCTCTTAGCAATGCTTGCTTCACAGCTCTGTTTATGACTTCAAGCCTATCAACTTCTGAGATTAGGCTGGCAGTACTAAAGTGCCTATTAGAACATCCAATAGTCAAAGGTATTTGAAATACAAATGGTATAGAGAGAAATAGTCGACGCGTCATAATTCCTATAATAACTACAACCTAAAAGTTCTTTAACTGCAAATATTGGAGAACTGGGAATATTGAACCACCAGCTTTCATATGTTCTGAGCAAGGAACTTAAACGTTAGCTTTTTTACATGGCACATATTGCACTTTTACTTTCTTCTCCAACACAATGTTTTTGCATTGTTTAAATATGTTCTAGGTGTGCTTTTTTCTATGCTTCCCGTTCTTAATTTATTTTTGCTACTTTAACTTTCGTTTTTTTTTTACACCAGCCTCAAAGAGCTGAAACAATATTTTGGGTTATGGAAAATGTATTTCACAGCGGTTTAGATTGTACACTATCTTATTTTGTCACAAACTGAAATTAGTCCACTATTAGTTTTAGCAACCAGAAAATGGTGGCGCAAAAAACCCAAAACATAAGCATGGGAAGCATAGAAATGTTCTATGCGCGCTATATCTACCGCTTCTTAGACTTGCTTTCCATGTGAATGACAGATCTATAAGTTGGGTCGGGTCGCCCAAAAAGTTACACATTGCATCTTTAAGTAAAAATACTTTAAAGTACTACTTAAGTAGTTTGTGGGGGTATCTGTACTTTACTATTCATATTATTGAATAAGAGAACATCCCTGACTCTGATCTGGCGGATTCACTAAACGCATGCTTTGTTGGAGTGTGCCCCTACTTAAGTATAATTAAAACCAAATACTTTTAGACTTAGTATTTTAATGAGTGACTTACTTGAGTTATTTTCTATTAAGGTATCTAAAATTCTACTCAAGTTTGACAATTGGACACTTTTTCCACCACTTCACGAGAATCAAGCTATAATGTGAAATTCATATGGCTCCGTAGGTTGGAGATTGGTGCTTAACTTTTGGGTTCAAGTCCTGCAGAATAACCTTGTCGAACATGCCAATCCAAATTTTCTTACTCTATGGCTAGTCTTGGCAAAGTAGCTATATTTGCTCTTACATGTTTGACATGACATCATTGTATCATCTGCTCATCAGAATTGTATGTTGAGTTTGTGGATAAATGGAAATAGAAACAATCCTTTGATCTTACATAGTTTTGAATAAGAAATGTAATTAGAGTACTAATTTAGGCCTACTGCTGAAATGTTCATTTTTAGAATGAGTCTTTCTATTTCTGTGTGTGTATGTTCATGTCGGACACCTCCAAATGTGCAACTACACCAAAGAATGTGGCAAATGAGCACGCAGAAAAGTATACGCTCACATAAGCATTGGGTAATTAATACATTTGTGCATGATCCCAGATGTGCATGCACATTCATAACACATTCACAGCACGCAAAACAAAAAATCATTACTATTCCATAAACTAGCCCATAATGCCAAACCTACACAAACTGTGTTGTTTTTTATTGTTCAGCACAAAGTGAGTCAGTGAAGAGACTTATTGATTTGCCACTAGGTTTATTGCCCAATATTTGCCTTTGGGAGAGTGACACCATTTTCACAAAACTAAATGGCAGTCATTTACGCTATGTGTGTATTTGAGTAACAAAACAAGTGTTGGTCAGTCATTAAAGAACCTGTTGACAACCAGGCCTGTCGAGTGTGAAGTACATTTTTAATTACTGGGTCTTTGTTTACACTGGTCTGTCTCTTCTCTTTGTTTCAGTAGCCAACATTTATTTTTGTACATACTTGTTTGTGGTAGCTCCTGCAATTCATAAATCCATATCAGGTACTGGCACAGGTGATATTTAAGAACGTCTGTCCTAGTGCTCCAGTTGCCTTGAGAGATGTGGAGGGTTAACGCCATTAGTTGGTTCTCCCTATTTGATTTCTTAAAAAACAATCCTTTATCTTATATTTTTAATTTTTGTTTTGCTCCATTTATTTTTGGTTTGCTTCATGTCTTTAAGTTTGGTGTGGGTTTAAATTGTGTTTGCCTCCTCTTGGGCAAATTTAGACATGATTGGGGCCTTTAAGTCCCAGTTGGACACCCCATGAGTGTCTTTCTGAAACCCTTTCTGAACCTGTTTTGGTTGTTAGTGACGCTTTGTTAGTTCACCTTCTGTTTGAGCTACAGTTTTTGCTTTCTTTCTGGGGGACATAACAGATGCACTCACTAAAAGATTGCACTCCCCGTTTCCTTCCGCAGATTAATGAGTTACCCGAAGGAGCAGTCAAGTCCCCCTCCAACAAGTACCAAGTGTTCTTCTTTGGGACACATGAGACGTAAGTGAATATGGTTTTTGATGCGACGAATCCTATCACAATTCCAAATGAGCCCCTACCTTCAATACACTTGTGGAGATCTGAGAGAAGTAATATGGTGAAAATACAGACTAGCTTATCAGAGAACAAGTTGGAGCTACCACCATATTGTTTCTTTCGCGTATCAAATTCTCTCCAAATCTCCACAAGTGCATTAGGAGGTTCGTTTGGAATTAGAATTAGCTCCATAGAATAGTATTTTGAAGCTCTGTAGGTTGTTGCATGTGTCAACCTTTGAACCTTCTAAAATTTTGCCATCTCAGTGCATTCCTGGGTCCCAAGGACTTGTTCCCCTATGAGGAGGGCAAGGAGAAGTTTGGCAAGCCCACCAAGAGGAAAGGCTTCAGTGAGGGTCTATGGGAAATTGAGAACAATCCTACGGTGATACACGAACCCGCAGGTTATGAGGTGTGTGTGTGCTTAGATTACGACGGAAATGGTCGTGTCTGTCTACCTGCCGACGTGCATGAGCCTTTGTTCCTGTGTGACACATGACATAATTTTAGCCAATATTAAGAAGCACACCACACAATGTTTATTTTTCCTTTTCTGGTAACACAAAATCCCTATTACTTTATCATCCATGATGAAGAGTACTCCCAAATACAGATTTACCTATACTCAACCTCAGCAAATACAGGGAGTAATTCACCACATTTTCCTGCCAAAATTATGTTCTTTCTCCCTCAGCTGGCAAAGGAGACCCCAGCAGAGGGGGCGGTGGAGGCAGGTGTGCCGCGAAAGGGGAATGCAGAAGGAAGCAGTGATGAGGACGAAGGGACCCTTATCATCGATGAGAAGACCGACAGGGGAGGGGCCAAGAGGAAAGCTGGGGATTCCGTTGAGGTAAGTGTCAGTCACAAGCAATGTTCCCCCCCAAAAATTTACGGCACAGAGCAAATTTCATGTCTGCTGAGCACCAACTTGAACATTTATAGTGAACACTGAGGCTGTAACACCTTTAAGTTCATTTTAACAGTGGCCAAGTAGTCTATTTTATCATAATGTAGACCTACCAGAGTGGCCTACCATCAAAAACAATGGCGTAAATGCATCCCATAACATTTCAACATGGAAATAGCTGTTCTATCATTCAGCCTACAGTAGCAGACAATGTGTGGTGTTCAATGAAGGCCTACATTCCATGAGACTTTTAACCTCTTTATCCGCTTGTCCTTCAGACAAGGTGACTGAAAATGTTGTTTGATGCCAGAAACCACTTTACAAAATCAAATGTATTATTATTCCCATAACATTATTACAGAGAATCATACAAATGATGCTACCCTCTGCCTATTGGCTACTTAGCTTATTCAAACCTGTTTCAAAATACAACACTGCCCCTTTTAAGACAAAAAGGCCCTTTTACCTGACTCGTTTTTTTAAGATGTCTAGAAATGTATACATTTTGTGCTCGTGTAGGAAGCAATCACTCCCGTATTGCTAACTACAAACGATCTATAACTGGGTTAATAACTCACTACCTAGCAAATGATATGAACAAAATGTGCACAAGTGGCTATATGCAGCTCTCGCTTTGATCCTAAACCAAGCTCATCTATTCACGACTGCTCATGTTGTAAACACAGTCCAGTTCAAAGTAAATGGCACAGGCAATGGTCTGTTATCATATAGGCCTACTGCAGCTCTGATTGTTTATGCCCACTGGTCTGTATAGAGTATGGGATGAGACGTGCGTGTCAATGCAATAGTATCCTACTCTGATGTGTTCTGCCTACAACAAAATCTCTTGCATAGTTTGTTTTGTTTCAGTATGTTGCATTGGAAGTGGCTAACATTGCATTGTTTCGATCACAATTGCCACTGTAAAGGGAAATGCTCTAGAACAGTGGTCACCAACCTTTTCTGAGTCAAAATGCAGGCAGAGATCTACTGCTCAGATTAATTTTTACATTACTTA
The DNA here is from genome assembly GCF_045791955.1 of Oncorhynchus clarkii lewisi. Lineage (NCBI taxonomy): Eukaryota > Metazoa > Chordata > Actinopteri > Salmoniformes > Salmonidae > Oncorhynchus > Oncorhynchus clarkii. Next base: position 42,855,330 of record NC_092164.1, read on the forward strand.
AAAAACAAGCGTATGCAACATTGACCAATTTAAAAACAGTACTGTAACAATGAGGTTTGCGCAGTAAGCTATAGGCCCGATACTTTATCAGCACATTGGTTTTGCTTGAATTGCCCTGCCAGTGCACTGTTGCTGGGGGCCATTTAAAAAAAATTATAATAATACAAAAATAATTAAATGAAGTAGCCTGTATGATCACACCGGTAATAGATCAGTTGTATTACTTGTGAGGTGCAGCCGAGTGAGCATACATTTTAAATGTGCTTTTTATTTGTATTTTACTGGGCTGATGGCACCTGCATCTGATGGTCTTAGCGGAGGGAGAGAGCAGCAGACTGAGGGTCCGCCTCTCAACATCCCTCTGCTCTCCCTTTCCTCCACTGACACTGACCAAAAAGGGACACCTTCGCACCGCATAATTTCTGCCTCATGCACAAATTCATGTTACTCTTATGAACAGAGAAAGTGAAATATTACTTGACATTAAATAAGACCCAAGCCGCTAATAATAACAACAATGCAAGCCTATAGATACTTTCCTACTCATTCATTACTGCTGGAGTGTTTGTTGTAGCGCAGAGTGGAAATAGTAGGAACGTGCATTTTATGGCCTTTTAAAAGTGTTGAATACAAAGTGTTGACAGTGCTGAGTAGGAACTTAAACATGAAAGCACTCATAAAAACAACAGCTCTTTCTTTGCTGTGTTCGTTGACAGGTTCTCCCGAGTCATGCTTTGAAATGTTTTGAAATCTCACAGTATCAACTTTACTGCGGCTTTCTTTTATATGTGCTCCGTTACTGCAGACACTGTAATCTGAGCCATCTGATTGGCCAGCGGTAGGCCTGCAGTGCTCTTGATATCAAATTGTAGTTGTCACGTGCCCTTTATACAACAGGTGTAGAACTTCCCGTGAAACACTTCCTTACAATGCAGTTAAGAAAATTGAGGTTAAAAAAAGATTTATTAAATAAACTAATGTAAAGAAAATATAAAAGTAACACCCACTCGCCGACAAATTCTCACAAGGAACCCACATCTGCGAACCCTGTAGCTCCGTCTCCTCTTCATGCGAATGACTGGCACTGGCCTGTATTGGCGAAGAGCTTACTCACAGGCAATGATACCATTTTCTGCTTTAGGCTGCATTATATAGAGTGCATAAAACATTAGGAACACCTGCTCTTTCCATGACAGACTGTCCAGGTGAAAGCTGTGATTCCTTATTGATGTCACTTGTTAAATCCACTTCAGTCAGTGTAGAGGAAGGGGAGGAGACAGGTTAAAGGAGGCGCTTTAAGCCTTGACATGGATTGTGTGTGTGTGTGTGTGTGTGTGTGTGCGCCATTCAGAGGGTGAATGGGCAAGACAAAAGAAAGTTCCTTTGAACGGGATATGGTAGTAGGTGCCAGGCGCACCGGTTTGTGCCAAGAACTGCAACGCTGCAGGGTATTTCATGCTCAATAGTTTCCCATGTGTATCAAGAATGGTCCACCACACAATGGACATCCAGCTAACTTGACACAACTGTGGGAAGCATTGGAGTCAACATGGGCCAGCATCTCTGTGGAACGCTTTCCAATCTAATTGTATTTGTCTCATGCGCCGAATACAACCGGTGGAGGTAGACCTTACAGTGAAATGCTTACTTACAAGTCCTTAACCAACAATGCAGTTAAGAAAAATAATTGTTAATTTAAGTAAAAAATAACATGAGTAAAGATCAGCAGTAAAATAACAGTAGTGAGGCTATATACCTAGGGTACCGGTACAGAGCCAATGTGCCGGGGCACAGGATCGTCTATGTAATTTAGGTAATATGTACATGTAGGTAGAAGTAAAGTGACTGCAGGAGCAGATTTCAGGAGGACAAGACACTTTTTTTTCTTCTGATGACTGATATAAGGGCCTGTACAGTATGTGATAGGCCTATCTGACTTATATGATGGTCATAATGCTTCTTGACTGTGTCATAAAGTGTATTTTCTACAAGGTATTTAAAATATGATGAAAGAATCCATTACAACAAGAAGAACAAAGGATTTAAGAAACAGACTTTCAAACGAAAGGAAACATCTGGGTAGGGTAAAAAACTATTTGAATGAATGTGGGTTTTCACTCTTATGTAGGTGTCATTAACAGCCATAAAATAATGGAATATATGTCACAGCAGTTGTAAATGAGTCAGGACAATGTTACGACCATGTTATGACCAGTTGTCAGCTGTTGACTTGATATGGTTATCACAGTGACATAACACTGGGTGTCAAGTAGTGTCAACGATAAATAAATGGTATATTACTAATTTCTTGAAATATTTATAAATGTTAGTAATCTAGTTATTCACACATTTATAAACAACTTATGTAATAATAATTAATAATAATTAATAATTCTTCAGATGTTTAATAAATCTAATCATAAATATTATACAATTATTTTAAATACCAATCATGAGTCTTTTTGCATAGCCTCGTCTCAAGCGAGTGCTATTTATACTTTATAAATACTATATATAATGTCGAGTGACCAGTGTAATTTCTCAAAAAGATGGACATGCCATTGGTAGACATTCCAGCAGTACTCGATGCTCCTTTTAAAGATGGTATCTGCAGTAGGGGAAACAGTGCCACTGTTAATATACTGTATATGTTTTTGTTTTTTGGGGAGACTAAGCGGAGGTGAGGAGTGTCGCACAGCACATATTCTGCTGTTTTATCGCGCATGTAGTGATGTCCGAGGGGAATTTCTTATGTTGTTGTTTTGCAGTAGCTTTTGTTCTAATATTGCAAATGAACATGCTAGTTTCACCATTAAGCATTCCAGATTTAAGTTTTCATAATGTCCTAGGACACATTGATGGTTAAACAATAATCACACTCTACAGAGGATGTTTAAGGAAATATAATAAACATTTTATTTCAGAACAGTGGTAGTACAGTAGGGGCCCGAGGGCAGACACTTAATGTGTTGTGAAATCTGTTGATTGTATAGTTATTTTTTAAATTGAATAACTGCCTTAATTTTCCTGGGCCCCAGGAAGAGTATGCCTTGGCCACAGCTAATGGGGATCCTTAATAAATACAAATACAAACAGTCACACTGTTGTAATAGTGTGGTGCATACCTTTGTCCGAAAATGCAAACATGACCCTTTTCATGGCAGTGATTTTTGGTGTGGATTGCAGTTGCTCCTTAGAGAAGTCCATAGACCTCTTATGTGGTAAGAAAACAAATACCTGAATACATAATTTCACTGAACTATCCCATTACTTTCAAATTGGATTGTATTACGTTTAAAGAATTAATGCCTTTAAAGGCTAGTCGGAGTGCCGCCAAACAAAGCAAAGTCTGCGTTTTAAAAAGACTGAGGCACTGGAAGAATTTAAAGGTTATGCATGTAACATTTCTAACTCAATCACATACAGTGCCTTTGGAAAGTATTCAAAACCCTTGACTTTTTCCACATTTTGTTAGCTTACAGCCTTATTCTAAAATGTATTAATCTACACACAATACCTCATAATGACAAAGCAAAAACAGGTTTTTAGAAATGGTTGCTAATTTATATTTTTATTTAAAAAAAACTGAAATATTATATTTACATAAGTATTCAGACCCTTTACTCAGTACTTTATTGAATCACCTTTTGTAGCGATTACAAACTAGAGTCTTGGGTATGACACTACAATCTTGGCACACCTGTATTTGGGGAGTTTCTCCCATTCTTCTATGCAGATCCTCTCAAGCGCCGTCAGGTTGGATGTGAAGTTTTGCTGCAAGGTTTTTTCAGGTCTCTCCAGCAATGTTAGATCAGGTTTAAATCCGTGCTCTGGCAAGCCACTCGAGGACATTCAGAGACTTGTCCCAAAGCGCTCCTGGGTTGTCTTGGCTGTGTGCTTAGCGTCGTTGTCCTGTTGGAAGGTGAACCTTCGCCCCCAGTCTGAGGCCCTGAGCACTCTAGAGCAGGTTTTCATCAAAGATCTCTCTGTACTTTACTCCATTAATCTTTCCCTCGTTCCTGACTAGTATCCCAGTCCCTGCAGCTGAAAAACATCCCAACAGCATGATTCTGCCACCACCATGCTTCACCATAGGGAAGGTACCAAGTTTCCTCCAGACGTGCCACTTGGCATTCAAGTCAAAGAGTTCAAACTTTGTTTCATCAGACCAGAGAATCTTGTTTCTCATGGTCTGAGAGTCTTTAGGTGCCTTTTTGGCAAACTCCAAGCGGGCTGTTGTGTGCCTTTTTACTGAGGAATGATTGGTGGAGTATTGCAGAGATGGTTGTCCTTCTGGAAGGTTCTCCCATCACAACAGACAATCTCTAGAGCTCTGTCAGAGTGACCATCGGGTTCTTGGTCATCTCCCTGTCCAAGGCCCTTCTCTTGGTGGTTCCAAACTTCTTCCATTTAAGAATGATGGCGGCCACTTCTTGGGGACCTTTAATGCTGCAGAAAGGTGTTGGTACCCTTCCGCAGATCTGTGCCTCAACACAATCCTGTCTCGTAGCTCTACGAACAATTCCCCTCGACCTTATGGCTTGTTTTTTGCTCTGACATGCACTGCCAACTGTGGGACCTTATATAGACACGTGTGCCTTTCTAAATCATGTCCAATCAATTGAATTTACCACAGGTGGACTCCAAGTTGTAGAAACATCTCAAGGATGATCAATGGAAACAGCATGCACATGAGCTCAATTTTTAGTCTCATAGCAAAGGGTCTGAATGCTTATGTAAATAAGGTATTTATATATAACACATTTGCAAATTATTATTTTTCATAACAGGGTATTGTTTGTAGATTGCTGTTTTAATTATTTTGTAATTTTAGAAAAAGGCTGTAACGTAACAAAGAAAAGGGGTCTGAATACTTTCTGAAGGCACTGTATGTAATGAATGAATAAAACGAAAAGCTGGCCGGTTCGGCTACATCTCGGCTACATCTCCCTGTTTTATGATTAGTTCTGGTTTGAGAGGTTGACAACGTTAGAAAAACATTAGCATTACAATACTTCCTCATGACCTTGAAACAGTTGTTTTACATCAGTTTTTGTGACAAAAGTCTTCGCTATATTTCTTTTAACATCCTGTATTGTGTGCCTATTATTTTACCATATGTTCTAGGCTATTTTGAGGCCTTAATAAGGAGCATCAGGTACTGCTGGAATGTCTCCCAATTCATGTCCATCTTTTTGTTAGAAATTACTGGTCACTCAAAACATATAAAGTATTTCTAATGTATAATTGTATTTATTTTAATTTTACCTTTATTTATCCAGGTAGGCAAGTTGAGAACAAGTTCTAATTTACAATTACGACCTGGCCAAGATAAAGCAAAGCAGTTCGACACACAACGACACAGAGTTACACATGGAGTAAAACAAACATACAGTCAATAATACAGTAGAAACAAGTCTGTATACTATGTGAGCAAATGAGGTGAGAAGGGAGGTAAAGGCAAAAAAAAGGCCATGGTGGCGAAGTAAATACAATATAGTAAGTAAAACACTGGAATGGTAGATTTGCAGTGGAAGAATGTGCAAAGTAGAAATAAAAATAATGGGGTGCAAAGGAGCTAAATAAATAAAATAAATACAGTAGGGAAAGAGGTAGTTGTTTGGGCTAAATTATAGGTGGGCTATGTACAGGTGCAGTAATCTGTGAGCTGCTCTGACAGTTGGTGCTTAAAGCTAGTGAGGGAGATAAGTGTTTCCAGTTTCAGAGATTTTTGTAGTTCGTTCCAGTCATTGGCAGCAGAGAACTGGAAGGAGAGGCGGCCAAAGAAATAATTGGTTTTGGGGGTGACCAGAGAGATATACCTGCTGGAGTGCGTGCTACAGGTGGGTGATGCTATGGTGACCAGCGAGCTGAGATAAGGGGGGACTTTACCTAGCATGGTCTTGTAGATGACATGGAGCCAGTTGGTTTGGCGACGAGTATGAAGCGAGGGCCAGTCAACGAGAGCGTACAGGTCGCAATGGTGGGTAGTATATGGGGCTTTGGTGACAAAATGGATTGCACTGTGATAGACTGCATCCAATTTGTTGAGTAGGGTATTGGAGGCTATTTTGTAAATGACATCGCCGAAGTCGAGGATTGGTAGGATGGTCAGTTTTACAAGGGTATGTTTGGCAGCATGAGTGAAGGATGCTTTGTCGCGAAATAGGAAGCCAATTCTAGATTTAACTTTGCATTGGAGATGTTTGATGTGGGTCTGGAAGGAGAGTTTACAGTCTAACCAGACACCTAGGTATTTGTAGTTGTCCACGTATTCTAAGTCAGAGCCGTCCAGAGTAGTGATGTTGGACAGGCGGGCAGGTGCAGGTAGCGATCGGTTGAAGAGCATACATTTAGTTTTACTCGTATTTAAGAGCAATTGGAGGCCACGGAAGGAGAGTTGTATGGCATTGAAGCTTGCCTTGCCCTCACTTTAGATGAAGCCACGCAAAAATACATAGCTAATGTTTAAATGGCATATAAGGACCTAATATTATACATATAAATTATCCTATGGATCATTACTACATACTTTAGAAGTTTATAAATATGTGAATAGCTAGCTTACTAACATTAACAAATGTTGGAGTACTGATTTTAATGAATAAACAATTTACTAATCCATTATAAATGCTTTACTACAAGGTGTTATTATAAAGTGCTGCCAAATAAATAGGAAAGGTGCAGGTGTGGGTCACTTTGCTATTCGTAAATAAATTGTTATTACATGGTATTTTAAAGGTTTTTAAGAGGTTGTTTATTTGAATCAGTAAAAAAAACGTTAGAAAGTAAGCAATCATGTATGTTTGCCGACTTGTGGAAACACGGCACTTGAATACGGGTCATGTGTCTTTCTCTCTGAAGAGCTCTCCTAAACGACCTAAGGACACAGAGAGCAAAGGTGACTCGAAGGTGGATAGCAAGAAGTCTGACACCGAGCTGAAGCTCAATGACAAGGCAGGGCCTAAGCCCACAGCGCCGTCTTCTGCAGGTGAACCAAAGCCAGAGAGCCAAGCAAAACCACCGACCGAGGCCCAATTAACATCAGAGAAGGTGAGGGAAGCTGTCTTTTACACGTTGAGTTACAGAGACATAAAACAACAACAAAAAATAATAATGAATGTACCCTTCACTATGTTTTACACCAACCTCCTGTTTGGAGAATATCTATTCATTTGGTCATACTTCAGGGCTGACACAGGGTGAGTTTTCCAAACGCCTTGTAGCTAATATGGCCTGTTATTTCTCTTGACAATCTTCTGTGCTTGAATTAACGCAACTCAAATTAAGCACTTTGCTGTCCTACGCGAGCTGTGTCATGAAGAGATGTGTTGTACTGTGCTGGCAACGAGGTTTTTGAGAAACTCACCCCTGAGCCACTTAACTTTGAATAGTTAGTGTTGTTTGGTTCATTTCCAACATTATTTAAAAACATAAATTACTGATGCAATGTAACATTTTCTCCATGCTTTTCTTTCAGCCTGTGACTGACAGTGCTTAACATCAACCCTCCGAGGATGACCAAGGACCCGTGGTTCTTTTCCATGGAATTTTGGGCATCAACATAATTAGCTAATCTTTGAATGCTAGGTTTCTGCTGTTATTAAGTAACTGGAAAGTGTTAAGACCTATATAGAAATTGTACAGGCAAAACAAACTTACTTGCCAGTTGGGGGTATTGAATATCCCAGGATTTAAATTGTTGTCAAACCAATAGTGAGGAGAAATGCAATGCTCAAGAAGAAATGGGTTTCGGATGTGTATATTTTTTTTAAGTGCAATTATGAAGTCTAGCTGCTAGGTGTCAAAATGCATTACAGTTTAGAGAGTACACACGCCCGCCGGTTTCTTAACCATCTGAACATAAGCAAACAAAAACACAATTTGGGGGAAAATCTTTTGAACATCACATTCATAATGCTTTTCCATTTGACATGAGAATCCTGCTTATCCTGTTTTAAATACATTTTTAGTTTTGTGGTTCGTTGGTTTGAGAATATTAGATAGCTTTTTATCTATGACGGTGTGCTTTATAAAAAGAACACATCTTTATGTTGTTGGCTTTAAGGTGTGTACAGTGCATTCTGAAAGTATTCAGACCCCTCCAAATTTTGTTACATTACAGCCTTATTCTAAAATGGATTAAATAGTTTTTTTCCCCTCTTCAATCTACACACAATACCTCATAATGACAAAGAAAAAACAGGTTGTTTTGAAATTTTTTGCAAATGTATTAACAAATAAATACATATCACATTTACATAAGTATTCAGGCCCTTTACTCAGTACTTTGTTGAAGCACCTTTGGCAGCGATTACAGCATTGAGTCGTCTTGGGTATGATGCTACAAACTTGGCACACCTGTATTTGGGAAGTTTCTCCCCTTCTTCTCTGCAGATCCTCTCAAGTTCTGTCAGGTTGGATGGGGAGCGCCACTGCACAGCTATTTTCAGGTCTCTCCAGAAATGTTCGGTTTTAAGTCCAGGCTCTGGCTGGGCCACTCAAGGACATTTGGAGAATTGTCCCGAAGCCATTCCTGCGTTATCTTGGTAGGTGAACTTTCACCCCAGTCTGAGGTCCTGTGTACTCGGGAGCATGTTTTAATCAAGGATCTCTCTGTACTTTGCTCCGTTCATCTTTCTCTCGATCCTGACTAGTCTCCCAGTCCCTGCCGCTGAAAAACATCCTCACAGCATAATGCTGCCACCACCATGCTTCACCGTAGCGATGGTGCCAGGTTTATTCCGGATGTGATGCTTGGCCTTCAAGCCAAAGAGTTCAAACTTTGTTTCATCAGACCAGAGAATCTTGTTTCTGATGGTCTGAGAGTCATTTAGGTGCCTCCAAGCAGGCTGTCATGTGCCTTTTACTGAGGAGTGGCTTCCGTCTGGCCACTACCATAAAGGTCTGATTTGGTGGAGTGCTGCAGAGATAATTGTCCTTCTGGAAGGTTCTCCCATCTCCACAGAGGAACTCTGGAGCTCTATAAGAGTGACCATTGGATTCTTGGTCACCTCCCTGACCAAGGCCCTTCTCCCCCAATTGCTCAGTTTGGCAGGGCAGCCAGCTCTAGGAAGATTCTTGGTGGTTCCAAACTTTTAAGAAGATGGCCACTGGGTTCTTGGGGACCTTCAATGCTGAAGAAATGTTTTGGTACCCTTCCCCAGACCTGTGCCTCGACAAAACCCTATCTCGGAGCTCTACTGACAATTCCGTCGACCTAATGGCTTGGCTTTTGCTCAGACATGCACTGTCAACTGTGGGACCTTATATAGACAGGTGTGTGCCTTTCCAAATCATGTCCAATCAATTGAATTTATCACAGGTGGACTCCAATCAAGTTGTAGAAACATCTCAAGGATGACCAATGGAAACAGGATGCACCTAAGCTCAATTTCGAGTCTCGTAGCACATGGTCTGAATACTTATGTAAATAAGATAATTCTGTTTTTAATATTTTATACATTTGTAAACATTTCTAAAATCCTGTTTTCACTTTGACATTGTGGGGCATTGTGTGTAGAATAATGAGACAAAAATAATATTTAATACATTTTAGAATAAGGCTGTAACGTAACAAAATGTGGAAAAAATCAAGGGGTCTTAATACTCTCCAAATGCACTGTACATAATAGTAATTGTACTTACGTTTTTCCTCGGCCTGACTTTGAAATAGGTGATGTATTTTCTTACTCGTGGTGTGTTTCACTTTTAAGATATTTAACTTTTCTTAGATCACTAGCAAGTTGTCGCTAGCGAAACTATCGCTTTAAAGCTACATAACATGTTGCATGCTGCCTGTACATGGGAGGTGACCAAATGTCTTCATTGACACTTAGATCCCATAGAATTAACTTTTTATTGAATGTCACAAATCTATTCACATAAACACAAACACAAGAGAACAAAACCACTTTGCAAAGCCCTGTCTTAACCTGTTACACTCATACCTGTATATTGGTTGAAAAATGCCTGATAAGCAACTAAATTGGAATGCAGTGGCTATAGAGTAACATGCTATAAATGACGTCAAAGCTCAGGTTCTGTGCTTGACAGTGCTGTATGGGTTTTGACTGACAGCCGTTCTGAACTTGAGTACTGCACACGAGAGAGAAGTTGCCCCCATCCCTCCCGCTAATTGGATCACTTTGGCAAATTTGAGTGAGGGAAATGCTTTACATTTTAAGAGGACTTGATGTATTTTGAAAGATGAAATGTTGACGATAATAAATACTGTTTTGATGTCCATCAAGCAAGCCAAACACCCGTGAGTCCAAATGTGCACCTCACATTTCCATATCGTAAAACTCATGTCATATACAGGGTCAACGTTTATGATCACTATGTTTGATGTACAGTTACAAGATGACATGGCGTCATACCCTGGGTGGTTCTGAACAGACTGAGCCTGTTTGTCTATTGTGAAGCAAATTTGCTGCAGTTCACGCAACTGAATGCACTTGACTCCTTTTCTATGCACACCAAAATTACTATCCGTTTCTCTGAATTTCCTTGTGAAAGCCTAACATTGTAAGATTGTACTTTATAACTTAGCTAGTGATGTTGGCAATAGAACAAGCTTTCAAACTATGCCCACCTGACCCAGATTTCAAATTATAATGGTCTGTTTTTGGATTACATAAACAGTAATTGTGTGATGGCGTGGATGCAGGGTTGTGTTCCAAACAAAACGACTACAAGTGTGCTTGCTCTAGTTCCTCAATGGCACAGCTAGGAGAGCTTAAAAAAAAACACCCTATAGTTGACGACTCTTCTTTGAGTCATACAAGTGCATTGGAATGACTTAGTAACTGTGCACACTTTGGAGAGGTGTTTGGCCACATGGAGGCACCAGATAGTCCTCTCACTCAAACCCTTATGTTGCACCTACCCCACATTTTCCAGGAATATTCTTATGTTACTGGATGTATCCAGAGTATTTTCAGATTTTATCAACAAATGTGGCAAAGTACAGTAAATGTAAAATGCACATAAAATCAAGTGTAATGTTTGGATTCAGTCTTGTCAGGTAAACTGTTGTCCTCAACTTTTGGTCAAATTTTTTCCATATTCTATCTGTTCACTTTCAATTTCTACCATGCTTATGCATTTGCTTGTCATGTTTCTTCTGTAAGGAACATTCCAATTGAGCCCTATCAAATTCCCACATGTAAAGAGTTCAGGGAAAACTATATTTCAGAAAGTACCCCAAAATGAAATGTGCATTCTTAAAAGCAAGAAAAACATTCCTGAATGTCTTGTGAAACTGTTGGTATTAACCAGTGACATGTTTTGAAGGAGCACAGTACTTTCAGGTGTGTAATATGATTAGGAAGGACATTGTTCTATGGCAGGGGCATTCAACCCTACCCAGGAGGTCTGGAGTACTGCTGGTTTTCAGTTCCACCTGATAATAAATTGCACCTACCTGGTGTCCCAGGTTTTAATCAGTCCCTGATTAGAGGGAAGGAATATAAAAAAAAAAAATTGAAAGCAGTGGAAGTGGCTTCAAGGTTCAGATTTGAATATGAGGGTTTTATGGTAAGGTATCGCTCATGTCTTAACATGAACTATCGAGAAATATATTTCATATCCACTGCACTGTTCATTTGTCCATACATGCACAATGGCATCCATCTTTTATGGTGCTTTAATGGTGACAATGTAATGAGAAGGACATCAGCCAATGTCCAACAAGATGGTGTCCTGGTTATTGTAATATGGGGCCACTTGTGAAAACATAACACTTCAACACTGTGTAGACGACCTGTCTGGGTACATGGTTGTTACGATTCTGATTTGGTAGTCGCTCTGCTTTTTTATTATACTATTCACTGTGGGACATGCTTTGAGTGTGTACTGTGTGTACCTTGATATTTCGGTGTGAGTGACTTGTCCTTCAAACCTTTTGAACTGGAGCAAAGATACCTTTTTGATTGAGTATTGTCCTATGATTTTGGATTGCTAAACCAAATTTTGAAAGATTTATTTTACTTTTAGCTTGTAAGAATAACCCTTTTGTTGATGTTTTAAATACAATATGGTTTTTATTTCGGGGAGCCCTTTCTCACATTCTATTGGTCCCGCCCTTATTTGTATGTTATTTGTAATTGTCATTGTGGGGATCCCTGTATATTCTGGTTTGTGTGATTGGATGTCATTCATTCGTTGTGGCCCATGTTTGGTGAAATCCATATCTGCATTCAATCAGGTTTTTCGAACTCCATAAGTCATTAATTGACTCGTTTTGAAAACCACGACTCACAGGGGCGCTGCAGGACCAGGCCTTAGAACTGCTGTAAGTCTGTACTGAATATAGCCCAGACCTTTACTTGAGCCTTTCTTTTCAACTGCTAGACTGTCACTCATTCATAGATAACGTTGTATGCTGACTGACCTACTACATGATTCTGGAGCTTTCATTATTTTTCCCTTCTACATTTAAACTTTTAAAACCTAATGCTGTCAGAACGATTCCAAATGTTTTTTGGGTCATTGCCACATCCTTGCCACCTTTGCAATTCATAGTGGACGTAAAGAGAAAAAAAAATGGCCTGATTGTCAGTTCGCCACGCTTCTTGCTTGGTTCTACCATTGTAGCTAGCCACCAGTCCATTTGGTTAAACTCAATAAACATGTTGATGACAAAATGAGGCCACCTGCCTGTCATGTTTGTAACTTTTTCTATGTGCCTGTGATTGTGAACTTATGTCAGGACACCACCAGCAGTGCCTTTCTTAACAATGTGCCCACAATGTGCCCATTTTTCTGAAAAGTCCACTATCTGACAGTGCCATTAACTTCCTGTCAAAGCATTTTCCTATATATCCTGTGAAATGGGTAAACCTAAATTTATGAACCCATTGAAATCACTTAAGACTAAAGTGTATTTATGAGAGTCTTTGTAGAGCCCCACAGTGGAGGTGTCGTAATACCAATAAAACCTAGCGGTCAAACAAATGCTTCCAATCGTTTATCCGCTGTTCATTTTGACTGGGTTGTTATGTTTTGATAACCAGCAATCTCTCTTGGACAAGGCAACTTTTTGTCAATATATTCAGCTCTATTTTCTCTGAATCGAAAATGCTTATTAGCGTCGAAGTAGACATGCAAAACTACAAATCCCTGCAAGCTCTTGCACGTCATCTCTAGCAGACAACTTTGCTAACGGGTATTGTGTCAGTTTAAAACTTGCACAGAATTGTCCATTTTAAAGACATTTTGCCAAGTTATTTATGACTACATTTAGCTAACATTGGATAGTTCATCCAGAGATTCTTACTTTTGCCTCGATTCGGCAGTCTCGTCCAGATCATCATCATCGCATTTGTAGTTCTTTATGATAGCCTAATTAGCGTTTCATTTTTCTGGGTAAATGCACGCAAATATATTGATAAAAGTCACCTAGTCCTAGAGAGGTTTACACAGTTATCAAAACTTCACTGCAGGGTAAGCCTACGCCGCCCTGTGGGAAGAATGAGTGGTGGGAAAACAATTGAACAGTTTCCCTGCCATTTATTATGACTCATTCTGTTGTACATTATAAGGTTCTCACAGTCACCTTTTGTTTTGACCCGACAATACCAAAGGAATTAAATGAGACTGGGTTACATTCAAATCAAATGTAAACATTTATACCAATAGTTGGCTTCGTACCCACGTGTACCCATGTCCATTGGAGCTTATGTCCAATGCCTTAACCACTCGGTCATCCTGCTGTTTACCAAAAGGCTAAAAAGTGCTGAGTCAAAGTGGACATAGTCATTTATTTTGGATTTGATCCACACACAGTTCAAATCAGAGTTTGTTACATCCAAATCAAAGCTAAACGTGTTACCAGGAGAGGGGTTCGAATCCATATGTCCACTGGAGCTTAAGTTTAACGCCTTAACCTCTCATTATCCTGATGTAGCTAAAAATATACTCAAGAGCCCAGCCAAAGTGGAAAAAGGGGTCATAGACATTTATTTCAGCCTTTATCCACATAAAATACAAATGAGCAAAAGGAGGGTTGATTACATCCAAATCAAACTTCTACCAGGAGTGTGGTTCGAATGCACGAGGACATTTATCCATTGGATCTTAATCCAACGTCTTAACCTCCCGGCCATCCTAGTTTTAATAAAGTACCATCAAGACCCTAGTCAAATAAGGAGCACACAATATCTAAATGATACTAGATTACATCTAAATCAAAGGTACATTTCTACCAGGAGTGGGGTTCAAACCCACATGTCTATTGGATCTTAAATCCACCGCCTTAACCATTCAGCCATTCTGGTGTTAATAAAGTACAACCAAGAGCCCAGTGAAAGGGAAATAAGAGGACACAGATTTTTGGCTTTGAGCCAGGCGATATCTAAATTATTACATCCAATTAAAAGTTAAACTTTATACCAGAATGGGGTTTTAAACAAACAAGAACATTCTTCAGTTCGATCATGAGTCTAAGGCCTTAACCACACTGCCATCCAGGTGTTTATAAAGGATAAACACCTAAAGTGCTGAGTCAAAATGGAGTAACTTGTCATAGTCGTTTCTTTCAGCTTTAATCCACACTAAATGCAAATGAATAAAATTAGGGTTGATTACATCCCTATAAACGTCTTACCGGAGTGGGGATTGAACACACACGTAGGCCATTGGATTTTAATTACAACACCTTCACCTCTCGGCCATCCATTGTCAATTCTTTCAGCCTTAACCCATACTAATTGTAAATGAGGGTTGATTATATCCATATTAAAATTCTTCCAAGAGTGGGATTTGAACGCACATGTCGTCCATTGGATTTGAATTCCAATTCTAAACCTTTCAGCCATCCTGGTATAAATAAAGTACTTTCAAGAGCCCATTCAAAGTGGAATAAGGAGCACATAGTCAGCTATTTTGGCTTTGAGCTAGACAATATCTAAATGAGACTTGTTAACATCCAAGTAAAACTCTACCAGATGGGGGTTTGGAACCAACAAGAGGAATCAATAATTTCATATCAATTCTAACACCTTCACCACTCAGCCATCAGCCAGGTGTTTCTAAATGATAAACAAGTGCTGAGTCAAAGTGGAATACTTGGGACACAGTCATTTTATTCAGCTTTGATTCACACAAAATCCAAACAAGTGAAATTACATTTGATAACATCCAAATCAAAGGTAAAATTTAACAAGAAATGGGGTTTGAACCCACAAGGATATATGTCCAACGGCTTAACCTCTCGGCCTTCCTGGTGCAAATAAGTAACTATCTGAAGCTCAGTGAAAGTGGAATAAAGAGCACGGAGGCCGATATTTTGGCTTTGATCCAGACAATATCTAAAAGTGACTTGATTACATTCAAAGCAAGCTTTTAGCCAGGAATTGGGTTGGGACCCACGAGAACAACCTGTTCCTTGGAGTTTTATTCCAACATCTGAACCACTCAGCCACCATCCTGGTGTAGATAAAGCATGATCAAGAGCCCAATGAAATTGGAATGAGGAGCACACAGTCAGTTATTTTTGCTTTGAGCCAGACAATATCTAAATGAGACTTGTTAACATCCAAATCAAACTTAATACAAGAATGGGGTTTCGAAGCAAGAAGAATAATAATGATGTTGATAATGACTCTAACACCATAACCACTTAGCCATCTTTTGTGTTTTTAAAGGATAAACACTTGCTGAGTCAAGGCGGAACAAAGTCAATTCTTTCAGCTTTGATCCAAACAAATTTTTAATGAGTGAAAGGATAATTGATAATATCCATATCAAAGATAGACTTCTACAAGGAGTGGGGTTCAAACCCACAAAGACATATGTCCACTGGATCTTAAGTCCAACACCTTAACCTGTCGGCCATCCTGATGTAAAAGAACACAAAATCAAGTGCCCAGTCAAAATGGAATAAGGAGCACACAGTTAGATCTTTTGGCTTTGATCCGGACAATATGTAAATGAAACTTGATTACATCCAAATCAAACTTTCTATCAGATGTAGGTTTGGAACCACAAAACAGCATTTTAATTTCGATCATGAGTCTAACGCCTTAAACACTCTGCCTTCCAAGTGTATCTACAAGATTAAAACGAGCTGAGTCAAAATGGAAGAGTTTGTCAAAGTAATTTCTTTCAGATTTCATCAACGGTGAATGTAAATGAGTGTTGATTACATCCAAAGTAAGTTTTTTCCAGGAATGGGGTTGGTACCCACAAGAACATTCTGCTCATTAGATTTTTATTGCAACAGTCTAAACCACTCAGCCATCCTGGTGTAAAGTACAATCAAGAGCCCAGTGAAATTGGAATGAGGAGCACACAGTCAGTTATTTTGGGTTTGAGCCAGACAAGATCTAAATGAGACTTGTTGACATGCAAATCAAACTTAATACAAGAATGGGGTTTCGAAGCAAGAAGATTAATAATTAAGTTGATAATGACTCTAACACCATAACCACTTAGGTATCATTTGTGTTTTTAAAGGATAAATACTTGAAGGCGGAATAACGGGAACAAAGACAATTCTTTCAGCTTTCATACAAAGACATTTCAAATAATTGAAAGGACAATTGATTACATCCAAATGATAGAAGGACTCATACCAGGAGTGGGGTTCGAACCCACGAGGACATATTTCCATTGGATCTTAAGTCTAACGCCTTAACCTCTCGGCCATCCTGGTGCTATAAACACAAAAACAAGGGCCCAGTCAAAATGGAATAAGGAACACACAGTTAGATCTTTTGGCTTTGATCCAGACAATATGTAAATGAAACTTGATTACATCCCAATCAAACTTTCTACCAGATGTAGGTTTGGAACAAACAAGAACATTTTAATTTCGATCGTGAGTCTAACGCCTTAAACACACTGACATCCAGGTGTTTCTAAAAGACTAACAAGAGCTGAGTCAAAGTAGAAGATCTTGTCATAGTCAGTTCATTCAGATTTGATCCACGCTAATTGGAAATGAATGAAAGGTGGGTTGATTACATCCAAAGTAAGTTTTTTCCAGGAATGCGGTTGGTACCCACAAGAAGATAGCATTCATTGGATTTTTATTCCAACAGTCTAAACCACTCAGCCATCCTGGTGTAAAGTACAATCAAGAGCCCAGTGAAATTGGAATGAGGAGCACACAGTCAGTTATTTTGGGTTTGAGCCAGACAAGATCTAAATGAGACTTGTTGACATGCAAATCAAACTTAATACAAGAATGGGGTTTCGAAGCAAGAATAATAATAATTAAGTTGATAATGACTCTAACACCATAACCACTTAGGTATCATTTGTGTTTTTAAAGGATAAATACTTGAAGGCGGAATAACGGTAACAAAGACAATTCTTTCAGCTTTCATAAAAATAAATTTCAAGTGAGTGAAAGGACAATTGATTACATCCAAATGATAGAAGAACTCATACCAGGAGTGGGGTTCGAACCCACGAGGACATATGTCCATTGGATCTTAAGTCCAACGCCTTAACCTCTCGGCCATCCTGGTGTTATAAACACAAAATCAAGCTCGCAGTCAAAATGGAATAAGGAACACACAGTTAGATCTTTTGGCTTTGATCCAGACAATATGTAAATTAAACTTGATTACATCCCAATCAAACTTTCTACCAGATGTAGGTTTGGAACAAACAAGAACATTTTAATTTCGATCATGAGTCTAACGCCTTAGACACATTGACATCCAGGTGTTTCTAAAAGACTAACAAGAGCTGAGTCAAAGTAGATGATCTTGTCATAGTCAGTTCATTCAGATTTGATCCACGCTAATTGGAAATGAATGAAAGGTGGGTTGATTACATCCAAAGTAAGTTTTTCCAGGAATGCGGTTGGTATCCACAAGAAGATAGCATTCATTGGATTTTTATTCCAACAGTCTAAACCACTCAGCCATCCTGGTGTAAAGTACAATCAAGAGCCCAGTGAAATTGGAATGAGGAGCACACAGTCATATATTTTGGGTTTGAGCCAGACAAGATCTAAATGAGACTTGTTGACATGCAAATCAAACTTAATACAAGAATGGGGTTTCGAAGCAAGAATAATAATAATTAAGTTGATAATGACTCTAACACCATAACCACTTAGGTATCATTTGTGTTTTTAAAGGATAAATACTTGAAGGCGGAATAACGGGAACAAAGACAATTCTTTCAGCTTTCATAAAAATAAATTTCAAGTGAGTGAAAGGACAATTGATTACATCCAAATGATAGAAGAACTCATACCAGGAGTGGGGTTCGAACCCACGAGGACATATGTCCATTGGATCTTAAGTCCAACGCCTTAACCTCTCGGCCATCCTGGTGTTATAAACACAAAATCAAGCGCGCAGTCAAAATGGAATAAGGAACACACAGTTAGATCTTTTGGCTTTGATCCAGACAATATGTAAATTAAACTTGATTACATCCCAATCAAACTTTCTACCAGATGTAGGTTTGGAACAAACAAGAACATTTTAATTTCGATCATGAGTCTAACGCCTTAAACACACTGACATCCAGGTGTTTCTAAAAGACTAACAAGAGCTGAGTCAAAGTAGATGATCTTGTCATAGTCAGTTCATTCAGATTTGATCCACGCTAATTGGAAATGAATGAAAGGTGGGTTGATTACATCCAAAGTAAGTTTTTCCAGGAATGCGGTTGGTATCCACAAGAAGATAGCATTCATTGGATTTTTATTCCAACAGTCTAAACCACTCAGCCATCCTGGTGTAAAGTACAATCAAGAGCCCAGTGAAATTGGAATGAGGAGCACACAGTCAGTTATTTTGGGTTTGAGCCAGACAAGATCTAAATGAGACTTGTTGACATGCAAATCAAACTTAATACAAGAATGGGGTTTCGAAGCAAGAATAATAATAATTAAGTTGATAATGACTCTAACACCATAACCACTTAGGTATCATTTGTGTTTTTAAAGGATAAATACTTGAAGGCGGAATAACGGGAACAAAGACAATTCTTTCAGCTTTCATAAAAAGAAATTTCAAGTGAGTGAAAGGACAATTGATTACATCCAAATGATAGAAGAACTCATACCAGGAGTGGGGTTCGAACCCACGAGGACATATGTCCATTGGATCTTAAGTCCAACGCCTTAACCTCTCGGCCATCCTGGTGTTATAAACACAAAATCAAGCGCGCAGTCAAAATGGAATAAGGAACACACAGTTAGATCTTTTGGCTTTGATCCAGACAATATGTAAATGAAACTTGATTACATCCCAATCAAACTTTCTACCAGATGTAGGTTTGGAACAAACAAGAACATTTTAATTTCGATCGTGAACCTAACGCCTTAAACACACTGACATCCAGGTGTTTCTAAAAGACTAACAAGAGCTGAGTCAAAGTAGATGATCTTGTCATAGTCAGTTCATTCAGATTTGATCCACGCTAATTGGAAATGAATGAAAGGTGGGTTGATTACATCCAAAGTAAGTTTTTTCCAGGAATGCGGTTGGTACCCACAAGAAGATAGCATTCATTGGATTTTTATTCCAACAGTCTAAACCACTCAGCCATCCTGGTGTAAAGTACAATCAAGAGCCCAGTGAAATTGGAATGAGGAGCACACAGTCAGTTATTTTGGGTTTGAGCCAGACAAGATCTAAATGAGACTTGTTGACATGCAAATCAAACTTAATACAAGAATGGGGTTTCGAAGCAAGAAGAATAATAATTAAGTTGATAATGACTCTAACACCATAACCACTTAGGTATCATTTGTGTTTTTAAAGGATAAATACTTGAAGGCGGAATAACGGGAACAAAGACAATTCTTTCAGCTTTCATACAAAGAAATTTCAAATGAGTGAAAGGACAATTGATTACATCCAAATGATAGAAGAACTCATACCAGGAGTGGGGTTCAAACCCACGAGGACATATTTCCATTGGATCTTAAGTCTAACGCCTTAACCTCTCGGCCATCCTGGTGGTATAAACACAAAATCAAGGGCCCAGTCAAAATGGAATAAGGAACACACAGTTAGATCTTTTGGCTTTGATCCAGACAATATGTAAATGAAACTTGATTACATCCCAATCAAACTTTCTACCAGATGTAGGTTTGGAACAAACAAGAACATTTTAATTTCGATCGTGAACCTAACGCCTTAAACACACTGACATCCAGGTGTTTCTAAAAGACTAACAAGAGCTGAGTCAAAGTAGAAGATCTTGTCATAGTCAGTTCATTCAGATTTGATCCACGCTAATTGGAAATGAATGAAAGGTGGGTTGATTACATCCAAAGTAAGTTTTTTCCAGGAATGCGGTTGGTACCCACAAGAAGATAGCATTCATTGGATTTTTATTCCAACAGTCTAAACCACTCAGCCATCCTGGTGTAAAGTACAATCAAGAGCCCAGTGAAATTGGAATGAGGAGCACACAGTCAGTTATTTTGGGTTTGAGCCAGACAAGATCTAAATGAGACTTGTTGACATGCAAATCAAACTTAATACAAGAATGGGGTTTCGAAGCAAGAAGATTAATAATTAAGTTGATAATGACTCTAACACCATAACCACTTAGGTATCATTTGTGTTTTTAAAGGATAAATACTTGAAGGCGGAATAACGGGAACAAAGAAAATTCTTTCAGCTTTCATACAAAGAAATTTCAAATGATTGAAAGGACAATTGATTACATCCAAATGATAGAAGAACTCATACCAGGAGTGGGGTTCAAACCCACGAGGACATATGTCCACTGTATCTTAAGTCTAACGCCTTAACCTCTCGGCCATCCTGGTGCTAAGAACACAAAATCAAGGGCCCAGTCAAAATGGAATAAGGAACACACAGTTAGATCTTTTGGCTTTGATCCAGACAATATGTAAATGAAACTTGATTACATCCCAATCAAACTTTCTACCAGATGTAGGTTTGGAACAAACAAGAACATTTTAATTTCGATCATGAGTCTAACGCCTTAAACACACTGACATCCAGGTGTTTCTAAAAGACTAACAAGAGCTGAGTCAAAGTAGATGATCTTGTCATAGTCAGTTCATTCAGATTTGATCCACGCTAATTGGAAATGAATGAAAGGTGGGTTGATTACATCCAAAGTAAGTTTTTTTCCAGGAATGCGGTTGGTACCCACAAGAAGATAGCATTCATTGGATTTTTATTCCAACAGTCTAAACCACTCAGCCATCCTGGTGTAAAGTACAATCAAGAGCCCAGTGAAATTGGAATGAGGAGCACACAGTCAGTTATTTTGGGTTTGAGCCAGACAAGATCTAAATGAGACTTGTTGACATGCAAATCAAACTTAATACAAGAATGGGGTTTCGAAGCAAGAATAATAATAATTAAGTTGATAATGACTCTAACACCATAACCACTTAGGTATCATTTGTGTTTTTAAAGGATAAATACTTGAAGGCGGAATAACGGGAACAAAGACAATTCTTTCAGCTTTCATCCAAAGAAATGTCAAATGAGTGAAAGGACAATTGATTACATCCAAATGATAGAAGAACTCATACCAGGAGTGGGGTTCGAACCCACATGTCCATTGGATCTTAAATCCAACGCCTTAACCTCTCGGCCATCCTGGTGTTATACACACAAAATCAAGGGCGCAGTCAAAATGGAATAAGGAACACACAGTTAGATATTTTGGCTTTGATCCAGACAATATGTAAATGAAACTTGATTACATCCCAATCAAACTTTCTACCAGATGTAGGTTTGGAACAAACAAGAACATTTTAATTTCGATCATGAGTCTAACGCCTTAAACACACTGACATCCAGGTGTTTCTAAAAGACTAACAAGAGCTGAGTCAAAGTAGATGATCTTGTCATAGTCAGTTCATTCAGATTTGATCCACGCTAATTGGAAATGAATGAAAGGTGGGTTGATTACATCCAAAGTAAGTTTTTTCCAGGAATGCGGTTGGTACCCACAAGAAGATAGCATTCATTGGATTTTTATTCCAACAGTCTAAACCACTCAGCCATCCTGGTGTAAAGTACAATCAAGAGCCCAGTGAAATTGGAATGAGGAGCACACAGTCAGTTATTTTGGGTTTGAGCCAGACAAGATCTAAATGAGACTTGTTGACATGCAAATCAAACTTAATACAAGAATGGGGTTTCGAAGCAAGAAGATTAATAATTAAGTTGATAATGACTCTAACACCATAACCACTTAGGTATCATTTGTGTTTTTAAAGGATAAATACTTGAAGGCGGAATAACGGGAACAAAGACAATTCTTTCAGCTTTCATCCAAAGAAATTTCAAATGAGTGAAAGGACAATTGATTACATCCAAATGATAGAAGAACTCATACCAGGAGTGGGGTTCGAACCCACGAGGACATATGTCCATTGGATCTTAAGTCCAACGCCTTAACCTCTCGGCCATCCTGGTGCTAAGAACACAAAATCAAGGGCCCAGTCAAAATGGAATAAGGAACACACAGTTAGATCTTTTGGCTTTGATCCAGACAATATGTAAATGAAACTTGATTACATCCCAATCAAACTTTCTACCAGATGTAGGTTTGGAACAAACAAGAACATTTTAATTTCGATCATGAGTCTAACGCCTTAAACACACTGACATCCAGGTGTTTCTAAAAGACTAACAAGAGCTGAGTCAAAGTAGAAGATCTTGTCATAGTCAGTTCATTCAGATTTGATCCACGCTAATTGGAAATGAATGAAAGGTGGGTTGATTACATCCAAAGTAAGTTTTTTCCAGGAATGCGGTTGGTACCCACAAGAAGATAGCATTCATTGGATTTTTATTCCAACAGTCTAAACCACTCAGCCATCCTGGTGTAAAGTACAATCAAGAGCCCAGTGAAATTGGAATGAGGAGCACACAGTCAGTTATTTTGGGTTTGAGCCAGACAAGATCTAAATGAGACTTGTTGACATGCAAATCAAACTTAATACAAGAATGGGGTTTCGAAGCAAGAAGAATAATAATTAAGTTGATAATGACTCTAACACCATAACCACTTAGGTATCATTTGTGTTTTTAAAGGATAAATACTTGAAGGCGGAATAACGGGAACAAAGACAATTCTTTCAGCTTTCATCCAAAGAAATTTCAAATGAGTGAAAGGACAATTGATTACATCCAAATGATAGAAGAACTCATACCAGGAGTGGGGTTCAAACCCACGAGGACATATGTCCATTGGATCTTAAGTCCAACGCCTTAACCTCTCGGCCATCCTGGTGCTAAAACACAAAATCAAGGGCGCAGTCAAAATGGAATAAGGAACACACAGTTAGATCTTTTGGCTTTGATCCAGACAATATGTAAATGAAACTTGATTACATCCCAATCAAACTTTCTACCAGATGTAGGTTTGGAACAAACAAGAACATTTTAATTTCGATCATGAGTCTAACGCCTTAAACACACTGACATCCAGGTGTTTCTAAAAGACTAACAAGAGCTGAGTCAAAGTAGATGATCTTGTCATAGTCAGTTCATTCAGATTTGATCCACGCTAATTGGAAATGAATGAAAGGTGGGTTGATTACATCCAAAGTAAGTTTTTTCCAGGAATGCGGTTGGTACCCACAAGAAGATAGCATTCATTGGATTTTTATTCCAACAGTCTAAACCACTCAGCCATCCTGGTGTAAAGTACAATCAAGAGCCCAGTGAAATTGGAATGAGGAGCACACAGTCAGTTATTTTGGGTTTGAGCCAGACAAGATCTAAATGAGACTTGTTGACATGCAAATCAAACTTAATACAAGAATGGGGTTTCGAAGCAAGAAGAATAATAATTAAGTTGATAATGACTCTAACACCATAACCACTTAGGTATCATTTGTGTTTTTAAAGGATAAATACTTAAAGGCGGAATAACGGGAACAAAGACAATTCTTTCAGCTTTCATCCAAAGAAATGTCAAATGAGTGAAAGGACAATTGATTACATCCAAATGATAGAAGAACTCATACCAGGAGTGGGGTTCGAACCCATGAGGACATATGTCCATTGGATCTTAAGTCCAACGCCTTAACCTCTCGGCCATCCTGGTGCTATAAACACAAAATCAAGGGAGCAGTCAAAATGGAATAAGGAACACACAGTTAGATCTTTTAGCTTTGATCCAGACAATATGTCAATGAAACTTGATTACATCCCAATCAAACTTTCTACCAGATGTAGGTTTGGAACAAACAAGAACATTTTAATTTCGATCATGAGTCTAACGCCTTAAACACACTGACATCCAGGTGTTTCTAAAAGACTAACAAGAGCTGAGTCAAAGTAGAAGATCTTGTCATAGTCAGTTCATTCAGATTTGATCCACGCTAATTGGAAATGAATGAAAGGTGGGTTGATTACATCCAAAGTAAGTTTTTTCCAGGAATGCGGTTGGTACCCACAAGAAGATAGCATTCATTGGATTTTTATTCCAACAGTCTAAACCACTCAGCCATCCTGGTGTAAAGTACAATCAAGAGCCCAGTGAAATTGGAATGAGGAGCACACAGTCAGTTATTTTGGGTTTGAGCCAGACAAGATCTAAATGAGACTTGTTGACATGCAAATCAAACTTAATACAAGAATGGGGTTTCGAAGCAAGAAGAATAATAATTAAGTTGATAATGACTCTAACACCATAACCACTTAGGTATCATTTGTGTTTTTAAAGGATAAATACTTGAAGGCGGAATAACGGGAACAAAGACAATTCTTTCAGCTTTCATCCAAAGAAATTTCAAATGAGTGAAAGGACAATTGATTACATCCAAATGATAGAAGAACTCATACCAGGAGTGGGGTTCAAACCCACGAGGACATATGTCCATTGGATCTTAAGTCCAACGCCTTAACCTCTCGGCCATCCTGGTGTTTTAAACACAAAATCAAGGGCGCAGTCAAAATGGAATAAGGAACACACAGTTAGATATTTTGGCTTTGATCCAGACAATATGTAAATGAAACTTGATTACATCCCAATCAAACTTTCTACCAGATGTAGGTTTGGAACAAACAAGAACATTTTAATTTCGATCATGAGTCTAACGCCTTAAACACACTGACATCCAGGTGTTTCTAAAAGACTAACAAGAGCTGAGTCAAAGTAGATGATCTTGTCATAGTCAGTTCATTCAGATTTGATCCACGCTAATTGGAAATGAATGAAAGGTGGGTTGATTACATCCAAAGTAAGTTTTTTCCAGGAATGCGGTTGGTACCCACAAGAAGATAGCATTCATTGGATTTTTATTCCAACAGTCTAAACCACTCAGCCATCCTGGTGTAAAGTACAATCAAGAGCCCAGTGAAATTGGAATGAGGAGCACACAGTCAGTTATTTTGGGTTTGAGCCAGACAAGATCTAAATGAGACTTGTTGACATGCAAATAAAACTTAATACAAGAATGGGGTTTCGAAGCAAGAAGAATAATAATTAAGTTGATAATGACTCTAACACCATAATCACTTAGGTATCATTTGTGTTTTTAAAGGATAAATACTTGAAGGCGGAATAACGGGAACAAAGACAATTCTTTCAGCTTTCATCCAAAGAAATTTCAAATGAGTGAAA
This sequence comes from Oncorhynchus clarkii lewisi, assembly GCF_045791955.1. NCBI lineage: Eukaryota > Metazoa > Chordata > Actinopteri > Salmoniformes > Salmonidae > Oncorhynchus > Oncorhynchus clarkii. Next base: position 42,880,881 of record NC_092164.1, read on the forward strand.
GGACAATTGATTACATCCAAATGATAGAAGAACTCATACCAGGAGTGGGGTTCGAACCCACGAGGACATATGTCCATTGGATCTTAAGTCCAACGCCTTAACCTCTCGGCCATCCTGGTGCTATAAACACAAAATCAAGGGAGCAGTCAAAATGGAATAAGGAACACACAGTTAGATCTTTTGGCTTTGATCCAGACAATATGTAAATGAAACTTGATTACATCCCAATCAAACTTTCTACCAGATGTAGGTTTGGAACAAACAAGAACATTTTAATTTCGATCATGAGTCTAACGCCTTAAACACACTGACATCCAGGTGTTTCTAAAAGACTAACAAGAGCTGAGTCAAAGTAGAAGATCTTGTCATAGTCAGTTCATTCAGATTTGATCCACGCTAATTGGAAATGAATGAAAGGTGGGTTGATTACATCCAAAGTAAGTTTTTTCCAGGAATGCGGTTGGTACCCACAAGAAGATAGCATTCATTGGATTTTTATTCCAACAGTCTAAACCACTCAGCCATCCTGGTGTAAAGTACAATCAAGAGCCCAGTGAAATTGGAATGAGGAGCACACAGTCAGTTATTTTGGGTTTGAGCCAGACAAGATCTAAATGAGACTTGTTGACATGCAAATCAAACTTAATACAAGAATGGGGTTTCGAAGCAAGAAGAATAATAATTAAGTTGATAATGACTCTAACACCATAATCACTTAGGTATCATTTGTGTTTTTAAAGGATAAATACTTGAAGGCGGAATAACGGGAACAAAGACAATTCTTTCAGCTTTCATCCAAAGAAATTTCAAATGAGTGAAAGGACAATTGATTACATCCAAATGATAGAAGAACTCATACCAGGAGTGGGGTTCGAACCCACGAGGACATATGTCCATTGGATCTTAAGTCCAACGCCTTAACCTCTCGGCCATCCTGGTGCTATAAACACAAAATCAAGGGAGCAGTCAAAATGGAATAAGGAACACACAGTTAGATCTTTTGGCTTTGATCCAGACAATATGTAAATGAAACTTGATTACATCCCAATCAAACTTTCTACCAGATGTAGGTTTGGAACAAACAAGAACATTTTAATTTCGATCATGAGTCTAACGCCTTAAACACACTGACATCCAGGTGTTTCTAAAAGACTAACAAGAGCTGAGTCAAAGTAGAAGATCTTGTCATAGTCAGTTCATTCAGATTTGATCCACGCTAATTGGAAATGAATGAAAGGTGGGTTGATTACATCCAAAGTAAGTTTTTTCCAGGAATGCGGTTGGTACCCACAAGAAGATAGCATTCATTGGATTTTTATTCCAACAGTCTAAACCACTCAGCCATCCTGGTGTAAAGTACAATCAAGAGCCCAGTGAAATTGGAATGAGGAGCACACAGTCAGTTATTTTGGGTTTGAGCCAGACAAGATCTAAATGAGACTTGTTGACATGCAAATCAAACTTAATACAAGAATGGGGTTTCGAAGCAAGAAGAATAATAATTAAGTTGATAATGACTCTAACACCATAACCACTTAGGTATCATTTGTGTTTTTAAAGGATAAATACTTGAAGGCGGAATAACGGGAACAAAGACAATTCTTTCAGCTTTCATCCAAAGAAATTTCAAATGAGTGAAAGGACAATTGATTACATCCAAATGATAGAAGAACTCATACCAGGAGTGGGGTTCAAACCCACGAGGACATATGTCCATTGGATCTTAAGTCCAACGCCTTAACCTCTCGGCCATCCTGGTGTTATAAACACAAAATCAAGGGCGCAGTCAAAATGGAATAAGGAACACACAGTTAGATCTTTTGGCTTTGATCCAGACAATATGTAAATGAAACTTGATTACATCCCAATCAAACTTTCTACCAGATGTAGGTTTGGAACAAACAAGAACATTTTAATTTCGATCATGAGTCTAACGCCTTAAACACACTGACATCCAGGTGTTTCTAAAAGACTAACAAGAGCTGAGTCAAAGTAGAAGATCTTGTCATCGTCAGTTCATTCACATTTGATCCACGCTAATTGGAAATGAATGAAAGGTGGGTTGATTACATCCAAAGTAAGTTTTTTCCAGGAATGCGGTTGGTACCCACAAGAAGATAGCATTCATTGGATTTTTATTCCAACAGTCTAAACCACTCAGCCATCCTGGTGTAAAGTACAATCAAGAGCCCAGTGAAATTGGAATGAGGAGCACACAGTCAGTTATTTTGGGTTTGAGCCAGACAAGATCTAAATGAGACTTGTTGACATGCAAATCAAACTTAATACAAGAATGGGGTTTCGAAGCAAGAAGAATAATAATTAAGTTGATAATGACTCTAACACCATAATCACTTAGGTATCATTTGTGTTTTTAAAGGATAAATACTTGAAGGCGGAATAACGGGAACAAAGACAATTTTTTCAGCTTTCATCCAAAGAAATTTATAATGAGTGAAAGGACAATTGATTACATCCAAATGATAGAAGAACTCATACCAGGAGTGGGGTTCGAACCCACGAGGACATATGTCCATTGGATCTTAAGTCCAACGCCTTAACCTCTCGGCCATCCTGGTGTTATAAACACAAAATCAAGGGCGCAGTCAAAATGGAATAAGGAACACACAGTTAGATCTTTTGGCTTTGATCCAGACAATATGTAAATTAAACTTGATTACATCCCAATCAAACTTTCTACCAGATGTAGGTTTGGAACAAACAAGAACATTTTAATTTCGATCATGAGTCTAACGCCTTAAACACACTGACATCCAGGTGTTTCTAAAAGACTAACAAGAGCTGAGTCAAAGTAGAAGATCTTGTCATAGTCAGTTCATTCAGATTTGATCCACACTAATTGGAAATGAATGAAAGGTGGGTTGATTACATCCAAAGTAAGTTTTTTCCAGGAATGCGGTTGGTACCCACAAGAAGATAGAATTCATTGGATTTTTATTCCAACAGTCTAAACCACTCAGCCATCCTGGTGTAAAGTACAATCAAGAGCCCAGTGAAATTGGAATGAGGAGCACACAGTCAGTTATTTTGGGTTTGAGCCAGACAAGATCTAAATGAGACTTGTTGACATGCAAATCAAACTTAATACAAGAATGGGGTTTCGAAGCAAGAAGAATAATAATTAAGTTGATAAAGACTCTAACACCATAATCACTTAGGTATCATTTGTGTTTTTAAAGGATAAATACTTGAAGGCGGAATAACGGGAACAAAGACAATTCTTTCAGCTTTCATCCAAAGAAATTTCAAATGAGTGAAAGGACAATTGATTACATCCAAATGATAGAAGAACTCATACCAGGAGTGGGGTTCGAACCCACGAGGACATATGTCCATTGGATCTTAAGTCCAACGCCTTAACCTCTCGGCCATCCTGGTGCTATAAACACAAAATCAAGGGAGCAGTCAAAATGGAATAAGGAACACACAGTTAGATCTTTTGGCTTTGATCCAGACAATATGTAAATGAAACTTGATTACATCCCAATCAAACTTTCTACCAGATGTAGGTTTGGAACAAACAAGAACATTTTAATTTCGATCATGAGTCTAACGCCTTAAACACACTGACATCCAGGTGTTTCTAAAAGACTAACAAGAGCTGAGTCAAAGTAGAAGATCTTGTCATAGTCAGTTCATTCAGATTTGATCCACGCTAATTGGAAATGAATGAAAGGTGGGTTGATTACATCCAAAGTAAGTTTTTTCCAGGAATGCGGTTGGTACCCACAAGAAGATAGAATTCATTGGATTTTTATTCCAACAGTCTAAACCACTCAGCCATCCTGGTGTAAAGTACAATCAAGAGCCCAGTGAAATTGGAATGAGGAGCACACAGTCAGTTTTATGGGTTTGAGCCAGACAAGATCTAAATGAGACTTGTTGACATGCAAATCAAACTTAATACAAGAATGGGGTTTCGAAGCAAGAAGAATAATAATTAAGTTGATAAAGACTCTAACACCATAATCACTTAGGTATCATTTGTGTTTTTAAAGGATAAATACTTGAAGGCGGAATAACGGGAACAAAGACAATTCTTTCAGCTTTCATCCAAAGAAATTTCAAGTGAGTGAAAGGACAATTGATTACATCCAAATGATAGAAGGACTCATACCAGGAGTGGGGTTCGAACCCACGAGGACATATGTCCATTGGATCTTAAGTCCAACGCCTTAACCTCTCGGCCATCCTGGTGTTTTAAACACAAAATCAAGGGCGCAGTCAAAATGGAATAAGGAACACACAGTTTGATATTTTGGCTTTGATCCAGACAATATGTAAATGAAACTTGATTACATCCCAATCAAACTTTCTACCAGATGTAGGTTTGGAACAAACAAGAACATTTTAACTTCGATCATGAGTCTAACGCCTTAAACACACTGACATCCAGGTGTTTCTAAAAGACTAACAAGAGCTGAGTCAAAGTAGATGATCTTGTCATAGTCAGTTCATTCAGATTTGATCCACGCTAATTGGAAATGAATGAAAGGTGGGTTGATTACATCCAAGGTAAGTTTTTTCCAGGAATGCGGTTGGTACCCACAAGAAGATAGCATTCATTGGATTTTTATTCCAACAGTCTAAACCACTCAGCCATCCTGGTGTAAAGTACAATCAAGAGCCCAGTGAAATTGGAATGAGGAGCACACAGTCAGTTATTTTGGGTTTGAGCCAGACAAGATCTAAATGAGACTTGTTGACATGCAAATCAAACTTAATACAAGAATGGGGTTTCGAAGCAAGAAGAATAATAATTAAGTTGATAATGACTCTAACACCATAATCACTTAGGTATCATTTGTGTTTTTAAAGGATAAATACTTGAAGGCGGAATAACGGGAACAAAGACAATTCTTTCAGCTTTCATCCAAAGAAATTTCAAATGAGTGAAAGGACAATTGATTACATCCAAATGATAGAAGAACTCATACCAGGAGTGGGGTTCGAACCCACGAGGACATATGCCCATTGGATCTTAAGTCCAACGCCTTAACCTCTCGGCCATCCTGGTGCTATAAACACAAAATCAAGGAAGCAGTCAAAATGGAATAAGGAACACACAGTTAGATCTTTTGGCTTTGATCCAGACAATATGTAAATGAAACTTGATTACATCCCAATCAAACTTTCTACCAGATGTAGGTTTGGAACAAACAAGAACATTTTAATTTCGATCATGAGTCTAACGCCTTAAACACACTGACATCCAGGTGTTTCTAAAAGACTAACAAGAGCTGAGTCAAAGTAGAAGATCTTGTCATAGTCAGTTCATTCAGATTTGATCCACGCTAATTGGAAATGAATGAAAGGTGGGTTGATTACATCCAAAGTAAGTTTTTTCCAGGAATGCGGTTGGTACCCACAAGAAGATAGCATTCATTGGATTTTTATTCCAACAGTCTAAACCACTCAGCCATCCTGGTGTAAAGTACAATCAAGAGCCCAGTGAAATTGGAATGAGGAGCACACAGTCAGTTATTTTGGGTTTGAGCCAGACAAGATCTAAATGAGACTTGTTGACATGCAAATCAAACTTAATACAAGAATGGGGTTTTGAAGCAAGAAGAATAATAATTAAGTTGATAATGACTCTAACACCATAATCACTTAGGTATCATTTGTGTTTTTAAAGGATAAATACTTGAAGGCGGAATAACGGGAACAAAGACAATTCTTTCAGCTTTCATCCAAAGAAATTTAAAATGAGTGAAAGGACAATTGATTACATCCAAATGATAGAAGAACTCATACCAGGAGTGGGGTTCGAACCCACGAGGACATATGTCCATTGGATCTTAAGTCCAACGCCTTAACCTCTCGGCCATCCTGGTGCTATAAACACAAAATCAAGGGAGCAGTCAAAATGGAATAAGGAACACACAGTTAGATCTTTTGGCTTTGATCCAGACAATATGTAAATGAAACTTGATTACATCCCAATCAAACTTTCTACCAGATGTAGGTTTGGAACAAACAAGAACATTTTAATTTCGATCATGAGTCTAACGCCTTAAACACACTGACATCCAGGTGTTTCTAAAAGACTAACAAGAGCTGAGTCAAAGTAGAAGATCTTGTCATAGTCAGTTCATTCAGATTTGATCCACGCTAATTGGAAATGAATGAAAGGTGGGTTGATTACATCCAAAGTAAGTTTTTTCCAGGAATGCGGTTGGTACCCACAAGAAGATAGCATTCAATGGATTTTTATTCCAACAGTCTAAACCACTCAGCCATACGACCAAGAATACGCTTTTCGCGACGCGGATCCTGTGCTCTGCCTTACAAACAGGACAACGGAGTGGATCCCATGCAGCGACCCAAAAAAACGACTCCGAAAAAGAGGGAAACGAGGCGGTCTTCTGGTCAGACTCCGGAGACGGGCACACCGTGCACCATTCCCTAGCATTCTTCTTGCCAATGTCCAGTCTCTTGACAACAAGGTTGATGAAATCCCAGCAAGGGTAGCATTCCAGAGGGACATCAGAGACTGTAACGTTCTTTGCTTCACGGAAACGTGGCTTACTGGAGAGACGCTATCCGAAGCGGTGCAGCCAACAGGTTTCTCCACGCATCGCGCAGACAGGAAAAAACATCTTTCTGGTAAAAAGAGGGGCGGGGGCGTATGCCTTATGACTAACGTGACATGGTGTGATGAAAGAAACATACAAGAACTCAAATCCTTCTGTTCACCTGATTTAGAATTCCTCACAATCAAATGTAGACCGCATTATCTACCAAGAGAATTCTCTTCGATTATAATCACAGCCGTATATATCCCCCCCCAAGCAGACACATCGTTGGCTCTGAATGAACTTTATTTGACTCTTTGCAAACTGGAAACCATTTATCCGGAGGCTGCATTCATTGTAGCTGGGGATTTTAACAAGGCTAATCTGAAAACAAGACTCCCCAAATTTTATCAGCATATCGATTGCGCAACCAGGGGTGGAAAGACCTTGGATCATTGTTACTCTAACTTCCGCGACGCATATAAGGCCCTGCCCCGCCCCCCTTTCGGAAAAGCTGACCACGACTCCATTCTGTTGATCCCTGCCTACAGACAGAAACTAAAACAAGAGGCTCCCACGCTGAGGTCTGTCCAACGCTGGTCCGACCAAGCTGACTCCACACTCCAAGACTGCTTCCATCACGTGGACTGGGACATGTTTCGTATTGCGTCAGACAACAACATTGACGAATACGCTGATTCGGTGTGCGAGTTCATTAGAACGTGCGTTGAAGATGTCGTTCCCATAGCAACGATTAAAACATTCCCTAACCAGAAACCGTGGATTGATGGCAGCATTCGTGTGAAACTGAAAGCGCGAACCACTGCTTTTAATCAGGGCAAGGTGTCTGGTAACATGACCGAATACAAACAGTGCAGCTATTCCCTCCGCAAGGCTATCAAACAAGCTAAGCGTCAGTACAGAGACAAAGTAGAATCTCAATTCAACGGCTCAGACACAAGAGGCATGTGGCAGGGTCTACAGTCAATCACGGACTACAGGAAGAAATCCAGCCCAGTCACGGACCAGGATGTCCTGCTCCCAGGCAGACTAAATAACTTTTTTGCCCGCTTTGAGGACAATACAGTGCCACTGACACGGCCTGCAACGAAAACTTGCGGTCTCTCCTTCACTGCAGCCGAGGTGAGTAAGACATTTAAACGTGTTAACCCTCGCAAGGCTGCAGGCCCAGACGGCATCCCCAGCCGCGCCCTCAGAGCATGCGCAGACCAGCTGGCCGGTGTGTTTACGGACATATTCAATCAATCCCTATACCAGTCTGCTGTTCCCACATGCTTCAAGAGGGCCACCATTGTTCCTGTTCCCAAGAAAGCTAAGGTAGCTGAGCTAAACGACTACCGCCCCGTAGCACTCACTTCCGTCATCATGAAGTGCTTTGAGAGACTAGTCAAGGACCATATCACCTCCACCCTACCTGACACCCTAGACACACTCCAATTTGCTTACCGCCCAAATAGGTCCACAGACGATGCAATCTCAACCACACTGCACACTGCCCTAACCCATCTGGACAAGAGGAATACCTATGTGAGAATGCTGTTCATTGACTACAGCTCGGCATTCAACACCATAGTACCCTCCAAGCTCGTCATCAAGCTCGAGACCCTGGGTCTCGACCCCGCCCTGTGCAACTGGGTACTGGACTTCCTGACGGGCCGCCCCCAGGTGGTGAGGGTAGGCAACAACATCTCCTCCCCGCTGATCCTCAACACTGGGGCCCCACAAGGGTGCGTTCTGAGCCCTCTCCTGTACTCCCTGTTCACCCACGACTGCGTGGCCACGCACGCCTCCAACTCAATCATCAAGTTTGCGGACGACACAACAGTGGTAGGCTTGATTACCAACAACGACGAGACGGCCTACAGGGAGGAGGTGAGGGCCCTCGGAGTGTGGTGTCAGGAAAATAACCTCACACTCAACGTCAACAAAACTAAGGAGATGATTGTGGACTTCAGGAAACAGCAGAGGGAACACCCCCCTATCCACATCGATGGAACAGTAGTGGAGAGGGTAGCAAGTTTTAAGTTCCTCGGCATACACATCACAGACAAACTGAATTGGTCCACTCACACAGACAGCATTGTGAAGAAGGCGCAGCAGCGCCTCTTCAACCTCAGGAGGCTGAAGAAATTCGGCTTGTCACCAAAAGCACTCACAAACTTCTACAGATGCACAATCGAGAGCATCCTGGCGGGCTGTATCACCGCCTGGTACGGCAACTGCTCCGCCCTCAACCGTAAGGCTCTCCAGAGGGTAGTGAGGTCTGCACAACGCATCACCGGGGGCAAACTACCTGCCCTCCAGGACACCTACACCACCCGATGTCACAGGAAGGCCATAAAGATCATCAAGGACATCAACCACCCGAGCCACTGCCTGTTCACCCCGCTATCATCCAGAAGGCGAGGTCAGTACAGGTGCATCAAAGCTGGGACCGAGAGACTGAAAAACAGCTTCTATCTCAAGGCTATCAGACTGTTAAACAGCCACCACTAACATTGAGTGGCTGCTGCCAACACACTGACACTGACTCAACTCCAGCCACTTTAATAATGGGAATTTATGGGAAATGATGTAAATATATCACTAGCCACTTTAAACAATGCTACCTTATATAATGTTACTTACCCTACATTATTCATCTCATATGCATACGTATATGCTGTACTCTATATCATCGACTGTATCCTTATGTAATACATGTATCACTAGCCACTTTAACTATGCCACTTTGTTTACATACTCATCTCATATGTATATACTGTACTCGATACCATCTACTGTATCTGCCTATGCTGCTCTGTACCATCACTCATTCATATATCCTTATGTACATATTCTTTATCCCCTCACACTGTGTACAAGACAGTAGTTTTGGAATTGTTAGTTAGATTACTTGTTGGTTATTACTGCATTGTCGGAACTAGAAGCACAAGCATTTCGCTACACTCGCATTAACATCTGCTAACCATGTGTATGTGACAAATAAAATTTGATTTGATTTGATTTGATTTGATTTGATCCTGCTGTAAAGTACAATCAAGAGCCCAGTGAAATTGGAATGAGGAGCACACAGTCAGTTATTTTGGGTTTGAGCCAGACAAGATCTAAATGAGACTTGTTGACATGCAAATCAAACTTAATACAAGAATGGGGTTTCGAAGCAAGAAGAATAATAATTAAGTTGATAATGACTCTAACACCATAACCACTTAGGTATCATTTGTGTTTTTAAAGGATAAATACTTGAAGGCGGAATAACGGGAACAAAGACAATTCTTTCAGCTTTCATCCAAAGAAATTTCAAATGAGTGAAAGGACAATTGATTACATCCAAATGATGGAAGAACTCATACCAGGAGTGGGGTTCGAACCCACGAGGACATATGTCCATTGGATCTTAAGTCCAACGCCTTAACCTCTCGGCCATCCTGGTGTTATAAACACAAAATCAAGGGCGCAGTCAAAATGGAATAAGGAACACACAGTTAGATCTTTTGGCTTTGATCCAGACAATATGTAAATGAAACTTGATTACATCCCAATCAAACTTTCTACCAGATGTAGGTTTGGAACAAACAAGAACATTTTAATTTCGATCGTGAGTCTAACGCCTTAAACACACTGACATCCAGGTGTTTCTAAAAGACTAACAAGAGCTGAGTCAAAGTAGAAGATCTTGTCATAGTCAGTTCATTCAGATTCGATCCACGCTAATTGGAAATGAATGAAAGGTGGGTTGATTACATCCAAAGTAAGTTTTTTCCAGGAATGCGGTTGGTACCCACAAGAAGATAGCATTCAATGGATTTTTATTCCAACAGTCTAAACCACTCAGCCATCCTGCTGTAAAGTACAATCAAGAGCCCAGTGAAATTGGAATGAGGAGCACACAGTCAGTTATTTTGGGTTTGAGCCAGACAAGATCTAAATGAGACTTGTTGACATGCAAATCAAACTTAATACAAGAATGGGGTTTCGAAGCAAGAAGAATAATAATTAAGTTGATAATGACTCTAACACCATAATCACTTAGGTATCATTTGTGTTTTTAAAGGATAAATACTTGAAGGCGGAATAACGGGAACAAAGACAATTTTTTCAGCTTTCATCCAAAGAAATTTAAAATGAGTGAAAGGACAATTGATTACATCCAAATGATAGAAGAACTCATACCAGGAGTGGGGTTCGAACCCACGAGGACATATGTCCATTGGATCTTAAGTCCAACGCCTTAACCTCTCGGCAATCCTGGTGTTATAAACACAAAATCAAGGGCGCAGTCAAAATGGAATAAGGAACACACAGTTAGATCTTTTGGCTTTGATCCAGACAATATGTAAATGAAACTTGATTACATCCCAATCAAACTTTCTACCAGATGTAGGTTTGGAACAAACAAGAACATTTTAATTTAGATCGTGAGTCTAACGCCTTAAACACACTGACATCCAGGTGTTTCTAAAAGACTAACAAGAGCTGAGTCAAAGTAGAAGATCTTGTCATAGTCAGTTCATTCAGATTTGATCCACGCTAATTGGAAATTAATGAAAGGTGGGTTGATTACATCCAAAGTAAGTTTTTTCCAGGAATGCGGTTGGTACCCACAAGAAGATAGCATTCAATGGATTTTTATTCCAACAGTCGAAACCACTCAGCCATCCTGGTGTAAAGTACAATCAAGAGCCCAGTGAAATTGGAATGAGGAGCACACAGTCAGTTATTTTGGGTTTGAGCCAGACAAGATCTAAATGAGACTTGTTGACATGCAAATCAAACTTAATACAAGAATGGGGTTTCGAAGCAAGAAGAATAATAATTAAGTTGATAATGACTCTAACACCATAACCACTTAGCCATCTTTTGTGTTTTTAAAGGATAAACACTTGCTGAGTCAAGGCGGAATAAGGGGAACACAATCAATTCTTTCAGCTATTATCCAAACAAAATCTGAATGAGTGAAAGGACAATTGATAATATCCAAATCAAAGATAGACTTATACCAGGAGTGGGATTCAAACCCACGAGGACATATGTTCACTGGATCTTAAGTCCAACGCCTTAACCTCTCAGCCATCCTGACGTAATGAATAATAAAACAAGTGCCCAGTCAAAATGGAATAAGGAGCACACAGTCAGTTATTTTGGCTTTGAGCCAGACAATATCTAAATGAGACTTGTTGACATCCAAATCAAGCTTTCTACCAGATGTAGGTTTGGAACCAACAAGAGCATTTTAATTTCGATCATGAGTCTAACACCTTAAACACTCTGCCATCCAAGTGTTTCTACAAGATTAAAACGAGCTGAGTCAAAATGGAAGAATTTGTCAAAGTAATTTCTTTCAGATTTCATCCACGCTGAATGTAGATGAGTGGAAGGAGGGTTGATTACATCCAAGGCAACTTCTTCCAGGAATGGGGTTGGTACCCAAGCGAGCACAGTTCATTGGCTCTTAAGTCCAACGCCTTCAACTCTCGGCCATCCTGATGTGAAGAACACAAAATCAAGTACCCAGTCAAAATGGAATAAGGAGCACACAGTCAGTTATTTTAGCTTTGAACCAGACAATATCTAAATGAGACTTGTTGACATTCAAATCATACTTAATACAAATTACATTTAGGGCCAGGCTTCATTTTGAGCCTGCTTTTTTCACGGTTGCTGCACTCAGAGCGAGCTACGGTCAAGTGGGGTGTCTCGTTGAACTCGGCACGGTCTGGAGACTGTTGATTTCATAATGCCATTTTTGTGATGGTCCCTCTCTGTTTAAACATATTGCAAATGTACAAAAGTCAACTAGCAAGTCAGTGTCCATCAGTCAATTAGATGTCATTCTGACACCAAACTGATACCATCTGACACCAAACCCACATTTTCCAACTCGTTTAGAAGCCAACTATCACATATTTCAGAGCAGGCCCATAATTCACAGCGCCTTCAGTTTAAAACATAATAAAAACGTAAAACACATAGTTATGTTCTAGCTGCGGGTCCAGTCCTGACATTATGTGTAGGCCTATGTGAGGCGACCCCGAATCCCGAGTTTCGGCTCGATAGGTCATACGGTGCCCGAGCAAGACCTTAATTGGTGCTAAAAATCCACTTTTTTTCCATGCCTTGCTACGGGGTCCTTGAATGAGCTATCGGACAGAAACGTTGGGGTCCGTCTCTATGGGCCGAGCTGGTTTCAATGCACCTAGTCTTGCGACTCTGGGACTTTTCTAAATGTCGTCATTTTCGTAATGATCAAAATGAATTGAAGTCATTGCAAATGTACGAGGCTGTTTCTCGGTCCGAGAACCTTCTAGAGCCAAGTAACTCACCACGCATTATCGACCTGAGGTTTAGAACAGGTTTCTAAAGTTTCAGAACTCTAGGTCTGACGGTTCTTTTTTAGTTTGAACAAAGGTAACTATTGCAGGCACTGTCTGTCTCTACGCACCACACTGTGTCCCTCTGTCCTAGCTGTGTGTGTGTGATTTTTTCTTGAAAATTTTATGGGAGACATGACTGATTTACAGTTCATGGGGCTTGCCTAATCACACATATGAAGTTTTGAAAAGATCTGACCTTTTTAACCCTTCGAAACAGCCCCTATGACACCATTTAAGGCATTTCCGGTTGGCACAGGAAGTTATAAGTAAACACATATCCTGATTCGGGTATGCCTTTACAGAAGACAGAGTTTTAAGTGTTTACGTTAAAAACTGACCGATTTACACAGGGTTGAATGCACTATTTATCACAAACTGCTGGTTGGGTATGGAAAAACACTTTTAGGGTGATTTTAACCCCTTCCGGTTGCTCCAGGAAGCTTAGATTCAACACAGGCAGACCTCATAGTGGCCTGATGGATTGTCATCGAAGATAGGTTCATAAGACATTCATAACCTACATAGTCTTCAGGTTGAATTTAGGGGCATCTCAGGAACGTTCCTGAGGTCAAATTGTGCTTCTCACCCTAAAGATTCTCCCACTGTCACCCAAAAGCAAATGAAAATTAGGGCCAGGCTTCATTATGGGCCTACTTTTTCTCATGGTCGTTGTGCTTAGACTGAGCGAGCTACGGTCAAGCGGGGCATCTCGTCGGCACAGCCTAGAGATTATGGTAATGCTATTGTAGGCTCTGAGTGTCTTTAAGCACAGCACTTTGTCACTCCATCCTTGCTGTGTGTGTGTGTGTTGAGAGAGCTTTTCTTTGACATCTATTGGGAGAAATGACTGATTTACAGTTCATGAGGGTTGCCTAATAACACATATGAAGTTTTGAAAAGATCAGACTTTTTTAACCCTTCAAAACAGCACCTATGACACCATTTTAAGGCACTTCCGGTTTACACAGGAAGCTGAAAGTGAACACATATCCTCCTTGGGGTAGGCACTTATAGACTTTTGAGTTTTAGGTCTTTACGTTAAGAACTGACTTATTTACAGCAATCAGGTTTAGTGAGTGTGTGTTATTTCAGAAAATCACAGAAAATCACAGAAATCTCGCAGAGCTCCGAAGCACACTTCAATAAGATTCGAATGGACACACTGCAACTGGATCTGTAACTTAAAATAAAACAACACCTATTTTTGAACATCACCAATTTGACATTGTACGATTTCTCTTAAATTACGATAGATAAATGGCAACCGTAAGGCTCTCCAGAGGGTAGTGAGGTCTGCACAACGCATCACCGGGGGCAAACTACCTGCCCTCCAGGACACCTACACCACCCGATGTCACAGGAAGGCCATAAAGATCATCAAGGACAACAACCACCCGAGCCACTGCCTGTTCACCCCGCTATCATCCAGAAGGCGAGGTCAGTACAGGTCCATCAAAGCTGGGACCGAGAGACGGAAAAACAGCTTCTATCTCAAGGCCATCAGACTGTTAAACAGCCACCACTAACATTGAGTGGCTGCTGCCAACACACTGACTCAACTCCAGCCACTTTAATAATGGGAATTGATGGGAAATGATGTAAAATATATCACTAGCCACTTTAAACAATGCTACCTAATATAATGTTTACATACCCTACATTATTCATCTCATATGTATATGTATATACTGTACTCTATATCATCTACTGCATCTTTATGTAATACATGTATCACTAGCCACTTTAACTATGCCACTTTGTTTACATACTCATCTCATATGTATATACTGTACTCAATACCATCTACTGTATCTTGCCTATGCCGCTCTGTACCATCACTCATTCATATATCTTTATGTACATATTCTTTATCCCCTTACACTTGTGTCTATAAGGTAGTAGTTTTGGAATTGTTAGCTAGATTACTTGTTGGTTATTACTGCATTGTCGGAACTAGAAGCACAAGCATTTCGCTACACACATTAACATCTGCTAACCATGTGTATGTGACAAATAAAATTTGATTTGATTTGATTTAGTTATTTTTTTATTGACACCGTAGGTTCCTTTACTTTGACGTGAAGTGCAAAAATTATTGCTCTATTTTCATCTTTAACCTTTAATCCCAGAAAATGGGCATAACTCAAAAACCGTTGAGGCCTAGACGCCATCTTGTTCGGGGCCAACTGCCCATTATGCCAAACATATGCTCACCAAGTTTCGTCTTCGAAATCTTTTCCGTTTAGGAGATAAGGCCACGTCGTGATTGGTGATGTTTTGTACATTTGCAATATGATTCCATTCGCCCTCTTGTGGGATTTACCGGAAGAGTGGAAAAATGACCAAAATGTGAACATTTTATAAAACGGAAACAGAAAGTCAGAGAGACTTCGTTAGATGACTTCATGGAAGATCCGGCCCTGCCGCTCGGCCTGACGCCGTCCGCGAATTTTAGAAAAGTTGTCGGACATCTTAAGGGACCATACATTTGCAATGTGGACTTTCTCACTAACCATATGGCAAATGTCAAAATGTTCCCTTAAGGTATGAACGGGGTTTCGAAGCAAATAGAAAAAATGAATAAGTTGATAATCACTTAACCACTAAACCATCTTTTGTGTTTCTAAAAGATAAACACTTGCTGAGTAAAGGGAACAAAGTCAATTCTTTCAGCTTTGATCCCCAAAAAATTCAAATGAGTGAAAAGACAATTGATAAGATCCAACTCAAAGAATTATCTACCAGGAGTGAGGTTCGAACCCATGAGGACATATGTCCATTGGATGTAAAGTCCAACGCCTTAACCTCTCAGGCCATCCTGATGTTAAGAACACAAAATCAAGTGCCCAGTCAAAAGGGAATAAGGAGCACAAGGTCAGGTATTTTGGCTTTGAGCCAGACAATATCTAAATGAAACTGGTTCACATCCAAATCAAACTTAATACAAGAACGGGGCTTCGAAGCAAAATAATAATACAAAAGTTGATAATGACTAAGACCTTAACCACTCAACCATCTTTTGTGTTTTTAAAGGATAAACACTTGCTGAGTCAAGGCGGAATAAGGGGAACAAAGTCAATTCTTTCAGCTTTGATCCAAACTAATTTCAAATGAGTGAAAGGACAATTGATAACATCCACCTCATAGAAACTTCCATCCGGAGTGGGGATCGAACACACGAGGACATATGTCCATTGGATCTTAAGTCCAACGCCTTAATGCCCATGATTTTGGAATGAGATGTTAGACAAGTAGGTGTCCACATACTTTTAGTCATAGTTCAAACAAACGATTTCTTCGTAAGCTACAGTATTTGACTGGACTGATTTTATGCTGACAATGTCAGTAATTTATTGCCCATTGTTTCTATGAGCATACAGCATTACAATAGTGGGCACTAAGTTCTATTTAAAACAATGCTCTATTGGTCTTAAATATTTCATTGTCACGTCACTGGTCAAAAGACACTTATCAGCTACGGCAAACTGTTTCACACACAGTTATTCTTACTGATGACAGCCTGCCGATAGAGTGTTTGAGGGCAGTACTTCAGGTCCATTTGCATGATGATTAATTGGCACTCCGTTGAGAACATAGGGTCGAAAGTTGAATTGGAGATAATGGGAATGAAAAGGCCACATACACAATGCAGGCTGTAACCAAGTACAATGACAATGTGGCCATAAGAATGTGCCCACACTTAGAAAATGAGACACATGCACACCTGCACTTGTCTGTAAAAATCCTTGTTTTAATATACAAAAACAAATTCACACATCATGGGCTCAGCTTTGCATCACATTCTAGGGTTTTGAGTGTTTTACAACTGTGTAATACAAAGGGGTTTAATTACAGGATGAGGAAATTGAAACAATTACATTATTTACTGTACCATGTTAACAATTCATGATTAGATAGAAAATAGCTTCCCCGAACCAAAAGCTAATAGAATTTTTGAACAGAATGGAAGTCTGGTTTTAAAAACTTTTGAATGTTTCAGCTTTTTTTGGTTTCCTGTCAATGAACTCTGCTTTTATACAACGTGTGGGTCTAATCCTGAATACTGATTCGTTAAAACCGCATTCTAGCCAGTGTCTGTTCCACAAGTTGCCACCGGTTAAATCTATGACATTAAAATGCCTATTTACTCTGTTCCATCTGACTGTGCAATCAACTTTCTCATCAGCCCAGCCAGGCAATTTATGAACTTGATCTCCACTATACAAATAATCTAGACATTATCTTGTATTTCTTTTGGATGAACATTTAGTTTTCAACAGCGGAGATTTGCATAAACCTTGCTGTCTGTCTCTCCGACATTTGCAACATTCAAATTCGATCTCCTGCTGTTCCATGGTAATGAATGTGTCGGGAGTCGGGATGAGACAGACAGGCAGCGTTTCTCAGCCAGTCCAAATCATGAATCAGCTGGCATTATTTTTATGGATATATACACAAAGAAATCTATTTAAAAAAGGTCAAACGAAACGCAGCTGATTTGCAGTCTTTCCAGCTTCTGTTTGAAGTGTTTGTTTTACTGTAGCTGTGTTGTTGGCTAGCTCCTCTGAACAACAGTGTCCTGACAGTAAGTACATTTTCTGTGCCAGGCGAAATCGCAACTCATTAGCTCATTGTTATGAATGTATCCAAATAAATGTCACTAGAAAACAAGTTAAACAAATGCAAATGCAGCTACTTTGCAGTTATTCTGGCATCACTTTTTGACGTGACTGTAAGTTAGCCATAGTTGGCTAGCTAGCAGGCAAGGCATAAGAAAATTGCCAGCCAGTATGACAATGGAATATTTAGAAAGAACGAGTTGCGACCCTGCATTGTGGACGTGGCCTTTTCAATCCCATTATCTCCAATTCAACTTTCGACCCTATGTTCTCAATGGAGTGCCAATTAATCATCATGCAAATGGACCTGAAGTACTGCCTTCAAACACTCTATCGTCAGGCTGTCATCAGTAAGAATAACTGTGTGTGAAACAGTTTGCCGTAGCTGATAAGTGTCTTTTGACCAGTGACGTGACAATCAGATATGTAAGACCAATAGAGCATTGCTACAGTGTCCATTGAAATAATTGAATGTACAGTTTTAAATAGAACTTAGTGCCTACTATTGTAATGCTGTATGCTCATAGAAACAATGGGCAATAAATGACTGACATCGTCAGCATAAAATCAGTCTAGTCAAATACTGTAGCCTACGAAGAAATCCTTTGTTTTAACTATGACTAAAAGTATGTGGCCACCTGCGTGTCTAACACCTCATTCCAAAATCATGGGCATTAATATGGATTTTGTCCCCCCTTTGCCGCTATAACAGCCTATATTCTTCTGGGAAGGCTTTCCACTAGATGCTGGAACTTTGTTGTGGGGACTGATGTTAGACTATTAGGCCTGGCTCACAGTCGGTGTTCCAATTCATCCCAAACACGTTCGATGGGGTTGAGGTTAGGGCTCTGTGCAGGCCAGTCAAGTTCATCCACAACGATCTCAAACAATTTCTGTATTTGTGCACGGGGTAGTTGTCATGCTGAAACAGGAAAGGGCCTTCCCCAAACTGTTGCCACTGTTGCACAGAATCGTCTAGAATGTCATTCTATACTGTAGCATGAATATTTCCCTTTACTGGAACTAAGGGGCCTAGCCCGAACAATGAAAAACAGCCCCAGACCCTTATTCCTTCTCCACCAAACTTTATAGTTGGCACTATACATTCGTGCAGGTAGCATTATCCTTTCATCTGCCAAACCCAGATTCGTCCATCGGACTACCAGATGGTGAAGCGTGATTCATCACTCTAGAGAATGCAATTCCACTGCTCCAGAGTCCAATGGAAAAGAGCTTTACACCACTCCAGCCAACACTTGGCATTGCTCATCCTGACCTTAGGCTTGTGTGTGGATGCTCGGCCATGGAAACCCATTTCATGATGCTCCCGACAAAATGTTGCAAACAAGAACAGATGATTTTCACGCGCTACACGCTTCAGCACTCTATTGTGCCATTCTGGGAGCTTGTGTAGCCTTCCACTTCGTGGCTGAGCTGTTGCTGCTCCTAGACGTTTCCACTTCACAATAATAGCACTTACAGTTGACCAGGGCAGCTCTAGCAGTGTGGAAATTTGACAAGCTGACTTGTCGGAAAGGTGCCATCCTATGACGGTGGCAAGTTGAAAGTCACTGAGCTCATAAGTTATGCCATTCTACTGCCAATGTTTGTCTATGGAGATTGCATGGCTGTGTGCTCAATTTTATACACCTGTCAGCAACGGGCGTGGCTGAAAAGCTGAATCCACTAATTTGAAGGGGTGACCAAATACGTTTGTATATATGAACGAAACAATGTCAAAGAAACAGGGGTGGCAGGGTAGCCTAGTGGTTAGAGCGTTAGAGTAGAAACCAAAAGGTTACAAGATTGATTCCCCGAGCTGACAAGGTAAAAATCTGTCATTCTGCCCCTGAACGAAACAGTTAATGCACTGTTCCTAGGCCATCATTGAAAATATGAATTTGTTCTTAACTGACTTACCTAGCTAAATTAAATAACCAAAAATGTGCAGGAATACAATAGTACTCAATGTCAGTCAATGAAAAATATATAAAATCTCTTAAAATGTATTGTATTAAGTCGTCTTGTCAGTTTGCTGTCTTTGTTAGCAGTCTAACTAACAGTGGGGTACAGCAGGTCAGACATCAAGGGGAGACTTGTCGAGGCCTGGTTACAGATGGAGTTTACATCGCGAGGCAATGGCTCCCTCTGCTGGACGTGCCATGTCTCAATGGGCTTCCCGGTCAGGACTAATTGGGGCTTGTTGAGTAATTAAGGGTCTGATTGCTCACCAGCTGCACGAGTCCCATAAAGCTGCCAGATGGGCAGCACACGAGGGAGGGGACTGAGGGAAGAGAGGTTACTCCCGTATAGTCGTGGTCCGTAACGGAGGGAACTCAGTTTTGTTCCCCCCAGGACACAGAAAGACCCAGGAGCCCAGAAGACGGTATACCGGCTAGTGTTTCCTTTTAGTTTGTTATTTAAATAAACACCCTTGAAACTGAGCTAATCCAACTCTATCTTTATCTGATCTATGTAAATGTTTTGACCAAACCCCCTGGTCTACTACAAGTGGTGTAGAATGAGGGCATTCTGATTACCTGGTCAGATCAGGGTTGACGTTCACATAGCATCAGCATGAACGAGTTGATAGCTCAGTTCGTCCGGGTGCAACAAGCAAAACAGATGGTTCAGGAACGAACTCTGGAGGAACAGCGGCTACAAAATTCCCACCTCGTTGAGTAAGCTACAAGGAGGAGTGCCTCCTGAATCGCATCCAAACCAGTTTTTAATTAAGCTAACGAAGATGAAGACATCAAAACATACCTCTGCATGTTTGAACGGACAGTGCTACGGCAAAGATGGCCAAGGCTGAAGTGGGCAAGTCTGCAGGCCCCGTTCCTCTCTGGGAACGCCCAACAGGGGTATTGGGACCATAACAACAAAGAGGTGGCTAACTACGACTGTCTCAAAT
Source organism: Oncorhynchus clarkii lewisi (assembly GCF_045791955.1). NCBI lineage: Eukaryota > Metazoa > Chordata > Actinopteri > Salmoniformes > Salmonidae > Oncorhynchus > Oncorhynchus clarkii. The sequence goes on from NC_092164.1 coordinate 42,901,351, forward strand.
GGGAGATACTCAGCCGCTATGGGTACAGCCTGGCCCATCGGGCCCAACTGTTCCCCAACTGGAGGTTCGTGGACAATGCCTCTCCCCAAGCCCAGATGAGCGACCTACTGCGCATCACCAGGGCATGACTCATAACTGACATAGCCACCCTCTCCATTCTAGCTAAAGTGGGCCTGGATACCCCATGACGTTATGAAGGCATAGTGTCTATGCATTCCCCAGATCTTGGAGGGCCTCCTGGAAGCAGTGGAGACACATCAGGACACTGAGGCCCTGCTGAGGGGCAGCCGAGCCGAGGACCCGTCCGAGCTGACGGAAGGACAACCTCACTGCTGCCGGAATCGACAGTCGGCAGGGCCAAAGGGCCGCAGACCCATGGAGAGACGACTGGGGGAGAGCAGACCCGCTGCCGACGACCCCAGGTAAATGGAGACCAAAGCAGGTGTTTTGAGTTTGGCGCCCAGGGGCACCTTGCCTGGAATTGCCTGTCTAGAGAGGAGTCGATGCCATCAGCCAGCCCTTGAGGTGAGGTGGGCCGCGCAGTGCACTACGTCACCCCCTGTTGTGCGCACATGGAACCAACCGCACTAATTGGCCTGGTGAAGGTTGACGGACACGACACGGAACCTCTATTAGACTCCGGGAGTGTGGTTATGCTCGTATCAACGAGCCTGCTGGGGCAAGGGACCGAACGTGGTAGGGAGATGTCCGTTTCCTGTGTCCACAGTGACACAAAGCGGTATCCAACCATACAGGCCAGTATCATGACGTCACAAGGGAGCTGCCGGATGATGGTAGGTGCCATACCGGAGTTGCCGGTACCCCTCCTCATGGGATGAGATTGACCGCTGTTCAACCCCCTGGTGAACAACTGGAGGAGGAGCCCATCCTCCCCTTCATCGATTTCGATGGACCAGCCGAGACACTCGCTGGGGGCACACTGAGGGGACAAGTCGGGACAGCGCAGTGGAAGGATCTGAACTTGAAAGCCGCCGCAGCACAATAGATAGCGGTGGTTGGACAGCTACTTCCGGGGGTGAGTGTCTGGCGATACCCCCATTTCCAAGTCTAAAATAACCTTTTATATAAGGTGTTGCACAAACAGGGGGAACTTCAAGAGACACTGTGGGAACCATTCTTCAGTTGGCCCACACCCACCTGTTGGAGAAGACCCTGGAACGGATCTCCGTCCGGTTCCACTGGCCCGGGATGAGGAGGGCTGTGGAAGACTATTGTCAAAGCTGCCCGTAGTGTCAAATCACTGCCCCAAACGCACACTTCTGAAACCCGCTGGTCCCCCTACCAATGACTGGGGTACCCTTTGAACCCATCACCAAGGACATAGTGGGACCCCTGGTAAAAAAAAAAGCATGAGGACACCGGTACGTCCTGTTAAAACTTCTTAGGGATAGGGGGCAGTATTCGGAAGTTCGGATGACTGACATGCCCAAAGTAAACTGCCTGTTGCTCAGGCCCAGAAGCTAGGATATGCATATAATATGTAGTATTGGATAGAAAACACTCTCTGAAGTTTCTGAAACTGTTAAAATAATGTATATGAGTATAACAGAACTGATATGGCAGGTGAAAACCCAAGGAGAATCCATCTGTAATTTTTGTTGTTGTTGAGGTGACCACCCATTGAAATGCTTGCCTATGGGCAATTGAAAGGAAATCCTCCCAGGATGAAATTCCGGTATTGAACACACTATTCTCCGTCTTAAATTATATAGTTTATTTACATATTAGGGTACCTGAGGATTGATTAGAAACATTGTTTGACTTGTTTGGACGAAGTTTATTGGTAACTTTTGGGATTCCTTTGTATGCATTTTGAACGAGTGGAACAGGTGTATTACTGAATCAAGAACGCCAACTAAACTGACTTTTTTTGGGATATAAAAAGGACTTTATCGAACAAAACAACCGTTTGTTGTGTAGCTGGGACCCTTGGGATTGCAAACCGAGGAGGATCTTCAAAGGTAAGTGATTTATTTTATCGCTATTTCTGACTTTTGTGACGCCTCTGCTGGTTTAGAAAATAATTGTAATGCTTTTGTATGCTGGGCACTGTCCTCAGATCCTCGCATTGTATGCTTTCGTGGTAAAGCCTTTTTGAAATCTGACAAAGCGGCTGTCACGCCCTGACCTTAGAGAGCCTTTTTACTTCTCTATTTGGTTAGGTCAGGGTGTGATTTGGGTGGGCATTCTAGTTTTTCTATTTCTTTGTTGGCCGGGTATGGTTCCCAATCAGAGGCAGCTGTCTATCATTGTCTCTGATTGGGGAACATACTTAGGCAGCCTTTTTTCCACCTTTAGTTTGTGGGATCTTGTTTGTGTGTAGTTGCTTTCTGCACTGCATGTAGCTTCACGTTCGGCTGTAGTTAGTTTTTTCGTGTTCATCAAAATAAAATGATGTACGCTTACCATGCTGCACCTTGGTCTGATTCTTCCGTTAACGAACGTGACAGCAGCTGGATTAACAGGAAGTTAAGCTTTTAAATGATGTATGACAGTTGTATTTTCATGAATGTTTAATATTACGATTTTTGTATTTTTAATTTCGTGCTCTGCAATTTCACCGGATGTTGTTGAGATGGCGAGCTAGCGTCCCACCTTTCCCAAATAAGTTAATAGTAGATTATGCCACCCGGTATCACGAGGCCATTCCCCTATGGGCGGCTGTATCCAAGAGAATTGCCCGGGAAATGTTCTACCTATTTTGCCGCGTGGGCATCCCGAACGAGATCCTAACAGACCAAGGTACTGAGTTTAATCCTGCCTAATGAAAGATTTGTGTGTTCTCCTGCAGATCAAAGAGATCCAGACCTCCATCTTTCACCCGTAGATGGATCGGCTCGTCGAGTGGTTCAATAAAACGCTCAAACAAATGCTGTGGAAGGTCATCGAGCAGAACGGGAAGAACTGGGACCAGCTACTACCCCACCTAATGTTCTAGATCCGAGAAGTACTCCAGTCATCCACCGGGTTTTCCCCCTGTAGAATTTCTCTATGGGAGGAGTCCACGCGGCCTACTGGACCTCGCCAAGGAGGTATGGGAAGCCCAACCAACCCCCTTACACAGCGTGGTAGAACATGTGGAGACGATGAGGGAGCGGATGACAGCCATATGGCCATTGATAAGGGAACATATGGAGAAGGCACAACGCGCCCAAGCCCAGGTCTACAATCTGGGAACCCAGCCCCGAGAATTTCCGGTGGCAGACAAGGTGTTGGTCTTAATCCCCACGGCTGAAAGTAAGTTCCTTGCAACATGGCACTGTGCATGGTACAGCCCCATTGTATTGGTGCCCAAACCAGACATTAGCCTGCGCTTCTGTAATGATTTCCGGGGTGTGAATGACATCAGCTTGTTAGACACCTACCCCATGCCGAGGGTGGACAAGCTTATCGACCGATTGGGAAAGGCCCGGCACATCAGCACCCTCGACCTGACCAAAAGATATTGGCAGGTACAGTTGGCAGCGGTGTGGGTGAACGGATGATCTCCGCATGTGTATTTCCCACCGTAACGAATGGAGGGGGAGGTGTTTTGGTGTGGGGGTAGTGTTATGGTGTGGGGGTGATTTGCTGGTGACACCAGCATGGCTACCACAGCATTCTGCTACGATACGCCATCCCATCTGGTTTGGGCTTAGTGGGACTATCATTTGTTTTACAACAAATTTGATTGATTGATTTTTACACGCTTATATAGTTTAAACGAGGCACGTCAACTAGAAATGGAATGGAAATACTGTATAGTCAATGGATTAAACGGTTCTGGGTGAAGGTGTTTTGCACCAAAAGTATAAGGTTTTTCAAAACCATCTCATTACAATCACACTGGTAGCACATCCGGCAGGAAGAGCTCAAGTGAACATAACTGAGTGTTTGTGTAAACCATTTGTGTAAAGCTTAGTGGGATTACGGCCTGAAAGACTATTTTATTCTGTAGACGGTTGACTTTCCCGATTGTGTATTGCCCCTGTACTTTCGAACTCATAATGTACAAACACAATGTGGATTTGCTGGTCATGATTGTAAAATAGGATTTTCACAGGAATCTGTATATTTATCCTTCTTATTCCGGATATTTATATACATTTGTGGTAGCAACTTGGTTTGAACCTGGTTTTGAACGAATGAATCCACATTTGGTTTTCATATATTTATATATTTTTTTCCTTTTTTTTATTGCAAGATAAAACCAAACATACCACATTGTTTAATAAGCATTTAAATTATTATTTAATATATAAACATGATTTAAAAAAAAGCAATTATAAGGTATGAAGTTAAGACCCAGATGCAGACCATGTCGAGTAAACAATTGTTTCTCGTTCCAACAGGGGCAGGGAATAGACAGGTCAAGGCAGGCAGGGGTCAGAAAACCAGAGGTGGGCCAATGGTACCGAATGATAGGCGGACTCAGGGTCAGGGTAAGGCGGAGGTCGGAAATCCAGAGAGGGGAAAGGTACAGGTCGGCAGGCAGGCTCAGGCAGCGTGGTCAGGCAGGCTAGCTCGGAGTCAGGACAGGCAAGGGTCAAAACCGGGAGGGTGAGAAAAGAGACTGGAAAAAGCAGGAGCTGAGACACAAAACGTTGGTTGACTTGAACAAACAAGACGATAACAAAACTTACAGGTGACTGGGGCAGCTCAAGCAGGGAGGAAATTTGACAAACTGACGTGCCATGTTGAAAGGCATTGAGCTCTTCAGTAAGGACATTCTACTGCCAATGTTTGACTATGGAGATTGCGTGGATGTGAGGTTGATTTTACACACCAATCAGTAATGGGTATGTCACACCCTGACCATAGTTTGCTTTGTATGTTCTATGTTTTGTTTGGTCAGGGTGTGATCTGAGTGGGCATTCTTGTCTTGTTTGTCTGTTTCTGTGTTTGGGCCTGATATGGTTCTCAATCAGAGGCAGGTGTTAGTCATTGTCTCTGATTGGGAGCCATATTTAGGTAGCCTGTTTTGTGTTGGGTTTTGTGGGTGATTGTGCCTGTCTTTGTTACACCAGATAGGGCTGTTTTCGGTTTTTCACATTTCTTGTATTTTTATTAAAGATGTATCACAATAACCACGCTGCGTTTTGGTCCGCCTCTCCTTCAACAGAAGAAAGCCGTGACAGGGTGAGGCTGGAATAGCAGAATCCACTCATTCAAAGAGGTGTCCATATACTTTTGTATTTATAGTATATTTCTTCATTAAACTACTTTTAATGTCTGAAAATACCAACTTTGATGTTGGAGTGAACTGTCAGTTTAATGAGGATACTTCCATGAAGAAGAGGTTCTTGATTCTCAACATTTATTTACAAGTCTTCCATTAAATTGTACATAAAATGTGATACAAACTCAGAAATGTACTCCTATTTACACGTGTAATTCTCAAGTCCCAAATCCTAACTTGAGATCTGTGCGTGTAACTGGAGTTTTTGAAAATCTTCCATTGACATCAATGGGAACTCAAGTCAAGTTAGGATTCAGACCTCCATCTATTTCCATTTTGCAAGATGTCACATTATTACTGCACTTGTTAGCCAATGATTTATATATACACCTGATTACTATTTGGGGGGCTCTATTGAAGCCACCATGCCTCCATCTTGGCACTCCCTCACCATTATTTTATTTTGGAAGCTATAGAATTTTTTTATTTCTACATTTGTTTTTGCCACATTTATTCTATTCTATTACACACTTTTACATTGTATTATGTGAGCTAAACATACAAATAAAAATAATATAAAAATGTTTCCTTACAGTATAGTTTTTTTGAGATTACTGTCCCAACAATAAACAAATATTTAAATACATGTCATTTTGTCCTTGAAACATTTAATTGAAATACTGTAGAATTCAATGTACTCTTGTGAAGGACTGCTCCTACTGGAGAGTGCCAAAATGGCCGACTGGTGTCTTCAAAGCCTGTCAATGGCCAATACATACCATTAGCAATCCAGGGCTTGTATACATCATTACTGTAAACTCCCGATTCAAACAACTGACCAATTAAGGAACTCTTTGATTTAATTTTGGATTTAACATTCATCTTTAGCATTATACAATTGAGCAGTTGAACATGATGCAACGCAAAACATCTGAGATATTTGTGCCAATGAAAAATCTGAATATAACAGACTGAAAAAAATATATCAGCTTGACGCTGGTTGTGTTCATGACGACATCAGATACAGTTCAAAAATACTAGCAAGGTTGCCCAATATTCATGCACAAAATTTGTGGAATAAATACAAACGTATGAAATCACTCATTCAAATCATTTTCATCCTATATAACATGCTACATTCTTGACAAACTATACTGTATCTACAGAGGTTGTGACATGGTTTTGCTTGTAGCTCATCTTTGTGAGAGCTTGTTCTGCAGACGAGTTTGCCTGGAAAAATAGAGATGTACAGTACCAGGACAGTCAGTTAGTATATTTGTATGTCTTACACTCAATATAATTTGTATCTATCTGGAGAGAGGCAGAAGGATTGGCTTCGATATGATCCAGGATATCAAACTTGACCACAAGTCTATTGATAGACGTTGTGTTGAAAACTATGTCAGCGTTTGCGATCACTGATCCATTTCTGTAAAAGATAAGATTCAGAAAATTAAGAATGTTAGATGATACAGTATAATAAAATATCCTCACCCAACCTTGACCGGGTGGAGGTGGGCATTAAACACGTCTTGTAAACCAGAAGATCACAGCCATTTTCAGCGTTTTCATTTTGTTTCAAAGTTTGATATGGCTGTTTAAAACACTACCACAACCCACCAAAACGTAACCTTAAAGTTCTTTTGACATTGAAGCTATAATTTTGACAAGTTTACATAGTTTAGACGAGGCAAGTCATTCCAATTCATAATTTCATGTTTCAGTCTGTCAAGGACTGATATAAATGCAGTGAGTTTATACTTTAGTTACACATCCTCTCAAAAGCTCATCTAAAGGATCCAGGTGACTTAGTCAAGCTTACTGTACCTGAAAGTCATTGTTACAACACCCTCATAAGTGGATGCTGTTCCGGATGTAGGAGAATTGTAGACATCAGCAAGCTGAAAAATACTCAATTATGTCACAATTTTCATCATTGTCATGAGACCACTTATAGAGATAATTCCTGCTGTGATAATATTGTAAGTAAGCGAGTAAGCCTTTTCCGAGCCAGAACGGCACATAGGCCCGTGTTGTGGTATAGTTTACATCGTGGTGTTGTTTAATTCAAGGCATGGTTCTCAATCTTACCAATTGGCTGACCTCGCCATACAATTTCTTGTAGTCCTCAGAATTGGGATTCAATAGGGAGTCATTGAAGACCCGGTTGGTGATCTTCATGCCCAACTGGAAGACCGCTTTTTTTGTGGGGGTGGTGCTCATACCTGCTGGAGTGACTGAGAAGGGCACTGACAGGGAACCTGTGGCAAGCAGAAATATACACCTTATTCAAGTGGATCATTTAAGGCTATGAGTGCAACATGGACTTCTATAGCCTTCATCTTGGGAATCAGAGGATTTTTGAGGTAGCCTAAAGTACTAACAGATGTAGGATCTTCATTTGAGCCAGTTTGCTATGGCAGGAAAATAATCTGAATCAACAGGAAATAAGAATTATGTGGATTATAATAAATGGACCATTTTTGTGGAGGTTGTGGAGGCATGTTAAAGGGAAATGACTAACTTTAGAAGCCTTTTTAAACCTGTAAAATATACTACAAGTGTGCATTTCCCGCTTGCAGGAAAATTCTTAGCAAAAAAAGAGTGATCAAAAGAAGATCCTACATCTGTAGCACACACATAGAGATGTTGGCTGTGTGGTTTGAGATTCCAACGTCGGGTATAAATGAGTTAAGATCAGAAAAGTTTCCTCTCACGACCTTTACAAGCCAGAATGTTGAATATAATTATATTTGAAATTACTTTACCTGTTGTCCGTGTAAAGTAAGTTCAAATCTCATTTCATTTAACATTCTGGCTTGTAGAGGTTGTCAGTGGAAACTTTCCTTATCCATTTATGCTCGACGTAGAATTCAATGCAATTCAATATCGGGTCTTCAGGCTAGGTTTGAGAGTGTATATAAAAAGTAATGCAGTGAGCAAATCTGGTGGCCCATTAGGAAACATAACAATCATAATGGAGTATCAGCTATTCATAAAGGTGTGGTATTAATTTGGATTACTCTTTAGCTTTAGATTACTCTATCCACATCAGACATCAATTGAAGTACAATACCCCTCTCAAATGTGTTAACACTTAGATTGACTTTGCTAATTAGTAGTTGCAGGACACTCATGGAGTTCTGACTGTAGAGAATACTCTTGAGCGATTCGATAACTGTCATTATTATGCAAGCCATTTAGGGTTGGGACTTTAGTATACAAGGACCATTGTCCTTTTAGCTCAAATGAGACAAACCAAAGTAGATTGAGTTAAATTATGGATATATTTCAGGCATCTTTTCCCACTCAAAATCAGCCAAGTACACCTGAATCAACGCAAAGACAGTCACCAGTTGGGCCAAATTATAGCCTGTCTACTTTGTTATCTAATAGACATTTCATAGTCATCACAATATATATTTGTGCTTTGAGTTGGTGCTAGGGACACAATAATTTGATCTGCTGGTCTATCTGAATGCCGGTAAGTGCCATTGAATACACAGTCTTTGAAAATAGACAGTGAAGGTAGATGGTTTACTGAATCAAACATATAAAATATTAATAATATTTTAGGCATACTATACAAAATGTGTACAGATAGATATACTTTTATATATCTTACCCTAATATAAAAAATAATATATATAGTGGGACAGTATATTGAAATTGATATCAGACAAACGTCTTACATAACCATAATAGAAGGGGCTGATTGCTTCAAAATCAGTCTGTAAGACACTTAAACATCTCACAACATTCGATTTTCCTGTCATTTAAGTCCTACCCAAGTACCCATACAGTATGCACCAGGTTTTGATAGAGATTGCATTGTAAAATTAATAAAATGTCTCAATACTATAAGGTATATGAGGTATATCATATTATACATTCATCATGAATCATTATTACATTATGGAAAATACAATATTGGTATATTTGTACGTCTTACATTCAATATAATTTGTATCTATCTGTAGAGAGGCAGAAGGATTGGCTTCGATATGATCCAGGAAACCAAACTTGACCACAAATCTATTTATAAGCATTGTGTTGAAAACTATGTCAGCGTTTGCGATCACTGATCCATTTCTGTAAAAGATAAGATTCAGAAAATGAAGAATGTTAGATGATACAGTATAATAAAATATCCTCACCCAACCTTGACCGGGTGGAGGTGGGCATTAAACACGTCTTGTAAACCAGAAGATCACAGCCATTTTCAGCGTTTTCATTTTGTTTCAAAGTTTGATATGGCTGTTTAAAACACTACCACAACCCACCAAAACGTAACCTTAAAGTTCTTTTGACATTGAAGCTATACATTTGACAAGTTTACATAGTTTAGACGAGGCAAGTCATTCCAATTCATAATTTCATGTTTCAGTCTGTCAAGGACTGATATAAATGCAGTGAGTTTATACTTTAGTTACACATCCTCTCAAAAGCTCATCTAAAGGATCCAGGTGACTTAGTCAAGCTTACTGTACCTGAAAGTCATTGTTACAACACCCTCATAAGTGGATGCTGTTCCGGATGTAGGAGAATTGTAGACATCAGCAAGCTGAAAAATACTCAATTATGTCACAATTTTCATCATTGTCATGAGACCACTTATAGAGATAATTCCTGCTGTGATAATATTGTAAGTAAGCGAGTAAGCCTTTTCCGAGCCAGAACGGCACATAGGCCCGTGCTGTGGTATAGTTTACATCGTGGTGTTGTTTAATTCAAGGCATGGTTCTCAATCTTACCAATTGGCTGACCTCGCCATACAATTTCTTGTAGTCCTCAGAATTGGGATTCAATAGGGAGTCATTGAAGACCCGGTTGGTGATCTTCATGCCCAACTGGAAGACCGCTTTTTCTGTGGGGGTGGTGCTCATACCTGCTGGAGTGACTGAGAAGGGCACTGACAGGGAACCTGTGGCAAGCAGAAATATACACCTTATTCAAGTGGATCATTTAAGGCTATGAGTGCAACATGGACTTCTATAGCCTTCATCTTGGGAATCAGAGGATTTTTGAGGTAGCCTAAAGTACTAACAGATGTAGGATCTTCATTTGAGCCAGTTTGCTATGGCAGGAAAATAATCTGAATCAACAGGAAATAAGAATTATGTGGATTATAATAAATGGACCATTTTTGTGGAGGTTGTGGAGGCATGTTAAAGGGAAATGACTAACTTTAGAAGCCTTTTTAAACCTGTAAAATATACTACAAGTGTGCATTTCCCGCTTGCAGGAAAATTCTTAGCAACAAAAGAGTGATCAAAAGAAGATCCTACATCTGTAGCACACACATAGAGCTGTTGGCTGTGTAGTTTGAGATTCCAACGTCGGGTATAAATGAGTTAAGATCAGAAAAGTTTCCTCTCACGACCTTTACAAGCCAGAATGTTGAATATAATTATATTTGAAATTACTTTACCTGTTGTCCGTGTAAAGTAAGTTCAAATCTCATTTCATTTAACATTCTGGCTTGTAGAGGTTGTCAGTGGAAACTTTCCTTATCCATTTATGCTCGACGTAGAATTCAATGCAATTCAATATCGGGTCTTCAGGCTAGGTTTGAGAGTGTATATAAAAAGTAATGCAGTGAGCAAATCTGGTGGCCCATTAGGAAACATAACAATCATAATGGAGTATCAGCTATTCATAAAGGTGTGGTATTAATTTGGATTACTCTTTAGCTTTAGATTACTCTATCCACATCAGACATCAATTGAAGTACAATACCCCTCTCAAATGTGTTAACACTTAGATTGACTTTGCTAATTAGTAGTTGCAGGACACTCATGGAGTTCTGACTGTAGAGAATACTCTTGAGCGATTCGATAACTGTCATTATTATGCAAGCCATTTAGGGTTGGGACTTTAGTATACAAGGACCATTGTCCTTTCAGCTCAAATGAGACAAACCAAAGTAGATTGAGTTAAATTATGGATATATTTCAGGCATCTTTTCCCACTCAAAATCAGCCAAGTACACCTGAATCAACGCAAAGACAGTCACCAGTTGGGCCAAATTATAGCCTGTCTACTTTGTTATCTAATAGACATTTCATAGTCATCACAATATATATTTGTGCTTTGAGTTGGTGCTAGGGACACAATCATTTGATCTGCTGGTCTTTCTGAATGCCAGTAAGTGCCATTGAATACACAGTCTTTGAAAATAGACAGTGAAGGTAGATGGTTTACTGAATCAAACATAAAATATGAATAATATTTTAGGCATACTATACAAAATGTGTACAGATAGATATACTTTTATATATCTTACCCTAATATATAAAATAATATATATAGTGGGACAGTATATTGAAATTGATATCAGACAAACGTCTTACATAACCATAATAGAAGGGGCTGATTGCTTAAAAATCAGTCTGTAAGACACTTAAACATCTCACAACATTCGATTTTCCTGTCATTTAAGTCCTACCCAAGTACCCATACAGTATGCACCAGGTTTTGATAGAGATTGCATTGTAAGATTAATAAAATGTCTCAATACTATAAGGTATATGAGGTATATCATATTATACATTCATCATGAATCATTATTACATTATGGAAAATACAATATTGGTATATTTGTACGTCTTACATTCAATATAATTTGTATCTATCTGTAGAGAGGCAGAAGGATTGGCTTCGATATGATCCAGGAAACCAAACTTGACCACAAATCTATTTATAAGCATTGTGTTGAAAACTATGTCAGCGTTTGCGATCACTGATCCATTTCTGTAAAAGATAAGATTCAGAAAATTAAGAATGTTAGATACAGTATAATAAAATATTCCCACCCAACCTTGACCGGGTGGAGGTGGGCATTAAACACGTCTTGTAAACCAGAAGATCACAGCCATTTTCAGCGTTTTCATTTTGTTTCAAAGTTTGATATGGCTGTTTAAAACACTACCACAACCCACCAAAACGTAACCTTAAAGTTCTTTTGACATTGAAGCTATACATTTGACAAGTTTACATAGTTTAGACGAGGCAAGTCATTCCAATTCATAATTTCATGTTTCAGTCTGTCAAGGACCGATATAAATGCAGTGAGTTTATACTTTAGTTACACATCCTCTCAAAAGCTCATCTAAAGGATCCAGGTGACTTAGTCAAGCTTACTGTACCTGAAAGTCATTTTTGCAACACCCTCATAAGTGGATGCTGTTCCGGATGTAGGAGACTTGTAGACATCAGCAAGCTGAAAAATACTCAATTATGTCACAATTTTCATCATTGTCATGAGACCATCACTTTTAGAGATAATTCCTGCTATGATAATATTGTAAGTAAGCGAGTAAGCCTTTTCCGAGCCAGAACGGCACATAGGCCCGTGCTGTGGTATAGTTTACATCGTGGTGTTTTTTAATTCAAGGCATGGTTCTCAATCTTACCAATTGGCTGACCTCGCCATACAATTTCTTGTAGTCCTCAGAATTGGGATTCAATAGGGAGTCATTGAAGACCCGGTTGGTGATCTTCATGCCCAACTGGAAGACCGCTTTTTTTGTGGGGGTGGTGCTCATACCTGCTGGAGTGACTGAGAAGGGCACTGACAGGGAACCTGTGGCAAGCAGAAATATACACCTTATTCAAGTGGATAATTTAAGATATGAGTGCAACATGGATTTCTATAGCCTTCATCTTGGGAATCAGAGGATTTTTGAGGTAGCCTAAAGTACTAACAGATGTAGGATCTTCATCTGAGCCAGTTTGCTATGGCAGGAAAATAATCTGAATCAACAGGAAATAAGAATTATGTGGATTATAATAAATGGACCATTTTTGTGGAGGTTGTGGAGGCATGTTAAAGGGAAATGACTAACTTTAGAAGCCTTTTTAAACCTGTAAAATATACTACAAGTGTGCATTTCCCGCTTGCAGGAAAATTCTTAGCAACAAAAGAGTGATCAAAAGAAGATCCTACATCTGTAGCACACACATAGAGATGTTGGCTGTGTAGTTTGAGATTCCAACGTCGGGTATAAATGAGTTAAGATCAGAAAAGTTTCCTCTCACGACCTTTACAAGCCAGAATGTTGAATATAATTATATTTGAAATTACTTTACCTGTTGTCCGTGTAAAGTAAGTTCAAATCTCATTTCATTTAACATTCTGGCTTGTAGAGGTTGTCAGTGGAAACTTTCCTTATCCATTTATGCCCGACGTAGAATTCAATGCAATTCAATATCGGGTCTTCAGGCTAGGTTTGAGAGTGTATATAAAAAGTAATGCAGTGAGCAAATCTGGTGGCCCATTAGGAAACATAACAATCATAATGGAGTATCAGCTATTCATAAAGGTGTGGTATTAATTTGGATTACTCTTTAGCTTTAGATTACTCTATCCACATCAGACATCAATTGAAGTACAATACCCCTCTCAAATGTGTTAACACTTAGATTGACTTTGCTAATTAGTAGTTGCAGGACACTCATGGAGTTCTGACTGTAGAGAACACTCTTGAGCGATTCGATAACTGTCATTATTATGCAAGCCATTTAGGGTTGGGACTTTAGTATACAAGGACCATTGTCCTTTTAGCTCAAATGAGACAAACCAAAGTAGATTGAGTTAAATTATGGATATATTTCAGGCATCTTTTCCCACTCAAAATCAGCCAAGTACACCTGAATCAACGCAAAGACAGTCACCAGTTGGGCCAAATTATAGCCTGTCTACTTTGTTATCTAATAGACATTTCATAGTCATCACAATATATATTTGTGCTTTGAGTTGGTGCTAGGGACACAATAATTTGATCTGCTGGTCTTTCTGAATGCCAGTAAGTGCCATTGAATACACAGTCTTTGAAAATAGACAGTGAAGGTAGATGGTTTACTGAATCAAACATAAAATATGAATAATATTTTAGGCATACTATACAAAATGTGTACAGATAGATATACTTTTATATATCTTACCCTAATATATAAAATAATATATATAGTGGGACAGTATATTGAAATTGATATCAGACAAACGTCTTACATAACCATAATAGAAGGGGCTGATTGCTTAAAAATCAGTCTGTAAGACACTTAAACATCTCACAACATTCGATTTTCCTGTCATTTAAGTCCTACCCAAGTACCCATACAGTATGCACCAGGTTTTGATAGAGATTGCATTGTAAAATTAATACAATTTCTCAATACTATAAGGTATATGAGGTATATCATATTATACATTCATCATGAATCATTATTACATTATGGAAAATACAATATTGGTATATTTGTACGTCTTACATTCAATATAATTTGTATCTATCTGAAGAGAGGCAGAAGGATTGGCTTCGATATGATGCAGGAAATCAAACTTGACCACAAATCTATTGATAGACATTGTGTTGAAAACTATGTCAGCGTTTGCGATCACTGATCCATTTCTGTAAAAGATAAGATTCAGAAAATTAAGAATGTTAGATGATACAGTATAATAAAATATCCTCACCCAACCTTGACCAGGTGGAGGTGGGCATTAAACACGTCTTGTAAACCAGAAGATCACAGCCATTTTCAACGTTTTCATTTTGTTTCAAAGTTTGATATGGCTGTTTAAAACACTACCACAACCCACCAAAACGTAACCTTAAAGTTCTTTTGACATTGAAGCTATACATTTGACAAGTTTACATAGTTTAGACGAGGCAAGTCATTCCAATACAGAATTTCATGTTTCAGTCTGTCAAGGACCGATATAAATGCAGTGAGTTTATACTTTAGTTACACATCCTCTCAAAAGCTCATCTAAAGGATCCAGGTGACTTAGTCAAGCTTACTGTACCTGAAAGTCATTGTTGCAACACCCTCATAAGTGGATGCTGTTCCGGATGTAGGAGACTTGTAGGCATCAGCAAGCTGAAAAATACTCAATTATGTCACAATTTTCATCATTGTCATGAGACCATCACTTTTAGAGATAATTCCTGCTATGATAATATTGTAAGTAAGCGAGTAAGCCTTTTCCGAGCCAGAACGGCGCATAGGCCCGTGCTGTGGTATAGTTTACATCGTGGTGTTGTTTAATTCAAGGCATGGTTCTCAATCTTACCAATTGGCTGACCTCGCCATACAATTTCTTGTAGTCCTCAGAATTGGGATTCAATAGGGAGTCATTGAAGACCCGGTTGGTGATCTTCATGCCCAACTGGAAGACCGCTTTTTTTGTGGGGGTGGTGCTCATACCTGCTGGAGTGACTGAGCAGGGCACTGACAGGGAACCTGTGGCAAGCAGAAATATACACCTTATTCAAGTGGATCATTTAAGGCTATGAGTGCAACATGGATTTCTATAGCCTTCATCTTGGGAATCAGAGGATTTTTGAGGTAGCCTAAAGTACTAACAGATGTAGGATCTTCATCTGAGACAGTTTGCTATGGCAGGAAAATCATCTGCATCAACAGGAAATAAGAATTATGTGGATTATAATAAATTGACCATTTTTGTGGAGGTTGATACATTTTTCATTAGGGCAAATCAAATCTGGCATGTTAAAGGGAAATTACTAACTTTAGAAGCCTTTTCAAACCTGGAAAACATACAAGTGTGCATTTCCTGCTTGCAGGAAAATTCTTAGCAACAAAAGAGTGGTCAAAAGAAGATCCTACATCTGTAGCACACACATAGAGCTGTTGGCTGTATAGTTTGATATTCCAACGTCGGGTATAAATGAGTGTTAAGATCAGAAAAGTTTCCTCTAACGACCTTTAGAAGCCAGAATGTTGAATATAATTATATTTGAAATTACTTTACCTGTTGTCCGTGTAAAGTAAGTTCAAATCTCATTTCATTTAACATTCTGGCTTGTAGAGGTTGTCAGTGGAAACTTTCCTTATCCATTTATGCCCGACGTAGAATTCAATGCAATTCAATATCGGGTCTTCAGGCTAGGTTTGAGAGTGTATATAAAAAGTAATGCAGTGAGCAAATCTGGTGGCCCATTAGGAAACATAACAATCATAATGGAGTATCAGCTATTCATAAAGGTGTGGTATTAATTTGGATTACTCTTTAGCTTTAGATTACTCTATCCACATCAGACATCAATTGAAGTACAATACCCCTCTAAAATGTGTTAACACTTAGATTGACTTTGCTAATTAGTAGTTGCAGGACACTCATGGAGTTCTGACTGTAGAGAATACTCTTGAGCGATTCGATAACTGTCATTATTATGCAAGCCATTTAGGGTTGGGACTTTAGTATACAAGGACCATTGTCCTTTTAGCTCAAATGAGACAAACCAAAGTAGATTGAGTTAAATTATGGATATATTTCAGGCATCTTTTCCCACTCAAAATCAGCCAAGTACACCTGAATCAACGCAACGACAGTCACCAGTTGGGCCAAATTATAGCCTGTCTACTTTGTTATCTAATAGACATTTCATAGTCATCACAATATATATTTGTGCTTTGAGTTGGCGCTAGGGACACAATAATTAGATCTGCTGGTCTTTTTGAGTGCCAGTAAGTGCCATTGAATACAGTCTTTGAAAATAGACAGGTAAGGTAGATGGTTTACTGAATCAAACATGATATTAATAATGTTTTTTTCATACTATACAAAATGTGTACAGATAGATATACTTTGATATATAATACCCTAATATATAAAATAATATATATTAGGGTACAGTATATTGAAATTGATATCAGACAAACATCTTAATTAACCATAATTAAAGGTATTGATTACTTCAAAATCAGTCTGCAAGACACTTAAACATCTCACACAATGTGATTTTCCTGTCATTTAAGTGCTACTCAAGTACCCATAAAGTATGCATCAAGTTTTTGATAGAGATTGCATTGTATCAATTCTTAATACTGTAAGGTATATAATATTATACATTCACACATATATACACATTTATAATATATTCATTTTGTAATCTTTAAAATTCCTCCAACTTCAAGCCTCAGAAAAATGTGTCCTTCCTTTTTCCATAAAGCAACAATAATGTTGTACCTACCTAACTGGATGCATTTTCTTACCTGAGATGGCAAATATTAAGATGCATTGTGTAATCCTGAACAGGCTAGTTAAAGGTAGTACCATCTTGATGGGTAAAATCTGGCTATTGAAACGAATTCAACCAAATATATGATACAAATTATTTAACTTCTCAAGCATGGAGTTTTCAATGATGAGATGTAGTTTGTCATCTGCAGGGTGAGGTACCAGTCTTTTATCTGGGACCACCTACGTCAGGTGTGACTCGACAGGAGCCGTGTGGGTCTGAGGCTGGGCGGTGCTAAAAAAAAATGGTGAGACATGTATCACACCTCAACTCTGATTACTTCGGTGATTCCTGAACTGAACCCATGTGGATCTGAAAAAACTGAATATCTTTATTTGGGCAAGGGTTCATGTCCTGACACTTGTGTAAACCCTTGGCTGGGCTGCATTAACTTAATACAATGGGAAATGGCTTAATAGTTGTATTAGCTCCTGGATAACACTATTAAATACAAATTTAGACTGATTAGAGTGGAAGGCATGCAATTGAGACTTGAGAGTGCTAACCAAATGGAAGTTTTTCCAATACACTGTACTCTGACTGCTTTCTCAGACTAAATCAGCATTTTCTGTAGCTGATCAAAAAGCTATTTTATAATGAATTTAAACTTATTGATAACTCAATTTCAAATTGCATAATTGATTAGGACCTGTTTATACACGAACAAACATCACAGTGACTTTAGCTTTTTGACTAACCTATTCCTACAATCGTCCTTCAAAAAAGAGGGTGAGTCAAAGAAGGACACAAAGAAAATTGTTTGACGTATGTAGCTTGGCTTTTTAATCCATATATAAATAGGTTGTATTTGATGTCTCACAGCCTTGGAGTAGGGAACACATTTGCTTACTATTATTAAGTATCCAACCAAAAGTTGACTCACTGTTGTGGAATGGCAAACACTGTGGGATGTGAATAAGACCAGGGTTGGGCAATAACTGATTACATGTAATCTGATTATTTTTTAAACTATTCAGTTACTTTACCAGCAAAGGTATTGTAATCAGATTACAGAAATATTACAAAAAATGAAATACTTTGATTATTTTTAAATTCAGAAAGGATGTTTGCAGAAAAAAATACATTGACACTTTTGTTTTTGCAATGACATTCAATTCAGCATTGAAAATGGTTGTTCCACCTGGCCACAAGTCAGAGACCACAATGATAAAACACCAAATGCATTTGATGGATCCTTTTTGTCTTCTTCAAATTCATTTTAAAGGCGCAAGTAAACCAAAAGAAACTGAAAGTAATCATGTTATGTTACTGAGTTGGGTTAATCCAAAAGTTACGTTACTGATAACAATTTTGGACAGGTAACTAGTAACTTTAACAGATTACATTCAAAGTAATTTACCCCACCATGCATAAGACTCATGATGTAGGCTATATATACTGCACCTAGGCTATGACTGAGCTGCCCAATTGACAATCCAACATAACACAAATAATAAACAACATATTCCATGGCCACAACATTTTTCAAGGCTGGGATTGTCTTTACCAATGTAAAACCAAATTAACATCATGTCACCTTCAGGCTGGTGAGACATTGGGTGCAGACTTTCTGTGGATTTTCAACTATAAAAAATGAAAATGTTTGCATTCTGGCTGCCTGCAATCTGTAGGCTGTCTGTATGTGGTTAGTGCCACCCAGCGGTATAATGATTCATATTTGACCTAATTTTGCCTTGTCTGCTATTTACCCAATTCCGTGGTCCATGAAGTGCCATCTACAGGGTTTTCAGTGTTTTTATTCATGATGTTATTTGACATCTATCCTGCTTACTGCAGATGTTAAATGTTATCTGCCATAAATGTCCAATTTTGACTTCAATGACACAAGAACCCTGAAAAGGTTGAGTTTAGGTAAAAAATATATACAATAAATGTAAAAAAGACTGAAACAAAACACTATACATCATGCCTAGGTTTTGTATGGATATCAGGATGCAAACCTCCATTTCAACATTTTACCTCTACCCTATGCTGCTCAGAATGGATGATATTGTTATTATTATTATCATCTGCTGGGGTGGCAGGATATCCTAGTGGTTAGAGTGTTAGACTAGTAACCAAAAGGTTGAAAGGTCAAATCCCCAAGCTGACAAGGTACAAGTCTGTCATTCTGCCCCTGAACAGGCAGTTAACCCACTGTTCCTAGGCCGTCATTGAAAATGATTATTTATTCTTAACTAACTTGCCTAGTTAAATAAAAATACAATTAAGCTTATTGTGCACTGCTAAGTACCTCACCTGTCCTCTGTAAGGGGTATTGGTCATTGTCAAAGGCAACAAACCAGGAGTCATCAGCCTTCCACACAACATTTGACAACATCAAACATCATATGAACTGTCACTGACTACCTCTCAGACCACAAAAAATGTAAACTGAGGAACAAGCAGTCTACACAGCAGTGCAGCACTGCTGTCTTACATCTAATAGTGCCAATCTCTCCACTGGCCAGACAGTCTGCAGGGTCAGAACTGCGTTGGGTTGGTCTGTACACACACAACACACTCAGTTTTAAAATTCTGAATGTATTAATTGATACTCATGACAAAAAGTTTGTAGTTAGAATAAGAACTGTAAATGGATCACGTGTAGACAATACAATTCACTAAAATGAATTATCCATTCATGTTTAGGTGGGGAATATTGTTTCTTTCAGACTCACCAGTAACATTTATCTGGATTGGATCACTGTACGGGGTGTAGAGAGTAGCTCTCCAGAGGGTAGTGCGGTCTGCACAACGCATCACCGGGGGCAAACCACCTGCCCTGCGGGACACATACAGCACCCGATGTCACAGAAAGGCCAAAAGGTGCGGACTCCGGCCGCAAAACCTGAACCTATAGGGGAGGGTCTGGGTGGGCATTACTCAGCGGTGGCGGTTCTGGTGAGGGATGTGGACCCCGCCCCACTTCTGGCTCGGCCCACTTTAGTAATGCCTCTGGAGCGGGAACGCTCACCGCCGACCCCGGACTAGAGGACGCCACTGGACTGATGGTCGATTCTGGAGTGAGTGGCGCCTCTGGACTGACGGGCGGCTCTGGCACCTCTGGACTGACGGGCGGCTCTGGCGGCTCCGGAGTGGAGGCTCTGGCGGCTCCGGACAGGAGATCGGCTCTGGCGGCTCCGGACAGGAGGGCGGCTCCGGACAGGAGGGCTCTGGCGGCTCCGGACAGGAGGGAGAACCTGGAGGGAGGAGACGGAGAGACAGCCTGGTGCGTGGGGCTGCCATAGGGCCCAGCAGGCTGGGGAGACATACAGGAGGCCTGGTGCGTGGAGGAGGCACCAGATGGACTGGGCTGTGGGGGAACACTGGAGCTCTGGTGCGCAGCCTTGGCACCACTCCTCCAGGCTGAATGACCACTTTAGCCCGGACCCTCCAGAGTGCAGGCAGGTCGAACCGGGCTGTGGGGGAGCACTGGAGATCTGGTGCATACCACTCGCACCTCTCCCTTAGGCTCAATGCCCACATTCGCCCGGCATGGGCGGAGCGCAGGCATAGGTGCGAACTGCACCCTCCCAACGCCCCGGAGACACAGTAAGCAGAGCCGGCGCAGGGTACCCTGGACCGAAACAGTGCACCGGAGACCAAACTCGCTGAGCTGGCACAATCCGCCCTGGCTGGATGCCCACTCTCGCAATGCACCTGCGGGGGGCTGCCATATATGCGCTTCATCGCATAACACGGTGTCTGACAAGTACCATGCTGCTTCCGGTAAGCACAGGGAGGTGGCTCAGGTCTCTCGCCTGACTCCGCCAATCTCCCCGTGTTCCCCGCCCCCCCCCCCCCCCACAAATAATTGGGGTGCTGCGTCTCGTGCCTGTTGCGCTGCCTTACCTCATATCGCCGCCGCTCAGCTTTAGCTGCCTCCAGTTCTTCTTTGGGGTGGCGATATTCCCCAGCCTGTCTCCAGAGTCCCTTCCGTTTCTCCAGATAGCGCTGCACCTCCTTACCACTCTGCTTGGTCCTTTGGTGGTGGGTGGTTCTGTCACGGCATTCATCGGAAGAAGAAGAGGAATCATCAGACCAAAATGCAGCGTGGTACCTGTTCATCTTTAATATACTGAACTGAACACTGAATACATAATAACAAAAGTAATAACTGAAAACAGTCCTGCAAGGTGAAAACACTAAATGGAAAATAACCACCCACAACTAACAGTGGGAAAACAGGCTACCTAAGTATGGTTCACAATCAGAGACAACGAAAGACAGCTGTCCCTGATTGAGAACCATACCCGGCCAAAATAGAAATACACAACCTAGACATACAAACATAGAATGCCCACCCACATCACACACTGACCAAACAAAAATAGAAACATACAAAGCAATCTACGGTCAGGGCGTGACACCATTTTACGCATGTAGCGCTGCCCGGGTATTGCGATAAAAACCTGTATTTAGAACCCTGCAGTTCGTGTTTGCTTCATGTGAAAGTTTATTTTGATCTATTCATTTTATATGGGCCTGATTCAGACTTAAGACATTTCCAGACTGGTCTCATAGACTAGAAGTAACACAGTAAATGTAAATCCGCGACAATCAAATTGGTATGATATGTTATGTTTGCTATGGTTCCATAAGATAGGTTCCATAAGGCAACAATGAAAGAAGCGTGGTTGGACAGGAATGAATGGATAGATGTATGGATGGATGGGTAAGCGTATAACGCAAATGTCTAGCAACATGAAGGTACATTTTTAGCTAATTAGAAACTTTGCAAGTACTTACTACTTTTTAGCTTTGCAACTACTTAGCATGTTAGCTAACCTTAACTCTTTAACCTAACCCCTAACCTTAACTCCTGACCCTAACCCCTAGAGGTAATGTTAGACACCATAACATATTGTACGAATTGCAATTTGTAACGTATCATACAAATTGGATGATGGACATCCACAAATGAATTCATACCATACAAAACATAACAAATCATACTAAATGGAGTGTCTCGGATTTACGTACAGAACAATAGGAAATGCTCTGAGACCATGTTGGCCTTTCCTTTGCTTTTTCATTTAAACACTTCTCAGTATTCGGTATTCAGACTTACTTTTTGCAGGTGCGCACAAGTGCTTTGGGAGTGGCTCTCTTATGTGCACTGAGTAGTTTTAATTAAACTGCTGTTTATAGTTATCTAAAGCCATCCCTTTAAATACGGTGTACCTTTTAATTCAAATTTTCTCTACAGACTCACTATAATGTAGCGAGAGAACGGGTTCAGAATGTTAGGGATGAATGAATGAATGCCATCAAAATATAGAGAAAACTGTAACAATAAGGGTTGACCATTGACCATTTGGTGCCGAAAGATAGAGTAGCTGTGCTTCTAACTCCAAAGCAACTTTGCAGTATTTTGTTTTTTTTATGTGTTATTACGTACAACTGGAAATAACTTTTGGATGTCAGAGCGGAGGTAACTCACCAGCATTACCAGAATTACAACCAGGAATACGACTTTCCCAAAAGTATCCTTTGTTCGTAGAGGCTGTATTTGGAGGCTGTATTTGGAGTGGACTCCTAGTCCGACTCAGAAGGTGTGCACATCACCCACTGCTTCCGAGTATATTACTCGCTAATGCTCAGGCTCTGGATAATAAAGTTGACATGCTCAGGGCAAAGATTTCCTTCCAGAGAGACATCAGGGATTGTAACATACTCTGTTTCACGAAAACATGGCTCTCTCGGGATATACTGTCTGAGTCCGTACAGCCAGTTGGGTTCTCAGTTCATCGCGCTGACAGGAATAAAGATCTCTCAGAGAAGAAGAAGGGCAGGGGGGGGGTATATTTCATGATTAACTACTCATGGTGTGATTGTGATAACATACAGAAACTCAAGTCCTTTTGTTCACCTGACCTAGAATACCTCACAATCAAATGCTGTTCGTATTACCTCCCAAGAGAATTCTCTTCGGTTATTGTCACAGCCGTGTATATTCCCCCTCAAGCTGATACAACGACGGCCCTCAAAGAACTACACTGGACTTCATGCATACTGGAAACCACATATCCTGAGGCCGCAATTGTTGTAGCGGGGGATGTTAACAGAGCTAATCTGAGGGAAACGCTACAGAAGTTCTACCAACACATTGACTGTAGCACTCACTCTGAGAAAACATTGGACCATTGTTACTCAGCTTTTCAAAATGGCTACAAGGCCCTCCCCCACCCTCCTTTCTGCAAATCTGATCACGACTCCATTTTGCTTCTCCCTTCCTATAGGCAGAAACTCAAACAGGATTGCCTGTGCTACGGACTATTCAACACTGGTCTGACCAATCGGAATCCATGCTTCAAGATTGTTTTGATCACGTGGACTGGGATAAGTTCTGAGTAGCTTCTGACAATGATATTGACGAATACACGGCACGGTGACAGAGCTTATCAGGAAATGTATAGGAGATGTTGTACCCACTGTGACTGTTAAAACCTACCCAATCCAGAAACCGTGGATAGATGGCTGCATTCTTGGTTTCCATTGGGCTGTCAATTATTGTTCCACTGTCCGTTGGTCGTGTGAGTACCTGTGCTGTGTTTTGGCTTTTGTGCTGCTTGTATTGCGCAGATGTTTACGGGTCTCGTCCCGTGTGGTATCATTGTGTGCGTGTATGTTACGGGTCTCGCCTCGGTGTATTTGAGGTACTCCTCTATCTTTTGTTTGGGTTTCAACCCTGTGTTTTGTATAGGTGAGTTTGGTCTTCATCCCCGTGCCTTTACATGGCATGCTGTAATTTGGGTAAATATAAACCCCTATTACACATTCCTGCGCCTGTCTCCCGATCAGTTTATACCAACGTGACAGTCAGTACTTTAGCACAGAGACAAAGTGGAGTCGCAATTCCATGGCTTAAACACGAGACGTATGTGGCAGGGTCTACAGACAATCACGGACTACATAGGGAAAACCAGCCACGTCTCGGACACTGACGTCTTGCTTCTAGATAAGCTAAACACCTTTTTCGACCGCTTTGAGGATAGCACAGTGCCACTGACGTGGTCAGCTACCAAGGACTGTGGGCTCTCCTTCTCCGTCGCCGGCGTGAGTAAGACATTTAAACAAGTTAACCCTTGCAAGGCTGCAGGGCCAGATGGCATCCCTAGCCACATGCGCAGACCAGCTGGCTGGAGTGTTTACGGACATATTCAATCTTTCCCTGTCTGCTGTCCCCATATGCTTCAAGACGTCCACCATTGTTCCTCTATCCAAGAAAGCAAAGATAACTGAACTAAATGACTATTCCCCCATAGCACTCACTTCTGTCATCATGAAGTGCTTTGAGAGACTAGTCAAGGATCATATCACCTCTACCTTACCTGACACCCTAGACCCACTTCAATTTGCTTACTGCCCCCAATAGATCCTCAGACGATGCAATCGCCATCACACTGCACACTGCCCTATCCCATCTGGACAAAAGGAATACCTATCTAAGAATGCTGTTCATTGACTACAGCTCAGCATTCAACACCATAGTACCCTCCAAGCACATCATTAAGCTTGGGTCTGAACCCCGCCCTGTGCAACTGGATCCTGGACTTCCTGGCGGGCCGCCTCCAGGTAGTGAAGGTAGGAAACAACACCTCCACTTTGCTGATTCTCAACACAGGGACCCCACAGGTGCGTGCTCAGCCCCCTCCTGTACTCCCTGTTCACCCATGACTGCGTGGCCATGCACGTTTTCAACTCAATCATCAAGTTTGCAGGCGGCACAACAGTAGTAGGTCTGATTACAAACAATGACAACACAGCCCACAGGGAGGAGGTGAGGGCCCTGGGAGTGTGGTGCCAGGAAAATAACTTCTCACCCAACATAAACAAAACAAAGGAGCTGATTGTGGATTTCAGGAAACAGCAGAGGGAGCACCCCCTTATCAACATTGACGGGACCGCAGTGGAGAAGGTGGAAAGGGCTCTCCAGAGGGTGGTGCAGTCTGCCCAACGCATCACCGGGGCAAACTACCTGCCCTCCAGGACACCTACAGCACCCGATGTCACAGAAAGGCCAAAAAGATCATCAAGGACAACAACCACCCGAGCCACTGCCTGTTAACCCCGCTATCATCCAGAAGTCGAGGTCAGTACAGGTGCATCAAAGCATGGACTGAGAGAGTGAAAAACAGCTTCTATCTCAAGGCCGTCAGACTGTTAAATAGCCATCACCAGCACCTTAAGGGCTGCTGCCCTATATACACAGACGTGAAATCACTGGCCACTTTATTAATTGAAACACTCGTCACTTTAATAATGTTTACATATTTTGCACAACTCATCTAATATGTACAGTGGGTATAGAAAGTCACCACCCCCTTTCAAAATGTTCATTTTGTTGCCTTACAGCCTGAAATGAAAACATATAAATCTAACTTTTTCTGGCTTTATTTACACACATTAACCCACAATATACAAGTTAAAAAAAAAATTAAAAAAATAAAATAAATATATATATATATATATATATATATATATAGTGCAATTCAAAGCAAAGAATCCACTAAGATCTACGATATGAAGTTGTGGAAAGGCACAAGTCAGGGGATGGATATTAAACGATTTCAAAAAGCTTTGTCTATGCCTAGGAGCATACAGTGGGGCAAAAAAGTATTTAGTCAGCCACCAATTGTGCAAGTTCTCCCACTTAAAAAGATGAGAGAGGCCTGTAATTTTCATCATAGGTACACTTACATTTATTTGCAAATTATGGTGGAAAATAAGTATTTGGTCACCTACGAACAAGCAAGATTTCTGGCTTTCACAGACCTGTAACTTCTTCTTTAAGAGGCTCCTCTGTCCTCCACGCGTTACCTGTATTAATGGCACCTGTTTGAACTTGTTATCAGTATAAAAGACACCTGTCCACGACCTCAAACAGTCACACTCCAAACTCCACTATGGCCAAGACCAAAGAGCTGTCAAAGGACACCAGAAACAAAAGTGTAGACCTGCACCAGGCTGGGAAGACTGAATCTGTAATAGGTAAGCCGCTTGGTTTGAAGAAATCAACTGTGGGAGCAATTATTAGGAAATGGAAGACATACAAGACCACTGATAATCTCCCTCGATCTGGGGCTCCACGCAAGATCCCACCCCGTGGGGTCAAAATGATCACAAGAACGGTGAGCAAAAATCCCAGAACCACACGGGGGGACCTAGTGAATGACCTGCAGAGAGCTGGGACCAAAGTAACAAAGCATACCATCAGTAACACACTACGCCGCCAGGGACTCAAATCCTGTAGTGCCAGACGTGTCCCCCTGCTTAAGCCAGTACATGTCCAGGCCCGTCTGAAGTTTGCTAGAGAGCATTTGGATGCTCCAGAAGAAAATTGGGAGAATATCATATGGTCAGATGATACCAAAATATAACTTTTTGGGTAAAAACTCAACTCGTCTTGTTTGGAGTACAAAGAATGCTGAGTTGCATCCAAAGCACACCATACCTACTGTGAAGCATGGGGGTGGAAACATCATGCTTTGGGGCTGTTTTTCTGCAAAGGGACCAGGATGACTGATCCATGTAAAGGAAAGAATGAATGGGGCCATGTATCGTGAGATTTTGAGTGAAAACCTCCTTCCATCAGCAAGGGCATTGAAGATGAAACGTGGCTGGGTCTTTCAGCATGACAATGATCCCAAACACACCGCCCGGGCAACGAAGGAGTGGCTTCGTAAGAAGCATTTCAAGGTCCTGGAGTGGCCTAGCCAGTCTCCAGATCTCAACCCCATAGAAAATCTTTGGAGGGAGTTGAAAGTCTGTGTTGCCCAGAAACAGCCCCAAAACATCACTGCTCTAGAGATCTGCAAGGAGGAATGGGCCAAAATACCAGCAACAGTGTGTGAAAACCTTGTGAAGACTTACAGAAAATGTTTGACCTCTGTCATTGCCAACAAAGGGTATATAACAAAGTATTGAGATAAACTTTTGTTATTGACCAAATACTTATTTTCCACCATAATTTGCAAATAAATTCATTGAAAATCCTACAATGTGATTTTCTGGATATTTTTCTCTCATTTTGTCTGTCATAGTTGAAGTGTACCTATGATGAAAATTACAGGCCTCTCTCATTTTTTAAGTGGGAGAACTTGCACAATTGGTGGCTGACTAAATACTTTTTTGCCCCACTGTAGTTAAGACCATTATTAAGAAGTCGAAGGCTTATGGCACTACCCAGACCCTACATAGATCAGGCCATCCCTCCAAACTGGATGACCAATCTCCTCCTTGCCCGATCAGAAAGGCTACTAAGAAGCCAAAGGCGACTTTGAAGGTGCTCCAGAGCATCAGGCCTTTATGGCCAATGACTGGTCATTGTGTGGATGTGACCATAATATCACAAGTGCTCCAAAAATCTGGCCTCTAGGGAGGGTGGCAAGAGGTGCTGTGGTCAGATGAGAACAAAATTGAACTTTTTGGCCTGAACGCAAAACGATATGTCTGACAAAAAAAACAATGCATCTTTCCACCCAAAGAACACCATGCCTACAGTAAAGTACGGTTGATGGCAGCATCCTGTTGTGCCGGTGTTTCTCTTCAGCAGGGACTGGAGCACTTGTCAGGATAGAAGGGAAAATGAACAGTGCAAAATACCGACATATTCTTGAGGAGAACCTGCTGCCCTCTGCCAGGAAGTTGAAAATGGGAAGATGGTTCACGTTTCAACATGACAATGACCCAAAGCACACCGCTAAAGCAACAGTACAGTGGCTGAAGGACAAGAAGGTGAATGTCCTTGAGTGACCTAATGTAGTCAGAGCCCCGACCTAAATCTCATCGAGAATCTGTGGAATGACTTGAAGAGTGCAGGCCATGAGCGGTCACCATGCAATTTGACTGAGCTTGAACAATTCTGCAAGGATGAATGGGCAAATATTGCACAGTCAGGTGTGAAAAGTTTGTAGATACGTAATTCAAAGTGACTCACGGCTGTAATTCAAGCAAAAGGTTGTTCTACCAAGTATTTACTCAGGGGGGTGTTCACTTATCCAAATAGGGTATTTGACTGTTTTAATATGTTTTCAGAGTTTTTTAAATATTTTTTTTCACTTGGATATTGTGGGTTACTGTGTGTAAATAAAGCCATAAAAAGTCTGATTTTATGTGTTTTCATTTCAGGCTGTAAGGCAACAAAAGCTGAAGATTTTGAAAGGGGGTGGTGACTTTCTATATCCAACTTATATACTGTATTCTATTCTGTATTTTAGTCTATGCCGCTCTGACATTGCTCATCCAAATATTTATATGTTCTTAATTCCATTCCTTTACTTTAAATGTGTGTGTTTTGTGTGTATTGTTGTGAAATTGATAGATATTACTTGTTAGATATTACTGCACTGATGGAGCTAGAAACACAAACATTTCGCTACACCTGCAACATCTGCTAAACATGTGTATGTGACAAATCAAATCATTGATCAATCTACCCTAATCCTCAATGATCTTGGAACTGATATGACAACGGTCCAGTCGTCATAAACCATGCGCCAGGCTCCAGGTTTAAACTGCCAGGCTTGGTCTGTGTTCTATGATGAATCCATATTGATTCCATAAAGTGGGCTACATGTCCCAAATTATTGAACTTGTAATACATTAAATATTATCCACTATTGCCAGTGACCCTCAGGATCTACCATACGGACATGACAGAGGAAAGGAAGGGAAACTAACGATGTAATGGAATGATGCCAAATGTAGGCTACAAATTGAAGGGAACAAACACAGACGGTTAAAAATGTGTGTGGGTATTTCTGACGGTGGCTACCGATGGCTAATATTTAACATGATGCAAATTGCTTAAATTTTTTTTTAGAAAAGTCAGGGCTGAAATTGCAACATTCTAGAGCATACAAAGGTTAAATTTGGGCCGACTGTCATTCTGCACGGATTTGGCTTGTCATCTGCTTGCGTCGCCAAGATTCATCCCTACAAGTTATTAAAAGGCCATCCAATTTAAATTCTGCATAACGGCACAGCATTTGATTTACAGTATATTGGTAACTCCCTGCTTAAAAAAAGATAAAATGAATACGTCACTGTGCTTCAGTTTGCTGCCATACGACTGGTTTAACGTTTGTTTTATTTTACCTTATGATCGCTGGAGACAATGTAAAACAATTGTCATTTATATTTACAATCCCCTTATCCAAATTGATTACTCATTTACCTAGCTCTTATCGTTTCGTAAATTACTGTGCATGGAGAATGGTGTTATTTCTAATCGATACAACATTTGATGGTTTTCACCTGGAACTGGTAGGTTGCTCGACCTCATTCATTTGTTTCCTCCTGCGTAATGGTAGTGGAATTATGAGGGAATTAAGTCAAGGTCAGAATACGGCATATCTGTAGACACACCACCACACGTCCATTTCTTTGATCTCCACCCCAAACATGTACCATGCTGGCACTGGCTCTTCCCCAATGTGTAAGTTCAAGGTCAGAATAAGTGTAGAGAGAAAAGTTCATAAAAAGGGAATAAAGACAAATTTAAGCACGAATAACACTGGTCTGAATTACACCCGTGTGCATAAATAATTGGCACTTTCTGAAGGATATTGTTGTATGGGACGTTTGAGGCATTTTACATCAAGGTTTGTGAAGAGTTGTTAGGAGTGTGTATTGGAGGCGAAGTCAGGTGCAGGAGAGCAGAGTGTAGTGAACAGGAGCACTTTTTATTCCGGTCCAAATTGACAGCACAAAGTAACATAAAATGTGCCCAAACACGGAACATAGACAAAAAGTAATGTGCGTAACAATATCTACAATTCCAAAATACACGTAACACAAACAATCTTACACAAAGACATGATGGGTAACAGAGGAATAAAATACATGATGGGGAACAGAGGAATAAATACATATGGACTGATTGGGGAATGAAAGGTGTGCAGGGAACAAGACAAAACAAATGGATACATGATAAATGGAGCGGCGATGGCTAGAAAGCCGGTGACGTCGACCGCCGCCCGATCAAGGAGAGGAGCCGACTTCAGCGGAAGTTGTGACAGGAGTGTGTTTTTTCAGAGCATAGTGTGCCTTTTTTAAGAAAACAAAATTACACCCTTCATGCATATAAAATGGCATGGTGAACCCTCTACTATTGCATACACTTACTCAACATCACATTTTTACGTCTTGTTCTCCCTTTAACTTCCTCTTTCTTCCGCTCTCTCTCTAGTCATCCGATGGAACTCAACACCCAGCCTACCCCAGACTCGCCCACTGGCAGGTCCCCCTGCTGTACAGGTTGCAGCATCTCAGGTAGAACGTAGCTAGCCCGAAGGGGTTAGCTTACCATAGAGTGCCAGCTTAAAATAGCTTCTCCATTTAACACTGTTGACTGCCATTTACTGTGAATCTCTTGAGGTCTGATTACCTTGATGTAATATCAAGCAGTAGATAGATTCAAACATTACGTCAATATTATACCTGTTTCTTTCTCCGTCTTCCTCTCTCGCTCCTTGAGCAGGTGGCAGCTGTTGTCACTGAGCCTGATTCCAACCAGGTAGAGGAGGTCCCCACTCCCCCCAGGTGGAGCCCATCGAGGCGGCCAAGCCCTAAGCCAAATCCCCTTCATCCTTCACTCCAGCCACTTGGGGCAGATTATATGGGCAAGAGTGTGGGTCTTATTCTGAATTCCAAATCGAGCCCTAGCCCCTATCTCCATAGGCTCCTCTATAGATCAAACAATTAGATAGGTAGGTGGTAGAAATTTACCCAGCCTACCAGGAGGCTTACATACTGTTAAAATCTTATACAGATCTATAGGAATGTCAAGGGGTATAGGGGCAGGGGGTTGATTTAAAATTCAAATTTTTAGCAAAATGTTGTAGTGACCAGCAGGTCAAAGTCCCATGAATGACATAACTATTTTGCCCTAAATGGAGGCACTCAAACCTTTATTACCTCAGTAATTATTCAACTATAGAAATGGGAAGAAAATATAAATTGTAACCAATATCAATGTTAGTTTTTTGTTGTTGTCTAGTTTTGCAAATAAATGTATTTAAGTGAATGACATCACAACTCTAATCACTTACCAAGCTAACCAACCAATGATATTACAAGCCATCAAACCCTTATGATTGCATTCCCTGATCTGCATGGAAAGTATACAGGTAATTGCCAAAATAAAAGTAACAAATCAAATGAAAGTGTATTTGTCACATGCGCCGAATACAAGAGGTAGACCTTACAGTGAAATGCTTACTTACAGGCTCTAAACAATAGTGGAAAAAAGGTATTAGGTGAACAATAGCTAGGTAAAGAAATAAAACAGTAAAAAGACAGGCTATATACAGTAGCGAGGCTGTAAAAGTAGCAATTCTACATACAGACACCGGTTAGTCAGGCTGTTTGAGGTAGTATGTACATGTAGATATGGTTAAAGTGACTATGCACATATGATGAACAGAGAGTAGCAGTAGCTTAAAAGAGGGGTTGCGGGACACAATGCAGATAGCCCAGTTAGCCAATATGCGGGAGCACTGGTTAGTTGGCCCAATTGAGGTAGTATGTACATGAATGTATTGTTAAAGTGACTATGCATATACAATAAACAGAGAGTTGCAGCAGCGTAAAAATAGGGGTTGTGGGGGCACACAATGCAAATAGACCGGGTAGCCATTTGATTACCTGTTCAGGAGTCTTATGGCTTGGGGGTAAAAACTGTTGAGAAGCCTTTTTGTCTTAGGCTTGGCACTTTGGTACCACTTGCCATGCGGTAGTAGAGAGAACTGTCTATGAATGGGGTGGCTGGGGTCATTGACAATTTTTAGGGCCTTTCTCTGACACCGCCTGGTGTAGAGGTCCTGGATGGCAGGCAGCTTTGCCCCAGTGATGTACTGGGCCGTACGCACTACCCTCTGAAGTGCCTCATTCACAGGGCATGAGTGGTCACTGAATTTGTTGATGAGCATGAAAATAATGTGAATCATATGCCATGGTCGTCTCAGTCACCAGATCTAAACACAATTGAACACTTATAGGACATCCTGGAGCGGTGCCTGAGAGCGTATTCCAACACCATTAAAAAAACACAAAATTATGGAATTTCTCGTGGAATAATGGTTTAGCATCCCTCCAATAGAGTTCCAGACACTTGTAGAATCAATGCCAAGGTACATTGAAGCTGTTCTGCCTGGTGGTGGCACACCACCCTACTAAGACACTACCACCTGTATATTTCTGTTAAACCTGTCTATTGAGCAATGTATGTTTACATATATGTTTTTAATCAAAGCTCAACATATCTAAATACGTATAAACACAACATGTAAATTGTTTTACCTTTATTTAACTAGGCAAGTCAGTTAAGAACAAATTCTTATTTACAATCCCATGTTTCATGAGCTGAAATGAAAAATCACAGAAATGTTCCATACTGTCACGCCCTGACCATAGAGATCTGTTTATTCTCTGTGTTGGTTGAGGCGTGATAGTGACTAGGGTGGGTCATCTAGGTGATTAATGATTTATGTTGGCCTGGTATGGTATGGTTCCCAATCAGAAACAGCTGTTTATCGTTGTCTCTGATTGGGGATCATTTTTAGGTAGACATTTCCTCATTGTGCTTTGTGGGATCTCGTCTACAGATAATTGCCTGTGTGCACACCAGTAGCTTCACGTTTCGTTTGTGCCTTATTGTTTTGTTTGGTGAGATCATTTTATTAAGATATGTGGAACTCTAATCATGCTGAGCCTTGGTCCACTCCTTATAACGAGCGTGACACATACTCACAAAAAGCTTGTTTCTCAAAAACGTTGTGCACAAATTTGTTTACATCCCTATTAGTAAGCATTTCTCCTTTGCCAAGATAATCAATCCACCTGACAGGTGTGGCATATCAAGGTCATGATCATTACACAGGTGCACCTTGTGCTGGGGACAATAAAGGGCCACTCTAAAATGTGCAGTTTTCTCACGTTTTGAGGGAGTGTGCAATTGGCATGCTGACGGCAGGAATGTCCACCAGAGCTGTTGCCAGAGAATTGACTGTTCATTTCTCTACCATAAGCTGCCTCCAACGTCATTTTAGAGAATTTGGCAATATATCCAACCGGCCTCACAACCTCAGACCATGTGTAACCATGCCAGCCCAGGACCTCCACATCCGACTTCTTCACCTGCGAGATCGTCTGAGGGTGCTAGGGGTGCTGAGGAGCATTTCTGTTGGTTATCAAGCACTTTTGTGGAGGAAAACTCATTCTGATTGGCAGGGCCTGTCTCCCCAGTGGATGGCTTTGGCTCCCAAGTGGATGGGTCTCTGCCCTCCCAGGCTCACCCATGGCTGTGCCCCTGCCCAGTCATGTGAAATCTATAGATTAGGGCCTATTGCATTTATTTAAATTGACTGATTTCCTTATATGAACTGTAACTCAGTAAAATCTTTGAAATTATTGTGTGTTGCGTACATTTTTTTGTTCAGTGTAGATTAATTTAGGCTTAGGTGAGGCTAAAAGTATGTGAGCCCAGGCAGTATGTTTGAGCAGCAACAAAACATTTAATCTGGGCTTGGCTACCATTAGCCTGATAGCAACATGCTGTACAAAGTAGACAACTACGTGTCACCAGAGAACTTGTTTTGTCAGTAAAGTTATGAGGTTAATACTGAGTCTTTGGTTTATGCTCTAATATTCCAGACATAATAAAATACTCAAGCAGCAAGAATATTCTGGACTGCCCTTAAAATAATAAAATGTCTGTTCATTTGACATTTAGCCCAAAGATAACTGACATTGCTGTCCTTGTTTTTGTGTCATTCCAGCCCTTGTGGACCACTGAACTAACTTTTAAAGTTCTTCCTTTTGTGACATTCTAGCACTTGTCGACCACCCTCCACATGTTTTCATTGTAAATAAAGTAACTGCTTTTACCGTAATATTTGTGCATGGTCCACTGATGCCTTATCCTCACTAGAGGGCAGCAGTGGTCAATGTGTTGATGTTCTAAAAGTCTAGTTTTTGATTATTGACGATGTGTTTGACTGTGCTGTTCATGAGTCTTCATACCCCTTGAATTACTGCACATATTTTTTTTACAGCATGAATTCAAAATTTCACTCATCTACACACAATATCCCATAATGACATGTTTTAAGAAATGTTTGCAAATGTATTTAAAATGAAATGTGTGGGCCTGGGATGGCGTGTCTCATTCACATAAGTATTTAGTCAATAAACTTGTAGAAGCACATTTGGTAGCCATTAGCGCTATGAGTCTTTCTGTGTTTGTCTCTGAGCTTTCCACACCTGGATTGTGCAACATTTACCCATTAATTTACCCATTTGATGATCTTTCCTTGACAACCATTTTCAGGTCTTGCCATAGATTTTCAATCAGATTTCATTCAAAACTGTAACTCAGCCACTTAGGAACATTCCCTGTCTTCTTGGTAAGCAGCTCCAGCATATTTGGCCTTGTGTTAGAGGTTATTGTCCTGCTGAAAGGTGAATTCATTTCCCAGTGTCTGGTAGAAAGCAGACTTAACCAGGTTTTCCTCTAGGATTTTGCCTGTGTTTAGCTCCATTACGTTTCTTGTTTATCC
This sequence comes from Oncorhynchus clarkii lewisi, assembly GCF_045791955.1. Classification (NCBI taxonomy): domain Eukaryota; kingdom Metazoa; phylum Chordata; class Actinopteri; order Salmoniformes; family Salmonidae; genus Oncorhynchus; species Oncorhynchus clarkii. Next base: position 42,936,147 of record NC_092164.1, read on the forward strand.
TGAAAACCGCCCCAGTCCTTAACAATTACAAACATACCCATAACATGATGCAGCCAGCACTATGCTTGAGTATATGGAGAGTGGTACTCAGTGATGCGTAGTGTTGGATTTTCCCCCAAACAAAACATTTATATTCAGGACAAAGTTAATTGCCACATTTTTTGCACTATTATTTTAGTGCGTTGTTGCAAACAGGATGCATGTTTTGGAAAACTTTTATTCTATACAGGCTTTCTCATTTTCACTCTAAATTAGGATTATTGTGGTGTCTACAATGTTGTTGATCTATCCTCAGTTTTCTCCTATAACAGCTGTTAAAGTCTTAAAGTCTGTAACTGTTTTTTAGTCAAACTGTAATTGGGAGAGAAAAAAATGTATACTGATGTAATCGTCAGCGATTATCATCATTTACAATGTCAAAGAGATTCTTTGATTTGATTGATATCAGGATGATATCGACACCCGCTTTCTCCATACGCTGCCAATAATTCTTAAGTGTACTCATAATTACCTGTCCAGGTGTACAATATAGAACATTCAGTCCCTCGGTCCTCACTTTGTGTGTGTGTGTGTGTGTGTGTGTGTGTGCGCGCATGTGTGCATGTGTTACAATCTGATATCTCTGTTCAAGCACTTTGGGCGTTTCTCCAATATGATGAATAATGATTGCCATTTAATGGAAAGGTGCTGCTGATATATTATCCAAAAATAAGGCCTTTGTTCTGCCCACCTCTCCCCTTCTGATGTAAGTAATCTTCTGTAGATACTGTAGATCTAGGTGAAGTGGTGGTGGCCTTTGCCAATGTTTTACCTTAGAAACCAACCATTAAACATATCAAAATAAACCACAAGTTGTCTTTACACAGTTGTGTTATCAAAAAAGCAAACTCTTTGGTAACATTTTATAATAACGTTCAGTAATAAACCACGTATAAGGCATTTGCAAAAATGTTGCTGATCATGTATTAAATCATTACTCCCCCATTTGTAAATGTTAGTAAGCTAGTTAGTCACAAATGTATAAACAATGTTAAAATTATGCGTAAGATCATTAATAAGATGTTTAATATAGGCCCTTATAAACCACTGACTAATCATTAGTAAAATATTTTTGCAGGGTCTTATCTAAAGTGAGGGCTACAGTATGTATACTTTACCATGTAGATATGTAGGATCTTAATTTGAGCTAGTTTCCTACAGCAGGAAAACAATACAGTAGCAACAAGAGATGTGAATTATTATAATGAATGACTTTTTTTGTGCTGAAGACAAACATAGTTTGGTGCATTTTTCCACATATTCCATCCATTTTGCTTTAATTGTGTAATATATTACACTTGACCTTTTTTGAATAAGTTCCTCTAGTTTTTTAAAGTTTTTCCTCTAACTTATTCTGTACCTCTGGTGCCGTTTTTATTGCTATTTATCTGTACTGTTAGTTCCTCAATTTCCTTTGTTAATATGAACTCATTTGACCTCAATTGTTTCCGTTTTAAAGATGAGTATTTAATTGCATGGCCTCTACTGGCACATTTGAAAGTGTCCCATGCAATAAGGGTATCTGCTGTACCTATGTTATGTAGGAAAACGTCAATCATACATTCTTCTGTCTTGGTTAAAAACAAGTTGCCATCTAGCAGCTTTGATTAAATGTCCAATATCCTCGCCCACGTGGAAATTGTGTAAGAGTAATGTGTACGCAAATTACAGTTGCAAGAAAAAGTATGTGGACCCTTTGGAATTACCTGGATTTCTACATCAATTGGTCATAACATTTGATCTGATCTTCATCTAAGTCACAACAATAGACAAACACAGTGTGCTTAAACGAATTAACACACAAATTATTGTATTTTTCTTGTATATATTGAAACAAATCATTTAAACATTCACAGTGAAGATTGGAAAAAGTTGGTGAACCCCAAAGCTAATGACTTCTCCAAAAGTGGAGTCAGGAGTCAGCAGCATACCACCCTGAATCTCACTACTGACTACTAAACAGGTGTCCTGGCACTCTGTGGTCACTAAAGATCCCATAGCACTTATTGTAAGAGTAGGGTAGTTAACCCTGGTGTCCTGGCTAAATTTCCAATCTGGCCTTCGTCAACTAAGCATCCCCAGCTTACAATTGGCTCATTCTTCCCCTTTCTCCTGTAACTATTCCCCCGGTTGTTGCTGTAAATTATAATGTGTTCTCAGTCAACTTGATTAAAATATATATTAACCTGGAGTCCAGTCAATGAGATGTTTGTCAGAGTTGCTCTGCCCTATAAAAGACAGACAACATTTGAGTTTGCATTGCCTGATGTGAACCATGCCTTGAACAAAAGAGATCTCAGAAGACCTAAGGTTAAGAATTGTTGACTAGCATAAAGCTGGAAAGGTACAAAAGTATCTATAAAAGCCTTGATGTCCACGGTAAGACAAATTGTCAATAAATGGAGAAAGTTCAGCATTGTTGCTACTCTCCCTCCCTCTGTCCTGCAAAGATGACTGCAAGAGCAGAGTGCAGAATGCCCAATGAAGTTAAGAAGAATTCTAGTGTCAGCTGAAGACAGAAATCTTTGGAACATGCTAACATCTGTTGACGAGTCTACGATACGTAGAACACTAAACAAGTGTGCAAATCTGTCATCAAGGGTGACTGAAGAATCTAAAATATATTTTGATTTGTTTAACACTTTTTTGGTTACTACATGATTACATATATGTTATTTCATAGTTTTGATGTCTTCACTACTATTCTACAATGTAGAAAATAGTAAAAACAAAGAAAAACCCTTAAATGAGTAGGTGTGTCCAAACTTTTGACTGGTACTGTATACATGGAGAATGATTAGTACCAAAAAGAAGGGGTTAAATACACATAAATATATTTATATTTCCTGATCTTTCTTAAATCTCTGAGAACAAACTTTCTTTTGATTATTTTTTGGGGACTATCTGTTGTTCCATGTCGTGAATCTGTTATTCAGTGCATTTGTATGGACTAACAGCAGTAAAGCCCAAAACAAATTGTAATCAAATTTTATTTTAACATATACTTTATACTTCAAGGTGTCTTTAAAATTCCAAATCAAATAGCAGAATTTTCCTTGGAATTATCTTCTTAAAACAATTCCACATAGCTTAGTAGAACCCCCCTCCCCCCGGCTTAGACATGGCTTAGACTCTTATGGGTTAAAACTGTATTATAATACGGGTTAAAACTGTTATAACCGTAATAATAGGTTTAGAGTTAGTAGTTAGTTATTTGAAATGTTACTATGTTAATTATAGTCTGTCGAGCATCTACAGATGAACTATTCAAATAAAGTGTTAACTATTGTAAAATGTTCAATATATTTCCATAATTTTACTGCAGTGGGCTAAATCAGGGTTCACAAAGTGACTTTTAGTAGTGTTAAACACATCTACTTTGAAACAAAAGTATACAACTCACATACATGGATATGGGCTTAAAAAAAGAAGACACCAGTACCATGTCAGATACATAGGGGAAATGTATTACATTGAGTTTCCATCCTAATAGTATACTTCATATACATCACAGAAGACTGAATTATAACCAAACTGTTTGAAATAGAAACACCTGAAACACAAGATGCCCAGGGACGCAGATGTAATTGCGGTGTACAGTGAAATACTTTAGCTCTGAGCTCCAACAGTGCAGGTGTGAATGAAACCATTTATTTTAAATAATAATAATATTCATATTTACAACTGTGACTATGATAAATATAAATGTCCATTGGGGTGTGGGCAGGGTAATTGTCTGTGTGGGGCTGGGGGTGGGTGGGGGTAAAAGGGTTCTCCGGCTGTCCGCATAGGAACGAAGAAGAACCCCTTTTAGTTCCAGATAAAACCCTTTCCGCAAAGTGTTCTACCTGGAACCCAAACAGTTCTTATATGGGGACAGCCTTATAACCCTTTAAGAACAATGTTTTGTAAGAGTGAATAGAGAGCAGCAGAGGAGGGGAGGTGTAGGAGTAGTGGCGGCTATTCAGCATGATAAATGTCCATTGGGATGGGGCAGGGTAGATGTCAGCTGGGGGGGGGGGACAGGGGGAGCAGGTAGCTGACTAGTGGTGGCTATTCAGCAGCCAGATGGTCTGGGGGTAGAAGCTATTGGCCAGTCTGTTAGTTTAAGCCACAACGCTCATGTACTGCCAATGTCTGAGTGATGGAAGAGGGGAGAACAGGCCGTGGCTCGGGTGGCTGAGGTCCCTGTTGATCTTCTTGGCCTTCCTGTGGCACGTGGTGTTGTAGATGTCCTGGAGGGCAGGCAGTGTCCACCCAATTATGCGTTCGGCTGAGCGTACCACCCTCTGTAGTGCCTTGCGGACAGCGGCAGTGGAGTTGCCATACCAGGCTGTGATGCAGCCCCGTCAGCATGTCCCGATGGTGATCCTTTAGAACACCGTGAGGGCCCTCAGGAACAGTCCGAATTTCTTCAGTGTCCTGAGGTTAAAGAGTTGTTGTTGTGCCTTCTTCACGATAGTGTGTGGTTTCACAATTTCAGCTCCTCGGAGACGTGTACGCAGAATAACTTCACGTTTTTGACCATCTCCATGGCAACCACATTGATGAGGATGGGGGCGTGCCCAGGCTGGTTCCTCCTGAAGTCCACAATCAACTCTTTTGTTTTGCTGAAGTTGAGGGAGAGGTTGTTTGCCTGGCACCATACCGTCAGAGTGCCTACCTCCTCCCTGTAGGCCATCTCGTTGTGTTGGTAATTAGGCCTAGTACTGTCGTGTCATCAGCCAACTTGATGATGGAACTGAGTGAGGCCACGCGGTTGGGGTTATACAGGGAGTACAGGAGGGGACTGAGGAGCCCATGTTGAGGATCAGTGTGGGGAAGGTAATGTTGCCTACTGTTGAAGTCAGAAGTTTACATACACTTAGGTTGGAGTCATTAAAACTTGTTTTTCAACCACTCCACAAATTTCTTGTTAGCTAACTATAGTTTTGGCAAGTTGGTTAGGACATCTACTTTGTGCATGACAAGTAATTTTTCCAACAATTGTTTACAGACAGATAACTTCACTTATAATTTACCATCACAATTCCAGTGGGTCAGAAGTTTACATACACTAAGTTGACTGTGCCTTTAAACAGCTTGGAAAATTCCAGAAAATGATGTCATGGCTTTAGAAGCTTATGACAGGCTAATTGACATAATTTCAGTCAATTGGAGGTGTACATGTGAATGTATTTCAAGGCCTACCTTCAAACTCAGTGCCTCTTTGCTTGACATCACGGGAAAATCAAAAGAAATCAGCCAAGACCTCAGAAAAACATTTTTAGACCTCCACAAATCTAGTTCATCCTTGGGAGCAATTTCCAAATGCCTGAAGGTACCACGTTCATCTATACAAAAAATAGCATGAAAGTATAAACACTATGGGACCATGCAGCCGTCATACCACGCAGGAAGGAGATGCATTCTGTCTCGTACTGAACGTACTTTGGTGCGAAAATCCAGGAACAACAGCAAAATACATTGTGAAGATGCTGGAGGAAACAGGTACAAAAGTATCTATAACCACAGTAAAACAAGTCCTATATTGACATAACATGAAAGCCGGCTCAGCAGGGAAGAAGCCACTGCTCCAAAACCGCCATAAAAAAAGCCAGGCCACGGTTTGCAACTGCACATGGGGACAAAGATCGCACTTTTTGGAGAAATGTCATCTGGTCTGATGAAAAAAAGGTGAAGAACACCATTCCAACCGTGAAGCATGGGGGTAGCAACATCATGTTGTGGGGGTGCTTTGCTGCATAGGGACTGGTGCACTTCACAAAATAGATGGCATCATGAGGTGAGAAAATGATGTGGATATTTTGAAGCAACATCTAAAGACATCAGTCAGGAAGTTAAGGCTTGGTTGCAAATGAGTCTTCCAAATGGACAATTGCCCCAATCAACATTGCAAGCAAAGTTGTGGCAAAATGGCTTAAGGACAACAAAGTCAAGGTATTGGAGTGGCCGTCACAAAGCCCTGACCTCAATCCCATGGGAGTCATTCAGTTCAGTTACTTTCCCTTTCTTGGGTACAGGGATGATAGTGGACCTTTTGAAGCAGGTGGGGAAAATGGCCTGAGCTGGAGAGAAAAAAAACGTCAGAAAACAGAACAGCTAGCTGGTCTGCACATGGTCTTAGGGGACGCCTAGGGATGCCGTCTGGGCCGGCAGCCTTGCGAGTGTTAACATGTTTGAATGACTTACATACGTCCTCCATGGAGACAATGATAAGTAGCCCTCGTTGTCATCAGGGGCACTCCTTGGCAGCTCAGAGTTGTTTTGCTCGAATAATAAGAAGAAGGTGTTTAGCTCATCCCGTAGGCCGGCGTAGGTATCCGCGACATGACTGGCTTTCTTTTCCTAATCCGTAATCATTAGAAGCCTCTGCCACCAACGCCTCGTATCCAACCCACTGAATTGCTCATCCACTTTGTCCTCCTTCTTTAAACATTTATGTGTTTTAGGCCAGTTTCAGACCTTAGGAGTATCAGGCACTGTTGGAATGTTTACCTATAGCATGTCCATCATTTTGTGAGAAGTTACGCTGGTCACTCAAACCATTTATAAAGTAAACTATAAACAGCCCTCACTTTAGATTAGACCCTGCAAAAATACTTTGCTAATAATTATTAAAAGGTTTATAAATACCTATACTAAACATCGTATGGTTTATCTTATGAATCTTCTTTGAAAGTTACTCAGGAATAGTAAAGCCCCTTTTGCTGGCTCAAATAGCTGACCAATCAGCCTGTTACCAACCCTTAGTAAACCTTTTGAAAAAATTGTGATCGACCAGATACAATGATATTTTACTGTAAACAAATTTACAACAGACTTTCTGCACGCCTATAGGGAATGACATTCAAAAAGCACGGCACTTACACAAATGATTGATGATTGGCTGAGAGACATTTATGACAAAAAGATTGTGGGAGCTATTTTGTTAGACTACGACGCTACAGAAAAAAAAGTATTCACCAATTTTGAGGTGAAAGGGTAAAAACCTGGGCCAGATGGGTGCAATACGATGCGAGATAGAGAAGCTAACACTGGTCAACTCGGAGTTCAACTTGGAATAAACAGTGACACGAAAGCCAGGTAAATTTCCTTGGTAACGAATTCTTCAAAACTGCTCCGGGGCAGTCTAACTCAGGGCTATTTCAACTTGTCCTGAATGAAGTGTCTGAGCTGTGAGCTAATGACCAAGGAAATCAGATTCCCTCCCTCTCGCAAAGATTGCGTCATCATCCCCTTCATTTGAGGAAGACGACTGATTAAATATTTTATTAATTAAATGTTTTTAGTGTTCTTTTTTATACGAAAATACCTATCACATTACACATTTAGTAATGACAGGATGAATTTGAAACTTCAAACAGTAAAACTTTTTTCTGACTTTATACAATTATTTTATCGATAGCTGTACATTTAATCACACATTACGTTTCACACATTTTATTTAAATTTATCACCGTAATGTGAACAACAAAAGTGTGAGATGCCACTGGTGCATTTGTAAATTGCTGTTCAAGTCACAACTGCTTTGTAAATAGTGTGTTAACATTGACTGAGAAGATGCCTTGGTCAATCAGGGTAACCTTTACATGGCTAATTACAATAGCTAATGTGGTTAATGAGTAGAAGTGCATTTGTAAAACTACACTTGAAGACAATATTAATACACTTTATTTGGAAAAAAAATACAGGAATTCTAATTCAAATAACATTTTAGTATGTGTCTAATTTATGAGAAATATAAATAAAACGTATTTAAGGTGTTTTCAAAGTATATTTGATTTGCCCTTTATCCAATACACTAAGAATACACTTAAGTACAAAAAAGTTTCCCAATTTAGATCATTTTAAATGTATTTAAATTATAATAAAATGGACACTAAATACATTAAATATATTGAAAATTGTCCCAATTTAGATCATTTTAAATATACTTGTTTATCACTGACATACTTAAATATATAAAAAATATATTAATGAAGTATGATTTAAGTGTATTTAAATAAGTACAAATCTTGCTTGAGTCTCCATAAGACAGTGTGCTTCGATAGGACAAAGAGGAAAGGGTCCATCGATGTGCTACCATTTCAAATGATATTGTACTGTACAATGCACTGCGGAAATACCTGGGTTGTATATAACAATATAGTCCACTCATTATCCATAATACTATGGCTGACCCTGTAAAACAACACATTTCACTGCACTTATCCCGTGTATGTGACAATAAATACACATATACAATATATAAATATATATGAAAAAAAAGCAGAGAGAGGCGATGCTGTATCAGTTGATAAGTCATGTAGAAAATGTGATCTCGTACAATGTTGCATGGGGCAGAAATGGCATAAAACACTGTGCTATGTTTTTACAGTAGCTCACTGCTTGACAATACATCTCCTTCCAAAATCATTTGCATTAATATGGATCTCCACTCTTCTGGAAGGCTTTAGACTAGATGTTGGAAAATTGCTGCGGGGACTTGTTTCCATTCAGCCACAAGAGCATGAGTGAGATCAGGCACCGACGTTGGCCAATTAGTCATGGCTCATAGTCGGCGTTCCAATTCATCCCAAATGTGTATGATGGGGTTGAGGTCAGGGCTCTGTGCAGCCAGTCAAGTTCCTCCACACCGATCTCAACAAACCATCTCTGTATGGACCTAGCTTTGTACAAGGGGGCATTGTCATGCTGAAACAGGAAAGGGCCTTCTCCAAACTGTTGCCACAAAGTTGGAAGCACTTGATCACTGGATCTAAGGGGCCTAGCCCGAACCACTAAAAAACAGCCCAGACCATTATTCCTCATCCACCAAACTTTACAGTCGGCACTATGCACTGGTGTAGTTAGTGTTCTCTTCCAGATTGTGAAGCGTGATTCATCACTCAGCTAGTTGAATCCACTCATTTGAAGGGGTGTCCACATACTTTGTATATACACTACCGGTCAAATGTTTGAGCACTTACTAATTCAAGGGTTTTTCTTTATTTTACTATTTAATACATTGTAGAATAGTAGTGAAGACCTCAAAACTATGAATTAACACATATGTGACTCACCACCTGGATGCGGTCTTATGTAGAAAAATTTGAAATTGTGTTTTTTACATTAGATAAAAGTAGAAACAGAGTGTCGCGTTCTTCGTATAGAGGAGAGGCTTTTTCATCTTTGAACTTATATAGTGATTGGCATCTACATTTTCATAGTATTACCGCAATGACCAGCAAAACAGTTTGTCTTTCAATCACTCATGTGGGTATAACCAATGAGGGGATGGCACGTGGGTACCTGCTTCTTTAAACCAATGAGGAGAAGGGAGAGGCAGGACTTGCTGGCAATCTGTGTCAGAAATAGGAATGATATTTTAGCTCTTGGCAACGCAGACGCTCGTTGATTTGTGCGAGCAGTGTGGGTGCAATAATTGAATAACATGGATTTCTACATTTATTTTGCAACGCTCGCGGTGTGGTCAGCCTATAAGCTTTAGCACCACCCGTCTCGTTTCGATCTCGAAGCGTACCCTTGTCGCTCTGGCTGATGATTTGTTTACCTGTGGGTAGCATGAAAACAGCCAAACCAGCTCTGCTGGCAACAATTTCATTATGCTTTTTTGCAGACGTTTACTGACACTGGCCACATTCAACAGGTGTTGCACACACGTCACCTAACGTTATTTAATGAGCTAGCCAGCCAGCCAATGTTAACTAGTTATGAACAATGAACAGTGCCAAAAATGCCACAGTGCTGGGAGTTAACCAACTATGTTCAATGTTAGCTAGCTAACATTAGGCTCTAACTAGAACAGCACACGGCTCTGGGAAACGAATAATAACGTCAGCTAGGGAGCCAGACAGCTAATATTAGCTAGCTAGCTAACAGTACACTGTCGCTTAAGACATATAGCTAGCTAGGTAAATAATGCACCTAGCGAGGTAAACAAATTATAAGTTCACACACGTCACATAACATTAGCTAACAAGCCAGCCAGCTAACATTAGCTAGTTAAACAACAATGAACAGTGCCAACAATGCTGGCTAACCAACCATGTTCAATGTTAGCTAACTAGAACAGCAAACAACTGATATCAGCTAGGGAGCCAGCCAGCTAACGTTAGCTAGCTAGCTAACAGTACACTTTAGCTTGAAATGAAACCACTTTCTGTCGAATAAGTTATGACATTTTCTATTAAGGTATCTTTACTTTTACTCAAGTTTGACAATTGGGTACTTTTTTTACCATTGCTAAATGGTGAGTCTATAATTATTTCATGTATTGGTGACTAAACAAAATGTTCTCATGGAAAACTTTATTCCAAGGAAATGTTTGATTTTGCATGTTTGACTCGGGTGAAAGATGTGTGAATGCACAATCAAATGTTCTGAACATAAGATAGGGGGCATTACAAGTGTTATCAGTTTAGAGTGTGATGCTAACTAAAGCTAGCCAGCTTTAGTAAATCCTGAGTAGCTCTAGCTTGCATCGTAGTACACTGCAGATTTGTTCTTTTAATATCCATCTATTTACAAAACATAACTGGGTTCACTAGACTTGATGGGGGTAATGACAAAGTAAAGTCAAAAGGTCAAACACTGCAAATATGATAATCACAGACGCAAGTGTTCTTTATGGCATACAGTATCTATTTAATTGATAATGCCAGAGAAGCCGGTGTTTGGAGGACATATTGTCAGAGGTGTTGTTAGTCGAGGGCCGGCAAACGGTGCCGATATATAATATACAACGGGTTACCAACATATTCAAATAATGATTGACATATTTTCATTAAATCGTTATTTCTATTAATGTATTCATACTATTTAATCCTTCCACAAGATATAGTCCCGACACAAATCTAGGGTTGCTAGAGACGCGACCCAATCATTCAGTCTTATTGTTCTGTATCTATGTATGCGACTAAGTCGTTCGTTCTAAATGTTGCATTGCCATACTGGCTGGCAAAGTTCTTGAGAGCAAGGTTTATACAAATCTCTGCTGTTGAAAACAAAACGTTAGTCTAAAAAGAAATGTGAGATCATGTCTAGATGCATTTTATAGTGGAGATCAAGTTTCCTGGCTGGGCTGATGAGACAGTGGATTGATGGAAATAGGCATTTTAACATCATAGATTTAGCCGGTGGCAAGTTATGGAATAGACACCGTCTGGAATGCGGTTTTAACCAATCAGCATTCAGGATTAGACCCACACGTTGTATAAAAACATAGAGTTCATTGACAGGAAACCAAAAAAAGCTAAAACATTCTAAAGTTTTTAAAACCAGGCTTTCATTCTCTCCAAAATTCCATTAGCTTTTGGTTCGGGGAAGCTAGTACTATATAATCATGGATTGTTAACATGGTACAGTAAATAATGTAATTATTTCAATTTCCACATCCTGAAAATAAATCTCTTTGCATCACACAGTTGTAAGACACTCAACACCCTAGAATGTGATGCAAATCTGAGCCCATGTTGAGTGTGCATGAAGTGTGAATTTATTTTTGTATACTAAAACAAGGATTTTAAAGACAAGTGTAGGTGTGCATGTGTCTCATTTTCTAAGTGTAGGCACATTCTTATGGCCACATTGGCATTGAACTTGGTTACACCCTGCATTGTGTACGTGGCCTTTTCAATCCCATTATCTCCAATTCAACTTTCGACCCTATGTTCTCAATGGAGTGCCGATTAATCATCATGCAAATGGACCCGAAGTACTGCCTTCAAACACTCTATCGTCAGGCTATCATCAGTAAGAATAACTCTGTGTTAAACAGTTTGCCATAGCTGATAAGTGTCTAATAATATTGACCAGTGACGTGACAATCAGATATTTAAGACCAATCGAGCATTGCTACAGTGTTCATTGAAATAGTTGAATGTAAAGTTTTAAATAGAAGTTACTGCCCACCATTGTAATGCTGTATGCTCATAGAAACAATGGGCAATAAATTACTGACATTGTCAGCATCAGATCAGTCCAGTCAAATACTGTAGCTTACGAAGAAATGCTTTGTTTAAATTATGACAAAAAAGTATGTGGACACCTGCGTGTCTAACACCTCATTCCAATATCATGGGCATTAATATGGATTCCCCCCCCCCCCCCCCCCCCCCCCCTTTGCCGCTATCACAGCCTCTATTCTTCTGGGAAGGCTTTCCACTAGATGCTGGAACTTTGTTGTGGGGACTGATGTTAGGCGATTAGGCCTGGCTCACAGTCGGCATTCCAATTTATCCCAAACACGTTCGATGGGGTTGAGGCCATGGCTCTGTGCAGGCCAGTCAAGTTCATCCACACCGATCTCAATAAACTATTTCTGTATGTACCTTGTTTTTTGCATGGAGGCTTTATAATGCTGAAACAGGAACGGACGTTCTCCAAATTGTTGCCACAATGTTGGAAGCACAGAATCGTCTAGAATGTAATTGTATGCTGCAACAGTAAAATGTCCCTTCACTGGAACAAAGGGGCCTAACCCGAACAATGAAAAACAGCCCCAGACCCTTATTCCTTTCCTCCTCCACCAAACTTTACAGTCGGCACTATGCATCCGTGCTGGTAGTGTTATCCATTCATTCGCCAAACCCAGATTCGCCCATTGGACTAAAAGATGGTGAAGTGTGATTCATCACTCTAGAGAACACGATTCCACTTCTCTAGAGTCCAATGGTTAAGAGCTTTACACCACTACAGCCGACACTTGGCATTGCACATTGTGATCTTAGGCTTGTGTGTGGTTGCTCGGCCATGGAAACCCATTTCATGAAACTCCTGACAAAATGTTATTGTGCAGACGTTGCTTCCAGAGTCAGTTTGGAACTAGGAAGTTAGTGTTACTGCCGAGGACAGACAACTTTTACGCACTAAGCGCTTCAGCATTTGATTGTCCTGCTCTGGGAGCTGGTGTAGCCTACCACTTTGCGGCTTAGCCGTTGCTGCTCCTAGACGTTTCCACTTCAAAATAATAGCACTTACAGTTGACCAGGGCAGCTCTAGCAGTGCAGAAATTTGACAAAATGACTTGTTTGAAAGGCGGCATCCTATGATGGTGGCAAGTTGAAAGTCACTGAGCTCTTCAGTAATACCATTCTACTGCCAATGTTTGTCTACGGAGATTGCATGGCTGTGTGCTCGATGTTATCCACCTGTCAACAACTGGCTTGGCTGAAAATCTGAATCCACTCATTTGAAGGGGTGACCACATACGTTTGTATATATATAAACAGAAACAATGTTAAAGAAACAATGTGCAGGAAAACAATAGTACTCAATGTCAGTCAATGAAAAATAAATCAAATCTCTTAACATGGATCGTATTAAGTTGTCTTGTTAGTTGGCTGTCTTTGTTAGGTGTCTAACTAACAGTGGCGTACAGCAGGTCAGCCACCAGGGGGAGACTCGTCGTGCTCAGTACCAGAGTTAACAGAGGGAGCTCAGTCTTGTTCTCCCCAGGATACAGTCAGACCACGGAGCCCAGAAGACTACGGAGACCAGAAGACGGAGCCCAGTTTCCCGGAGGAGGTAAAAGACCTAGTCTTTTCTTTTTGGTTGTTATTTAAATAAACACCCTTGAAACTGAGCTAATCCAACTCTGTCTTTATCTGATCTATGTAAACGTCTTAACCAAACCCCCTGGTCTGCCACAAGTGGGGGATACATGGTCGGATCAGGGTTGACGTTTATGCAGAATCCGCATGGACGAGTTGATAGCTCAGTTCGTCCGGGCCCAACAAGCACAACAGGCGGTTCAGGAATGAACTCTGGAGGAACAGCGGCTACAAAATGTCCACCTCAGGAGCTACTGAATCGCATCAAGCTAACGGAAGACGACAACATCGAAACATACCTCAGCACGTTTGAACGGATAGCGCTACAGGAAGGATGGCCAAGGCCGAATTGGGAAAGTCTGCTGGCCCTGTTCCTCTCTGTGAACGCACAAAAGGCATATAGGGACCTTAACAACAAACAGGCGGCTAACGGGAGATACTCAGAAGGGAGATACTCAGCAACTATGGGTACAGCCTGGCCCATCGGGTTCAACTGTTCCATGAACCTTCATGGCCGACGCCCAGATGAGCGACCTGCTGCTCATCACCAGGGCATGGCTCATAACCGATGTAGCCACCCTCTGCATCCTAGACAAAGTGGTCCTGGATTGCTTCTTATGGTCGCCACCCCATGATATGAAGAGGGCAGCGAGTCAATGTGCACCCCAGACCTTGGAGGGCCTCCTGGGAGCAGTGGAGATGCATCAGAACACTGAGGCTCTGCCGAGGAGTCGGGATACCATACGAGGGGACGGATGGACAGCCCCACCGCTGTATACCTCAAACCGACAAGCGGCAGGGCCAAAGGACTGCAGACCCGTGGAGAGACAGCTGGGGGAGAGCCGACCCGCTGCCGACGACCCCAGGTAGATGGAGACCAAAGGAGGTGTTTTGAATGTGGCGCCCAGGGGGACCTTGCCTGGAATTTCCCATCTCGAGAGGAGTCGATGCCATCAGCCAGCCCCGGAGACGAGGTGGGCCACGCAGTGAACTACGTCAACTCCTGTTGGGGGCACCCATGTTCCTGGTCAAGGTCGACGGACACGACATGAAAGCTCTATTAGACTTGCCTCCCGGTATCCCAAGGCCATTCCCCTATGGGTGGTGATATCCAAGGAAATCGCCCGGGAGCTGTTCCACCTCTTTAGCCGGGTAGGCATCCCGAAAAAGATCCTTACAGACCACGGTACTGAGTTTATGTCCCACCTAATGAAAGAGTTGTGTGCTCTCCTGCAGATCAAGCAGATCCGGACCTCCGTCTTTCACCCAGAGACAGATGGGCTTCCACCGGGTTTTCCCCTTTCGAACTCCTCTACGGGAGGAGGCCACGTGGCCTACTGGACCTCGCCAAGGAGGTGTGGGAAGCCCAACAGACACCTTTACGCAGCGTGGTAGAACATGTGGAGAAGATGAGGGAGCAGATGACAGCCATATGGCCAGAGTTAAGGGAATATATGGAGACGGCCCAAGTCGCCCAAGCCCAGGTCTACAATCTGGGAACCCAGCCCCGAAAATTCTAGGTGGCAGACAAGGTGTTGGTCTTAATCCCCACGGCAGAAAGTCAATTCCTGGCGATATGGCACAGGCCGTACGAGGGGGTAGAGAAGCTTGGACCTGTCAATTACCACGTATGGCAGCTGGGGAGACAGAAACCCCAACAGATTTACCACGTGAGCCTATTGAAGAAGTGGCATGAGAGGACAGACTTGGTCGTGTTATGGTCGGGACCCAGGACGCCAACTGTACCGGTGGTGTTCCCGAGCAATGAAGACCTCGACCCGGTCCAGAAGCAAGCGCTGCGGAAACTTGTCAATCGGAACACGGCGGTGTTCTCCGAGAAGCCTGGCCGCACGACCCTGATTGAACACAACGTCCGCACCCGGCCCGGGAAACAGTAGGAAAGAGGCCATTTCAGATTCCAAAGGAAGGCCTTGAAGCAGGAAGTGGAGGCTATGCTGAGGATGGGGGTCATCAAAGAGTCCCACAGCGCATGGTGCAGCCCCATGGTGTTGGTGCCCAAAACAGACGGTAGCCTGTACTTCTTTAATAATTTCCAGGGTGTGAATGACATGAGCTTGTTTGACACCTACCTCATGCCGAGGGTGGATGAGCTCATCAACCAATTGGGAAAGGCCCTGTACATCAGCACCCTCGACCTGACCAAAGGATATTGGCAGGTAACGTTGGCAGCCTCCTCCCAGGAGAAGACAGCGTTTTCGACACTGGATGGATTATATCAATACCGCATGCTCCCATTCAGTCTCCTCAGTTTCCCGCCCACATTCCAGTGGCTGATGGACAAAGTACTTCGACCTCACCAACAGTACCCAGCGGCCTATTTGGATGATATCATCATCCGCAGCCAAGGTTGGGAAGAGCACCTGACACGCCTCTAGGCAGTGCTGGACGCGCTCAGGCAAGCCAGATTGACAGCGAACCCCAAGAAATGCAAACTAGAGTTCGAGGAGGTGGCGTTCCTTGGGTATTTGATCGAACGTCAAGCCCCAGGTGAGGAAGGTCCATGCGGTACGGGACTGGCCCGTTCCATGCACCAAGGCACAGGTCAAGTCCTTCCTGGGACTGGCAGGATACTATAGCCGGTTTACCCCCAACTTTGTGGCTATAGCCATCCCCATTCCTGGAAGGCCCGCCTCCCGAAACAGTGAAATGAATGGGCGAGACCAAAGCGGCATTCAGGCGCCTGAAGGAAGTGCTGTGCTCCCATCCGATTCTCGTAATGCCCGATTTCCAGATGCCGATGTTGGTCTAGACGGACGCATGCGTCTCGGCACTAAGGGCCGTCCAGTCCCAGGTACACAATGGGGAGGAGCACCCCATCATGTACATAAGCCGTAAGCTGATACCAGAGAGAAAAAGTACTCTATTGACGAGAAATAGTGGCAAGCGGTGAAGTGGGCGCTACACACTATCAAGTATTACCTGTTGGGTACCCACTTCACCCTGGTCACAGACCATGCTCCCCTGGTCTGGATGGCCAGGGGAAGGGACACAAACGATCGAGTCACCAGTTGGTTCTTTGTCCCTTCAACGCGGATGCCCTATCGAAAAGGGACCCAGGGGGCTGTCGCACTGACGACAGCCCCCTTCCCAACAGAGCTAAGGGGGGGTGGTGTGTGGCATACAGCAGCTTAGCCACCAGGAGGAGACTTGTCGAGGCTTGGTAACAGGTGGAGTCTACATCACGAGGCGATGGCTCCCTCTGCTGGACGTGCCAGGTCTCGATAGGCTCTCCGGCCAGGACTAATTGGGGTTGATTGTGCTTGGTGAGTAATCAAGGGGATGATTGCTCACCAGCTTGATGAGTCCCATAAAGGTGTCAGAAGGGCAGCACACAAGGGAGGGGACTGGGGGCAGAGAGGTTACTCCTGTATAGTCGTGCTCAGTTCCAGAAGTAACGGAGGGAGTTTTGTTCCCCCCAGGATACAGCAAGAACGCGGAGCCCAGAAGACGGTATCCCGGAGGTCTCCTAGTCTTTTCTTTTCGGTTGTTTTTTTTAAATGAACACCCTTGAAACCGAGCTAATCCAAGTCTGTCCGTGTCTGATCTGTGTAAACGTCTTGACCAAACCCCCTGGTCTGCCACATAACATATAAAAACAACCCATCCAGTGATTGTGGGAGGCCTGTATGATCCATGGAAAGGTTTCATTACATTTGGTGTTCATGGTGGTAAAGGAGGATTTTCATTGACATCTTTATATTTATCTTTCTTATTCCTGATATTTACATACACCTGTGGTACCAACTGGTTTTGAACCTGTTAGCCTACTGAGCTAATAAAGCATAATAAAAATGAATAAATATTTGTTTTTCATGTTTTATTTGAGTTTTTTTTCCTTTTTTGAATGCAAGATACAACAATACATGCCACAATATTTAATAAAGCATTGACATTTTTATTTCATATTTAAGCATTATTAAGAAAGCAATATAACGCACAAGTTTTCAGATCTCAGCCAAGTTTACTCATCATGCGAGCATAGTTAATTTATCAAAGTACTTCATCAAACCATGTCTATTACACCTGCATCCTACAGTGAAATGGATGGAGAGAGATTTATACGTTTCTTGCAGCATTGTGCCATTCACATATTACTCATATATCACACATGCTAAACAACCTGTCTGCTTACGAAATGCCAATGATATTTGAATTGGCTCAAATGGATATGAATTTGGCAATTAAAAGGCATATCATTTTTTTGTGCTCTGTAGATTACATAGACAGAGGTAAACGGTTGAGTGAATTTTCATTCATGGGTTCATTTTGTACCCGCCCACATCCTTTTTCTATGACTCATTACAGCCCCAACCAAATGTCATGTAAATCAAAGGACATTTGGGATTGAATGCATTTTGAATGACTTCAGATCAGATGACTTGAAGCATGTACTTCACTACATGACGGGTGTGGCCTGAAATAGCAACGGGTGTGGCCTGAAATAGCCAAATCCACTAATTTAAAGGTGTGTCGACATACTTTTGTATATATAGTGTATTTCTTCATTTAACTACTTTTAAGGTCTAAAAATACCAACTTTGACGTTGGAGTGAACTGTCATTTTAATGACAATACTTCAATGAAGAAAAGGTTCTTGATTCTCTATTATTATTCTCTTTCTTTACAGTAGAAGTATTCCATTAAATTGTACATAATGTGATGCAATACAAACTCAATACACAGAAATGTGCTCCTATTTACATGTGTAGTGCTCAAGTCCCTAATCCTAACTTGATATTTGTTCAAGTTCAAGTTATCTTTATTGTTCCAATTGGGAAATTTGTTGTGCAGAGTAACTTGAGTTTTTGCAAATCTTCCATTGACATCAATGACCTCTCAAGTGAAGTTAGGATTCAGATTTCAATTTATTTGCATTTTGCAAGATGTCACATTATTACTGCACATGTTACATTATAACTGCACATGTTGTAAGCCAATGATATGTATATACACTAGATTACTTTTTGGTGGCGCTGTGTTGAAGCCACAATGCCTCCATCTTGGTATTCCCTCACCGTTGAAAAAATATTGTCACGCCCTGGCCTTAGTTATCTTTGTTTTCTTTATTATTTTGGTTAGGTCAGGGTGTGACATTTGGGATGTAT
Source organism: Oncorhynchus clarkii lewisi (assembly GCF_045791955.1). Classification (NCBI taxonomy): domain Eukaryota; kingdom Metazoa; phylum Chordata; class Actinopteri; order Salmoniformes; family Salmonidae; genus Oncorhynchus; species Oncorhynchus clarkii. The sequence goes on from NC_092164.1 coordinate 42,954,868, forward strand.
GTGTTTTGTCTTGCCAAGGGGGTTTGTATGTTTATGGGGCTGTTTCCTTTCTAGGTAGTTTTGTATGTTTATGGGGCTGTTTCCTTTCTAGGGGTTTTGTAAGGCCGTTTGGTTGTCAAGAAATCTAAACTACAGGTTGCGAATTAGATTGAATGTGTTCCATCATTCCATCACTGTGCACATTGACACTAGGCACAGTGAAGCCATATCTATTTAATTCTTAACCTCAAATATATCTTAGCCATGATTGTGCTGCAAATGATTTGCATAAATTCCTGCAACGTGATTACCTGACTGTTTCCTTTAACTCATTCCACTGTGTTGTGTATTTTGACAAGTTTGACTTATGTTTGTGCTCTGCTTGTATGTAATCTGCTGCAAACTAATTAAACCTCTGTACAGTACCAGGACAGTCAGTCGAAAGTTCTCTCTATATATATATATTTAATTCTAGCATTTTGACTTAAATAATTGTAAAAGTCATTGTAAAACAGTATTATGTGGTTGAATTATATGTATTACTAACAATAGCAATGTTATTTCTCTGTCACAGGTCAATGATAATTTAAGCCTTATTATAGAGTGACATAACATTCACAACCAATCCAGAACATTGAGGGTCTGTTAAAACCACCAATCAGGTAATTCTAACCACACACACACACACACACACACACACACACACACACACACACACACACACACACACACACACACACACACACACACACACACACACACACACACACACACACACACACACACACACACACACACACACACACACACACACAGTGGACAAGCCTGTTTCTTTGCCATTCGTCAAAAATAATGACACATTTTGATTGAGCCTCAAATGGGAACAGATCGCTCAATTAATTACCCACAATCTGAAGTGGGGAGAGGCAGCATTGTATAAGCCTCTTTCCATAGAATATTGAGCCATTACATTTGAGGCTATTATCAATATGATTTAAATGCACTGGGCAGGGCCACTAGAATGCAGGTGTGAGTATATCTGCCACTTTTACTACCAAAGTAAATACAGTGGTATCAATCACCATAAAAACAATGTGCCGGGTATCATTCCCAGGAAGTATCCCTTATATTTTTTATTTTTTTATTTAACCTTTATTTAACCAGGTAGGCTAGTTGAGAACAAGTTCTCATTTACAACTGTGACCTTGCCAAGATAAAGCAAAGTAGTGCGACACAAACAACAACACAGAGTTACACATGGAATAAACAAGCGTACAGTCATTAACACAATAGAAAAAAAAGTATATATACAGTGTGTACAAATGGCATGAGGAGGTAAGGCAATTAATAGGCCATTGTAATGAAGTAATTACAAATTTGCAGATTAACACTGGAGTGATGGATGAGCAGATGAGGATGTGCAAGCAGTGGTACTGGTGTTCAAAATAGCAGAAAAGTAAATAAAAACAATATGGGGATGAGGTAGGTAGATTGGGTGGGCTATTTACAGATGGACTATGTACAGCTGCAGCAATCGGTTAGTTGCTCAGATAGCTATATAAGCCTTCGTACGAGTGAATCAATGAAAGATTGTAGGGCATTGCTGTGAATGGGCAAGCTTGGTATTGATCCAATATAATCTGATATCAAATAGGAAAGACAAACTGTTTTAAAGGGACATAACTGTAAAAATCCTCTCTGTCCATAGCAGGCCTAATGGATGTCAAAAAAACTAAACTACAGGTTGCAACTTAGATTGAATGTGTTCCATCATTCCATCACTCTGCACATTGACACTCGACACAATGAAACCATATCTTTTTCATTCTTAACCTCAAATATATCTTAGCCATGATTGTGCTGCAATGATTGAAATGACAAACTTGACCACCCATCAATTGATAGCCTTTGTGTTGAAAACGATAATAGTGTATGCTATCACTGATCCATTTCTGTAAAAGATCAAGATTCAGAAAACTAAGAATGTTAAAGATGATACAGTTTAATAACGTATCCCCACCCAACCTTGACCAGGTGTAGGCGGACATTAAACACATCTTGTAAACCAGAAGATCACAGCCATTTTCTGTGTTTTATTTTGTTTCAAAGTTTTATATGTCTGTTTCAAACACTAACCGAACCCAAAAAAACTTAACCTTAAGTTTCTTGCGACACTAAATAAACTTCAGTTAGTGGTAAACACGGCTGGTAGAATCTTGACTAGAACCCCCAAAAATGTGATCATATTACTCCAGTGCTAGCCTCAACACTGGCTTCCTGTTAAGTCTAGGGCTGATTTCAAGGTTTTACTGATAACCTACAAAGCATTACATGGGCTTGCCCCTACTTATCTTTCCGATTTAGTCCTGCGTACATACCTACACGTACGCTATGGTCACAAGACGGAGGCCTCCTTACTGTCCCTAGAATTTCCCAGCAAACAGCTGGAGGCAGGGTTTTCTCCTATAAAGCTCAATTTTTATGGAACAGTCTGCCTATCCATGTGAGAGACGCAGACTCGGTCTCGACCTTTAAGTCTTTATTGAAGACTCATCTATTCAGTAGTTCCTATGATTGAGTGTAATCTGGCCCAGGAGTGTGAAGGTGAACGGAAAGGAACTGGAGCAACGAACCGCCCTCGATGTCTCTGCCTGGCCGGTTCCCCTCTCTCCACTGGGATTCTCTGCCTCAAACCCTATTACAGGGGCTGAGTCACTGGCTTACTGGTGCTCTTCCATACCTTCCCTAGGAGGGGTGCATCACTAGAGTGGGTTGAGTCACTGTCGTGATCTTCCTGTCCGGGTTGGCACCCCCCTTTGGGTTCGTGCAGTGGCGGAGATCTTCGTGGGCTATATTCGGCCTTGTCTCAGGATAGTAAGTTGATGGTTGAAGATATCCCTCTAGTGGTGTGGGGGCTGTGCTTTGGCAAAGTGGGTGAGGTTATATCCTGCTTGTTTGGCCCTGTCCATGGGTATCGTCAGACAGGGCCACAGTGTCTCCAGACCCCTCCTGTCTCAGCCTCAAGTATTTATGCTTCAATAGTTTGTGTCGGGGGGCTAGGGTCAGTCTGTTAAATCTGGAGTATTTCTCCCGTCTTATCCGGTGTAAATTTAAGGATGCTCTCTCTATCTTTTTTCTCTCTCTCTGAGGACCTGAGCCCTAGGACCATGCCGCAGGACTACCTGGCCTGATGACTTCTTGCTGTCCCCAGTCCACCTGGTCGTGCTGCTGCTCCAGTTTCAACTGTTCTGCCTGCGGCAATGGAACCGTGACCTGTTCACCGGACGTGCTACCTTGTCCCAGACCTGCTGTTTTCAACTCTCTAGAGACAGCAGGAGCGGTAGAGATACTCTGAATGATCGGCTATAAAAAGCCTACTGACATTTACTCTTGAGGTGCTGACCTGTTGCACTCTCTACATCCACTGTCATTTTTATTATTTGACCGTGCTGGTCATCTATGAACATTTGAACATCTTGACCATGTTCTGTTATAATCTCCACCCGACACAGCCAGAAGAGGACTGGCCACCCCTCATAGCCTGGTTCATCTCTAGGCTTCTTCCTAGGTTTCCTAGCCACCCTGCTTATACACCTGCATTGTTTGTTGTTTGGGGTTTCAGGCTGGGTTTCTGTACAGCACTTTGTAACATCAGCTGATGTAAGAAGGGCTTTATAAATACATTTGATTGATTTATTTTGACAAGCTTATATAGTTTAAACGAGGCAAGTCAACTAGAAATGGAATGGTATTACTGTATAGTCAATGGATTACACGGTTCTGAGTGAGGGTGTTTTGCAGGAAAAGTACAAGGTTTTCTCAAAGCCATCTCATTACAATCACACTGGTATTACACTGGTATTGCTCAAGAGAACATACAAGTATTTGTGTAAACCATTTGTGTAAACCTTGGTGGGATTACGGCCTGAAAGACTATTTTATTCTGTAGACGGTTGACTTTCTCAATTGTGTATTCACCCTGTACTTTCAAACTCATAACGCACAAACACAATGTGGATTTGCTGTTCATGGTTGTAAATTTTTTCACAGGCATCTGTATATTTATCCTTCTTATTTCGGATATTTACATACATTGGTGGTAGCAACTTGGTTTGAACCTGGTTTTGAAGAGACAAATTGAACAAGTTCCACAGACATGACTAACAGAAATTGAATAATGTGAACAAAGAGGGGGATCAAAATCAAAATTAACAGTCAATATCTGGTGTGGCCACCAGCTGCATTAGGTACTGCAGTGCATCTCCTCATGGATTGCACCAGATTTGCTAGTTCTTGCTGTGAGATGTTACCCTACTCTTCCACCAAGGCACCTGCAAGTTCCAGGACATTTCTGGGGGGAATGGCCCTAGCCCTCACCCTCCGATCCAACAGGTCCCAGACGTGCTCAATGGGATTGACATCCTGGCTCTTCGCTGGCCATGGCAGAACACTGACATTCCTGTCTTGCAGGAAATCACGCACAGAATGAGCAATATGGCTGGTGGCAATTTCATGCTGCAGGGTCATGTCAGGATGAGCATGCAGGAAGGGTACCACATGAGGGAGGATGATGTCTTCCGTGTAACGCACAGCGTTGAGATTGCCTGCAATGACAACAAGCTCAGTCCAATGATGCTGTGACACACCGCCCCAGACCATGACGGACCCTCCACCTCCAAATATATCCCGCTCCAGAGTACAGGCTTCGGTGTAACGCTCATTCCTTCGATGATAAACGCAAATCCGACCATCACCCCTGATGGGACAAAATCGCGACTCGTCAGTGAAGAGCATTTGTTGCCAGTCTTGTCTGGTCCAGCGCCGGTGGGTTTGTGCCCATAGGTGATGTTGTTGCCGGTGATGTATGGTGAGGACCTGCCTTACAACAGGCCTACAAGCACTCAGTCCAGACTCTCTCAGCCTATTGCAGACAGTCTGAACACTGATGGAGAAATTGTGCGTTCCTGGTGTAACTCGAGCAGTTGTTGTTGCTGTCCTGTACCTGTCCCGCAGGTGATGTTCGGATGTACCAATCCTGTGCAGGTGTTGTTACACGTGGTCTTCCCCTGTGAGGACGATCAGCTGTCCGTCCTGTCTCCCTGTAGTGCTGTCTTAGGTGTCTCAGTACGGACAATGCAATTTATTGCCCTGGCAACATCTGCAGTCCTCATGCCTCCTTGCAGCATTCCTAAGGCACGTTCACACAGATGAGCAGGGACCCTGGGCATCTTTATTTTGCCGTTTTTCAGAGTCCGTAGAAAGGCCTCTTTAGTGTCCTATGTTTTCATAACTGTGACTTTAATTGCCTACCATCTGTAAGCTGTTAGTGTCTTAACGACCGTTCCACAACTGCATGGTCATTATTGGAGCTATTTGGATATTTACGAATTATCTTTGAAAGACAGGGTCCTGACATAGGGGCGTTTATTTTTTTGCTGAGTTTGTGGTCTTCAAATATTTATTGGAGTTTCCTTTTTTTAATGCAACATAAAACAAAACATGCCACATTATTTAATAAGCCGTTTAAATTATTTAATAATAATTATAATTGTATTAATCAGATATGAGGTTAAGACCCAGATGCAGACCATGTCGAATAAACAATAGTTTAATGTTCCAACAAGGGCAGGCAATAGACAGGTCAAGGCGGGCAGGGGTCAGAAAACTAGAGGTGGGTCAATGGTACCGGACGATAGGAAGGGGTCAGGGTAAGGCAGAGGTCGGTAATCCAGAGGGGGCGAATGTACAGGTCGGGCAGGCAGGCTCAGGGTCAGAGATAGGCAGAGTGGTCAGGCAGGCGGTCTCAGAGTCAGGACAGGCAAGGGTCAAAACTGTGAGGGCGAGAAAAGAGACTGGAAAAAGCAGAAGCTGAGACTGTAACAAACAAGATTATAACAACATTTACAGGTGATAGGGGCAGCTCTAGCAGGGAAGAAATTTGCCCAACTGACTTGCCACGTTGAAAGTCACTGAGCTCTTCAGTAAGGACATTCTACTGCCAATGTTTATATATGGAGATTGCATGGGTGTGAGCTCGATTTTATACACCAGTCAGTAATGGGTGTGGCTGGAATAGCCAAATTCCCACAAAAAAAAATTCCCACATACTTTTGTATATTTCTTCATTAAACTACTTTTAATGTCTAGAAATGCCAACTTCGATGTTGGGAGTGAACTGTCAGTATAATGAGGATACTTCCATGAAGAAGAGGTTCTTGGTTCTCAGCATTTATTTACAAGTCTTCCATTAAATTGTACATAACATGATACAAACTCAGTACTCAGAAATGTACTCCTATTTACATGTGTAATTCTCAAGTCCCAAATCCTAACTTGAGATCTGTGCGTGTAACTGGAGTTTTTGAAAATCTTCCGTTGACATCAATGGGCACTCAAGTCAAGTTAAGATTCAGACCTACATCTATTTCCATTTCTCAAGATGTCACATTATTACTGCACATGTTGTAAGCCAATGATTTATATATACACTAGAATACTGTTTTGGCGGCTCTATTGAAGCCACCATGCCTCCATCTTGGCACTCCCTCAACGTAAAAAAAATATATTTTGGAAGCTACAGAAATGATTTTATTAATTTCTAAATTTGTTTTTGCCACAACTATCCTATTTCAGACACCTTATTGCATACTTTTACATTGTATTATGTGAGCTAAACATACAAATATAGAAAAACGTTTAAAGTATAGTATTTTGAGATCACCAATGTTACTGTCCCAACAACAAACAAATATTTAAATACATGTAATTTTGTCCCTGAAACATTTAATTGAAATACTGTAGAATTCCATGTATTCCTATGAAGGACTGCTCCAACTGGGGAGTGCCAAAATGGCCGACTGGTGGCTTCAAAGCCTGTCAATGGCCAACACATAGCATCTGCAATCCAGGGCTTATATACATCATTGCTGTAAACTCCCGATTCAAATATCTGACCAATTAAGGAACTCTGATTTTCATATTTGATTTAACATTCATCTTTAGCATTATACAATTGAGCAGTTGAACATGATGCAAAGCAAAACATCTGAGATATTTGTGCCAATGAAAAATCTGAATATAACAGACTGAAAAAAATAGATCAGCTTGACGCTGGTTGTGTTCATGACGACATCAGATACAGTTCAAAAATACTAGCAAGGTTGCCCAAAATGTATGCGCAAGATTTGTGGAATAATAACAAACATGAAATCATTCCGATCATTTTCATCCATTATAACATACTAAATTCCTGACAAACTATACAGTATCTACAGAGGCTGTGACTTGGTTTTGCTTGTAGCTCATCTTTGTCAGATCTTGTTCCGCAGACAAGAGTTTGCCTGGAAAAATAAATAAAGATGATCAGTTAAATAAACATCAATTTACCAAAGATGTTCATTAATATCTATCATATAGATTCTTATTTTCTTGATCAAGCATGTTAATATGTTTCATGTGGGTTTGTCTGGGTTTAGGTCCTGTGGGCTTGACCAGCCCTAAACATAAAGATCCCAAAAGTGAAAATGCTTCTTCAAGTGATTCAAACCACACACACACACGACAAGCCTGTTTTTGCCATTCGTCAAAAATAATGACAAATTTTGATTGAGCCTCAAATGGGAACAGATCGCTCAATGAATTACCCACAATCTGAAGTGGGGAGAGGCAGCATTGTATAGGCCTCCTTCCATTGAAATATTGAGCCATAACATTTGAGGCTATTATCAATATGATTTAAATGCACTGGGCAGGGCCACTAGAATGCAGGTGTGAGTCAATCTGCCACCTTTACTACCAAAGTAAATACAGTCGTATCAATCATCATAAAAACAATTGTGTCAGGTGCCATTCATAATTATACCTACAGAACCAGGACATTTTAAATGATCAAAAAGTCAGTCGAAAGTTCTTTGTATGTATGTATGTATGTATGTATGTATGTATGTATGTATGTATATATATATATATATATTGCTCAAAAAAATAAAGGGAACACTAAAATAACACATCCTAGATCTGAATGAATGAAATATTCTTATTAAATACATATTTCTATACATAGTTGAATGTGCTGACAACAAAATCACACAAAAATGATCAATGGAAATCAAATTTATCAACCCATGGAGGTCTGGATTTGTAGTCACACTCAAAATTAAAGTGGAAAACCACACTACAGGCTGATCCAACTTTGATGTAATGTCCGTAAAACAAGTCAAAATGAGGCTCAGTAGTGTGTGTGGCCTCCACGTGCCTGTATGACCTCCCTACAACGCCTGGGCATGCTCCTGAGGTGGCGGATGGTCTCCTGAGGGATCTCCTCCCAGACCTGGACTAAAGCATCCGCCAACTCCTGGACAGTCTGTGGTGCAACGTGGACAGTCAGGCTACCTCTGGCGAGCACATGGAGGGCTGTGCAGCTCCCCAAAGAAATGCCACCCCACACCATGACTGACCCACCGCCAAACCGGTCATGCTGGAGGATTTTGCAGGCAGCAGAACGTTCTCCACGGCGTCTCCAGACTCTGTCACGTCTGTCACATGTGCTCAGTGTGAACCTGCTTTCATCTGTGAAGAGCACAGGGCGCCAGTGGCGAATTTGCCAATCTTGGTGTTCTCCTGCAAATGCTAAACGTCCTGCACGGTGTTGGGCTGTAAGCACAACCCCCACCTGTGGACGTCGGCACCTCATACCACCCTCATGGAGTCTGTTTCTGACCGTTTGAGTGACTGCTGGAGGTCATTTTGCAGGGCTCTGGCAGTGCTCCTCCTGCTCCTCCTTTCACAAAGGCGGAGGTAGCGGTCCTGATGCTGGGTTGTTGCCCTCCTACGGCCTCCTCCACATCTCCTGATGTACTGGCCTGTCTCCTGGTAGCGCCTCCATGCTCTGGACACTACGCTGACAGACACAGCAAATCTTCTTGCCACAGCTCGCATTGATGTGCCATCCTGGATGAGCTGCACAACCTGAGCCACTTGTGTGGGTTGTAGACTCCGTCTCATGCTACCACTAGAGTGAAAGCACCGCCAGCATTCAAAAGTGACCAAAACATCAGCCAGGAAGCATAGGAACTGAGAAGTGGTCTGTGGTTATCACCTGCAGAACCACTCCTTTATTGGGGGGTGTCTTGCTAATTGCCTATAATTTCCACCTGTTGTCTATTCCATTTGCACAACAGTATGTGAAATTTATTGTCAATCAGTGTTGCTTCCTAAGTGGACAGTTTCATTTCACAGAAGTGTGATTGACTTGGAGTTAGATTGTGTTGTTTAAGTGTTCTCTTTATTTTTTTGAGCAGTGTATATAATTCTTGCATTTTGACATAAATAATTGTAAATGTAATTGTAGACCAGTATTATGTGGTTGAATTGATATGTATTACTAACAATAGCAATATGTTATTTCTATGTCACAGGTCAATGATATTTTAAGCCTTATTTTAGAGTGACATAACATTCACAACCAATCCAGAACGGTCTTACATTGTGGGTGTGTTAAAACCACCAATCGGGAGCTGTGTTGGGTTTAGGTACCTGTTGGTATGTCACCTCCACATCTTCCTGCTCAGGGGTTCACTATGTACATGCCTGTTTTTTTCTTCTTTCGTGGATCATCCTGCTGAGAGATGTAACTCAGTATCAGACAGATGCATTCATTTCAGAGATTACCATTTAAACACCCCTTCCTATAATGTCTACTGTCAGATCATCCCAGCCACAATAAACGTACGCAAAAATGGTACAGCCAAATTTAATTGCTGATACAATATACTTAACACTCCCAGTACTAAAATATTTGGCTTAAAGTGTTTCACTCTGTCTTCTCAGTTTGCAGCTGTTGCGTTGATGTGGTTCTGTACCCATCCACAATGTTTTCCCCACTATATGGTTCTTTCCATCTGTGGCTAATGCAGATAAGCACCAGCTTTTGACCAAAGGTTGCACTTGAGTTCTTACATCCGGAAAACTAAAGTACTTTGATAACACATTTTTCTCAGAGATAGGAAGGCCAAAGCCAAAAGGAAGGCCCCGAGATGAAAGAGGAAGCTGAATGATCAAAATCTAAATCAATATTGTTCATATTCTTATGTTATTGCTCAAGATAAGTATTTTCAAAAGTACTGAGGGGGCCAGGTACATTGAATAAAGTTGTATTGTATTACACTAAACATTGTATTAGTAATATTAACAGCTATAATATTCAACATTTCCAGAGCCAATGCCAGAAAAAGGCTATGTTGAGGTATACCACTATAAGTATGTGGTCAGATGATCAGACTTCATGTTTAGAGGTATTCTTACAATAGTCTCAAAGGTCTTGCCATTGGGTTGCTCCTGTACAGGGGCTTGGGGGACATATGTGGGGAAAGAGTCCATGTTGGGGGTGCTCTTTTTTTCATGAGCGTACGGACCATCTGACCTTTTACAGCACCAGCGCACCACCTGTTGAGAAAGTAACGTATAAGAAAGCTATCAGACAGTGAGGAAAGCTGTTGCCATTCAAGTGTCACAAAATATATATTTTTTAGAGTGTACACAAACTACCATGCAGGTTACTCACCATCATGATGAAGATGATAATGAGGAGCAGCAGGATGACAGCGGCTAACACCAACAGCGCAATGGCCCATCCTGGTACCCAGTCACTGAACCCACCGCCATTATCCCTGGATGCTGTGTTGGCAGTTGTGCTAGATTTAGTTGTGGTGCTTGACTGAGGCCCGATGGAAGGCTTCAGGGGAAGGTTGGTTAAACCACCAGATGGGGAGATGTTTGGTCTCTTACTGTTTTTTTCTGGGTCCACCGTCCCAGGTGAAGGACTGGCACCATGACTTGTGGTGGGTGGATGAATTGTATTAGTCTTGTTGATTCCTCCTGAACCACCAGTTGTCATTGAAGATGACATATTTGTAGGACTGGATGTAGGGAGTACACCACTGTTTCTCTTTCCGCTGCCTTTAGTGGAAGAGAAGGCTACTACGGTAATTGGGTCATGTGTGGTTTTGCCAAAAGAGGGATCTTTCGTAATTGTAGATGGAGCCAATGGGATGGAAGTTGTGAGAAATTTCGTTGTTGTAGTTGAAGCCAATGGGGTTGTTGGAATTTGGGTAGTTGTAGCTGGAGCCAGTGGGGTGGAATTTGTTGGAATTTTCATAGTTGTATTTGTAGCCAATGGGGAGGAAGTTGCTGGAATTTTCATAGTTGTATTTTTAGACAATTGGGTGGTTGTTGGAATTGTCGCAGTTATATTTGGAGCCAATGAGGTGAATTTTGTAGGAATTTTTGTAGAAGTAGTTAGAGCCAATGGAGTGGAATTTGTAGGAATGTTTATAGTTGTAGTTAGAGCCAATGGAGTGGAATTTGTAGAAATATTCGGAGAAGTAGTTAGAACCAATGGAGTTGAATTTGTAGGAATGTTAATAGTTGTATTTAGAGCCAATGTGGTGGAATTTGTTGGAATTTTCATAGTTGTATTTGTCGCAGTTATATTTGGAGCCAATGAGGTGAATTTTGTAGGAATTTTTGTAGAAGTAGTTAGAGCCAATGGAGTGGAATTTGTAGAAATATTCATAGAAGTAGTCAGAACCAATGGAGTTGAATTTGTAGGAATATTCGTAGAAGTAGTTAGAACCAATGGAGTTGAATTTGTAGGAATGTTAATAGTTGTATTTAGAGCCAATGTGGTGGAAGTTGTTGGAATTGTCATAGTTGTATTTGTAACCAACAGGTTGGTTGTGGTTGGAATTGTCGCAGTTATATTTGGAGCCAATGAGGTGAATTTTGTAGGAATTTTTGTAGAAGTAGTTAGAGCCAATGGAGTGGAATTTGTAGGAATATTCGTAGAAGTAGTTAGAACCAATGGAGTGGAATTTGTAGGAATGTTCATAGTTGTATTTGTAACCAACAGGGTGGTTGTGGTTGGAATTGTCGCAGTTATATTTGGAGCCAATGAGGTAGAAGTTGTAAGAATTTTCATAGTTGTATTTGGAGCCAATGTTGTGGTTGTTGGTGGGTTAGTAGTGGTTGCAGTCATGTGAGTTATTGTTGTAGTAGGTGTGGTGGGGGTGGTTATGGTTGAGGTGGGGGTGGTTATGGTTGAGGTTGGAGCCACAACATTTTCTGCTGAAAAGAGAAAGGGGAAATCACTCAGGTAAAAAAAAATCTGAGTAATGATGTAATATTACATTATGGAAAAATGCAATTAGTATATTTGTATGTCTTACATTTAATATAATTTGTATCTATCTGGAGAGAGGCAGAAGGATTGGCTTTGATATGATCCAGGAAATCAAACTTGACCACAAATCCATTGATAGACGATGTGTTGAAAACGATGTCAGCGTTTGCGATCACTGATCCATTTCTGTAAAAGATAAGATTCAGAAAATTAAGAATGTTAGATGATACAGTATAATAACATATCCTCACCCAACCTTGACCAGGTGGAGGTGGGCATTAAACACGTCTTGTAAACCAGAAGATCACAGCCATTTTCATGTTTTTATTTTGTTTCAAAGTTTGATATGGCTGTTTAAAACACTACCACAACCCACCAAAACTTAACCTAAAGGTTATTTCGACATTGAAGCTATAATTTTAACAAGCTTACATAGTTTAGACGAGGCAAGTAATTCCAATTCATAATTTCATGTTTCGGTCTGTCAAGGACAGATTTAAATGGAGTGAGTTTATACTTTAGTTACACATCCTCTCAAAAGCTCATCTAAAGGATCCAGGTGACTTAGTCAAGCTTACAGTACCTGAAAGTCATTGTTGCAACGCCCTCATAAGTGGATGCTGTTCCGGATGTAGGAGAATTGTAGGCATCAGCAAGCTGAAAAATACTCAATTATGTCACAATTTTCATCATTGTCATGAGACCACTTATAGAGATAATTCCTGCTGTGATAATATTGTAAGTAAGCGAGTAAGCCTTTTCCGAGCCAGAACGGCACATAAGCCCGTGCTGTGGTATAGTTTACATCGTGGTGTTGTTTAATTCAAGGCATGGTTCTCAATCTTACCAATTGGCTGACCTCGCCATACAATTTCTTGTAGTCCTCGGAATTTGGATTCAATAGGGAGTCATTGAAGACCCGGTTGGTGATCTTTATGCCCATCTGGAATACCGTTTTTGTTGTTGGGATGGTGCTCATACCTGCTGGAGTTACTGACCACAGGGAACCTGTGGCAAGCAAAAATATTCACCTTACTCAAGTGGATCATTTAAGGCTATGAGTGTAACATGGACTTCTATAACTTTCATCTTGGGATTTTTTTAGGTAGCCTAAAGTACTAACAGATGTAGGATCTTCATTTGAGCCAGTTTTCTACAGCAGGAAAATCTGCAGCAACAGAAAATGTGAATTATGTGGATTATAACAAATTTACAATTTCTATAAGAGTTGATACATTTTTCATTATGGCAAATCAGGTCTGACATAAAGGGAAATGACTAACTTTAGAAGCCTTTTTAAACCTGGAAAATTCACGACAAATGTGCATTTCCTGCCGTGCAGGAAAATTGTCAGCAGCAAAAGATTGATCAAATTAATATACTATCTCTGCAGCACACACAGAGCTGTTGGCTGTATAGTTTGAGATTCCAAGGGATTCAACATCGGTATAAACGAGTGTTATGATTAGAAAAGATTCCTCTCAAGACCTTTACAAGCCAGAATGATAAATACAACTATATTTTAACTTACTTTACCTGTTGTCCGTGTAAAATAAATTCAAATCTCATTTTATTTAACATTCTGGCTTGTAGAGGTTGTGAGTGGAATCTTTATACTCCTTATTCAAATGCTCATTTATGCCCAATGTAGAATTCAATTCAATATCAAGTCTTCAGGCTAGGTTTGAGAGTGTATATAAAAGTAATACAGTGAGCAAATCTGGTGGCCCAGTAGGAAACATAACAATCATAATGGAGTATCAGCTACTCATAAAGGTGTGGTATTAATTTGGATTACTCTTTAGCTTTAGATTACTCTATCCACATCAGACATCAATTGAAGTACAATACCCCTCTAAAATGTGTTAACACTTAGATTGACTTTACTAATTAGTTTTTGCAGGACACTCATGGAGTTCTGAATGTAGAGAATACGCTTGAGCGATTCCATAACTGTCATTATTATGCAAGCCATTTAGGGTTGGAAACCCAGTATACAAGGACCATTGTCCTTTCAGCTCAAATTAGTCAAACCAAAGTAGATCGAGTTGAATTATGGATATATTTCAAAATAATAGTATTATCATGTCACAGAAAGTAGGGCATCTTTTCCCTCTCAAAATCCATAAAGTACACCTGAATCACCAGTTGGGCCAAATTATAGCCTGTCTACTTTGTTATCTAATAGACATTTCATAGTCATCGCAATATATACTTGTGCTTTGAGTTGGCGCTAGGGACACAATAATTTGATCTGCTGGTCTTTCTGAATGTCGGTAAGGGCCATTGAATACACAGTCTTCAAAAATAGACAGTGAAGGAAGGTGGTTTACTGAATCAAGCAGATATATTATTAATAACATTATAGGCCTACTATACAAAATGTGTACAGATAGATACTTTTATATATCATACGCTAATATATAAAATAATATACAGTTGAAGTCAGAAGTTTTCATACACTTAGGTTGGAGTCCACTCCACAAATTTCTTGTTAACAAACTATAGTTTTGGCAAGTTGATAAGGACATCTACTTTGTGCCTGACACAAGTAATTTTTCCAGCAATTGTTTACACAGATTATTTCACTGTATCACCATTTCAGTTGATCAGAAGTTTACATACATTAAGTTGACTGTGCCTTTAAACAGCTTGGAAAATTCCAGAAAATGACATCATGGCTTTAGAAGCTTCTGATAGGCTAATTGACATCATTTGAGTCAATTGGCGGTGTACCTGTGGATGTATTTCAAGGCCTACCTTCAAACTCAGTGCCTCAATAGTACGCAAGTATGAACACTATGAGACCACGCAGCCTTCATACTGCTCAGGAAGGAGACACGTTGTCTCCTAGAGATGAACGTACTTTGGCGCGTAAAGTGCAAATCAATGCCGGAACATCAGCAAATATCCTTGTTCTTTGCTGATGCTGGATGCTGGAGGAAACAGGTACAAAAGTATCTATATGTCAGGCGGTGGGTGTAGCTGGTGCATGAAGTCAGGCGCAGGAGAGCAGAGATGAGTGAACAACGCACTACCTAAGAAATAGCACAAGTAACAATACCAATGTGCAAACAAAATAACTTTTGCCACAAAGCACGGGTGAAAACAGCACCTGGAAAAAAACTGCCGGAAACGTACCGACCTGAACAATAAACAATCACACACAAAGACATTGGGGGAACAGAGGGTTAAATACATGACCAGTAATTGGGAAATTAAAACCAGGTGTGGGAAACAAAGACAAAACCAATGGAAAATGAAAAGTGGATCGGCGATGGCTAGAAGACCGGCGACGTCGACCGCCGAGCGTCGCCCTAACAAGGAGAGGAGCCGACTTCGGTGGAAGTTGTGACAACATCCCCAGTAAAATGAGTCCTAGATCAACATAACCTGAAAGGCCTCTCAGCAAGGAAGAAGCCACTGCTCCAAAACCGCCATAAAAAAAACAGACTATGGTTTGTGTGTTAATAACATTTAGACTACATTACCCAGCAGGCTATGCGGGTTGGGCATTTGGTTGAAGAATGCCTTGCATGGCTAAACAAGGAGTTGGCTATCACAAAGCCCCGACCTCAATCCCATAGCAAATGTGTGGGCAGAACTGAAAAAGCGTGTGCGAGCAAGGAGGCCTACAAACCTGACTCAGTTACACCAGCTCTGTCAGGAGGAATGGGCCAAAAGTCACCCAACTTATTGTGGGAAGCTTGTGGAAGGCTACCCAAAAAACGTTTGACCCAAGTTAAACAATTTAAAGGCAATGCTAACAAATACTAATTGAGTGTATGTAAACTTCTGACCCACTGGGAATGTGATGAAAGAAATAAAAGCTGAGATAAATCATTCTCTCTACTACTATTCTGACGTTTCACATTCTTAAGATAAAGTGGTGATCCTAACTGACCTAAGACAGGGAATTTGTACTAGGCTTGTGAATTTTTGAGGGGTGAAAAACTGAGTTTAAATGTATTTGGCTAAGGTGTATGTAAACTTCCGACTTCAGCTGTATAATAGTGGTACAGTATATTGAAATTGATAGACAAACATATTAAATAACTATAATTGAAGGGAATGATTACTTCAAAAGACACTTAAACATCTCACAAAATTTGATTTTCCTGTCATTTAAGTACTACCCAAGTACCCATATAGTGTGCATTAGGTTTTTGAAAGAGATTGCATTGTAAAATCGATATAATGTCTCAATACTAAGGTATACAATATTATATATATATGTATTATTAATAATATGTACATTACCAAATAGTTACAATTCCTCCAACTTCAAGCCTCAGAAATATTTCTCCTTTTTCCATAAAGCAACAATAATGTTGTACCTACTTAATGCAGTTAAACTGGATGCATTTTCTTACCTGAGATGGCAAATATTAAGATGCATTGTGTAATCCTCAAATGGTTAGCTGAAGGTAGTACCATCTTGATGGGTAAAATCTGGCTATTTAAACAAATTCAACCAAATGTATGATACAAACAATTTAACTTCTCAAGTATGGAGTTTAATGGTGAGATGTAGTTTGTCATCTGCAGGGTGAGGTACCAGTCTTTTATCTGGGGCCACCTACGTCAGGTGTGACTCGACAGGAGCCGCGTGAGTCTGAGGCTGGGCCGAGCTAAAAGAAATTGTGAGATGTGAATCACAGCTCAACTCTGATTGCTTCGGTGATTCATGAGCTGAACCCATGTGGATCTGAAAAAACTGAATATCTTTATTTGGGCGAGGGTTCGTGTCCTGACACTTGTGTAAAACATTGTCTGGGCTGCGTTAATTTAATAATACAATGGGAAATGGCTTAATAGTTGTATTAGCTCCTGGATAACACTATTAAATACAAATTTAGACTGATGAGAGTGGAAGGCATGCAATTGAGACTTGAGAGTGCTAACCAAATGGAAGTTTTTCCAATACACTGTACTCTGACTTTGTGTTTTCTCAGACTAAATCAGCATTTTCTGTAGCTGATCAAAAAGCTATTTTATAATGAATTTAAACTTATTGATAACTCAATTTCAAATTTCATCATTGATGAGGACCTGTTTATACACGAACAAAACTTCACCTTGACTTTAGCTTTTTGACTAACCTATTCCTACAATCGTCCTTCAAAAAGGAGGGTGTGTCAAAGGAGGACACAAAGAAAATTGTTTGACGTATGTAGCTTGGCTTTCTAATCCATATATAAATAGGTTGTATTTGTTGTTGCACAGCCTTGCAGTAGGGAACACATTTGCTTACTATTATTAAGTCATTGAATGCAACCAAAAGACTTGTCATGTTGGAACAATTAACTCACTGTTGTGGAATGGCAAACACTTTGGGATGCGACTTATCAACCACAAATAAAACTATGAATAAGACCAGGGTTGGGCAGTAACTGATTACATGGAATCTGATTTTTTCTTTTTTAAACGAGCTATTCAGTTACCTTGTAATCAATATTGTAATCAGATTGCAGATACTTAAAAAATAATAATAATTGGATTCATTTTAAATTCAGAAAGTATGTTTGCAGAAAAAAAACACTTTGACACTTTTGTTATTGCAATGACATTCAATTCAGCATTGAGAAATAGCACAAGTTTAAGTTTGTTCCACCTGGCCACAAGTCAGAGACCACAATGATAAAACACTAAATGCGTTTGATGGATCCTTTTGTTTTCTAATGCATTTTAAAAGTGCAAGTAATCCAAAAGTAACTGTAAGTAATCATTTTATGTTGCCGAGTTGGGTTCATCCAAAAGTTACATTACTGATTACAATTTTGGATAGGTAACTAGTAACTTTAATCTATAACATTCCCAAAGTAATTTAACCAACCATGCATAAGACTCACAATATAGGCTATATATACTGCACTTAGGCTATGACTGAGCTGCCCGATTGACAATCCAACACAACACAAATAATCAACAACACGAGGTACAGTACCTGTTTTCTTGCATTTTCTTCCATGGTCACAACATTTTTCAAGGCTGGGATTGTCTTTACTAATGTAAGACCAAATTATTATCATGTCACATACAGGCTGGTGAGACATTGGGTGCAGAAGTTCTGTGGATTTTCAACTATAAAAAACAAAAATGTTTGAATTCTGGCTGCCTGCAATCTGTTGGCTGTCTGTATGTGGTTAGTGCCACCCAGCGGTATAATGATTAATATTTGACCTAATTTTGCCTTGTCTGCTATTTACCTATACCGTGGTCCATGAAGTGCCATCTGCAGTGTTTTCAGTGTTTTTTTTATGGAAGAGCAACATGAACTAATCAATCATGATGTTATTTGACATCTATCCTGCTTAAAGCAGATGTTAAATGTTATCTGCCATAAATGTCAAATTTTGACTTCAATGACACAAGAACCCTGAAAAGGTTGAGTTTAGGTAAAAAATAAATGTAAAAAAGACTGAAACAAAACACTACACAGGTTTGTGTAGGCCTAGGTTTGTATGGATATCAGGATGCAAACCTCCATTTCAACATTTGACCTCTACCTGACCTCATCCATTCTGCTCAGAATGAATGATCTTATTAAGCTTATTGTGCACTGCTAAGTTCCTCACCCAACCTCTGTAAGGGGTATTGGCAAGTGCCCATGTCAAAGGCAACTAACCAGGAGTCATCAGCCTACCACACAACATTTGACAACATCAAACATCATATGAACTGTCACTGACTACCTCTCAAATGCCTCTCAGACCACAAAAAAATGTAAACTGAGGCACAAGCAGTCTATAGTTCAACAACACAATCAAACCATGATTCAACCACAACTCAATAAACAAAAATATGCTTAAAATCCTTCCTGTCCTTATACCACTCATACTCCCAGTTTGTGTCTCTTCCATCTAATAGTGCCAATCTCTCCACTGAATATCTGGGGCCAGTCAGTCTGCAGGGTCAGAACAGCATTGGGTTGGTCTGTACAAACACAACACACACAATAAACTTAGTTTACAATTCTGAATGTATTAGTTGATACTCATGACAAAAAGTTTGTAGTTAGAATAAGAACTGTAAATGGATCACGTGTAGACAATGCAATTCACTAAAATGAATTATCCATTCATGTTTAGGTGGGAAATATAGTTTTTTTCAGACTCACCAGTAACGTTTATCTGGATTGGATCACTGTACGGGGTGTAATAGGCAGGGTCCTCTCTCCCAGTTCTATGCACCAGTACTGCCCTCCATCTGAGACACTGACTCGGCTGCGAGTATAGTGGATCAGAGTCTTGGCTGTGTCTGTACTAGTAGATCGTGCACTTGACAATACAGGTCAGTGTCATTGTCTCCTGTGAATACAGCCCTTTGGCCAGACTTTAATGTGGCTGTCAGACAATTATCTGTTGGAATTAAGAAAAGAGACAAGATAGTAGCTACTAACAATTGGATACCATGAAATTGGGGAGAAAAAGGGAGTAGAATTTTAAAAAGTAAAGGGCAGCAGATCAGATAGATGTTATGCTGATGCATAACATGCATAACATGCATCAGCATAACATCTATCTGATCTGCTGCCATTTTTCTCAGGTTTTGCCTGCCGTATGAGTTCTGTTATACTCACAGACATAATTCAAACAGTTTTAGAAACTTCAGAGTGTATTCTATACAAATCTACTAATGATATACATATATTAGTAACTGGGACTGAGTAGCAGGCAGTTTACTCTGGGCACGCTTTTCATCCAAACGTGAAAATGCTGCCCCCTATCCCAAACAGGTTTTAACCACTTTCAATGCAAAATACCAAAACAAAACAAACTATTTAAGAAATTTTGTAGGCAGAATGCATCTATTGCATTGTCTCTTGATACTCAGCCCATACTCTACACAGACCAGTGCGGCATAAACAATCAGAGCTGCAGTAGGCCTATACGCAATTAGACCTTTGCCATGTATGGATCTGTGCCATTTACTTTGAACTGGACTGTGTTTACAGCATGAGCAGTCGTGAATAGATGCACTTGGTTTGAGATCACAGCGAGAGCTGCGTGTAGACACGTGCACATTTTGTTCATATCCTTTGCTAGTTAGTGAGTTATTAGCTCAGTTATAGATCATTTGTTGTCAGTAGGGGGTGATTGCTTCCCACAAGAGCACAAAATGTGTACATTTCTAGACATCATTGGAAAGCGAGTCAGGTAAATAATTATTTTTTTGTCTTAATAAAGGGGCAGTGTTGTATTTTGAGTAGCCAACAGGCAGAGGGTAGCATAATTTGTCTGATTCTCTGTAATAATGGGAATAATAATGCATTTTATGTTGTAAAGTGGTTTCTTACATCACACATTTAAAATTTTACTCCCTTTTTCTCCCCAATTTCATGGTATCCAATTGTTAGTAGCTACTATCTTGTC
The DNA here is from genome assembly GCF_045791955.1 of Oncorhynchus clarkii lewisi. NCBI lineage: Eukaryota > Metazoa > Chordata > Actinopteri > Salmoniformes > Salmonidae > Oncorhynchus > Oncorhynchus clarkii. The sequence goes on from NC_092164.1 coordinate 42,975,400, forward strand.
TCATTGCCACAACTCCCACACAAGCTCGGGAGAGACAAAGGTTGAAAGTCATGTGTCCTCCGATACACAACCCAACCAAACTGCTTCTTAACACAGCGCGCATCCAACCCGGAAGCCAGCAGCACCAATGTGTCAGAGGAAACACCCTGCACCTGGCAACCTTGGTTAGTGCGCATTGTGCCCAGCCCGCCACAGGAGTCGCTGTTGCGCGATGAGACAAGGATATCCCTACCGGCCAAGCCCTCCCTAACCCGGACGATGCTATGCCAATTGTGCCCACTGCGCCACCCGGGAGGCCCTGCTGCCCTTTACTGAGATCCTCCAGCAACAGCTCATCTGCCCGTTAGGATAAGGGCTCTTTTGGACCAAGGACTTCAATCAGTTACACTTTCAGTCACTTACTACAAGCTTTCAGTTGTGCACACACATACTAACTGTCACGGGCATCGTAAGAAGCGGACCAAGGTGCAGCGTGTGGTGCGTACATATTCCTTTTTATTAGAATGTCGCCAACAAAAACGATACAAAACGACCATGAAGCTTAACATGGCTATGAAGCCTCTCACAAAGTCAACTACCCACAAAGAAAGGAGGGAAAAAGGGCTACCTGAGTATGATTCCCAATCAGAGACAACGATAGACAGCTGTCCCTGATTGAGAATGCAGCAGACATTTTTTGGTACCCTTCTCCAGATCTGTGCCTCGACACAATCCTGTCTTGGAGCTCTACGGACCACGGCTTCGTTTTTTCTCTGATTTGATTTGATTTGATTTGACATGCACTGTCAACTGTGGGACCTTATATAGACAGGTGTGTGCCTTTCCATATCATGTCCAATCAATTGCATTTACCACAGGTGTCAATCTCCAAGGCGATCCTAGCCGATCGCCAAACAACAAAAGCCTTGTTTTCCTTTAAAATATTTTTTTGTCTCTGGCTGTTGGCGGTAGGTGCACCCAATTCAGCTGCCCTGTGCGTCGCTTAGGTAAACTGTTGCTATTTTGAACCATTTCATGTGTCTAAAAGGTACAAATCAAGTGCCGCTGGCCAATCGGATGGCTCAGATAACCATGTCTGCAGTAACGCAGCAGACATAAAAGAAAGCTACATCAAATTTGATACTGTGAGATTTCAAAATATTTAAAATCATAACTATAGAGACTGTCAACGAATACAGGAAATATATGTGTTTTTTATGAGTGAGTTCATTCACCGCTGTCAACACTTTGTGTTCAACACTTTTATAAGCCATAAAATGCACGTTCTTCCTATTTCCACCCAGCGCTACAACAAGCACTGCAGTAGTAATGAATGAGTAGGAAAGTGTATCTATAGGCTTGCGTTGTTATTATTAGTGGCTTTAGTCTTTTTTAATATCGAGGAATATTTCACTTTCACTGTTCATAGGAGTAAAAAACATGAATTTGTGCACGCGGCATAAATTATGCGGTGCGACTTGAGTTTCAAAATCATCATGAAGATGTGTTCATTTTGGTCAGTGTAAGTGGAGGAAAGGGAGAGCGGAGGATGTTGAGAGGCAGACCCTCAGTCCGCTGCTCTCTCCCTCCACTGAGACTGACCATCAGATGCAGGCACCATCAGCCCAGTAAAATGCAAATAAAAAGCAAATTATTTAAATGTATGCTCATTCAGCTGTGCTTCACAAGTAATACAACAATGGATCTGTTACTGATGTGTTCATATAGCCTACCTCTAATTTGGAAATATATTTATTTTTAAATGGCTCTAACAACAATGCATTGGCAGGGCAATTCAAGCAAAGTCAATATGTGTTGATAATGTATTGGGCCTATAGCTTACTGAACAAACCTCATTGCTACAGTACTGTTTTTATTTGGTTAATGGTTCATGTTAATGTTTTCAGTCACGTTAAAAAAATATCTGAGCGGTAGATCTCAGCTTGAATTTTGACTCAAAGTGATCTTGACTCAGAAAAGGTTGGTGACCACTGTTCTAGGGTTTTCCCTGTTAACACTATCAACGTTTCCCTTTACTGTGGTAGTTGTGATCTAATCAACACAATAACTCTTATGGCTAGCAGAACCCCTCAACAACATTCCGCTGAAAAGGTAGCGTGCGAAATTCAAAATATTTTTTATAAATATTTAACTGTCATACATTCACAAGTACAATACACCAAATTAAAGCTTAACATCTTGTTAATCTACCTATCGTGTCTGATTTCAAATAAGGCTTTACAGCGAAAGCACAACATATGATTATTTTAGGTCAGAGCCTAGTCACAAAAACATATACATCCATTTTCCAGCCAAAGAAAGGAGTCACAAAAAGCAGAAATAGAGATAAAATGAATCACTAACCTTTGATGATCTTCATCAGATGACACTCATAGGACTTCATGTTACATAATACATGTATGTTTTGTTCGATAAAGTGCATATTTATATCCAAAAACATTCGGTGATTTTGCAGAGAGCCACATCAATTTACAGAAATAGTCATCATAAACTTTAATATAAGATACAAGTGTGTTATACAAGTGTTATGCACAAGTGTTATGCACAGAATTAGAGATATACTTCTCCTTAATGCAATCGTTGTGACAGATTTCAAAAAAGCAAACCATGCAATAATCTGAGTACAGTGCTCAGACAACAAAACAAGCCATACAGATATCCGCCATGTTGTGGAGTCAACAGAGTCAGAAAAAGCATTATAAATATTCACTTACCTTTGATGATCTTCATCAGAATTCTCTCCCAGGAATGTTTGATTTGTTCGACAAAGTCCATCATTTATGTCCAAATACCTCCTTTTGTCAGCGTGTTCAGTTCACAAATCCAAACTCACGACGCGCTGGCAAGTCCAGGCGAAAGTTCAGAAGAAAAGTCATATTACAGTTCGTAGAAGCATGTCAAACGAAGTGTAGAATTAATCTTTAGGATGTTTTTATCACAAATCTTCAATAATTCAATAATGTTCCAACCGGAGAATTCCTTTGTCTGGAAGAATTTCAATGGAACGCAAGCTACCTCTCACGTGAACGCGCGTGATCAGCTCATGCCACTCTGGCAGACCTCTGACTCATTCAGCTCCCATTCCCCCCTCCTTCACAGTAGAGGCATCAAACAAGGTTCTAAAGACTGTTGACATCTAGTGGAAGCCTTAGGAAGTGCAATTTGACCCTGTAGACACTGTATATTGGATCTGCAATGAGTTGAAAAACTACAAACCTCAGATTTCCCACTTCCTGGTTGGATTTTTCTCAGGTTTTGCCTGCCGTATGAGTTCTGTTATACTCACAGACATAATTCAAACAGTTTTAGAAACTTCAGAGTGTATTCTATCCAAATCTACTAATGATATACATATATTAGTAACTGGGACTGAGTAGCAGGCAGTTTACTCTGGGCACGCTTTTCATCCAAACGTGAAAATGCTGCCCCCTATCCCAAACAGGTTTTAACCACTTTCAATGCAAAATACCAAAACAAAACAAACTATTTAAGAAATTTTGTAGGCAGAATGCATCTATTGCATTGTCTCTTGATACTCAGCCCATACTCTACACAGACCAATGCGGCATAAACAATCAGAGCTGCAGTAGGCCTATACGCAATTAGACCTTTGCCATATATGGATCTGTGCCATTTACTTTGAACTGGACTGTGTTTACAGCATGAGCAGTCGTGAATAGATGCACTTGGTTTGAGATCACAGTGAGAGCTGCGTGTAGACACGTGCAAATTTTGTTCATAACCTTTGCTAGTTAGTGAGTTATTAGCTCAGTTATAGATCATTTGTTGTCAGTAATAGGGGGTGATTGCTTCCCACAAGAGCACAAAATGTCTACATTTCTAGACATCATTGGAAAGCGAGTCAGGTAAATAATTTTTTTTTTTGTCTTAAAGGGGCAGTGTTGTATTTTGAGTAGCCAACAGGCAGAGGGTAGCATAATTTGTCTGATTCTCTGTAATAATGGGAATAATAATGCATTTTATGTTGTAAAGTGGTTTCTTACATCACACATCTTGTCTGAATGATGAACAGGCTAATATCAAGCGCTGCACGTTTTTCTTTCAAAAGTCTCCTGGAATGTAGGCCTACATTGAACACCACACATTGGCTGCTACTGTAGGTTGAAATGTTATGGGATCCATTTACTCAATTGTTTTTGATGGTAGGCCACTCTGGTAGACCTACATTATGATCAAATAGCCACAATAGCCTACATGGCCACTGTTAAAACTGTGACTTAAAGCGAGTACAGCCATCAGTGTTCCCAGTAAACACGCGCTGGAAGTTGCACAGAATTTTCACAACGTTCAAGGCTTAGCAGACCTGAAATTTGCTCAGTGTCAACATGTTTTTGAGGGGACATTGGGTTGGCAGACTAATTATTTTTTCCTTTTTCAATTTTGTATCACAACGTATAATGGATTTATACTCCCGTTCAGTTGGTAGCGGTAATGCAACATATTGGATGCCAACTGCCATTAAAACCTCACCGAATGAGAATATATTGGCTGATCAGTGGCCACTGCAATATCCAGTCCACAATATGCATTCATTTGTGAAGTGAAATATTAACATTATTTAAAATAGCGTTGACTTTTTGTTTAGATTAATTTACTACTACTAACTAAAAATACAATTATCTGAGGTCATACACTAAAATATTTATGGACAGAGTAAACACTAGGGTATTAAGTGACCATGATTACCAGATGGTGTTTGTTTGAGATCATTGACTGTTTAAACCATTAAGGGGTTAGCCTAGTGTTTGCTCTGTATTTGGCATAGGAGAATTCATATGGTTAATTACCGCAGTGAACATCAGAGGGCTGTTAACATAGAGATCCTATTAAATTATTCTAAATCCTAATTCAATGTCTACTCATCTAACACACAATTAATGCTGATGTCATTGTGAATGGTGGCACATGGAAAGGGACCGGCTCCCACTTTTGTTGGTGTTATAGGGACTTGCTTTGGACCCTGGCTGGCCTGTTTTCAATTACCCCAGCATGGATTATCTCACCGCCCAGTGCAGCTGTCTAAACAGCGTGCAACCATCACTACCACGAGAGGGGTTCAAAGAAACTTGAGCAAAGCCAAGAAAGGGGAAGATAACATAAATATTTAGATGCAGTATTTCAGTTATACTGCACTCTGACTACAATGTTTTTTTGTAAGTAAAAATTGCACTCTCCGACATGAGTTCGCTGGTATTACGGTTGCTGTCCTTTCAGCATCACAAGCCTGACACACACTGGAGGCCTAGGTCCAATAGGTTTGCAACTGCCCAAACATGTCTCTATAATAAATTCATATACAATTATAATTTCCCAGTCTGACCTTTACTAATAGTGAGCGCACAACTTTCCAACAATTTCCCCCACTCTTCCCTACCAGCGATTCAAGGAAATTGCGCAAAGTTTTCAGGATATTTTTTCATGAAAGTAAAGGACAGTAATGTTATGAGTAAAGTAGGAATCACAGGTTTCAGTAGGCGATAAGATATACTCATGTTTCAAGAATGTATATACAGTGTTTGGCCTGGCGAAAAGCACTTTTATGCGATGTCTGAATGGAATGATTATTCTGATTTTTTTTTACTCCTGCTGGTCGTGGCTGGTCTCGGGGAAGAAATTATGGTCTCAGTCAAGACTGAGTAACAAATGTATCAGGACCGAGAGACTCAATATGTGCTCAATACGTGGTCTCGAGACCGGACTCAAGACTGGTCTTGAGTACTACAACACTGGGTAAAAATCCTTACTAGAGTTATCTTGATAACATGCCCCACACCTACTTGGTTGCCATGGCACCAGTGCATAAATTCAAACAAAAAAAATGAGTAGATGTGATTGGGAGCCACAAAGAAATGTCCTGCCAACCCATAATGGCCTCTCACAATTACTGTGGCTCCCTCCTTGACATGTATTTTTAGGGGGTCTAAAAACCCGAATGCTTGTCAAGCTTTCTCAACTTCCATGATTTGTATCTAAACAGATCTCATCTCTCTCTCTCTATCTCGAGCAGCTATGGCATAATCCAAAGCAGTTCAAACCATGTTCATGAACAGTGTTCATGTCAGCTTCTGTTTAATCACTTAGGTAGCTAGGTTAGTGATCTAAACCTGAACGTTTCTTTCGTGTCCCTCTAGCCAGACACGCTTCAGCTGGCAAACCTAAATAGCATTTGTCTACAGGAAAGGGGATGTAAAAGCGTATTGCAAAACCCACAGAGGGAAAGAAACACTCAAATTATTTTTCCTGTGGCAGGAAAATAATGTAATGGTTTTCATTCTCGTCTAGAACAAAGTGGGGTCTCCCATTACTGAACCCACACCCGAGAGGGGTGGAGTATGGTTTCTAACGTATGGTAGTAGCCACAATGCCCTGAGCCTTCTCTACTATTACAACTACACTCACACACAGAGGCCATGGCCTATTCTGAGGGAGGGAGGGAGGGGTGCACTACAGCTAATGCTCTTGTGGGAGGGTTAAAGGTCATTTTCTTGTATACACATCCATCTGGCTGAGTACCAATGTTCTGGTCTAGCTGCTGTCTTCATTCTTTGACTTTCCGGCGACTTGTTTTTTACTTAACAATAAAGTATATAAGGTTGCAACATTCCAGTAACCTTCCTAAAATTCCCAGGTTTTGTACTTATTTTCTCTCCTGATTCCAGGAAAATGACAACCAAGATTTATGTAAAACCCGGGAATTTTGGTAAAGTCAATGATTTTGTTATTATCCAGGCATAGCCTACCTTTAATGTTGACATACTTTTTTGTGTATCCTACTCTAGGCTAGCTCCTTCCAGTAACTAAATTCTGGATCAAACTAGGCTATTTGTAGTATGCTGTTGGCCATGTTCAGGCCCTTGTTTTGAACGTTTCCAAGATTAATTTCAAAATAAATTTGAAATTTGGGCCAAGTTGAGGCTAGCGTACTTGGCTTGTGTTTTGTTTGTTTAGTGTTCTGTAGGTTTTTAATGCCCTCTCTATTTGAAATAGGCTATGCGTTCCACTCCATTCCTGCAGACACCCAAAAATGAGGATGATTTATAAAGCGCTCCGAGCTTGTCCCTCGTCTTGCCACAGAATGCCTCAATCCTCAGCGGAATTTGCAAACAGTCCCGGGTGAGGGTATCTGCGTTTAATGTTTTTTAACTGCGGTTTTCTGGCAGGTTCCGAAAATGGGGGGTTTGAAACTCAGAAAGACAACCTCTCCTTTCTCTTCCCCCCCCTACCACTACCACCACCACCAAGCTACATGTAATTTAGCCCAGTAAGGGCAACTCATTTTAGCCTACTTCGTGCCAAAGCGATGATTGATGTCTTTGTTTTCATATATTGAATGTATTCCCCCCTCCTCAACTTTCAAGAGGCCTAGCCTAGGCCTACACGTAGGCATAATTTAGGGAGCACTTTTTTTGGAATGAACTTGCCCTCGGTGAACCCGACTTTACACTCTTCTGAGTTAAGGGGGAGAAGAAAAGGAAATCAGACCTTTCCCTCCTCACTGAACTCAGTAAAGGGTCACAGGTCATACAGTCACTGGGTCACACATCACCTGAGTAGAACATAGCTTTACTTCACAGTCTGCGTTCACTCACCCTGAGAAACATAGAGAGCGATGGTTTGATATATGAGGACAGGAAGCTCTCACTTTCCCCCTCTTCTCACTAGAGTAGAACAGGGTTCACAGGTCGTGGGGTAACAAAACGTCTGCAAGCACCAAAAGGTTCGCAAGCACCTGACATTCTTAATTCTCCCAATACAACCTCCTTTGTGTTCCAGACCATTTTAGCCTCCTGTCTTCTTCACGCCACAGGGGGATCAGACGAGTCTGTGGTTATAATGGTTACGGTTTTGGTCGTTTTCTTTGCAATCTCGCTACGCATCTTAGAAGATCTCTATATCATATTAATGTGGTTGCTGAGATGTTAAACACTTTTCCAGGTGTTGTAAGGTCTGATAATCTGCTCAGCACGAATGCAATAAAGACAATCTTGAAAGCGCCCTTTGGGCTGACTGTTCTGGTCCCTCGTTTCAGGTACCTTGCCGGCACTGAAGACCACAGAGGAAAATATTGGTAGTCTTTCCAAACCCAGTAATGTCATCATTCACCTTAGAAAACAGGTGAGTCCTATTCCCACCATGTCTCTTCCCCTTCCCACAGGGGAGATTAATACTGAACAGGTGAAAGACAGCCTCTCCCTCCACCCCCCATCCCTTTACACAGGAAACATGTGGGTAACCATGCCCTTCCAAATTAGGAGCTATTCTGTAGGAAACAGGTGTGTGTTTATGTAACACTAAACTGTTCTAAGAAACAGGTGACTGATATCCAGAGCCATTTGTAGGGATCGTCATAGTCAGGAACTGATGTCCAATGTGTAATGCTTTTGGTCCCAAGGGATTTTCTCTTGGTTATATATTCTGGGCATGCAGAATAAATCCTATTTTGCCAAGGCACAACTTGGTTTCAGAAGGGTTTTCTTGAGCTCCAGTGACTACATGGTAATGACGAATCTCTAGAAGACATCCTCATCTATAGTTGGGTTGGGTACTAGTTATTTAGTTGTTGTGTTCACCTGAAATCAAATCAAATCAAAGTTTATTTGTCACGTGCGCCCAATACAACAGGTGTATTAACCAATAGTGCGGAGAAAAATAAACTAAATAAATAAATAAATAAATCATTTTAAAAAGGGGGGGGGGGAAGTGTGTGTGTGTGGCTTGGGAGTAAAAACTGTTGAGAAGCCTTTTTGTCCTAGACTTGGCTCTCCGGTACCGCTTGCCATGCGGTAGTAGAGAGAACAGTCTATGACTGGGGTGGCTGGGGTCTTTTACAATTTTCAGGGCCTTCCTCTGACACCGCCTGGTGTAGAGGTCCTGGATGGCAGGCAGCTTTGCCCCAGTGATGTACTGGGCCGTACGCACTACCCTCTGAAGTGCCTTGCGGTTGGAGGCCGAGCAATTGCCGTACCAGGCAGTGATGCAACTGGTCAGAATACCAACCATATTAAGAAGTATGGTTAAGAAACATATTAAGAAGGGACACCTGCATCAGTGTGATACTGATACTACTGGTATGCAAAAGCAATATGGTAGGCAAACTGGAGGCCCTTATATATTAGTGTCTAGGGAACTGGTGGTTTATTGATCATGGACAGTGAGTCTTGGGGTAGAGGTTAACTGGCTATAAGTTGAGGTTAACTGGCTATGAGCATTGACTTGTATTGGTAGAACGTCTTGGCATATTGATTCACTAGGCTTAATTTAGTGTTTTAGGCTGGGTTATGAGTCTCAGGTGTAGAAATTGTAGATCATAAACTCTATGCACAGATTAGAGGGGTCTCTCATAAAGTCACCGGAGGGTATACTACAAATCAGGATCAATGAGTTAGCCAGCTAACATGCCTTAATATAATATTTTAGGGAGATAAGCTTGAAATGGACATGGTCTAATTCAGAGTTTCCCAAACTCGGTCCATCCCCCCCACCCCCGCGGTGCATATCTTTGTACTACACAGCTGATTCAATTAATCAAAGCTTGATGATGAATTGGTTATTTGAATCAGCTGTGTAGTGCTAGGGTGAAAACCAAAAATGTGCACCCTGGGGGAGGGTGAACTCAACAAAACACATCTAAGTTTAGCTTTCAGAAATCAATCAATAGTTATTTTTGGTTCTTTCTCAAAGTTAACTCATTGATCCTGCTTTGTAGTATATCTCTCAGATTGTGCAACAGTTTAGCAGTGTTGTGGTAAGCGTCCACCATATTGCTTCCACCTTACCGATTGAGAGGTTAGGGCCAGGGTGGAGGGGTAGGGATTGAATTGGGACCGTCTCATTGGAGTCCTAAGAAAAGCTTGTTTTTTCAAAACAACAGAAAAAATAGAAGATATTTCACCATAGGAAAAGGCCAGCATTCAAATTCAAATGTTGTTTTCAAACACTTATATTGGCCTTAGTATTCACAGTATTTATAAATGAATGACTGCTTTCAATTGCTTTCATTATACTTTTCTTTGGACACTGACAATATAAAACTTCATTGGAAATGAGTGTGCAGGTCAGGGTCATGGCATTTAGTTTAGTCTTTGGTCTTGGCAAAGTGTTTTATAGTTATTGTGGCTTACGGAAGCGGTTTGACAGTTATGCGTCTTGGCAAAGAGGTTTATGGTTAATGAGTCCTGGCAAAGGGTCCATGTGAAGAGGAAGTGGACAAACGATGAGAGGTAAGTTAAGGTGTCATTCTAGGATCCTTCCATTTATTGACACTGATGATTGCCATGGTCTTTCTTTTGGTAACAAGGTTTTTAATAGATGGTTTGTGGTTGCTTTGTGTTGACAACAGTGCTCAAACTTTAGTGCTCAAATTTACACTACAGAATAAGCTGGCAGCACTTTTCTCTTAAAGATTACAGTTGGTTTTCACTGTTTTAAAACTTCTTATACCATGGCATTGTTGAATACGTGTTTCTGATTAGCTTGAAGGGCATTCTAGAGCGTGCATTTTTTCCCTATAACGCATGGTGTATCAGCACGGTAGAATTCAATGGCTATAGTTCATTATTGCATGTTCTATTGAGCTTCTGTACTTTCAAAAGCCAAGTTGAAAACCTTATTGGCATTGTTGAATTTGATTTTCATTATGGCAAGCTAGGACTGATGGTTTGGCTAGCTAAACTAGCAAGTATGTTCTTTTGGTTACCAAGGCAACTACTGGAGCACAGGCGGTTGGTGGCATTGGGGAGGACAGGCTTGTGGTAATGGCTGGAGCAGCATGAGTGAAATGGTATCAAACATGTTTGATGCCATTCCATAGGCTCCGTTCCAGCCATTCTTATGATCCGCCTTCCCCTCAGCAGCCTCCACTCTACTGTAGCTATCTAGTAAACTTGCTAGCTACTTCAGTGGATGTTGAGCACATTCTTCAAACTCTTTGAGCTTTGTAAAGGCCTTTTCACCAGAAGTTTAACTTTTGCAATGCCTTTTTTCCTAGTGAATTCTATTGACTCTTTTGTAAGGGGGACCATGCATCCATGCTCTCATCTAGGACCTGATATCCCAATATCTAAACTAAGTGGCTGACTGTCCTGTCTTTCAGAAATACAATGCTGACTATGACCTCTCAGCCAAGGAAGGGGCAGACACTCTGGCTCCTACTGGAGGAGAAACTGCTGCCTGCATTGGTGAGATAACTTCTGCCTGTGGAGAGGGCGATGGAGGAACGAAAAAGAAGACAGTTAATGGATTATTTTTCTCTTTTCACATACCATGTAGAACAGAGAAAAAGAAAAGAGAAGTAAAAGGGTGGCTATGGTGTAGCAGATCATGCTAAAGTACCCTAACCCTAACACACACACAGACACATAAAAAACATCCCCACATTTTAACATTCCCATTATCGCCTTTCGGTGGAGGTTGATGATAAAAAAAAATATCAAAGGTTTCTGCTCTTTTAGTCTGTGCCAGGGGGAGGAGTCGGATCAGATACCCCTGTGGATTCAGGAACGCTTTCAAGTCATTGAAAAAGCTAAAAGAAACTCTGTCTGACCCACTCCTAATAGATATGCTTTCTAAATGCTTTCGCCTGGCATGACCTTCCATGGGCAAGGTTAAATGCTAGGTTCTGTCTTGGTAATGCAGTTTCTCTCTCAACATTACAAGAAAAGCAAGCTATTGTGAAATATTCTTTGGAACTGTGAAATATTTTACTTCTACTCAGCTTAAGGTTAAAGGGGAAGTAGGCATTCATCGTCAAAGCCTTTGAAGTCTTCAAAACTTTTGAAGCTTAATTGAGCATTGATTAGCAACTATAGTACCAAGCTTAATGGCCATGTTCCAATTTCCATTCTAGCATAGCACTTAGTGTGCAGCAATATATCGGGCATGTATTCTTAGTAGTAGGTTAGTATGAACATTGGAACAAGGCTCAGGGACGGACATGGCTTGCCTGTGTTTACTCTTTGGGCCCTGTGGAGAATCCCTCATAAGTTTACCATGACCAACCTGTGCCGCATTTCGTGTATAAAAGCATCTGGCATCCTGTGTAAAAGAGGGCAGTAATGAAACGGGCGACAGACATTGTGTCTCAGGGTGGATGGAGTTGCATCTAGAAACAAGCAGAAGAGTCTCCGGCATCTTTGACGACACCTGGGGTGACCCCTTGCATCTGCACCGAGCCTCTGGGAATAAAGCAACAGTTTGGCCTTACGATTAGGGAAATGGGACCCCAAGATGGTCAGGTTAAATACTGTTGTGCCCCTGGTTAAATTGCATGCATCATGTCGTCAAACATCTCGATTTCAAAATAGCCGTCCTAGCAATTGAAGTTATTTTCAACAAAAGGATCAACTGTTGGAAAGTCATGGTGGTCCTGTCCTCTTAATTCACAGGTCTGTTTCGAAAAAAGGTGCATTTGATCTTCATTGTTGTGTTGGATCTATGAAGTGCCTTTTGATCATCATTTGTTGTATCTAGTTGCTCTAGCCAGTGGTCACCAACCTTTTCTGAGTCAAGATCACTTTCTGAGTCAAAATGCAAGCTGAGATCTACCGCACAGATTTTCTTATAGGCCCAATACATTATATCGGCCGTGATCGGGAGACCCATGAGGCGGCACACAATTAGCCCACAGCATATTGGCTGTGCTTGAATTACCTGTCAATGTTGTTCTTCTCAGACCATTTTGAAATTATAGTTCAACAATTTTGGCATATGATCACACTGGTAACAGATAATTTTTTGTATTAATTGAGGCACAGCTAAGTGAGCATAATAATTAGCTTATTTGTTTTACTTGACTGATGGCCTGCATCTGATGGTCAGTCTGAGGGGAGGGAGGGAGCAGCAGTGAGGCTGCCTCTCACCCGAAACAAATAAGAAATAGAAAATGCCTTGGTGATCGACTAATCGATCGTGATCACCGGTTGGTGACCACTGCTCAAGCGAGTACTGTATTCCCCCTCTATTCCCCTCCATCCATCTACAGTGCTTTCAGAAAGTATTCATATCCCTTGACTTATTCTACAGTTTGTTGTTACAGCCTGAATTCAAAATGGATTAGATTATATTTTTTTGTCACCCATCTACACACAATAATGACAAAGTGAAAACATATTTAGATTTTTTTTGCAAATGTATTGAAAATGAAATGCATAGAGCCTGCCGAGTGGCACAGCGGTCTAAGGCACTGCATCACAGTGCAAGCAATTGTGCTTGCATAGAGACCCGGGTTCGATCCCAGGCTGTGTCACAGCCGGCCGTGATCGGGAGACCCATGAGGCAGCACACAATTAGCCCAGCGTTGTCCGGGATAGAGAAGGGTTTGGCCAGGCGTGATTTCCTTGTCCCATCGCACTCTAACAACTCCTTGTGGTGGGCTGGGGGTCTGCAAGCTGACACATTGGTGCGGCTGGCTTCCGGGTTAAGCGAGCAGTGTGAAAAGAAGCAGTGCGGCTAGGCACGGTTGTGTTTAGAAGGATGCATGACTCTCGACCAAGTCCGTAGGGGAGTTGCAGCGATGGGACAAGACTGAGAAAAGGGGGTAAAAGTACATTTTTAAGTCTTGTCATAGATTTTCAAGCAGATTTAAGTCAAAACTGTAACTCGCCCCGTCAAGAATATTCACTATGCGCCGAATACAACACCTTACTGTGAAATGCTTACTTACAAGCCCTTAGTTATGAAAATATTTACTAAATAAACTAAATTTAAAAAAGTTAAAAATAAAATAACATTAACGAGGCTATATACCTGGGGTACCAGTACCGAGCCAATGTGCAGAGGCACGTGTTAGTCAAAGTAATTTGTACATGTAGGTAGGCGTAAAGTGACTATGCATAGATACTAAACCGCGAGTAGCAGCAGTGTAAAAACAAGGGGGGGGGGGGGGGTTGTCAATGCAAAAGTCCGGGTGGTCATTGTATGAATTGTTCAGCAATCTTATGCTTGGGGGTAGAAGCTGTTGTGGAGCCTTTTGGACCTAGATGAACAAATTGGGAGCAGTGGACGTGACGCGGCGCTGGAACGCAGAGAACATCACTTTCCCACGCAACTTTCTGCTGCCCAACCACATTCACAACCAGCAACTGGAGAGGCTGAGGCTGGTGAGGGGAGACCCCACACTGGATCCCGGACATCAGCTGGAGAAGGTGAGAAGGGACGGTTGAGGGTGTAAAATACATATTGTCGGAGAAGATAAGACTGAGTGTGAATTGACACAATGGGATTTGGCAAAGGGCCAGGTAACAGGTGGAGGGAGGAGATGAAAGGTAAAGAAGAGGAGGGTGATGCAAAAGAGAGGAACAAAGAGTTGATCATTCAGACAGTGAGAAATAAGAGATGGAGGGGAGTGATGAAAGAGTGTCTTGAGAAGCACAGAGAAAGGAGGTGAAACATGAGATGATAATAAGATGTGAAATGATAAGGGTTATACGGTCAAGTCTATGGATGGACTATCATCAAAGTAGTCCACATTGTAAATAGCAGCTAGCGATTACCAGAGAGCCTCTTTGGTACCCTGACGTGGAGAGGGTAGTTCATGGTAATTGAAAAAAGCCAAAACAGTCTGTGTTTTCACAACACGTGGTAATTGGGTCAGGCGGTTCATCTCCATGGAAACCACGTTCAGGAATAATTAGTGAGGTGGTTCGGGGGAGGAGGGGGGGGGGGGGGGCGGTTTAATAATAAAGGGGTATTGTTCTCAAAGATCCCACCCTAAAATAGTTTTTATTTTATTTGTTATGCTATATCAACATGTGCATTGACTCGGTTTGTAACTGGGGGATGGGCAACTCCGGTCCTTGGGGGGAACCGGAGTTGCCCATCCCTGGTTTAACTAACTGTACACATAACCATGTTCTGGCTTCATTGAGGGATGGGTCATAAATAAGCTCCATGTGCACTTGCTTGCTGATGACCTTTTTCATAAATGCAAATACAGCTGTTCAGGCTGAGAATGCCTGAATGCCTGGATCCCCTCCACAGCTTTACCATGACATGCTGGAGTGCATGAACCTGCTCTCTCACCGCCTGGGCTTACACAAGTTCTTCTTCAAGGATTCGTAAGTGGCTGCTGTGCAGAAAATGCACTTTGTGCATTGTCTCCCCAGCCCATCCTCTTTGGATGCCTATGTGTTCGGTCACCTAGCCCCCAGGCTGAAGGTGAAGCTGCCTAATGGGAAACTCCACCAACACCTCAACTCCCAGGACAACCTGCGGCACTACTGCACCAACGGCCTGGTCCTCTATTTCCCCTCAGAGGGCGGAGGTAAGGTCCCTGGAGTATTATTTCTTAACTCCGTTCTTCGAGTAGTATCCCCAACAGTACAGTCACTTTTGTTGTAGCACAGGGCAAACACACCTGATTTTAACTTGTCAAGTGGGTGATTGGTTGACTGGTTGTATCAAAAAGCTGGACTGTTTGGGATACTCGAGAACCAGAGTTGAGACATACTGATCTTGAGTACCTAGTCTAGCAGTGTGATACTCAACTCCAAAACACTGAAAACTCTAACTGTATTAACATTCAATTGCAAAAACTGGTTTTGTTATGATACGCTATGTGCAGAGACTTCATGCTTTCTTCTCTTTTGACACTCATCCCAGGTGTCAGTCTATTCGGATGGTAGTGACTTTGACAACGAGCCCCATAAACAACGCAACCAAATCCTGTCGGTCCTGTTCGCCATGGGCTCCATGCTGGGCTATGCCATTTTGATGGGGATCGTCAGCATCCAGCACGTCTGACCGCAGGCAGCGCTAGTGGGACCCCACCACATCAAGGAGGAGGAAGAGGAATGAGCAGTACTGGCTCTGTATGGGACTAGGGACAAGGAGACGTTGTGAAGGGAAAATGGACGTTCTCTAATTTATTCTGTGTACTGCAATAAGGGAACTGGGATTACATTCCTCAAAAATCTCAATCCCCCACAATGCACGATAATCCTTTGTCAGAACAGACCCCTCTTGGCATCCACCAACATGCCAAGTTGGGCTGTCTCCTTTATTGGGGCTTTATTTTTGTTTTCTTGACATGCCAGGAAGGCATACCTTTTCTTGTCTCAGAATCTTCAAGTGAGTTTTAATATAATTGAAGAATTATGAAGAAAGTATGCCTTTTCTTTTTTTTACCTCTAAAATCACAATGGAAAACATATTCGACAGAATTATGCAGTAGAGCAGATATATTACCTGGAAGTTATTCTTTACATTGTTTGAGATCTTTCCAAGGGGACTTTAAGGTAACACAGCGAATGTTTCTGTCTCACGAACGCAGTATTCTTTTTATCGATCACCCAAAGAAAGGTGATTTATAGAAAAATAATGATGCTATACAGCTCTGCTTCCCAGCACTATGCAATTAACTAGTAGACTGTAAGATGGAAGAGCACTGAGTGGAACAGAATGCTGTCCCTCTTCCTTTCCTGTGATTGAAAACAAATATATATATGCTCTTTTGTGGCACCCATGCTAGTCTTTCTTTACCATTCAACAATCATGTCAGAATTCTTGTCAGAATTCTCCTTTCAGTGGCATAAAAATGTACAGAACATAGATGTGGTAAAGAGGTCAATAGAACGCATCAAAACAATGGAAATGCCATGGAAACACATGGGAGAAAGATGCTGTGGGGTAAAGATCTCAAATCTCCTCATTGCCCCCAGCAAAATTAGCCTACATTTAGGCTATTTTTTATGGTATATTGCACTATGTTGAGGTACAAATTGGAGTACAATGCTTGTATGGATGTCAACCCCAATATAAGTTCATGTCATCATGACCAAACAACTGCATTACAGTTAAAAACAACTTTGAATACCACCACCGATTTGTCTATGCTAGCTATGCTACAAGTTTATATGAACGGGAGTTAGCATTTAGCAGTCACTTCTTCTAAACCTGAAAAGGGACTACTTCTATTAATGTTATGCAGCGAAAACAGCCAAATATATACAAATCTGACTTTAGTATACACAATGTGGGCCTGTTACAATACATAAATCATGACGGATTTGATGAATATTCACTTTGTTAGATCAGATTTGTTCAGCGTGCACCAATCTGGCGTCCTTCTATAACCCACAGTCTGTGTTCAATTGAACTCTTTTACGCATCTATTATAGATACACTACACAACAAAAGTTTGTGGACACCCTTCAAATTAGTGGATTTGGCTATTACAGCCACACCCGTTCCTGACAGGTCGAGCACACATCCTTGCAATCTCCATAGACAAGCATTGGCAGTAGAATTGCCTGACTGAAGAGCTCCACCTTTCCAACAAGTCAATTTGTCAAATTTCTGCCCTGCTAGAGCTGCCCCAGTCAACTGTAAGTGCTGTTCTTGTGCAGTGGAAACATCTCGGAGCAACAACAGCTCAGCTGCTAAGTGGTAGGCCACACAAGCTCACAGAACGGGACCGCTGAGTGTTGAAACGCGTAGCGTGTAAACATTGTTTGTCCTCGGTTGCAACACTCACTACCAAGTTCCAAACTGCCTCTGGAAGCAAGGCCAGCACAATAACTGTTCGTCAGGAGCTTCATGAAATGGGTTTCCATGGCCGAGCAGCCGCACACAAGCCTAAGATCATCATGTGCAATGCCAAGCGTCAGCTGGAGGGGTGTAAAGTTTGCCGCCATTGGACTCTGGAGCAGTGGAAACGCGTTCTCTGGAGTGATGAATCACGCTTCACCATCTGGCAGTCCAAAGGACCAATCGGGTTTGGCGGATGCCAGGAGAACGCTACCTTCCAGAATGCATAGGGCCAACTGTAAAATTTGGTGGAGGGGGAATAATGGTCTGGGGCTGTTTTTCAAGGTTCAGGCTTCTTAGTTCCAGTGAAGGGTAATCTTTACACACAGCATACAATGACATGCTAGACAATTCTGTGCTTCCAACTTTGTGGCAACAGTTTGGGGAACGCTCTTTCCTGTTTCAGCATGACAATGCCCCGATGCACAAAGCGAGGTCCGTACAGAAATGATTTGTCAAGATCGATGTGGAAGAACTTGACCCTGCCTGTACAGAGCCCTGACCTCAACCCTATTGAACACCTTTGGGAGGCATTGGAACACTGACTGCGAGCCAGGCCTAATCGTCCAAACTCACCAATGCTCTTGTGGCTGAATGGAAGCAAGTCCCCGCAGCAATGTTCCAACTTCTAAAAAAAGCCTTCCCAGAAGAGTGGAGGTAAAGGGGGGACTAACTCCATATTAGTGCCCGACCTCACTAATTAATGCCCATGATTTTGGAATGAGATGTTCGACGAGCAGTTGTCCACATACTTTTGTTCATGTAGTATAGAAAAGTCATAAATAGAGCATCAGACACAATGCGTTATAGTCTACAGGGCAGACAATCATATGTTGTCCCCACAAAACATTTCTATCTGAATGTTATGTTATGTTACGTTACACTCTCCTGAACAAGCCCTGGTTCTTGCTCTTCTGAGGTTGCATATAAACAATGAAATACATACACTCTCAATAACGTGCTGATAAATGTCTCCAACTGACAGCAATGTTTGTGTGTTCTATGATGATCTACATTTGAGGCAACTACTACGAGGAGCGGGATATTATTTTCACCATATGTTTTGTCTCGACAGGAACCTTCTGACCTGTCTGTGTTGCCATGTTGTACAATGCAGGCCAAAACATTGCCAATGAGACATATATGGATTAGACCAATCACACTGATTATACTTTAGGTTAAACAGTCTCTCAAGAATCAATCTGCAACCACTTTATTTCAGAAAATAAAAGTATAATCTGAAGGCATAAACCCAAAACCATGACATAATCTCAGCAGTGGTACTTTGGCCAAGAGACAATAAAAACAAATGTTCATAAATACATAAGATCATTCTGGAAGACGCTGGCAGGTCATACCAGATGTTGGCAAGGGTCAAATGTGGCTGTTAGCTCTGGTCTAGTAGGATTGTCAATTCAATCCTGTGGGAATCTTTTTTTTTTATAAAATGGTGCTGTTGTTAAATGAATATCCCTTATTTATGAGAGCTTAACCCTTACAAAAAAAGATTGCAGTCAGAGTGCAGTATAACTGCAGTTAGAATGCAGTATGTCCAAAATACCACTGCAGAGTCCACTGAAAGTTACTGCACTTTTACTGCAGTTTCAAAACATATTTTTTTGGTAGGGGAAGGAAACAAGTCTTATGCACACAAATGAAACTGACTCATTGCACCATAATAAAACATGCAGTGTGATTGCAGTCATGTACAAGTAAGCAGTCTTATAATTGTCAGTTTATCATTAGGCTATGCAAGCTGGAGACAGTGAGCGCACAGAGGCAGTAAAACTTTAATTTGATTGACAAGCATCGTTATATTGCCCTGTCCACTGTCTGTAATAGCTCGCAGCCCATCTCATGTTTCTCATTTGGGAGATGAGGAAAGTGTTCGGCGCAGCACACCCCAAGCTGCTCGGATCACGAGTAAGACACGCTGACATCGTTCACCTTCACCCGAAGCATTCTTTTGCCTGGCTGGCGCGCGGAGTGCGACCGTGCGAGACAACATTTCTTGACAACCCGTCCGCGCTGGTCAGCGTGCCGGTCGAGGAGTCTTCACACAGTTCCACTCGCGTTTCTTTACTTCGGTGGAGTCACAGTTGAAAAGTTAGATATTAGGTTATTTGGGGAACGTTCATGAACGTTGTGCCTTTACGATGGATATGGGGAGGCTTATGCAAAATGTTCTACTTGTGAGCGTGTCGCTTCTCTTGGGCTTCAGCAGGTCTTCAGAAATGCAAGGTAATAAAAAAATATTACGCATGCTTTGACAAAGTATTATTCTGATGTTAGTTTTCATTGCAATGTTAGTGAAGCCCCTCTGCATCGTTCACTGACTGTGTGCCACAACTTCTGTAGAATAATTCAATAGTAAAAAAGGTTCATGATTACTGCTGTAATTCCTATCAAATTCACTAGAATGTTGAATGAAAGTGGTGTTGAGGCATTCTAATTAGGCTACATTCAATTGACCAAATTATAGACTTGAGTGTCTAAAACCCCCAAATGGACACTTCTGTGCCGGACGCGAAATGTGCGCTTTTCTGAACTGCTTGCAATCGCTCATCACCTCGTTCAATATTTGGGGTCATGCAAATTGAAGGACCACACCACAAAAACGCCCCAGTTGCTTTTTGCGTCCTACATAATCTCTATCATTTTACATTGCAATGTCATGTGAATAATACAGTGCATTCGGAAAGTATTCAGACATCTTGACTTTTCCACATTTGGTTACCTCACAGCCTTTTTCTAAAATGAATAACATTCATTTTTTTCCCTCATCAATCTACACACCGTTAAATCTAACAATTTAATCCATTTTAGAATAATGCTGTAACGCAATGAAATGTGGGGAAAGTCAAGGGGTCTGAATACTTTATGATTGCACTGTAAATGACACATATTAAGCATACATTTGCTTTGTAAAGAGCTCCTAAACTTGAAATGGTAAACAGCTATAGCCTATTTTTTTTAAAAACTTAATTTAGGATACAATGGCTGCTGTCTCTATATAAGACGAAATAGATGACCAGATGTCTGCTAATTGCTGTTAAGATAGCAATAAGATTCCACCAGTGAAACAATAAGCACTCATGGGTCCACCTCCCACTAGTAGGTGGTTGCTGAACCATATGGTGCAATGGAGCCAAACAATAGATGATGGGCATCATTTTTCACAAGGACCTGCCCACAATGATGATGCAGCGATCGAATGGATGTCCCCTCAAGATGTGTGTGTGTGTCTGTGTAAACGTCAACTATGACCCACTGAGAGTGAGGAGATAGTTGAGATATTCTAATTACACCTGTCCATCATACTGATTTCTAATGGGTACTGGCCCATACAAGTCATTTTAAAGAGAAGAACCAGCTCACAAATTCTTAACCCCTAGGGTCATTGCTGCTCTGCCTTTCCATTCACAAGGGCTGCTTTCAGTGGGACTGAACATTCAGAATGATGTAGCTACAAATGGTAGGTATAGACTACTCACTCTATATAGACTGGACTCACTCTTCACCTATACAATTGAGAATCTGTACTATACGGTGCATTTCTATCTGCAGTGCTCAGCATTCTGGTCTACTAATCAAGCCCACCCCACTCAGTAGCAGTTATTTAACAGTGTTCTTAAAGTTGGGGATAGGGGAATGAAGAGGGTGTCCAGAAGGATGGTATACATTACCAGTCAAAAGTCTGGACACACCTACTCATTCAAGGGTTTTATTTTATTTTTTACAATGTTCTACATTGTAGAATAATAGTGAAGCCATCAAAACTATGAAATAACACATATGGAATCATGTAGTAACCAAAAAAGAGTTAAACAAATATTATATATATATTTTATATTTTGAGATTCTTCAAAGTAGCCACCCTTTGCCTTGATGACAGCTTTGCTCTGGAGTTCTTGGTCACCTCCCTGACCAAGGCCCTTCTCCCGATTGCTCAGTTTGGACAGGTGGCCAGCTCTAGGAAGAGTCTTGGTGGCTCAAAACTTCTTCCATTTAAGAATGATGGAGGCCACTGTGTTCTTGCAGAAATGTTTGGGTACCCTTCCCCAGATCTGTGCCTCGACACAATCCTGTCTCGGAGCTCTGCAGACAATTCATTCGATCTCATGGCTTGGTTTTTGCTCTGACTTGCAATGTCAACTATGGGAACTTAAATAGACAGGTGTGTGCCTTTCCAAGTCATGTCTATTAAATATAACACAGGTGGAATCCAATCAAGTTGTAGAAACATCTCAAAGATGATAAATGGAAACAGGGTGCACCTGAGCTCAATCACCTGATCTGAATACTTAATAAGGTATTACTGTTTTTTATTTTATATATTTGTAAAAATGTCTAAAATCCTGTTTTTGCTTTGTCATTATGGGGTATTGTGTAGATTGATGAGAAACATTTCATCAATTTTAGAATAAGGCTGTAACAACAAAATGTGAAAAAAGTGATCTGAATACTTTACAAATGCACTGTATATTGTGAGCTAAACATAAAGATAAAAAATATATCAAAGTATTTTTTATTGAAAGTTCTAATGCTACTGCCCCCACTACAACAACAAAATACTGAAACACGTGTATTTTTAATTGAATTGAACATTTAATTGAAATACTGTCGAATTCCATTCATTCATATGGAGGACTGCTTCTTCTGAGTGCCAATATGAACGATTGGTGGCTTCAAAGCCTCTCATTGGCCAATACATAGTACCAGTAATCCAGGGTTTATATACATACTTTTTTAGAACCCGGGTTTCCTACACACCACGACACTGTGTTAACCCGCTGAACTAACCTAACTGTACCTGCCTGACACCTGAACGTTTTAGCTTAGTTGGCTATTCTTCTGGTGCACAGAAGAACTGGGTTTGTAAATTTACAGCAAGGATGCTGTAATATGTTTTACAGTAAGTAAAAATCATATTGTAAACTATATTACAGCATCACTGCTGTAAAGCAAAATTACGGTATTAAACTGGCAACTGTGGTGTCTGTATAATGCTGTAAATTTGCAGGGAAATACCTACAGTAATATACAATTATTTTACAATACTAAAAGCATTGCAGGTTGTCTTTAGAAGACAGCTCCCTGAAATGTAATATTGTAAGAAAAACAATACGTGTACAAATGTATTTATTCAAATTCATAACACGAATTTCACATGAATTGCACTTTAACCATAAAGAACAACACTTGAATAGAGCAACATTACAACTCCAGATAGTAGGGGAGAGAAAGAGAGAGAGAGAGAGAGACAGAGAGAGATACAGTGATAAGAACATTGACAAACACTGGCCAATAATGTACTTCACCATACACAAACCAAAACATCAGAATAGGTCATTCTTGAAAATACAGGATTTGTAAGAAAAAATCTAATCTAAACAGATAAATGAAAAATAGGAAAACAAAAGGGAGATATTTTTACAAAAAAACTATAGCAAGAACTGCTTGCCTGCCTGTCTTTGAGAGAGAAATGAGAGAGAACGGGAGAGAAAGGGGCTGAGAGAGAAGGATGATAGAGAGGAGCGAGCAGGGCTAGACTGGAGCCAGAGAAGCACGCTACCGCAAGTCAAAACAGGCTCCGGGATGGAGCAAGCAGATCATTTGTTGACCCAACCTTCATGGCAGGATTTTGTTGGGCAGGATTTCTGAGAGAATGAGAGATGCTCGAATAAAGTCTCGAATAAATCTCGGTGGCATGCAGATTATCACCTCAATCTTTGAAACTCTGATCCTCCTTAGCTCTGACACGTCAACTAGGACAAACATGGAAATAGAAAGAATAGAAAGAAAGAAATTGCTATTACTATGACTAATACTACTACTATTACTATGATTATGACTATGACTACTACTACTACTACTACTACTATTACTATAACTAATGCTATGACTACTACTACTACTATTACTATGATTATGACTATGACTACTACTACTACTACTACTACTATTACTATAACTAATGCTATGACTACTACTACTACTATTACTATGATTATGACTATGACTACTACTACTACTACTACTACTATTACTATAACTAATGCTATGACTACTACTACTACTCGCTGGGTAAAAAGGCAGATGACAACAGACAAATAAAGTTTGTGTTCATCAGGTGTGTCTGTTTGTGTACTTACATGTTGGAGTTTTCCACTCAAACTCCTTCAGGTCTGTGAGAAAGCGTGTAACATGTAGGTCAATTGGCATTGGCTTCCTCTGAACGACCTTTCCGGTCTTGCGGCTCACTTCTGCTTTCGCTGTGCATTTGTTTCCTTCAGGGTTTATTCGAACCAGGAACCTGTACAACCCAACATAAAATATATTTAATCAGTTGAGGCATTGAAAAAATAACAATAAGAAATATAATTGAAATGTAACTAACAAATGCTAAATGTAGCTGTTGGATCAATGAATGTTCAATGCTTACCTCTGTATCAGCTCCAAAACTGCAGAGGTCGACTCCTGGTAAAGTGCTGAAGAGCACAGAGAGGGCAGCAGCAAAGTTAGACTCACTGTCCATAACACAGACCACTCTCCCCTCGATAGACACCATCCATTTTGAGGAACCCAATAGAGTGTTTCCTGAAATACACAAAAGTAAGGGTGTTAGTGTATACTTACTAGACATCTCTAGATAGCTACCACAATACTATATATTTCTGTTCCACCTTAAATCAAATAAAAGTATTACCAAGCATGATCAGCCTTGGTGTGTCTGGCCAAGGAATTTGCGTCTCAACATCAACCCGAGTTGCAGTGACCTAAAATCACTAAGCATACATATACACAATATTAAAATCATGCGCAATAGTACAGTATAAACACCATTAATCATATAAACTTTATAAGTCTAAAAACACTGTTTCTTACATCTGCCAAGAGAAGCAGAGATTTGTCCTTCTCTTTGAAGTGGGTCATCAGCAAAAGAATGGGAGCAGTGGCTGTTAGATCGCCACTGCCTTTGATGTAACCGTCGATTTCATTCAGCAGGCACTGGATCTCTCTTCTCAACCTGATCTTTTGGCTTTTAAAAAAGTTGGCCATTCTCTTACCCTTGTTCAGGAGAGTTTGAGTCAGGCAACTGTCAATCACGATGCCAGTGAGGGTAGTGAAGTGGTCGCAGAGCAATAACTTGGTGAAAAGGAAAGGTCACTGTTCCTGGAGGTCACTGAGGCTTGGAGGAGGACAAGTGTCATATCCATTGTTACAGATCCTATCCATTCTTCATTTTCTTTAAAAAAAAACAAAGAAAAAAAGTGTGTTAGGCTATGTGCTGCACTCCATACCAGCACAAGAGGACAAACAAACAATTTACAGAAACATTTGTATATTTGTGTACAATTATGTATTTTTGTCATTTCCGTCCCTTTTATTGCATATGCCTCGCTCCATCATAGCATAAACCATTTATTTTGCTGGCAAACAAACACATTATTTACAGAACCTTTTTAACTGTGTGTGTCTGTGTTTACACTCTGAGAAAAAGGGTTCCGAAAGGGTTCTTTGGCTGTCTCCATAGGAGAACCCTGTTTGGTTCCACGTAGAACCTTTTTGGGTTCCATGTAGAACCATCTGTGGAAAGGGTTCTACATTCTACCTGGAACCAAAAGGGTTATACATATACCTGTAATCAAAAAGGTATCTTCAAAGGGTTATCCTATGGGGACAGCCAAATAACCATTTTAGGTTCTAGATAGCACCTTTTTTCATAATAATTACATAAATATGTTACATTTATCAATCAAGATCTCACCTCTTTGGTTGAAGGACTGAAGCAATTCCCGGCACTATATTGGTGTCAAATGGTATTTTATGTCCTCCGGCTGAACATATTCAAGGTCGTTAATATTCTCCACGCCAACATTTGCCCTCAGATGCTCCAACAAAGATCTCATCATCTCGGTCTCCAACTCGGGCAATTGGTGTTGAATTGCATCTTGAAGACCCTCCATGCCTACACTGGTTTAAGGAGAACACACTGAGTGATGCAGGGAAACAACATAGAAACTTGACACTTCATAAACTGGTAGTGGGTAATAATTATTCAATCTATCTTTATTAACACACACATAATTAATCAGAGAATCTGGTATAAATTGAACCCCGAGATCGACCGGAGACACAGACTGATTCACCCCAACACTTAAAAGGACCTGTGATTCTGTGACCAGAATCAGTGAGATCTTTCCAAATGTGTATCCGTCATCATTTTCTTCCATGACAATTGGCCGCTGCATAAGTAAGATTGTAGTAACTGGTGGCTCTCAGACAAGTTTTCTGGCACACTCCTTGAAGTAGGAGAGCTTGCTCTCAAACCTCGGGGGCCCACAAACGAATGAGTCGCCCAAATTGCAGGATGAGGTTGGGGTAGTGTAACAAGTAGTGATGCAAGGGCACTCTACCCCACAAGCAAAACTGTCGTTCACAACATTTCTATGTTTTTTTGCATGTGTAATGAAAAGGAAACAGAAATTGCAGGATTTATACCTGCAATACCCCCAATAAAGCTACTTCCAGCTACCAGTCAGCCTGCAATATAAAAATTACACTACCCCGCAGCCACCAAATTGCATGCACGCACCAAAAGAGCTATCGAGCTATACATTAATATGCATTATGCCAACCACACAATCTAAAGAAAATAATTATAGACTACAAGGCTAAATCAAATATCAGTCTGTGCCTGATGTTTCAGATATCATTCATTTAACGTTGCCTAATTAATGGTTGATAAGGATCACTTCTGAAAGATTAGCAAAAGCACGAGGAAAATTCAACTCACGTGGAAAAAATGCTATGACCATCACCCTGAATAATGCTAGCAAGCTAACCACACAATCTGAAGAAAATAAAAGATAACTTTAATATCCTGCAGGGTAAAATATCAGTATTTGCCTGTTGTTGCTGAATTTATTAATTTCAGGATAACAAAAGCATAGGGGGAATATTACACTACACTTTTGCTAAATCACACGCACCCCGAGACTGAATAGAGCTAACGTTAACCAGAGATATTTAGAGAAAGGTGTCCAATGGAATTCGCCATCTCCTAGCTATAGCTAACGTTAGCAAGCACCATTCCCCTTTCATCTGAGAGTTCCATTCCTCTCATTGCAACTACAGAATCACCCAAAAAGTATACATCCCAAGGCAAAATGTCAATCTGTGCCTGCTGACAAACTAAATGTGTATTCGACATAGCTAAACTCTCGCTCCCCCCCTAGACAAACTGTATTTTTGTCTGGTGAAGCCTACGACCACTTTGCCACTAATAAATACCATAGCGTTAGCACCCTGTCACCCATGTCATGCACCCACCGGTTAAGTAGCCTATCCAAAGAAACACACATATGGATTTCTGCACGTTGTTAATACTAAAATGATTTGCTCTATAGCTACAATATCGCAGATTATTTTACCAGCAAGGAAGATCAACGCAACAGAACGACATGTCATCTTGGCTATACTGTTCGCGAACACAATCCAAACAAGCTAACGTTAGCTAGCTAGTTAGTAGATTAGTTAAGGAAACCTGCAGTAGGTATATAGAAGTATATAGTATATGGAATTAGTACATACAGTTGAAGTTGGAAGTTTACATACACCTTAGCCAAATACGTTGAAACTCTGTTTTTCACAATTCCTGACATTTAATCCTGTCAAAAATTCCCTGTCTTAGGTCAGTTAGGATCACCACTTTATTTTAAGAACGTGAAATGTCTGAATAATAGTAGAGACAATGATTTATTTCAGCTTTTATTTCTTTCATCACATTTCCAGTGGGTCAGAAGTTTACATACACCCAATTAGTATTTGGTAGCATTGCCTTTAAATTGTTTATCTTGGGTCGAACATCTCGGGTAGCCTTCCACAAGTTTCCCGCAATAAATTGGTTAATTTTGGCCCATTCCTCCTGACAGAACTGGTGTAACTGAGTCAGGTTTGTAGGCCTCCTTGCTTGCACAAGCTTTTTCAGTTCTGCCCACACATTTTCTATAGGATTGAGGTCAAGACTTTTGCCACAACTTTGGAAGTATGCTTGGGGTCATTGTCCGTTTGAAAGACCCATTTGCGACCAAGCTTTAACTTTGACTGATGTCTTGAGATGTTGCTTCAAAATATCCACATCATTTTCCTCCCTCATGATGCCATCTATTTTGTGAAGTGCACCAGTCCCTCCTGCAGCAAAGCACCCCCATAACATGATGCTCCCACCCCTGTGCTTCACGGTTGGGAGGGTGTTCTTCGGCTTGCAAGCCTCCCCCTATTTCCTCCGAACATAACGATGGTCATTATGGCCAAACAGTTATATTTTTATTTAATCAGACCAGAGGACATTTCTCCAAAAAATACAATCTTTGTCCCCATGTGCAGTTGCAAACCGTAGTCTGGCTTTTTTATGGCGGTTTTGGAGCAGTGGCTTCTTCCTTGCTGACTATATAGGACTCATTTTACTGTGGATATAGATACTTTTGTACCTGTTTCCTCCAGCATCTTCACAAGGTCCTTTGCTGTTGTTCTGGGATTGATTTGCACATTTCGCACCAAAGTACGTTCATCTCTAGGAGACAGAACACGTCTCCTTCCTGAGCGGTATGACGGCTGCATGGTCCCGTGGTGTATAAACTTGCGTACTATTGTTTGTACAGATTAATGTGGCACCTTCAGGCGTTTGGAAATTGCTACCAAGGATGAACCAGACTTGTGGAGGTGTACAAATTGGACCTGTACTATAAGGGAGGAAGGTATGCAGAGAACGGCACCCACAAGGGGAGAATTGGTGGTTAGAGGCACCCCTGATGTCTATGGCTTTAGTGTCATGCAGACTGCTGAATTTGCAGCCACTAGGGAGGCAAGAGAACGATTAGAAAGAGGCTGGTATGTCTGTCAGATTATTCTGCCATATCTCTCATCTCCCTCTCTCTCTCTCTCACTCACTCACTCACTCACTCACTCACTCACTCACTCACTCACTCACTCACTCACACACTCACACACACACACACCTGGAGGAGAGAACAGGCAAAACACTCATAGGGGAAAGTATCTAATTTATCTAGGCCTTGTACATACAGCACTTGTTACTTTACACGTGAGAACTTATACATTTCAGTTTTTGTTTGCTGCACACATTTGCAACTCATGACGCTACAAGCATTTTAAGACTTTCCCTGTCATCTGCACTCCAGTTTGTTTCTCCCTACAGTATTTCTAACCTCACAAAGTGTTTCCACTGCGTTCAGACACCTAGAGAAAAAAGCAAAGGAACGTACTGTATATTGCAGCCCCACACCAGGCATGATTGCTAAACCCTGGTCATTAACCTATGTTTACAAGACCAATAAATTTCACCCTAAATGGAGAGACATCTCATAAAGAAAAGATTCCAGCAGCACCCAGTTCACCGACAGACATAAATTCTGCCACCAACAGTGACAACAAAGGCTGGCATTTTCTGTGAGATGTGTTAATTTTGCAGCAGGGGCAACCAGAACGATGAAGACAAGAGGCATTGAGTTTGTGTTCTGGCTTATACTTTCTCAATAAACCTTCTAAAGTGGCATTAAACTCAAAAGGATGAATGCCCCACGGTCAATAAATGAATCCTTTCTCTTCTTCTCTCACTGCATCTCTCTGACTCTCTCCCATATCCATTTTTTTTGCGTCGCCTGTTTTCGCCTTCTTTCTCTTGTGTATGCCTATTTTCTCTCTATTGCAATATCCCTATTGTTCTACCCTTTGCATCTCTATCCATCCCTCCTTTTTTTCACACCCTACACATGTGCCCACTTAATTTACTGCAGTGGGCTAAATCAGGGTCACACCGTGTTTCTTGGTAGTCTGAAACAAATCTACTTTGAAACAAAAGTATACACCTCACAAACATGGTTACAGGCTTTAGAAAAAGAAGACACCTGTACCATGTCAGATATAGAGTTGAGTATTCAATTTTGAGTTTGCATCCCAATATTATACTTTATATACATCACAGAAGACTGAAATTTAACAAAAACGTTTGATATAGAAACACTGGATTTTCGGTGGCTTTTCCACCCATGAGGCCATGGTCATTTGACTGCAGAAAAGGGGTCGATGGATGCATTTCCAAAGTATTCAAACTGGACCACCATCTTTCAGTGATTGACATGCTGGAGCTGCACGACGCCAAGCAGAGTGCGTCCGCGGTGGGGAAGATGTCGGGGGCTCTGGGCTTCGTGTCGGACTTATACCTGGTGTCCACTCTGCGACTGCCGCCCAAACTGGGAGGAGTGCTGCTGGGCGTCTACAACAAAGACGACAACAGGAAGTACCTGGAGGTGGCCCTCATGGGCAAGGTCAACAAAGGTAGGGTATTGTCAGTATAGGGGATAGGGAGGGAAGTGTGATAGATAGATATTTTGGTGTAGCCTAAATTTATTTTCTTCAAGGCCTATACCTAAGACACAGTCACCCAATACCAATAGTGGGATTCCCCAATCGACCCCTAGCCATACCCCATTGACACTTGGAGATCTGAGAGGGTTGTATAGTTGCAAAACAATGACCAATATGCATGTTGTTGTTTTTTCATATGGTGCTCTTGTTCTACAAACTGTTCTATGTAGGCTAGCTTCAATGATGCTCGGGGTTGCCCGATCTCTAAATTCTGGGTCCATACATGTTAAGAGAAGGGATTAAGATATTTTAGAACGAGGAGTGGAACTGGAACATGGAGCTCCACCCTCTTTCTTTGCAATTTACGGGCAAGTTCATCTCAGTTACCTAGAAGTCAAATTATCTCTCGAAAGTTTGTAACAAAAATGGGGGGGATTCCATTAACAATAGTTAACAATTGTGATTGCCTTTGTAGAAAGCGAAGTCTCCTCCCCCTTTCAAACAGAAACTCTCTGCCAAACCCCTCCCTTCTGCTAATTTCAACCGTGTTAATCTTGAGCAAAAATCACTTTTTTTGTTTTCATTCATTTTTACGGTACAGCCAATTTTGACTTTGTGGCTATGGAACAACGAAAACCCAAAACTAGGACCTACTGTCCAATAGATATTAGGAGAAAGTCTATGTGCCAAATGTCCCCTCCACTTCTAAAATTCGAAAGATGCTAACACCTGCGAAATCGTGATTTGTCCAAATAACCAGTGACGAAAAATCCGAACACAGGAACTACTGCTGCTCTTTATCCCTCACATTCCATTACTTCCAGACAAATTCTATGGTACCAGTTATAATTCCGTGGATCTGTTGACAAGAGATTACCTGCTTTTTTTATCCTTTATATTTCTCAGTTCTGGTGCGCTATGTACGTGAGGACGGTAAACTCCACACAGTGAACCTCCAGAACCCCGGCCTCTCCGACGGACGCACCCAGTCACTCATCCTCCACGTGGGTGGGCTCCGACGAAACCACCTCCACATGGAACTCTATGTTAACTGCCGATTGGCCGACTCAGCACAGGTCCTGCCGTCATTTGTCCAGCTCCCATCAGAGGCGGAGTCTGTGGAGATACGAAATGGGCAGAAGGCCTATGCCAGGCTACAGGTGATAAAATACAACCTTTTTTTTTCCTAAATTCCCAGCAGTCCTAGACTGAAGTTAAAGGTAGACTCAGAAATAAGAAATGATCATACACGGTGCGGTATCCTGCTTACAGAAAGCAACAACAACAACATTTTAATCTGCCCTATGTTTTCCACTATTGGCTCGTCCCAATGTGGGCATGCCTCAATGTGGGCATGCCTGCAATAATTGGGAAGAGCCAATAGTTTTTGTGAAGCAGAAAGCGGCACGGCTGCAAATTGTCATATTGCTTAGTCTACCTCTATTTCTTCAGAGCACGTTTCAGTGAATGCTCTCAGACTCAGAATGTCTCTAATTGTACTTCCTAACTTAACCATTTTTACTACACTACTTTAAGACTAAAGCAAATACAGGGAGTATTCCGGATCCCCATATAAATCATGTAATTAGGTCATTCATTTGGCTATACCGTACATGAAAGACAAACCCAGCCTGCCCACAATGATAGACAAACTCTTCATTTTACGAGTGTTGCTCATTTATGGTTGTTTTACATGCCTAATCTTCTATCCACAGCTGACATCTATGCCACTTGAGCAAAATGCATAGTTTTGCATGGCTAATATGATGTTGTAGACATTAGCTTTCACAGGCAACTTCAAGTTTTGTGAGCAGTTAAATGTCTACTTTCCTATGAGCACCTTTTCATCCATTACATGGAACAGAGCTGAGCTGCACATCCTATCTACCAGCTACATGTCTATGGCTCATGCCGAAGCATAAATGGAGAACTAGTTAGCTGTAACCATGTGGTGCTGTCAGCATGTATGACTATCTGTCTGATAGGTGCCACACTCTCTGTGGACAAAGAGAGGGCTGTGTCGGGATGGATGAAAGAGAGAGAAAGGGAGGGAGGAAGGAAAGATCTAAAAGGAGAGGGTACACTGCAGCTATTGTTCCTAGCTTGTGTCTCTTATCTTGAATGGGCCGCTCAGGTGATATGCATGCAGGTGTACACGGCTTCTGACCAGGATCATGTTCACTAGCCATAAAACAGAAGGAATGGTCGGAAGGGGAGTAAAACAGGGGAGGTACTATCAGAACTTGTCCAATAAGAAACAGTTGTTTTCCGTCTCACAACGTTTTGATATTTTTTTTGCCACAGTGTGCCCCAATGAACACAACCCAGAGCATGTGCCTCAATATGTCTAAGTAAGACCTGGAGTCATTGCTCCCTCTAATTGTTTTCGGACACTGAGCAAATTACAGGTCTGCTGAACTTCCTGCATGTGTTTACTGTGAACACTGAGGCTGTACCATCTTTAAGTTACAATTTTAAAAGTGGCCAGGTAGGCTACAATGTCTATTTGATCATAATGTAGACCTACTGTACCGGAGTGGCCTACCATAAGCAATTTTGGGGAGAAAATGCATCCTGTAACATTTTAACATGGAAATAGCTGTTGTATCATTCAGCCTACATTAGCAGCCAACGTGTGGTGTTCAATGTAGGCCTATATTCCAGGAGACTTAAAAAAAAACATACATCTGTTTATCCACTTGTCCTTCAGACAAGGAGGTGACTGAAAATGTTGTTATATTGTGTTTGATGCAAAAAAAACACTTTACAAAATGAAATGCATTATTATTATTAAAGAGAATCAGACAAAAATGTATGCTACCCTCTGCCTATTGGCTACTTATTTGATTATTCAAGCCTGTCTCAAAATACAACAATGCCCGTTAAGACATAAAAAAGACATAAAAAAGCTCTTTACCTGACTCGTTTTTTCAAAGATGGCTAGAAATGTACACATTTTGTGCTCTTGTAGGAAGTAATCACTCTCCCATTTCTGACAAGACATTTGCTATAACTGGGCTAAATAACACACTAACTAGCAAAGAAGATAAACAAATGTACACACGTGGATACAGCTCTAGACTTGATCTCAAAACAAGCGCATGTACTCCCGACCGTGATTGTCATGTTGCATTGAAAGTGGCTAATGTGACGTTGATTCGATCACAATTCCCACAGTAGATGGAAATGTTGATGGTGTTAACTAATGGGGGAAAACTCTAAAAAGTGAAGTTCAATCTTGTGCTTCTCTGAACGGGCTGGTATTTCTTTGCAGCAGTATATGCCATTTAGCAGACACTTTTAGTCCTGGAGGAGCTGCAGTCGGGGGATCTGTAGAGAACATTGCCTGGGTTGGTTGCATAATCATAGTCTTAGGCCTAGACATTGATTTAAAGTGGTAGTTTACTCCAAATACAAATTTGCATGAATTTCCACTTACCATGCCCCTTTGTGTGTGTATGAGAGTTCAATAAGACTGCGCACACAATTTAAAGCTGCAATATGTAACTTTCTTGACAACCCAACCAAATTCACATTAACATGCGAGTTATAGATCTGTCATTCTCATTGAAAGGAAGTCTAAGAAGTGGTCGATCTGTTCTATTTGTGCTATATATATGCTATATATCCTGTACTTAAGTTTATTTTTTGCATCAAACCAAATATTTTTTGTAACTAGCCCAATGAAGACCAAGGCCTGTAGTTTCCAATGGACCCAAATTAATCATAGTGTGCAGAACAAGCAAATAGGTGGGTAGAGCTAAGGACGAGCTAGTGATATCCTATTGGCGCATTCTATCATTTATTTGCATATTTCCGTTAGGGAAGGCCTACTCTGTGAAGTACGCACACAGATAGAACACTGAGACAGATATTTCATTGGGTGTGTAAATGTAAAGCATCCGCTTGCCGTTTTTACTCACTACCAATGAGGTGATGAGAGGAAGCCCAGTGGCCGGCTGTTGTGCCGAAAATCTCCCCCCTGCCAGAATCCCCCCCCCTTCGCGTTCTTCATGCTGCGACTTGCTTGCTAGTTAAGATTTCTGCTCTTCACTCCTTTGTCAGTTCAGCCTACATTTCACTGATTTTAGTAACAGAAAGCATTTTTGTCTGCAGTTTTCGGGTTTGGCTATTTGTTTCAAGTGTAGCTTGTATGGCACCCTGGGCGAACCCCCCCTTCAGTGGGGGGGGCGGCGGATGCCGCCATGGGCAGCTGCCCATGTCACCCGTACCTAAATCCGTTACTGATTTTTGTATTAGTCTATAAATAAATCTCTTTGCCAAAATTCGTCATCTCTCCCATTTCTCATTCGACTAGTATTTTTGAAAGTGTAAGGATAATAATTCAGCCGTAGTTGTTCTGAAATGTTTATTGCTTGCCAACATTTTACTTCTGTCAGGGGGGAGATTTTCGGCACAACACCGGCACGGTGAGAAGATGAAGCGAGATGGATTTTGGCCGACTTTCTGCAAATTTTCTCATCAATGAAACATTTGATCTGTACAGAATATTACATTTTCTGTTTCCAAAACTAGAATCTGAAACAGAGTGGACTGCGTTATGTAGACTTTACCCTTTGCCAAAGTAAAACATTTTGCATTGTTTAGGAGGAGTTCAAGGGCGAATTGAGTTATTGCACACGCGCACCAAAGATTTTGATAACTAACCCAAGACAGACCAGAGACTGTCGTTTCCAATGGGAGCAAATTAATCATGTGCCGGTTTGCATGTGCAACTAATCATGTTGGGCAGAACAATATGCCACTGCCAGTCATTGGGCTTCCTCTCATCACCATATTTGGTAGTGAGAGGAAACTCCAACCTGATGCTTCACATTCATACATAATGTGAAATCAGGATGGAGCGAATAGGTGGAATGGTATCAAATACATCAAACACTGTTCCAGCCCTTTATTATGAGCCGTCCTCCCGTCAGCAGCCTCCACTGGGAGAAATATCTGGCTCATTGTTCTATCTGTGTTCAAACAGCTTAAAATACAATATTTTTGGTTATGGAAAATGTATTTCACAGCGGTTTAGATGGTACAACTTACACTATACTTGCTTGTTTTGTCACGTAAACTGAAATAAGGCAAACTAATAGAATTTTAGCAACCATTAAATGAGTTTTCCATAGTGCATCTTTAACTGCACCGTGTGCATGTGTGTGTTTCAGGGCTCAGTGGACTCTCTGAAAATGGCTCTGGGTGGCTCCATAGCCAAAGCAGGAATCTTGACCGATTGTCCATTTCAGGGTGATACATATTTTCAAAATTCAGGTACAATCTTTGTATTAATATACCTTTATTTTGCCTAGGTAAGTCAGTTAAGAACAAATTATTATTTTCAATGACACCCTAGGAACAGTGGGTTAGCTGCCTTGTTCAGGGGCAGAACAAAATGTTTCACCTTGTAAGCTGAGGGATTTGATCTTCTAACCTTTTGATTACTAGTCCAACTCTCTAACCACTAGGATACCTGCCACTCCATGTGTTTATGGTATACAACCATAAACACATGCAAATGATCCTCATAGTCATTTATTATAATGTATATAATGCCACTGTATATATACTTTTTGTTTTCTTTTGTTCTACTGTATTATCAACTGTATGTTTTGTTTATTCCATGTGTAACTCTGTGTTGTTGTATGTGTCGAATTGCTGCGCTTTATCTTGGCCAGGTCGCAGTTGAGAACTTGTTCTCAACTAGCCTACCTGGTTAAATAAAGGTGAAATAAATAAAAAATAATGTTGTGTTCACTTCAGCCTCGGAAACACAGACCTAGGAGCAACAGCACTAGGTCTGGGATTAATGACGGATTGTCATGGTAACTTCGAAAAGGGGTAAAAAAAATCCGGGGAAGGTCCTCTTCAGACAGACAACTCTCCAAACAAATCCCAAGGAAGACGTTTGCAGGAAAAACCTTTGTAGTGGTTTTAGTGAAGGTAGTTGTTTCAGACTAGGGAAATGCACTCATAAAAAATTACCTCCGTGATCTCTATCTTGCTAGCTACTGTACTACTTTGTGTCCGGGGGATGTTCAAGCTAGGGCAACAGGTGCATAAGGCAGTGATGTAGGAAGCCAGAAGTCCCAACTCCGCCCTTTCCTCTCTGCCAAATTGACGTGTATTACTTACAGATGTGTAAGCTGGAACATTGGTACATTTTGGGAGGCAACCCGTCTAAATAGAGAGACTGTTACCTGTTACCGTACGGTGGGACTCATTGGATTAATAGAAGCTGATCTCGGCACTGTATTCTTATCACTTTAATCCCCTCTAGTGGTGAGACAACATAAATAACATAGAAATGTCATACTGGTTGTTCTTTTTTAATCTCATTACAAGTTGGTCTATTTTCAGCATGACCATTTGAATGCCAGGGGTGTTTACAGGTAGTATGTGAGAGGCATTGTTAGGAATAGCATATCAAGATAACTAGACTGTGATGTGTTGTGATTAAAGTGGACCTTTCTGTCTCCATAGCTGGTGCCGATGTCAATGCCATTCTGGGTGAGTATCAATCAGAAAAATTCTGGTTTATCAACCTTCCCCTACCCAAATGCTAACTAACAGTTATAGCTACCGGTATAATGCTATCATTTACTTTAAATGTTTCCCTGTGCTTATGTTCTAATGGTTGGACATCTCTGTGTCAGGTGACCATACCAAGGCTTTGATTGGCCAGCTGATCATCTTCAACCAGATCCTGGGTGAACTCCGAGAGGACATCAGGGAACAGGTAAGAGAGCGAGGGGCGGGGGGTGGCACAGGAGGAAGTGACAGTGATTCACGTATTGTCTTATCATCAGGTGAATGATAATGGCAAGGGAAAGTAATCAACATTTTAAAATGAATAGATTTGCTAGATAGTTTATCAAAGCCTAAGTCAGATACCCCATTGAGTGTATTAGGAGTTGAGAAATAAAGTTTAAATTATTAGAAAGACGATACTGCATTATCCCCTTTTCTACTATAGGTATGTCATAAAGAAAAGATTCGCTTTATTCATTAAATAAACGTGACATTTTCCACTGAAAAATAAATAAATAAAAAAGAAGACCTTCCAGTGGACAAATACCCTTGTTCTCGAGAGTAACTACAGTATACGTACAAATACAGTTTAAAAAATGAGACATTTCTGGTGACTGATGTATGTTTGTGATCTTCACAGGTGAAGGAGATGTCTCTGATTAGGAACACCATTCTGGAGTGCCAAGCGTGTGGTGAGTGCTTGAAGAGCAGCACTATACTAAGGCTGGGACTTAGTGTATGAAACAGAGGGGATAAAGTAAAGAAAAGGTCAACAAAAATAGATGAGAAGCACAGGAAATCAACAGAGAGATATATTGAAATCTATTAAATACTTTAGCTGTGTTTGATTGGTCTTGCCTGGCACAATGCAACCAATGGAAAAGTCCCTTAAAAAGGCAATTCACTGCCTTGGGTTCGCGCCCAGGCTCTGTCGTAAAAAAAAAAAAAAGGCAATTCACTGTAAAAAAGGAGAGCTCCCCGCCACTGTTTCGGTAATAAGCTGAGCGATGGGGCTGGAGAAATGTAACCACTCTCAAATTCATAGACAGAGCTATGGATGGAAGGACTGACCATCCATGATGTCAAAATTATAGTTTTAACTATATTTTGAGGCTACAGTTTTTGTTTACATTTACTTTGTTTACACCATGCACCTGGACACCTTGGTTAGCGTACACTGCGCCCAGCCCGCCACAGGAGTCGCTGGTGTAACACAAGCTTATTGGTTCTGATGGGCTACGACAGTTGAACTAAGCTTACAAGGCATTTATAAGGGCTATTCTTCAAGAATCAATGGGTACATAATCATTCATTTATACGTAAAAAAAAAAAAATGCAAACCCTGCCCGTATGCACTCTGTGCAGGCTTGAAGGCATACTGAAAAATGTCTAATCCTATTTTGAACGCTGGTCTGGTATGTTCTATGTCTTTGTTAACCAGGCTTCCACGAGCCTCACTCTCGCTGCGAGCCCAACCTCTGCTATAAGGGTGTTCCCTGTACAGAGACCCGGGAGTACCCAGGCTATCGTTGTGGTGCCTGCCCAGAAGGCATGACGGGGAATGGCACCCACTGCCAGGACATTGACGAGGTATTCTAAGGGTTCTATTTCTTGAGCACCAAAAAATGATAGCATGATATTTCCTTAACATTCTTGGGTTAAAAGCTTTGTAGCTAAGGTGGCACACGATTTCTCTCGACAACCCAGCTGCAAGAGAATAACAATTAGAAAATTGATGTTTGGCGGGCCAGCCTTCATTAAGTGAAGCACTTTGCAGTGCGAAAATAACACGAATACAATGACATTTGTGTTGTTACGTTCTGTTTCTCTCTGTCTCTATGTCTAAGTGTGCCGTAGCCCGGCCCTGTTTCTCGCCCGAGGGGTGCGTAAACACGGCCAAGGGCTTCACCTGTGAACCCTGTCCCGTCGGCTTCTCAGGATCCCTCCTCAGTGGGGTTGGGGTGGAGTTTGCCAAGAGCCACAAGCAGGTCTGACCAACATAAGACCCCCTGCTTCTCACACACACCCACATACAAACATAAACATTGTGCGCCTACACACACACACACACACACATACACACGGGAGCCTTGCAAATGCATGCCATGCACACACACCATCACTATTGACACCTCTTCTCACCCACTGTATGGATGTGCACCGTGCCAAAGTGATTGCCTTTATGGCCATGATGTATTGTCCTTAAATTGTTGTCTCTGTAGGAGTGCACAGATGTGGATGAGTGTGCTGACCTCTCCAACACCTGCGTCCCCAACTCTGTCTGCATCAACACAGAGGTCAGTAGAGGAAAGGGAGTCAGAGGTTTCTAAAGTAAAGATTTACCACTTAAAGAAATACACAATTTTCTCTCCCCCTGCCTCTCTCCCCTTCTGTCTCCCCCAACTCCCTC
Source organism: Oncorhynchus clarkii lewisi (assembly GCF_045791955.1). Classification (NCBI taxonomy): domain Eukaryota; kingdom Metazoa; phylum Chordata; class Actinopteri; order Salmoniformes; family Salmonidae; genus Oncorhynchus; species Oncorhynchus clarkii. The sequence continues at coordinate 43,014,284 of NC_092164.1, forward strand.
CTTCATCTCTCCCTCTCACCCTTCCTCTCTCTCCCTCCCCCCTTTACCCTCCTGTCCCTCTCCCCCCTCAGGGCTCGTTCAGGTGTGGTCTGTGTAAGGAGAGCTTTGTGGGCAACCAGACGGTGGGCTGTTTCCTGCGGAGGTCCTGTGCCACGCTGGGCTTCAACCCCTGTGACGTCAACGGCCACTGTGTCATAAAGGGTGCTGCCGAGGTCTCCTGCAAGGTAAGACACATATAGCACATCTCAATAGGCAAAAAAAAAAGGAAGTTGTTGAAGCGATAGTTCACCCAAATGACAAAAGGACACATTGGTTTCCTTACCCTGTAATCAGTGTATGGATAGTGTATGCTTTGGTCTAGTTCCCTAGCACTGTTTCCACATGCTAATGTTTTAGTACCAGGGAAACTAAACCAAAGCATGGATTGCTGTCATACCTTGTCCATACACTGTTTAAAGAGTAAGGAAACCAAAATACAATTTTTTATTTGGGTGAACTATCTCTTCAATATCTTTTTAGCAACTAGACAAATCACCAAAATATGACATATTTCCCTAAATGTATTGTCATGGAAAAGACGTCTTTATCTGGTTGTAACAGAAACCAGTTGGTTGTAATCTGGCTATACAGTATCACATCATTAAGAAATCATGTTCCAATTGTTTACTACTTAGTATATTCTCTCTGAATATCTCTTCCAGTGTAATGTGGGCTGGGCAGGAAATGGGTATACGTGTGGTCCAGACACAGACAGCGACGGCTACCCCGACCAGCCTCTCCCCTGCATAGACAATGACTATCACTGTCGAGCTGTAAGCCTGTTCCAAACACACACACACACACACACACACACACACACACACACACACACACACACACACACACACACACACACACACACACACACAAAATGTCTTACTTGCCCTAAAAATGATGTGTTGTGTTCGCTGTGCAGGACAATTGTGTGAACACACCCAACTCTGGCCAGGAAGACGCAGACGGAGATGGTATAGGTGACCAGTGTGATGAAGATGCGGACGGAGATGGAATCCAGAACGTGGAGGTCAGTCTAGCCTTGTATTCTGTCAGTGCGGGGTAATGTTCACTAAGCAAAACGGAATCTCCCTGACTCCACTTCCCACTATTTTGTGTTTCCTCTTTGTTTTTCTAGGACAACTGCCGTCTGGTCCCCAACAAGGACCAACAGAACTCTGATACAGACTCATATGGGGACGCGTGTGACAACTGCCCCAATGTTCCCAATGGCAGCCAGAAGGACACCGACGGAAACGGGGCTGGCGACACCTGTGACAATGACATTGATGGGGATGGTAGGCTATGGATCGCTTATGACAGGGCTATTCAATTACTGTCCCACAAGGACCAAATTACTGCTGTTTTTTCCCCCCACCTGGTAGTTCATTGATTGATTCATTGTATTGATTGTGTTCCTTGTCTGATTTAGTTCCTGATTAGAGGGAGAGAATGGAAAACCTAAGTGTTTCAGTCCTGCAGGGTAGCATTGCTGATATAGGATCACTTTTGTCTTTCAGATCATAATGAATAAGAGTATATGAACAGGGAGGACTTAATCCTAGATCATCAGCACTTTTACTCTGAGACGCTTTGTGAATACGGACCCAAGACCGTAATTCAATCGCTCATCTTCCTCCTTCTCATCCTCTCGCCAGGTATCCCAAACGTGCTGGACAACTGTCCCAAGATGCCCAACCCTATGCAGACGGACCGTGACGGGGATGGAGTGGGAGACGCATGTGACAGCTGCCCAGAAGTCAATGACCCCTTGCAGGTCAGAGGTCAAGAATACAGTTCTTAGAGCTGAAATAAAAATATTGTTTATTGAGGAAATCTTTGAAATGTCTTTTCTCCATTCAGTCTGACATGGACAATGACCTGGTGGGAGATGTGTGTGACACCAACCAGGATATGTGAGTGATCCTACTAGTTTTCTGGTTTAGGGGGCTTCAGAACCAGATAACAACCCAAAAATGACCCCTTTACCTGGTTGTTATCTGGTTATATCTCCAGATGACAACCAGGCTGAACCAGGTAAAGCTGTCTTTTTATTGTCATTAAAAAGATATGTATAAAATACATCATTTTACAATAAGTATATAAACTGACCATGACACGTCTTTCTTCTTCTCAATGCAGTTAAGCCTAAACCACACCCCGTTACTCAGAGGGGCGTTCTACAACGCTTTGAGCACTCTCCAAGTCTCCAAGTCTGGAAGTGAATATCACGTAGCGCGAAATTTCACTGATTAATAACATTTGCCCGTGTACTTCAAGATTGAAAAATATAATAAGATAATGTCATGGGAGCGAGCTAGCCACTGACGTCCCTTAACGCTCCATGACAGATTCAATGGCTGTAGCATAGCGTATTCGACAGAATGATTAGCTAATAAATATTTGAGAAATGATGAACAATAAGCATATGCTTTTACCTGATAATAGACTGCTACTAATAATGTAACAACTTCAAATACCGAGCTAGTAACATTAAGTAGCCTAGGTTAACTTGGCTGACCTTCAATTGAGGGAACTCAGCAGAGTTCTCTGAGACATTTTTACAACTCATTGAAACTCTGAAAATAAATACATTGGCAAATGTTTCCAAACATGATAATAATAGGCCTGCATTACGGTAGGCAGCTAATTTTTCAATGACACTTTCCTTCCCTTGGAAGGTCACTGTCTCTGCGCTGATCGCCTGTGAGTGAGACAATGCTAGCTAGCCAATGGGAGTGTAGTAGAACGCCCCTCTGAATAACGGGGCGTGGTTTTGGTTTAACTGTGTTGGGAAAAAGAAAGACCATGACGTTGAAAAATACGTCAGGCTGACATCATTTCAACCAGTCTTGCCTGCTGGGTCAATGAGCCTGTTTCTAATGTCCCTGTCTTGTCCTCATGTGTCAAGGGATGGGGACGGCCACCAGGACTCCAGGGACAACTGTCCAGACGTCCCTAACAGCTCTCAGCTGGACTCAGACAACGACGGCATCGGCGACGAATGCGACGATGACGACGACAACGATGGCATTCCAGATGCTGGACCTCCAGGGCCGGATAACTGCCGGCTCATCCCCAACCCCAGCCAGACAGACACTGACAGTATGGAAGGAGTCACAGTGAAATAAATGCTTTGTAGCCCAGTCTTAACAGGATTAAAGGCCCAATCTGTTACTTTACTTTCCAGACACGCAGAGAAATTGGAAATTAAAGTTAGATTAGAATTTCATATTCTGTTTTAAATGTTTTGGAATTTTATTGGCCTGCTGACAAAGTACCACAGGGACCTATGTATGTTTGTCCTAAAATATACTGTATGTCATACCAGAGTAACCTATTTCTCTCTATACTCCCATCCCCATCGGTGTTCTCAGAGTGGTATATTTTGTGTTTTGATCTCTCCCTCTGTCCCCCTTGTCCAATCAGGAAATGGCATTGGTGACATGTGCGAGAATGACTTTGACAATGACTCAGTGATAGACTTGATTGACGTGTGTCCAGAGAGCGCTGAGGTCACAATGACCGACTTCAGAGCCTATCAGACGGTCATCCTGGACCAGGAGGGCGAAGCCCAAATCGACCCCAACTGGATAGTGCTCAATCGGGTGACCATTTGGAATATTCCTAGATAGAAAACAAACATTACATTGTATGTACTTTAATTAATTAAGAATTGTTCTGGAATTTTGTTTTAGGGTATGGAAATTGTTCAAACCATGAACAGTGACCCTGGTTTGGCCATAGGTAAGTCTGTAAACCTCCTTCTGTCGCTCTGTGTATCTTTATGTCTTTCTTTCCTCCTTCCCCTGTCTTTATCCCACTTTCTCTCAGTTTTAAATGAAGCTGTATCAAGAAAGAGCATGACAAGTCAAGTATCTCTCTCTCCCTCCACCTGATCCCCACCAGGCATCACAGCCTTTAACGGGGTAGACTTTGAGGGGACGTTCCACATCAACACGGCCACGGACGATGACTATGTGGGCTTCATCTTCAGCTACCAGGACTCGTCCAGCTTCTACGTGGTCATGTGGAAACAGATGGAGCAGACCTACTGGCAGTCGCTGCCTTTTAGGGCCATGGCCCAGCCAGGCCTGCAACTGAAGGTGGGGGACACAGAAAACTGCATCTGTTGGCTTTAAAGGGACATTACACTCCAACATCAAACGTGTGTCAGATGTTTTCAGACCTTCAAAGTTGTCTTATGTCAATAGGAGTACACATCCCACCTCCATCATGTTGTGTTGTTCCAGCTACATGCCTCAACTTCAAATGTAATAGATATTAGATTACCACAGCCAAACACTTGACTTTACTCTTTCTGCTCTACAGGCAGTTAAGTCACGTACGGGTCCCGGTGAATACCTCCGTAATGCCCTGTGGCACACGGGCGACACCCCGGGTGAGGTCACCCTGCTGTGGAAGGACCCCAGGAATGTGGGCTGGAGGGACAAGACATCTTACCGTTGGCACCTCAGCCACCGCCCGCAGGTGGGCTACATCAGGTGAGCAAAACATCAGAGGGCATTACAGCCACAAATGCTCTACTCCTAGTTGTATTCTCCTGCCAATGCACTTCATCATCACAAATGTTCCTCACTGTTTAATTGAGCCGTTTTCTGTATAGAGATAGATCTATAGCTCTTTATGGCTATCTGTATATAATTCAGATTATGCACTGAATGTACAAAGCATTAGGAACACTATCCTCATATTGAGTTGCACCCCTTTCCCATCAGAACAGCCTCTATTCGTCGGGGCATGGACTTTACAAGGTGCTGAAAGCGTTCCACAGGGATACTGGCCCATGTTGACTCCAATGCTTCACACAGTTGTGTCAAGCTGGCTGGATCTCTGCTCCGAATATCTTGATCCATCTCATCCCACAGAGATCTGGTGACTGGGCAGGCCACTGCAGTAAGCTGAATTCACTGTCACCTTTGTGGAACCATTTCTGGACAATCCTATCCTTGTGGCATGGGACATTATCCTGCTAAAGAAATCCATTCACAGATGGACACTCTCCTGCTATTAAGGGATGAATCTGATTGTCAATGATGTTCAGATATCATGTGGCATTCAAACGTTGCTCCACTTTTATCTAGGGGCCCAATGTGTGCCATGAAAACGCACCCCACACCACCACATTACCACCACCAGCCTGCAATGTTGACACGAGCCATGATGGAAACATGTACTGGTTTTCTCCATACCCTAGTCCTCCCATCAGCGTGAAACAACAGGAACTGGGATTCTCCATTGTCCAGTGTTTTTGTTCCTTAGCCCACTGCAACCACAGTTTATTGTCTTTTTCTGAAAGAAGTGGAACTCTGTAAGGTTGTTGGTTGCCATTCACCATTCGTGTCAAGGTACGACGAATTGTGCATTCTTTTATGGGTCTTTGGGCACCAATGTTATACTGGACTGTAGCCCGTCTATTGCACAATTTGTGTCAGCCTCCTTTGTCCTCTTTAATAAATGACTTGTCGTTGGCTGGATGTCCTTTGGGTGGTGAACCATCCTTGATACACACAGGAAACTGTTGAGAGTGAAAAACCCAGCAGCGTTGCAGTTCTTAACATACTCAAACCAGTGCGTCTGGCACCTACAACCATAACCGTTTCAAAGGCAATCTTTTGTCTTGACCATTCACCCTCTAACAGATGACATCAATAAGGGATCATAGCTTTCACCTAGATTCACCTGGTCAACCTATATCAGGGAAAGAGCAGGTGGTTTGTACACTCAGTGTATAGAGAGATCATTGTGTATACCCATGTCACAGGGTGAGGCTGTATGAAGGCATGACATTGGTGGCAGACTCTGGCGTGGTGGTGGACACCTCAATGAGGGGCGGGAGGCTGGGCGTCTTCTGCTTCTCCCAGGAGCAAATCATCTGGTCCAACCTGGGCTATCGCTGCAACGGTACGTCAACGCTCTCAGAATATCATTTTCTTGAATTTGAATTTAACCTGGCTACGTTATAATATTTCTTTCTATCTTTTTCCATCAGATACTGTACCAGAGGACTATGAGTTCTACCGCAAGCAGATGCACATCAGGGTGTGACTGAGCCTAGCACAGCATCTGTGCAGATACACACCATCACCTGTGCCTTCGCTGTATCTTGTGTGTGTGTGTATGGTTGTGTGTGTGTGTGTTTTAAGGTACATTGACTTTAATGTGGGGCTCTTTCTGTCTTTAGCCCCCACAACGACCTTACAGGTTGGTCAAGTCAAGAGTTTAAGATTGTTTGACAACATTAAAGCTTTTATTATTATTATATAAAATGATGAATGAAAGCTACTTTTAAGGAATTAGGATCGTGAAATCCTAAGGTACATGACTGTGTATAAGGGAAAATTAAATACATATGTTTGAAAAGTGTCAAATCCTACTCTTAGACTTAAACTGAGCATCATAAAGGTTTCAGACTCACAGTTGACGTCACATTACACACCACTGAATCCACTGTTAAATTGTACAATATTTGTCATGATGAAGTTTATAAGGAATTTTATAATTGTTATTTTTATGAGGATCATCGAGACAGACCTATGTGGAAGCCTGTGAGAAACCAATTGCATGATAATAAACATCCAAATATATATATATATCTTTTTTAAATATTTTTTACTGAGTGTTTGCATGTAAACCATAATACTAGATCTCGCCAACCCAACATATGCATAAGGTTCATTGGCTACATTTACACAGGAGGGCGAGAAAAAGAGAGACTGGGGAAAAGCAGGAGCTGAGACAAAATGCTGGTTGACTTGACAAACAAGACAAACTGGCAGCAGACAAACAGAGAACACAGGGGATAATGGGGAAGATGGGTGACACCTTGAGGGGGGTGGAGACAATCACAAAGACGGATGAAACAGATCCCTCCTCTAGGGACGCCACCTGGCGTCCTACCTGGGCACAGCGGGGTGTCAGCATTGGAACTCAGAGATGAGGCCTGGGTCCAGGATGTCCCTAGCGGAGACCCAGCACCTCTCCTCCAGGCCATAACCCTCCCAGTCAACCAGGTACTGGAAATCCCTGCCCGGAGGTCGAACCTTCAGGAGCCGTCTCATCATGTACACCGGTCGGCTCCCATGGTCTCAATTAAGGCGTTCAATAATTAGTTGCATGTCATGATTTACTCACTTTTTTCATTCTGTTACAATTCACCACAAGCACTGTTACAACTAACCCAGACTATGGGGTAAATTGTTACACTTCACTCCTTGTATTTAAGACAACACCGTGCATTTGCAATTTGATTTGCATATATAGTAACAACACCAAGTTGTAAAGGACAGATGTAGGTTGTTTGTATCACGTTTTGAATACACTACCATAAACGATCTCTGAGAAACTAATGAAAAGGTGGAATGTGTTACAACCATCCCCGGTCTCCTCTACACGCCTCATCATAGCTACCCACCCCTCCTCTTCTTTTTGTTGGAACTTTTTCAATTATACTCAAGACACACACATTTTAGATGCTTTTCACTGACAGCCGCAACTCAATCAGCTATAAGCGTGCTGCCCAAATTGCAGGATTCCTAAATAGGCATAAGCCTACACCACAGGAGGTTGGTGGCACATTAGTTGGGGAGAATGGGCTCGTGGTAATGAGTGGAATGGTATAAAATACATCAAACACATGGTTTCCAGGTGTTTGATGACAGTCCATTTGCGCCATTGCGGCCATCATCATGTATCTGTTCTCCCCTCAGCAGCCTCTTGTGGCTGCTGAGCTAATGATCTGAGCCAATGATCATCTGTGGCTAAGTCATGCTCTCTGGTGAAGTATTAAGATGATTTTTATTTAGACAGGTGTAATTATATAATTTTGGCAAAACATTTATACTGAACAAAAATATAAAAATGTAACACGTAAATTATTGTTCCTATGTTTCATGAGCTGAAATAAGAGAAGTGTGCTCTTCACGGATGAATCCTGGTTTCAACTGTACCAGGCAGATGGCAGACAGCATGAATGGCATTGTGTATGCAAGCAGTTTGCTGATGTCAGCGTACACAGTGCCCCATGGTGGAGGTGGGGTTATGGTACGGGCAGGCATAAGTTACGGACAAGGTACACAATTGCATTTTATCGATGGAAATTTCAATCCACAGAGGTACCGTGATGAGATCCTGAGGTCTATTATCGTGCCATTCACCCGCTTCTACCTTTTAAGGTACAGTTGGAAGTCGGAAGTTCACATACACTTAAGTTGGAGTCATTAAAACTTGTTCTTGTCACAACCTGGTCAAAGTATTTTGTGTTTATCTTTATTTATTTGGTCAGGCCAGGGTGTGGCATGGGTTTTTGTATGTGGTGTGTATTTATGGGGATTGTAGCTAGTGGTGTGTTCTAGCTAAGTCTATGGCTGTCTGAAGTGGTTCTCAATCAGAGGCAGGTGTTTATCGTTGTCTCTGATTGGGAACCATATTTAGGCAGTCATATTCTTTGAGTTTGTCGTGGGTGATTGTCCTTAGTGTCATTGTTCTGTGTTAGGTTACACAAGTATAGGCTGTTTCGGTTTTCGTTAAGTTTATTGTTTTGGTAGTGTTTGTGTTTAGTGTGTTTCTTCATTAAACATGGATTGCAATAGACATGCCGCATTTTGGTCCGACTCTCCTTCACATCAAGAAAACCGTTACAGAATCACCCACCACAAAGGGACCAAGCAGCGTGTCAACAGGCAAGAACAGCCCAAAGTGGAGTACAGTATGGACTATACTTCTTGGGAGGAGATAGACAGGTGGGCGGTCGACCCAGGGAGAGTGCCGGAGCCCGCCTGGGATTCGATGGAGCAGTGCGCGGAAGGATATAGGAGAATGGAGTTTGCGAAGCAAGCAAGGCGGCGCGGACGGAGGCCCCATAGTCAGCCCCAAAAATTTATTGGGGGGGGGGCTCAGGGAGAGTGTGGCAGAGTCAGGAGCCAGACCTGAGCCAACTCTCCCTGTTTATCGTGAGGAGCCAAGGAGGAGACCAGAACCAGAGCCGGTGTTGGAGGTGAGCGAAACAGAGACTGTGAAGGAGTTAATGGGGAAATTGGAGGAGAGAGAAATGAGGGAGTTGCTGTGTTGGTGTTTTAAACATGGAATTCGCCCGACGGAGCGTGTCGGGGATTTGATGGCACCTGGGTCAGCGCTCCATACTCGTCCTGAGGTGCGTGTTAGTCGGCTGGTGAAGATGGTGCCAGTCTCACGTACCAGGCCTCCTGTGCACCTCCCTAGCTTTGCACGTCCTGTGCCAGCACCGCTCTCAAGATCTCCAGTACGCCTTCACGGTCTAACCCATCCTGTGCCACCTCCACACCCCAGCCCTCCGGTAGCAGCTCCCCGCACCAGGCTTCCTGTGCGTGTCCTCGGCCCAGTACCACCAGTGCCAGCACCACGCATCAGGCCTACAGTGCGCCTCGCCTGTCCAGCGCTGTCGGAGCCCTTCTCCTCTCCAGCGCTGTCGGAGTCTCCCGCCTGTTTAGCGCTGTTAGAGCCTTCCTTCTCTACAGCGCTGCCGGAGTCTCCCGCCTGTTCAGAACTGCCAGTTAGCATAGAGCTGCCAGTTAGCATAGAGCTGCCAGTTAGCATAGAGCTGCCAGTTAGCATAGAGCTGCCAGTTAGCATAGAGCTGCCAGTCTGCAAGGAGCTGCCAGTCTGCAAGGAGCTGCCAGTCTGCAAGGAGCTGCCAGTCTGCAAGGAGCTGCCAGTCTGCAAGGAGCCGCCAGAGCTGCCTGTCTGCAGGATGCCGCCAAAGCTGCCAGTCTGCAAGGAGCCGCCAGAGCTGCCAGTCTGCAAGGAGCCGCCAGAGCTGCCAGTCAGCATGGAGCAGCCAGGGCCGCCAGTCAGCATGGAGCAGCCAGGGCCGCCAGTCAGCATGGAGCAGCCAGGGCCGCCAGTCAGCATGGAGCAGCCAGGGCCGCCAGTCAGCATGGAGCAGCCAGTCAGCATGGAGCAGCCAGTCAGCATGGAGCAGCCAGAGCAGCCAGTCAGCATGGAGCAGCCAGAGCAGCCAGTCAGCATGGAGCAGCCAGAGCAGCCAGTCAGCATGGAGCAGCCAGAGCTGCCAGTCAGCATGGAGCAGCCAGTCAGCATGGAGCAGCCAGAGCTGCCAGTCAGCATGGAGCAGCCAGTCAGCATGGAGCAGCCAGAGCTGCCAGTCATCATGGAGCTGCCAGTCATCATGGAGCAGCCAGTCAGCATGGAGCTTACAGATCTGCCAGTCGACCAGACTCTTCCAGATCTGCCAGTCGACCAGACTCTTCCAGATCTGCCAGTCGACCAGACTCTTCCAGATCTGCCAGTCGACCAGACTCTTCCAGATCTGCCAGTCGACCAGACTCTTCCAGATCTGCCAGTCGACCAGACTCTTCCAGATCTGCCAGTCGACCAGACTCTTCCAGATCTGCCAGTCGACCAGACTCTTCCAGATCTGCCAGTCGACCAGGATCTGCCAGTCAGCCAGGATCTGCCGAAACCACCAGCCAGCCTGGATCTGGTAGATTCATCAACCTGCCTGAACTTCCTCTCACTCCTGAACTTCCTCTCACTCCTGAACTTCCTCTCACTCCTGAACTTCCTCTCACTCCTGAGCTTCCTCTCACTCCTGAGCTTCCCCTCAGTCCCGAGCTGCCCCTCAGTCCCGAGCTGCCCCTCAGTCCCGAGCTGCCCCTCAGTCCCGAGCTGCCCCTCAGTCCCGATCTGCTCCTCAGTCCAGTGGGGTTCTGGGTGAGGACTACTAGGCCATGGTCGGCGGCGAGGGTGGACTATCCAGGGACGCGAGGAGAAGGGACTAAGACATTGATTGAATGGGGTCCACGTCCCGCGCCGGAGCCGCCACCATGGACAGACGCCCACCCGGACCCTCCCTATTGTTTTGAGGTGCGTTCGGGAGTCCGCACCTTAGGGGGGGGGTTCTGTCACAACCTGGTCAAAGTATTTTGTGTTTATCTTTATTTATTTGGTCAGGCCAGGGTGTGGCATGGGTTTTTGTATGTGGTGTGTATTTATGGGGATTGTAGCTAGTGGGGTGTTCTAGCTAAGTCTATGGCTGTCTGAAGTGGTTCTCAATCAGAGGCAGGTGTTTATCGTTGTCTCTGATTGGGAACCATATTTAGGCAGTCATATTCTTTGAGTTTGTCGTGGGTGATTGTCCTTAGTGTCATTGTTCTGTGTTAGGTTACACAAGTATAGGCTGTTTCGGTTTTCGTTAAGTTTATTGTTTTGGTAGTGTTTGTGTTTAGTGTGTTTCTTCATTAAACATGGATTGCAATAGACATGCCGCATTTTGGTCCGACTCTCCTTCACATCAAGAAAACCGTTACAGTTCTTCAACCACTCCACAAATTTCTTGTTAACAAACTATAGTTTTGGCAAGTCGGATAGGACATTTACTTTGTGCATGACAAGTAATATTTCCAACAGCTGTTTACAGACAGATTATTCCACTTAAAATTCACTGTATCACAATTCCAGAAGTTTACATACATTAAGTTGACTGTGTGTCACGCTCATCAAAATGATTGGACCAAGGCACTTCGTGCATAGAGTTCCACATATTTTAATAAATAGAAACTCACCAAACAAAACAAACACACAAGCAAGCAAGCACAAACGAAATGTGGAGCCACTGGTGTGCACCCTGGAAACTCTCTGTAGACAAGATCCCACAAAGGGGAAATGGCTGCCTAAATATGATCACCTATCAGAGACAATGATAAACAGCTGTCTCTGATTGGGAACCATACCAGGCCAACATAAACCATTAATCACCTAGATGACCCACCCTAGTCACTATCACACCCCAACCAACAGTGAATAAACAGGGTGTGACACTGTGCCTTTAAACAGCTTGGAAAATTCCAGAAAATGATGTCATGGTTTTAGAAGCTTCTGATAGTCTACTTGAAATCATTTGAGTCAATTTGAGGTGTACCTGTGGATGCCTACCTTCAAACTCAGTGCCTCTTTGCTTGAAATCATGGGAAAATCAACAGAAATCAGCCAAGACCTCAGAAAAAAAAGTCTGGTTCATCCTTGGGAGCAATTTCCGAACGCCTGAAGGTACCACGTTCATCTGTACAAACAATAGTACGCAAGTATAAACAACATTGGACCATGCAGCCGTCATACCACTCAGGAAGGAGACGCATCATGTCTCCTAGACATGAACGTACTTTGGTGCGAAATGTGCAAATCAATCCCAGAACAACAGCAAAGGACCTTGTGAAGATGCTGGAGGAAAAAGGTACAAAAGTATCTATATCCACAGTAAAACGATTCCTATATAGAAACAACCTGAAAGGCCGCTCAGCAAGGAAGAAGCCACTGCTCCAAAACCGCGATAAAAAAGCCAGACTACGGTTTGCAACTGCACATGGGGAGAAATATCGTACTTTTTGGAGAAATGTCCTCTGGTCTGATGAAATAAAAATAGAACTGTTAGGCCATAAGGACCATCCTTATGTTTGGAAGAAAAAGGGGGAGGCTTGCAAGCCAAAGAACACCATCCTAACCGTGAAGCAAGGGGTGGCAGCATCATGTTGTGGAGGTGCTTTGCTGCAGGAGGGACTGGTGCACTTCACAAAATAGATGGCATCATGAGGGAGGAAAATAATGTGGATATATTGAAGCAACATTTCAAGGCATCAGTCAGGAAGTTAAATCTTGGTCGCAAATGGACAATGACAAATGGCTTAAGGACAACAAAGTAAAGGTATTGGAGTGGCCATCACAAAGCCCTGACCTCAATCCTATAGAAAATGTGTGGGCAGAACTGAAAAAGTGTGTGCGAGCTAGGAGTCCTACAAACCTGACTCAGTTATACCAGCTTTGTCAGGAGGAATGGGCCAAAATTCACCCAACTTATTGTGGGAAGCTTGTGGAAGGCTACCCGAAACGTTTGACTCGAGTTAAACAATTTCAAGGCAATGCTACCAAATACTAATTGAGTGTATGTAACCTTCTGACCCACTGGGAATGTGATGAAAGAAATTAAATCTGAAATAAAACATTCTCTCTACTATTATTCTGACATGTCACATTCTTAAAATAAAGTGGGGATCCTAACTGACCTAAGACCATTTTTACTAGGATTAAATGTCAGGAATTGTGAAAAACTGAGTTTAAATGTATTTGGCTAAGGTGTATGTAAACTTCCGACTTCAACTATATCTGTGACTAACATATGAATATCTCAAATCAAATTGTGTTGGTCACATACACATGGTTAGCAGATGTTATTGCGAGTGTAGCAAAATGCTTGTGCTTGTAGTTCTGACAGTGCAGTAATATCTAACAAGTAGTCTAACAATTCCACAACAACTACCTAATACACACAAATCTAAGTAAAGGGATGGAATAAGAATATATACATATAAACATATGGCTGAGCAATGTTCGAGTGGCATAGGCAAGATGCAATAGATGGTATAAAAATACAGTACATACATATGGGATGATTAATGCAAGATATGTAAACATTATTAAAGTAGCAGTATTAAAGTGGCCAATTATTTCAAGTCTTATGTAGGCAACAGCCTCTGTGTTAGCGACAGCTGTTTAACAGTCTGATGGCATTTAGATTGAAAAGTAACTTCTGTCTCTCGGTCCCAGTTTTGATGCACCTGTACTGACCTCGCCTTCTGGATGGTAGCAGATTAAACAGACAGTGGTTCGGGTGGTTGTTGTCCTTGTTGATCTTGTTGGCCTCTCTGTGACAACAGGTGCTGTAGGTGTCCTAGAGGGCAGGTAGTTTTCCCCCAGTGATGCGTTGTGCAGACCGCACCACCCTCAAACCCTTTGGTTGTGGGCGGTGCAGTTGCCATTCCAGGCGGTGATACAGCCGACAGGATGTTCTCAATTGTGCATCTATAAAGGTTTGTGAGGGTTTTAGGTGACAAGACAAATTTCTTCAGCCTCCTGAGGTTGAAGAGGCGCTGTTGCGCCTTCTTCACCACACTGTCTGTGTGGGTGGATCATTTCAGTTTGTCCCTGATGTGTACGCCGAGGAACTTAAAACTTTCCACCTTCTCCACTGCTGTCCGTCAGTCTTGAAGTCCCCGATCATCTCCTTTGTTTTGTTGACATTGAGTGAGAGGTTGTTTTCCTGACACCACACTCCGAGTGCCCTCACTTGCATTACAGTTACATGATTACATGATGGTTTTAATAGTCACAGTGGGTACAACATCTCCAATGCACTTCCTTATAAACTCTCTCACCGAATCAGAGTATACATCAATATTATTCTCTGAGGCTACCCTTAACATATCCCAGTCCGTGTGATCAAACCAATCTTGATACATGGATTCAGACCAGCGTTGAATAGTTCTTGTCACAGGTACATCCTGTTTGAGTTTCTGCCTATAAGGTCAGGAGGAACAAAATGGAGTCGTGGTCAGATTTACCGAAAGGAGGTCGGGGGAGTGCCTTGTATACGTTAGGGGAAGCCACCATCCTAATAGTGCACTGTGCACACGCCAGCCAACATTCCTTTCTGATTTGCAAGAGGCTGAAATCAGAGTTCTGTATATAATGATGAGATGCTCATGTCTCCGCCCTAACAATGTGAGTTATTGTCCCAAAGGCGGGAAGGCACGCGTCAAGCTTAAGTCTGCATATTATGCCCATATAAATGCATCGGGCTTATTCTGGACAGACTATGGCGAGAGTAAGCGCTTTCGCTTCACCTCTTCCTCTCTGCAGAATCTCTCTCACCAGAGAAAGCATCTGATGAGCGAAACAGCACCCCTTTGTCTTACTATATGTAGTCCTGTATCTGATGCTGTCTCTCCAGAAATAGTATGAGATGCTATACACTTTTTGTCCAGACAGCATCAGACACATGGTCTACACCTACTAAGACAGCGGGGCACTGTTTAGCTCGTTCTGAGATTAACTCGTCTTTCTGTCAGCGTGGGTCTCGGTCAAATAAATTATCAATATTTCAACATTTTATTTTGATGGGCGAGGAGTGGTAGGGTGGGCCAGGCCTCGTAATGCCCGCCCATAACACTGGTCCTGTGACACACCAACACACACATACACACACCACATACTCTAACACACACAAAACACACACACATGCATATTGACGCCACACACACACGCTCCCACATAGACATAATTTCACACTCCCACATTCTTCACATGCACTTCCTTATTGTTATTTTATTGTGTTACAAATCTTTCGTACTTTTTAACTCAGCATTGTTGGGAAAGGGCTGGTAAGTAAGCTTTCACAGTGAAGTCTTCAACTGTATTTGGCGCATGTGACAAATAAAATACTATTTAAATCATCATTATACCGCCCTCTAAAATCATTTACAGCTGACAACATTGACTTAGGGCTTCAATATGCGTCATACAGGACCAGGAAATCTGGTCACAATGTGAAGAATGAGATGAGACAGTGGCTGGAAATAAAATACCACGTATAGACACGCCTGAAAATGTGGGCACAATCAGAATATGGGTAAGATCAGGACACAGGATCCATGTTAGAACCAGGGGTGTATAAACGGAAAATATTTTGCAACGAAGAGTTTCTATTGGACAGGTAGGTCCCTTCATTCCATTTGCTCTGTTTGTTTCTGTTAGGTTAATAAATGGGAAGTGTTTTCTGTTGCAAGACGTAATGAATATACCGCAGGTATAAACTAGGCTTTTGACCAGTTGGTATGCAGGGTTTGACATAAGATATAGCAGGCTCACTTTTGCCTCTAGATGGTGCAATGTGATCACAGTTTTAGTGGTGACAGGGGAAACAACTTTCTCTGCACTTCTGATTCACCTTCAAGTTCATCCACCAGTAAAATGTGGGTGAAGCAGATTATCTGGTGAAATTTGACCAATTTAGACCATTCAATACCCAGATAGCACACATACGTCTGACTGAGATCTTGCCAATTACCAAATGCTCTCCATACTACATCTTCCCGACGTGTCATGTAAACATCAGGCTAACGTTGGTGAGACATATGTGTGCTATCTGGGTACAATATGAGTCATGACATCTAATCAAACAATCTAATGTCTCAGATTTTAGGGCAGACGGGGAACACTTGAAGTCTTGATAACTTTTTAGCATTTAAATGAAGTCACAGAAAAAAGTAAGGTATGTGGGTAAAGCCCAGTTATATACATTTTATAACTTAAGAATCCATAACTATTTGGAACTCTATATTGTGGGTCATATTAATTAATAGGTCAAACTTACAGTATGTGTATTACCTATAGGAAGCCAGCAGTCAAACATTGACATTGCTTGAGTCTGCTGTTTTCCTACTTCCAAGAAAGCACCTGGCATATTCATAAACAACCGCTGTCAAAGCAAAAGCATCAGGACGTCTCTTCAAACTTTACTCACACATTATGTAATTGGCACGAAACCAGCTGTGGTTTTGCAATGGATATTCCAAACAAGTTCAAGAATGAGCTATGTGTGTGACCCTTCTTTATCCTGAAATTGTTTACCAAGTCTGTCTTCAACCCAACATTAGTTAGACTCATGTTTGGTGTTTTACTTTTTTTTTTTTAAATGTCATGCTACGGTATCTCACTAGAGGGTGCACCTAGTATCTGATAGAGTTTTCCAAAAACATGAATAAAATACAACCACCGACTGTTTGCTCGTTGCTGTTGCTCTAAGATGGCAGCCCCGTGCAAATGTGGATGTGCCAATTGAATCTCAACAAGGAAACAGTCGTTGGTGGTATTTCATTAACGTTTATTGAAAAAGTATGGATTCCAGCAAACAAAGAAAGGCACACAACTGCAGAGGACAAACATAGATTCAAGCTGGGCGTTTCATAAATGTTTTGAAGTATCAACATGGAGTGGAGTTTAGTCCACTAACTGTAGGCATGGGCAAGCCTACGTAGAAACATGACCAAATGGTTTAACAAAAAATATATTTTTTGTTTTCCAAACACTTCTGACATACACTGAGTGTACAAAACTTTAGGAACAGCTTCATTTTGCCCTCAGAACAGCTTTAATTCGTTGGGGCATGGACTCTACATGTTGTCGAAAGCATTCGACAGGTATGCTGGTCCATTTGACTCCAATGCTTCCCTCAGTTGTGTCAAGTTGGCTGGATGTCCTTTGGGTGGTGGACCATTGTTGATACACACGGGAAACTGTTTAGCGTGAAAAACCCAGCAGTGTTGCAGTTCTTGACACCTGGCGCCTACTATCATACCCTGTTCAAAGTCACTTAAATATTTTGTCATGCTCATTCACCCTCTGAATGGCACACATACACAATCCATGTCTCATTCAGGACATCCCTTCAGGACATCTAAAGCACCCGGTGTCACAGGAAGGCAAAGAAGATCATCAAGGACCCAAGCCACGGCCTGTTCACCCCGTTATCATCCAGAAGGCGAGGTCAGAGCAGGTGCATCAAAGCTGGGACCGAGAGACTGAAAAACAACTTCAATCTCAAGGCCATCAGACTGTTAAATAGCCATCACTAGCCAGCCTTCACCCAGTCCCCTTTCCTGAACTTAGTCACTGTCACTAGCTGGCCACCACCAAGTTACTCATCCATGCACCTTAGAGGCTGCTGCCCTATGTACATACAGTAGACATGGAACACTGGTCACTTTAATAATGTTTACTTACTGTTTTACCTATTTCATATGTATATAGTGTATTCTAGTCAAGGCTATGCAATTCAACTATTGATGTACATAGACTTTATATACAAAAGTATGTGGACATCCCTTGAAATTAGTGGATTCGGCTATTTCAGCCACACCCGTTGTTGACAGGTGTATAAAATCGAGCACCCAGCCATGCAATCTCCATAGACAAACATTGGCACTAGAATGGCCTAACTGAAGAGCTCATTGACTTTCAACGTAGCACCTTCATAGGATGCCACCTTTCCAACAAGTCCAACTTCTGCCCTGCTAGAGCTGCCCTGGTCAACTGCAAGTGCTGTTATTATGAAGTGGAAACGTCTAGGAGCAACAACGGCTCAGCCGCAAAGTGGTAGGCCACACAAGCTCACAGAACAGGACCATTTAGTGCTGAAGAGAGTAGTGCGTAAAGATCATCTGTCCTCAGTTGCAACATTCACCACTGTGTTTCAAACTGCCTCTGGAAGCAATGTCAGCACAAGAACTGTTTGTCGAGAGCTTCATGAAATGGGTTTCCATGGCCAGCAGCCGCGCACAAGCCTAAGATCACAATGCGCAATGCCAAACATTGGATGGAGTGGTGTAAAGCTTGCCACCATTGGACTCTGGAGCAGCAGAAACACATTCTCTGGAGTGATGAATCATGCTTCACCAGCTGGCAGTCTGACTGACGAACCTGGACTTGGTGGATGCCAGGAGAACGCTCCCTGCCTGAATGCATAATGCCAACTGTAAAGTTTGGTGGAGGAGGAATAATGGTCTGTGGCTGTTTTTCACGGTTCGGGCTAGGCCCCTTAGCGCCAGTGAAGGGAAATCTTAACACTACAGCATACAATGACATTCTAGACAATTTTGTGGTTCATACTTTGTGGCAACAGTTTGGGGAAGGCCCTTTCCTGTTTCAGCATGACAATGCCCCTTGTGCACAAAGTGAGGTCCATACAGAAATGGGTGGTTGAGATCGGTGTTGAAGAACTTGACTGGCCTGCACAGAGCCCTGACCTCAACCCCATCGAACACCTTTGGGGTGAATTGGAATCCCGACTGCGAGCCAGTCCTAATTGCCCAACATCAGTGCCCGACCTCACAAACACCTCGATCACACCGACAGCGTCATTGCGCAAAATGGTTTGCAGCATCATCTGGACATGTGTGCAACAAAAGTTCAACATTCACCTTCTGCTACCATTTCTGTCAAGCAGTCTACACATACAGTTTGATACATACGTTTGATAAATCCAATGCATGCACCACAAAGAACGCACTGCAACTGCCTCTGCAAAGCATGGCTGCAATGCAAACACAGCGTTCCAATGGAAATGAAAACACTTCTGGTGTACCAACATGCAATGACACTTTCGGTGTGATCGAGGCGTAATGCTCTTTGTGGCTGAATGGAAGCAAGTCCCAGCAGCAAAGTTCCAACATCTAGTGGAGGCTGTTATAGCAGCAAAGGAGAGGCCAACTCCATATTAATGCCCATCATTTTGGAATGTTATGTTTGACGAGCAGTTGTCTACATACTTTTGGTCCATGTGTCTATACATCCCATCATATACATACAGTACAAGTCAAATATTTGGACACACCTACTCATTCAAGGGTTTTTCTTTATTTTAAATTATTTCTATATTATAGAATAATAGTGAAGACATAAAAACTATGAAATAATTACATATGGAATCATGTAGTAACCAAACAAGTGTTAAACAACTCTAAATATATTTTATATTGAGATTCTTCAAAGTAGCCACCCTTTGCCTTGATGACAGCTTTGCACACTCTTGGCATTTTCTCAACCCGCTTAATGAGGAATGCTTTTCCAAAAGTCTTAAAGGAGTTCCCACATATGCTGAGCACTTGTTGGCTGCTTTTCCTTCACTCTGTGATCCAACTCATCCCAAACCATCTCAATTGCGTTGAGGTCAGGTGATTGTGGAGGCCAAGTCATCTGAAACAGCACTCCATCACTCTCCTTCGTGGTCAAATAGCCCTTACACAGCTTGGAGGTGTGTTTTGGGTCATTGTCCTGTTGAAAAACAAATTATATTCCCACTAAGCGCAAACCAGATGGGATGGCATATCACTGCAGAATGCTGTAGTAGCCATGCAGGTTAATAAGTGTGCTTTGAATTCTAAATAAATCACTGACAGTGTCACCAGCAAAGCACCCCCACACCATAATTTCCACCGGTCTAATGTCCATTACTCATGTTTCTTGGCCCAAGCAAGTCTCTTCTTCTTATTGGTGTCTTTTAGTAGTGGTTTCTTTGCAGCAATTCGACCATGAAGGTCTGATTTATGCAGTCTCCTCTGAACAGTTGATGTTGAGATGTGTCTGTTTCTTGAACTCTGTGAAGCATTTATTTGGGCTGCAATTTCTGAGGCTGGTAACTCCAATAAACGTATCCTCTGCAGCAGAGGTAACTCTGGGCCTTCCTTTCCTGTGGCGGTCCTCATGAGAGCCATTTTCATCATAGCGCTGGTTGGTTTTTTCGACTGTACTTGAAGAAACTTTCTGTCATTTCTCTTTGCTATTTGAGCTGTTCTTGCCATAATATTGACCTGGTATACCGCTATCTTCTGTATACCACCCCTACCTTGTCACAACACCACAGATTGGCTCAAACACATTAAGAAGGAAAGAAATTCCACAAATTAACTTTTAACAAGGCACACCTGATCATTTAAATGCATTCCAGGTGACTACCTCATGAAGCTGGTTGAGAGAATGCCAAGCGTGTGAAAAGCTGTCATCAAGGCAAAGGGTGGCTACTTTGAAGAATCTCAATATAAAATATATTTAGATTTGTTTAACACTTTTTTGGTTACTACAAGATTCCCTGTGCTATTTCATAGTTTTGATGTCTTCACTATTATTCTACAACATAGAAAATATTTAAAATAAAGAAAAACCCTGGAATGAGTAGGTGTGTGTATATATGTGTATATATATATATATATATATATATATATATATATCAAATATTATATATATATATAATATATATATATATATATATATATATATATATAAATAAATATGTATATATATATATATATAGCTCACTGTTGGAGCTAAGAACACAAGCATTTCGCAACACCCTTAATAACTAATGCTAAACGTGTATGCGACCTATAATATTTGATTTTGTTTCCTCTCAAGGCTTAAAAATCCATCTTTAACCTCTCTCCTCCATTCATCTACACTGCTTGAAGTGGATTTAATAACAGGTGACATCAATAAGGGATCATAGCCTTCACCAGTCTATGTCAATGTTTCCCAACCAGGGGTACCTGGGGGTACTTAGCCTATCCACAGGGGGTACTTGAGAAGACTCATGAGACCATAGGCCTACTGGTAAAATGCACATGAGATGATACTTCAGGGGTACTCTGGGCAGAGCAGAATTCTGTTGGTGGTACAATAACTGAAAAAAGATGGGAACCACTGGTCTATGTCATGGAAAGAGCAGGTGTTCCTAATTGTTTGTACACTCAGTGTAGTTTGTAGTGCCATGACACTTCTTTATCCACTCCCAGGAGGGTCAAATCTGAACAAAATGTACCTCGACGGGGCTGTAAAAAAACCTATACTAATTCATATATTTAAGAGTTATCCTTCCTGTCCCAGGCTTGTGAAGTTAATTTCGTTCTCCAAAAGACCACAGACTAAAAAGCTACAAACAAGAATCTAGCCACTCCTCCATAAACCCTTCCTCTGTGACAGCTGCTGAGCACTCGCTCTATCTTCTCAGCCACGAGGTGTCCACGCGCCGTTCCCGGGCGCTGATTGGTTACAGACGACACAAACATCGATGTTCATGCGCTGAGCCATGCTGTGCATTCTGCTTCCACATGCTCAGCTGAAGTGATCAACAACGCTGGTGAATCACTGGCTGGCCTCCTCATATAAAAGCTGCGCCTTCCTCCTTTGTTTGTAGCTCCTATAGTTAACTTGACAGTAGGTTGGAGATATTTGTGGATAGGCTTACACGAAAGCAATATTTTTGCGCTGCTTCACAGTCGTAGTTCATTAAACCTCAATCAATCAATTAATTATATTGACCGTCTTATTGAACAACAAAACATTGATTTGGAGTTGGAATAACTCTGAACTTCTTGCAGTGTAACTATTAGACTTGGATATCGACTAAATAGCAAACATGGTTGCTATGCCGAAGAGAGTGAAGACGTTCGAGGTCATTTTCAGCGATGCTAGCAAGGCTTTCTACTGCAGTGGAGACAAAGTAGCCGGGAGGATCGTGGTGGAAGTAGCGGAGGTGACCAGAGTCTCGGCTATGAGGGTACTCGGAGTTGGATGCGCCAAAGTGGAATATGCCAAAGGAAAGCAGAAATGCAGAGAGCAGAATGAGTACTTGAGATACGAAGAAGTTGTTCAACTTGTTGACCACCCAGCTGGTAAGATCCTCATTGAATTATTCCGTAAAATCAATATGATGAATAACTTATTTTCAAGTGTAACGTTAGCCATGTAGATACGCATAATCGACGAAGATCAGTTTGTGATTATTACATGCATTTCAAATGTGACTGTCGCTGTAAGGCTCAAATTACAGATTCATGTGAAGTATCAAGTTAGTTTACCTAGCAGTTATGAGCTGTTTTTTAAACTGAAAGTGTCTCCTACTTCAGTAGTCATTGACTTCAGAGTTGAATTCCATGGAATGAATGACTGGCCTATGCAAAAGCTGCTGGCAGCAGTGGCTGAGCAGTATATGTGGAGTGTATACAGGGAATCCCATTCTGAGGTGTCAAAAACATCATCTGTTTCACAGTACTAGGCTGAGGGTAGCATGGTGTTCTTGGCAAACCTCCAACACTAGGCTTTAGAAATTAACATGGCTGATAGTCTTAATTTTTTTTTTTAAAGCAACCTTGTATCTTGCCGTTTCGATTAATCAGGCAAATCACCATTATTAAAACACTTTATTAACAATTTCAGATCATGATGGATCAGTTGTCCTAAGACCTGGCAACAAGTACGAGTACATGTTTGGATTTGAGCTCCCCCAGCAAGGGTAAGTCTCTTTACATTGGCCTGTATTTTAGTAAGTCAATACAATATAAAGCTTCCTCTGTATGTGGCTCTGCCTTATCTTTTTGTTTCCCCACAGGCAGATTGTGTCTTCCTACAAGGGCAAGTTTGGCTATGTCCAGTACTTTGTCAAGGCCTTGATGGAGAGGCCTGCTCAGCCTGCCCTGGAGTGCAAGAAGCACTTTGAGGTGGAGGAGCCCCTGGACGTGAACACCCCAGACCTGCTGGTGAGTTCATCTCTCACTTATCACAAAGCCTGAACTGCAAAAGTAAAAATAGCTGAGGTGCAAGCCAACTAGCCACCTGAACTCTGTGGAAACTCACCTTTTAATGGTATTGCTGATACACAACAGATGACAATCTGAAAGCATTAAGAATGAGCAGTCTGTATCAGATGTTTCCCTTGAGTGTTAACTTCAACCAGCCTTTAGAATTACAGTTGTGACATGCCCAGATGTGATGCTTCAGGTTGGGCACCTGTGCCTCATCCTGCTCAGCAGTCTTCCTTGTAAAGCATGGACAGATTTGACCTCATGCAATTAAAGTCATAGGTCCTAGAAGTCTTTAAACAATTTAGAGAACTTGGCATTTGTGAACATGAAGGAATTGAATTTGAGATCTCAAAAGCATGGTTAAACATCTGTTAAAGTGAGCCCATGTGTAACCAGTTTCTGTCTCTCCTCTTCAGTCTCCTACAGGTGGCATGAAGGAGAAGAAGGTCACCTGCATGTTCATTCCCGACGGCCAGGTGTCCCTCAACGCCAAGATCGATCGCAAGGGGTTCTGTGAGGGCGAAGACATCTGCATCTGTGCCAAGTTTGAGAACACCTGCTCACGTATTGTGGTGCCCAAGGCAGCCATCATCTCCAAGCACACCTACCAGGCCAATGGCAGGACAAAGGTCTTCCGTCAGAAGCTCTCCTCTGTGCGTGGCAACCACATCATCTCCGGTATGTGCGACGCCTGGCAGGGCAAGACCATCCGTGTGCCCAAGATCAAGCCCTCCATGCTGGGCTGCAACATCATCCGCGTGGAGTACGCCCTCATGGTGAGCATCTTGATCCCCTCGAATTAGCATAATAGGATAGTGCTAATGGGTTTGTGGTAAGCAGCCATTTCTAGTAACAATGGCTTTTCATTGGTGAAATGAAGTGTTTATCAACCTTTAAACTAACTCGTCGCTATTATCATAGACGTGCTTATAATAGTGTGTTCATTACTCTAAATCCGACACCATTTCAATTAGATAAGAGGATGAGCCAAGTGTCCGCACTAGTTAGACATGCAGCCTTTTGAAATGGCCACTCAGCAAGTCTGGTTTCTAACCGTTATCCTCTCCTCCAGATCTACATGCACATCCCAGGCAGCGAGAAGCTGATCCTGGAGCTGCCGCTGGTCATCGGCACAGCCGGCCTGGGCAGCCGCACCAACAGCGTGAGCAGCACAGACGGCTCGGTCAGCAATGCCTCAGCCAGCTGGGTGTCCCTGCGCATGCCCTCTGCTCCCCCCAGCTACTGCGATGTCACCCGCGACTGCCGCCTGGATCAGCCCCTCACGCCCCTGCTGAATGACTACGATGGCGACGACAGCCCCATCTTCATGCACTCCTCAGCCTTCCAGTTTCCACCACTGCCTGCCTACTCTGAGGTGAGTGTCTTGAAAATAAATGCAGATAAACTATCTCCATGATGGTACTAGTTTGTTGTGATTGAATTGATGAGCAGGTGATCTAACACAAGTGTCTCGCCGGTTTCAGGTTGATGAGGAGTTCAATGGCAACACTCGCATGCTGCAGGTCTGCTGAAATACCTCAGCGCTTCCAGAACTCTGGTCCACTGTACAAGGGCCACTTCTGGCACTTAGCTCACTTGAAAAGGAGCAGAATATCCAAACTAGTGTTGGACGGACTTTGGGAAGTGATGTGGTTTCTCGTATCGGAGCCGGCCCTGCATCGAGAAAAGAAGAGGATGTGAAGGTCACGAGGCAAGAGGCCTTTCTTGTGCTGGCGCTGTCGGCCATCTTTGCAGCACCACCTAAGCGGATCTGGTTCTGTTTCCTCCTGGACTGTTGCTGTTCAGGTTTCTGCACCCGAGCATGACACTGCAGACATCATGGTTTGCGACGTCTTGGTGTGAATAAGCTGCTCCTTCCAATACCCTCAATGTTCTTAATACATAAGAGATGAATGTTAAGAAATTAAGAGGGATCTTAGTCCTTTATAAACCATGTGATCTCCATGAGTTTCCCACTGGGGCCAAGCATTTGTTGACAAGTCCCTGACTGATGATGAATAAGCTCTTTGCTTGTTGGGTGTGTTCTTCATGGTGTTTAGTCATTCCATATAATTCCTGTATTTCACAAATGTGGGATTTCATCTGAGGAAGCATATTTTTTCCTAATTCTATTTCTTCTAAAATAAAAGCAAGCAATGTTGTGTTAGGACATGTTGAATATATCTTCCCAAGGACAATCATGCAGAGTCCTATATTCTGTACCAGTGTCTTCTATGGTATTCCATTTTCTTATGGATGCATATTGCTCTAACCACCTCCTACAGGAGATCTCATGGTTTAGATTTGTTTTCCCGTGTTTTGTTGGGTGTGTCTCCAACTCAACCACCGCTATATTGTTGTGGTATCACAACAGCAAGGGCTCAAATAGTTTTGTATTTCAAATGAGGGCTGAATCACAAGACAAACGGGTGTATTTTGTGCATAAGACATCGAGGAAATGCACCTTGTGTGAAAATAATATTGACAATATATTTGGGTTTATCTTAGAAAGCGTTTCACTGTGGGATGCCTAAGCTGAATAAATGTTGTAAAATTGATCTCTGAGAATGCGATGTATCTTTTATATTTTGTGCATATTGTAGATGGACTTTTTTTTTTTTTGTATGAGACTGTTTTCTATAAATAAAAAGTTGCACTAAATCATGTGGTACATGACAATCATTACACTGTATAGCTAAGCAATAATAGTGCCAAGCCACAGTTGCTTCTAGAGATGATCCCTTCTCTGAAAGGGAATTGTAATTTAAAGCCTACGACTGGAGTCAATCTGAATTGCAGTATTATGTAAGCTCTGGGTTACTTTTTAAATAAGTAGCTATAGCTGCATTCATGGTAAACTGCCTATGTCAGCTCAATCGGGAAATTCTTTAAATTTTTAAAGTGGCTTGATTCCAGCCCCTAGTATTTACAATGTTTCTGAAATATTTGCTTCCACCAAATTCTATTTCCTAACCCTTAATACTGAAGTTTATTTTATTGCACTTGTGGAACTACCGCTGCACGACTATTGGAGGTACTACCCCCCCCCCCCCCCCCCCCCAAATTAGGCACATACATTTTATCACAAACTACTATTGTGATAGTCCTAATATTATATTCATACTATCAGAACTAAAGGCTCAGAACTGAGGATTGAGTAGAGCCCTAATGCCTTGCACAGGATGTGACCCTTAACCCCCCTGTTGTTAATTTCATGTTAATTCATTATAGCTGATTGTGTTAGATCTTATCAACATTACAAGTTTTGAACTTCTATTTGCTATTTATGGCTTGTAAGCCTCATTGACCTGAGCTCATACAACTCGTTTTTAAGTTTTAAAAAAGCATAATGGATTCATTTGACTATAACAAACACTCAGATGAAACATTTATTTATCACAGACTACTTTGTGTCAAAGTTTAACAAGGACATTTGTTTTGAAACCATTTTAAAAAATTAAATAGTGGCACGATTTTATGTCCTCAACCCGGGATATGGCGTATCTCGTTGGCCCTGGGATCATCCTGATAACATTTTCAGCCGACAGCCGACCTCTCCTCTCGTGGGGATGAAGACCAGGACAAACTCCCATTCTTTGACCGGAATGTAACAACAACCTCAGCAGGGCCCTCCTCATCACTGGATTGTTCCACATCGGTTGTCTCTTGGTCTGGATCATATTCTGTGTTGTCTTCAACTCCTGACACTTCCTCCTCTAATGCATCTTTACTGTCAGTTTCCTGGCCTCTCCTCACCAGTGTCATGATCAAATATATGATCAAGAGCCTCACATACAGTATATCGTTTGGTCATTGTGCTGCCACAGAATGAATTGTGAGCAAGGCCTCAAAAAAGTTTTACATACCAGAGCTACGAGAAAAGTTATATATATTATTGAGACAATGTTGCGATTGTTTGTAAGAATGCCAACAGGTGTGGTTCCCGTGGGGGAAAGATTCTATTGGGGAAAGGTTCCCGTGGGGGTTGGCATGGAAGCCAAGAAGT
The DNA here is from genome assembly GCF_045791955.1 of Oncorhynchus clarkii lewisi. Classification (NCBI taxonomy): domain Eukaryota; kingdom Metazoa; phylum Chordata; class Actinopteri; order Salmoniformes; family Salmonidae; genus Oncorhynchus; species Oncorhynchus clarkii. The sequence goes on from NC_092164.1 coordinate 43,041,305, forward strand.
GGAGTGAGGTGTGTGCTCAAACACACATACAGTACATGTGGGAGTCTGGGAGAGGAAGTGTGTCCATCTGAAGAATGGGCATGTGCCTGAACTCAATTTTATACACTAGTTGTAGTCTCACCCATTAATTTCTAATGGCTGGTCATTTTTGACTGGGAACACCACAGGTGTACAAAAGTTAAATAAAAAATTACCCAAAATGTAATGAAAATCATCCAAATGTATTTTGTGTGTTCAGGTGCCCTGTGTGGACAAAGTATTGGAACCTTATGACAATCAGATGAAATTAACTACATTTTTCAGAGAGAAAACTTGTTAATCGGTCCAATTCGACCGGAACACAGCAGGAGGTTTAAAGCAAATCAAAGGAAAATGGGGCTGCCCATCAAGAAAAGTCTTCCCTTTGGATGAGATTTGGTTGTGAATATTTCTCAAATTCTGTGTCAATTAACTGTAAAAAAATGACATAAGTTACCGTAAGATTGAAACCTTGTTGCAACCAAACACCCCAATAACTACTTGAGTGCCTTTATCTCACACGGAGAGAGTCCATATCCATCAATAAATAGGGGATGGAGTAGCTTTGAGTTAAGAGAAAACCTTGCAGATATGACAGACATTGATTTTCTAGAGTCCACGATAATGAGCATATATACTTGGGCCGGGATTCAATCCGATTGCGCTTTGTCTGCAATGCACGTTTTAAAAGCAATGTTCCCGCATTCACAGAGACCACATTCATGTTCCACTCTATATATGTCTGCTCAATTGGAAATAACATTTAAATGGTGCATTATCTAAATCCATGATCGGATTGAATCCCTGCCTTGGATGTTAAAACTTCCCCTGCCCTAAAAACTGAACAAGGATAAACACAATTCTTTGGAAACATTCCCTTCATGAAATAAGTCCAGACAAACAGAAATACTCACTGTTTACCCGGAGAAGAATTGAAAGGCATTTCAAATGGGAGTGGGGCGAATGCATCGTCTTTGGGAAGCTTGTCCTTTTATCCTTTCAAGTTACCTCCATGTCTAGTGATCCCAATTATGTTTTCCCCAGGTTTCTACCCCTTCATCTCATAATTATTCAACTATGTCCCCAATTAGATGGTTTTCTCAGTTTCGTCTGTCTAAAGCGCGGGAATACAAAGTCATGTAATTTTGCTTATACTGTGTTACCTAAATGGGTTGGTTATCCTACAAGCCTGTGGCCAGACTATTTTGGTAATTTGGCCTTTTAACAATCGACTGAGGGAGACAAGATGAAAGATGAAGAGAGATGAAGTTTGGAGAAGACTCCTTAATTGTTCTTGCCCTTGTCTGGTCAGTGATGCATGCAGTCAAGACTGAGGGTCCACGCATGAACAAAGGGAATTTTTCCAAAGCATGTTCTCTACTCTGTGTTTCGGTGCTGACGTGCATGAGTGCTACTTCTGTGGGTCGAGTGATAAGGGCCATCGCTTATCTTCTGTCCAGCAGCAGCCGACAAGGTATAGTACACCACGCTCCACCCCCTCTTCTCTGACAACCTCTAAAGCATATGCTTAATTTTCACTTTCTGTCTGAATATATGGGGTTGAGCCTAACTTGAGATCCGCGAGGCATTCAGACACCATAGGGTTAGTGGTCACATGACCTGAGGAGATCTTGACAAGGCCATTTCCTGGGCGCATCCTTCTTTTGCATTCAGGCTAGCCTCACATTTGTGGACACATGGCCTCACACAGCTCTGTGAGGTCACAAGAACTACCTATGTTCGTAGTACATGTGCCCATCTTCGTGCCGTGCCGTGCTTGTCCATTGCAATTTCTGCCAACGTCTGCACTAATGTACATGGGCAAACTGTTTGGCTTGGTTATATGTCGTGGGTAAGCATTTACATGTACAGCCTTCAGTTGCATACAACTTCCCTAGGGTCAAAGGATGAGGGTGGCATAGGACGGATAAAAACATTCCCAAAGTTAATGGTTGACCAAAGAAGTAGCAGATGGTGAACTGAAATGGTTGAAACGCACCAACGCATATCGGCTAATGACTGTTTCCCTTGAGATCGTTCCACCCCATTGAGTCACCATTACTTGCCCATTCTGAACTTGATGAGTGGGTACGGCTAACGTGGTTGCTGTGGAAGAAATATCAACAGCAGATAACAGATATATCCACATGAAAAAATACTATGGTATATGGTATAAATACTAGTATTCACTGTAGTGTTTTTTTGAAGACTAAAGTCTGCAAAAACATTTTTAAGGATTGCTTCCCTTGAAATAAAGCCTCCCTGGCAAAGTATATATATTGCAGCGCTATATCCACTGAGCTGGTAAAAATATTTCTGGGAAAAAAATTCTGAAGTGTCCTGCAAGATCACATAATGATATTTTACATAACATAACCGAATATAATAGCATAGCATAGTGGGCTTATAACGTTCCTGTTACACCAAAAACACTTACTGTCGAGTGAGATTTTAGGATGGTTAACTGAAGCGGAATAGTCACATTTATTTTCTCAACAGCGCATATTCCTGTGAAACTGATTAAGATCAAATGATTGGCATGCAGACACAGTTTGGACATTTCACCAGTAAAAGGTGAAGAATCATAATTTACAATTGACAGTGATGATGGCCTATTTGGAAATTAGGTACGCTTAACTTGGTGTTTGAGGGTATTAAATACAGTGCCTTGCGAAAGTATTCGGCCCGCTTGAACTTTGCGACCTTTTGCCACATTTCAGGCTTCAAACATAAAGATATAAAACTGTATTTTTTTGTGAAGAATCAACAACAAGTGGGACACAATCATGAAGTGGAACGACATTTATTGGATATTTCAAACTTTTTTAACAAATCAAAAACTGTAAAATTGGGCGTGCAAAATTATTCAGCCCCTTTACTTTCAGTGCAGCAAACTCTCTCCAGAAGTTCAGTGAGGATCTCTGAATGATCCGATGTTGACCTAAATGACTAATGATGATAAATACAATCCACCTGTGTGTAATCAAGTCTCCGTATAAATGCACCTGCACTGTGATAGTCTCAGAGGTCCGTTAAAAGCGCAGAGAGCATCATGAAGAACAAGGAACACACCAGGCAGGTCCGAGATACTGTTGTGAAGAAGTTTAAAGCCGGATTTGGATAGAAAAAGATTTCCCAAGCTTTAAACATCCCAAGGAGCACTGTACAAGCGATAATATTGAAATGGAAGGAGTATCAGACCACTGCAAATCTACCAAGACCTGGCCGTCCCTCTAAACTTTCAGCTCATACAAGGAGAAGACTGATCAGAGATGCAGCCAAGAGGCCCATGATCACTCTGGATGAACTGCAGAGATCTACAGCTGAGGTGGGAGACTCTGTCCATAGGACAACAATCAGTCGTGTATTGCACAAATCTGGCCTTTATGGAAGAGTGGCAAGAAGAAAGCCATTTCTTAAAGATATCCATAAAAAGTGTCGTTTAAAGTTTGCCACAAGCCACCTGGGAGACACACCAAACATGTGGAAGATTGATGAAACCAAAATGGAACTTTTTGGCAACAATGCAAAACGTTATGTTTGGCGTAAAAGCAACACAGCTCATCACCCTGAACACACCATCCCCACTGTCAAACATGGTGGTGGCAGCATCATGGTTTGGGCCTGCTTTTCTTCAGCAGGGACAGGGAAGATGGTTAAAATTGATGGGAAGATGGATGGAGCCAAATACAGGACCATTCTGGAAGAAAACCTGATGGAGTCTGCAAAAGACCTGAGACTGGGACGGAGATTTGTCTTCCAACAAGACAATGATCCAAAACATAAAGCAAAATCTACAATGGAATGGTTCAAAAATAAACATATCCAGGTGTTAGAATGGCCAAGTCAAAGTCCAGACCTGAATCCAATCGAGAATCTGTGGAAATAACTGAAAACTGCTGTTCACAAATGCTCTCCATCCAACCTCACTGAGCTCGAGCTGTTTTGCAAGGAGGAATGGGAAAAAATGTCAGTCTCTCGATGTGCAAAACTGATAGAGACATACCCCAAGCGACTTACAGCTGTAATCGCAGCAAAAGGTGGCGCTACAAAGTATTAACTTAAGGGGGCTGAATAATTTTGCACACCCAATTTTTCAGTTTTTGATTTGTTAAAAAAGTTTGAAATATCCAATAAATGTCGTTCCACTTCATGATTGTGTCCCACTTGTTGTTGATTCTTCACAAAAAAATACAGTTTTATATCTTTATGTTTGAAGCCTGAAATGTGGCAAAAGGTCGCAAAGTTCAAGGGGGCCGAGTACTTTCGCTAGGCACTGTATATTACATTTTCTGGAGACAATATGTTTGGGCATACACAGACATTTCAACTGGAGGATGCATTTCATGCATAGTCTATAATAATATTCCAAATTTGGTACAAACTTTGATAGAGAAATTATGTCTAAATTATATATATATATTTTTTATATATATATATAAAAAAAATAGCACTACACCACTGGTGCCAACACATTAGGATGGAACTCCTGCATAGTTACAAACCAGTCATAGTATGCACCCTATCCCCAGAAGCTAAAATCAGACCTGGGGTGTGCAACAGCTATATTTGGCTGTTCTTCATACCGACAGGGGTATTGTTTTAAACCTAGGATGCCAGACACAGGGACACTGAACGACCACAGTAGGCTACATGCCCTGCATGTCCTGGGAAAAGCAAGGCCTTTCAGCCATATTCCCCACTCATAACAACTTCCACATCTGAACAACAATTTACAGCAACCTTCATAGTGGATAAAGGCTGGTCAGAGGTATGGCAATGAAGGTAGACACATGCAAAAAGGCACAAAAGCAAGAATATGTTTCGGGCATGTGTAATTTTCAATAGGGTCACTGACCTTTGACCTTCTACAGTCTTTGACCTCAGGTCATTCATCTCAGACCCTTGTTGTTGACCATGCCTCCTATAACAGCTCTGCTACCATGAGGTCAAGGAAGGGGACACGTTTCTGACAGCCCACTCACCAGGGTAAAGTATTTTCCCACTGGGCACACGCTGTTTGAATCAATGTTGTTTCCATGATATTTCAATGAAATTATGTCGAACCAACGTGGAATAAACGCTGAATTGACGTCTGTGCCCATTGGGGTGTGAGTCACTTCCCACTGGGCACACTACATAATTTCAACGTGGATAGTTGGTTAATATTTGGTTGAGACGTTAATCACTAAGATTACAACCTATATTCACCCACTCAAAAAGATAGCCCAAAGTTGGCTGATTTTCCAATCTACCACTATGCTTTCAACCATCTAAAAGCACAAACATATTCCAATAGAAAAACTATTTCAGATTTTTGGTTTAGTTGTCACCCAAATGTCTATCACTGTAGTTTTGACCACAGCAAAGTTCAGCAAAGTTCAAATGCTAATAATGCAATTGTGAAGATCTCCACAGACCTGCAATGACATATGCATGCGATCTTGAACATGCATGGTTTATATGATTCTTTACAATGGGTGGGTCTAATCCTGAATGCTAATTGATTAAAAGCGCATTCCAGACGGTGTCTATTCCACAAGTTACCACCGGCTAAATCTATGACGCTAAAATGCCTATTTACTTTGTTCCATCTGACTGCGCAATCCACTGTCTCATCAGCCCAGCCAGGCAATTTATAAACTTGATCTCCACTATAAAAAGCATCTAGAGATTATCTCACATTTCACTTAGACTAACATTTACTTTTCAACAGTGGAGATTTGTATAAACATTACTGTCTGTTTCAATATTCAAATTCGATCTCCAACTGTCCCATAGTAATGGATGTGTAGGGGTCAGGAGTCGGGACAAGAGAGAGAGAGAGAGAGAGAGAGAGGCAGTCAGCGTTTCTCAGCCAGTCTAAATCATGAATCATCATTTGTATGGATAAATACAAAGAAATGTCAATTGAAAAAAAGGTAAAACGAAGCGATATACAAAGAAATGCCATTCGAAAAAAGGTCAAACGAAACAAAGTGCAGCTAGTTTGCACTTTTTTCAGCTTTAGTTTGAAGTTATTGTGTTAGCTGTGTTGTTGGCTAGCTCCTCTGAACAACAGTGTCCTAACAAGAGAGCACATTTCTGCCAGACGAAATCGTGCCTCATTAGCTCATTGTTATGGATGTATCAAATAAATGTCACTACAAAACAGATTAAACAAATGCAGCTACTGTTGTTATTCTGTCTGCACTGGTTGACGTGACTCTAAGTTAGCCATAGTTGGCTAGCTTACATTAAAGGGATAAGAACGTTGCCAGCCAGTATGGCAATGGAACATTTAGAACGAACGACTGGGTTGCATCCATAGCCACAGAACAAAAAGACTGAACGGCTGGGTCGCGTCTCTGGCAACCAAACCAATAGAACAAATGACCAGCCGGCTTGGGTAGCAACACTTGATTTGTTTCGGGACTATATCTTGTGGAAGGATGAAATAGTATGCATAAATTCATCAAAATAATGTTCTGAATGAAACTATGTCAATCATTATTTGAATATGTTGGTAACCCGTTGTATAAAAGTGATAATGCCATCGAAGTTGGTGTTTGGAGGATTTATTGACATGGTTTGCCAGCCCTTGATTTCGTCTCGGGCCTAACAACACCTTTGTCAATATATCCTCCAAACACCGGCTTCTCGTGCATTATCACCTAAACATAAAGAAGAAATGTATAGTTACAGTTACCTCAAAATGTGGCCATGGATGTATTATTCATTTTAAGGTTGAATGTTACATTAATTTGTAAGATTGCCTTAACTTGCATTAACTAACGCTATTTACTGTATTAGTAATAATATTGAATTGTGTTTGGTTGACAACGGAAATATCAACATTTAAAGGAGATGTACACTACCGGTCAAAAGTTTGGACACACCTAGTCATTCAAGGGTTTTTCTTTATTTTTATTTTTTTATACATTGTAGAATAATAGTGAAGACATCAAAACTATGAAATAACCAAAAAAGTGTTAAACAAATCAAAATATATTTTATATTGGAGATTCTTCAAATTGCCACCCTTTGCCTTGATGACAACTTTACACACTCTTGGCATTCTCTCAACCAGCTTCATAAGAATGTCACCTGGAATGTATTTCAGTTAACAGGTGTGCCTTGTTAAAAGATCATGTGTGCAATTTCTTTCCTTCTTAATGTGTTTGAGCCAATCAGTTGTTTTGTGACAAGGTGTGTGTGTGTGTGTGTGTGTGTGTGTGTGTGTGTGTGTGTGTGTGTGTGTGTGTGTGTGTGTGTGTGTGTGTGTGTGTGTGTGTGTGGAGGGAGGGGGGGGGGGGGGGGGTGGTATACAGAAGATAGCCCTATTTGGTAAAAGACCAAGTCCATAATGGCAAGAACAGCTCAAATAAGCAAAGAGAAATTGTAGTCCATCATTACTGTAAGACATGGAGGTCAGTCAATTTGGAACATTGCAAGTTTCTTCAAGTGCAGTCGCAAAAACCCACAAGCAAGCGCTATGATGAAACTGGCTCTCATGAGGACCACCACTGGAATGGAAGACCCAGAGTTACCTCTGCTGCAGAGGATAAGTTCTCCTTGAAGTTCTTGATGATCCAATAAATTGTTGATTTAGGTGCAATCTTACTGGCAGCAATATCCTTGCCTGTGAAGCCCTTTTTGTGCAAAGCAATGATGACAGCACGTGTTTCCTTGCAGTTACCCATGATTGACAGTGGAAGAACAATGATTCCAAGCACCACCCTCCTTTTGAAGCTTCCAGTCTGTTATTCGAACTCAATCAGCACGACAGAGTGATCTCCAGCCTTGTCCTTGTCAACACTCACGCCTGTGTTAACGAGAGAATCCCTGACATGATGTCAGCTGGTCCTTTTGTGGCAGGGCTGAAATGCAGTGGAAATGTTTTTTTGGGATTCAGTTCATTTGCATGGCAAAGAGCGACTTTGCAATTAATTGCAATTCATCTGATCACTCTTCATAACATTCTGGAGTATATGCAATTTGAAATTAATTGGTGAAAAAGGCAATGCGTGTGGAATGTACAGTCATCATACAAACTGAGGCAGCAGACTTTTTGAAAATTAATATTTTAGTAATTCTCAAAACTTTTGGCCACGCCTGTACACTCAATTTAAGACACAAAATGGTACGGTTAGTATGAGTATTCGAACACAGCTCTAGTTTTTTTATTTGGTTGAGATGGAGACATGTATCCAAAATATCAATTATTAATTTGAAGACAAACTGGAATTAAAGCCAGACTAAGTCAGTGGCACATATGGAATTACACAAGCAGAAGATACATCCTTCAAATGTTGATGTTTGGTTGCGTTGACAATATCACTAAATATTCTAACATTTGAAATCAACCAGAGCTTGTAACCATAACCCTATTGTATTGTCTATATTTAATTGAATTCTGGGTTTAATTGAAACAATAGCTGTTGAGGACTTTGCAAATGTTATATAGTCGTAAATAGCATCATTGATGATGTATGAGTGATATAGTATTGTTACATTTAATTTGCTCTGTTAAACCTACCCTTTGGAATGACTTCGATAGCACCCGTGAATCTATTTCCTTTTTAAGTGGAGCTCTCGCAGCAATCATTCACATGATAGCACATTGGTAATAGTCAGTGACAAATATCATAGCTAAGCAGGGCTGGGCTTGGTTGAGACCAAAGGGTAGCTGTACAGATAGTAGTAGCTTATTTCATTTTACATGTAGGCCGTACTTGGCAGCTAAAAGCTGAAATGCAGTACACAGCATACACAAACAAACAAACAAATGATCTTACATTGCTTTAAAAGTAAAAAAACACAAGCATCAAGTCTCGAGCTTCAGAGGGTGCCTGTGCTTGGTGAAGGCATCTAAAGGTATTCTGCTGGCAGCCGAGTTGGATGTCGAGTTCGAGCATTGAGAGAGCCCCAGCAGACATCAGCAACAAGATCAGGTGTGTGTGTGTGCACCTGCCTGCATAATTGTATGTGTGTGATAGCTGTCCCTACCTGCCTGTGTAGTACATGGAGATTTGGATGTGTGAAGTGTCCCCACTTGCTCCAGCCAATAGCTAGCTTATCGACTGTCATTGACAGGTAACCCAGCTAACAATTCTAGGGAGAGATAATATTTTTGTAATGTTACCCATAATGTTCACCAGATGTTTGTGTCCAGTTTTCTGTTAGTTAGGGGAACATTCTAAGTATGTTAGCAAAAACCTCCTGACAACCTATTTAGCATGTTTTTGGGTTAGAGTTAGGAGAACATTCCCAAAATGTCAACGAGAATTTTCCCAGAACGTTGTTGCCATGTTCTCAAAATATAAGAAATTAAAGGGTGGCCATCAGCAAATTGTATCACAAATGGTGTTGAAAACTGCCTTAAACTATGATACACTGTATTGAATAACTGCTTCAGCGGTTAATTTGTATTTGATCTATTCAAATTAATCCATTTGAAAATGGACATGTACAATATTCAAGGTAGATACATGTTCAGTGGTCACTCACCGGGGTTGAATAATTATCGACCCTTAAAAGCAGCATCAATGATGAGATGGTTCTACTGTTCCTTCCTTTCAGTTTTCCATCACTGATCTGATTCTGACATGGTGAGATTGCTGATAGCAAAAATGACTCACAAAATAATTTCAAGCAATTCTGTCATTTTACATGACTGGAGACGTTAGACAAATATTTGTTAATACCACACAAATGACCAAAATGACAGGCCACTCTAACACAGAGTTTCAGTTCATATAAAGAAATCAGGGGGCCTCCCAAGTGGCGCAGGCCGGGTTGTCCTTATCTCATGTCATTAATGAGGCTGAATGAACTGTTTCACTGCTAGACAAGGCTCCACTGATAGCCAGGTGTAGTGGTGGTAAGGATTCACTCCATGAAAAGAAAGCTCTGCTGTTGGGACAGCTTTATGTAGGCCCTAACAGTTTGTGGGCACCGTTTGAGTGCAATTAATGTTTTGTTTAGTGTTACGAAGCCACACTGTGACTAGTAAATCTTGACTTTAATAATGTTTCATCAAATGTTGAGAACTGATTGAACTGATGTAATCTTTCTGCTGTTAATTAACAAATAATTATGTTTTATTGAGCTTGGTTGAAGAAATGTGTACCTAGGGGCATTTGGATGTCAAAAGCACATTGTCAACGATCCCACGGAAGACACACCTGATGTCATGGGCCCAAGGACAATAAGTTGGGTTCCATAAATTGGACTGAAGACTCAAGAAGGTACTCTCATGTGGTGGGGGTCGTTTTTTTTCCTATATTGGACACAGGCTGTCCATGTACAGCTTCTGTCCAGGGGGGATTTGAATGCTCAGCCCTAATTTATGTGCTCTCTGACACCTGGAGCTGCAAGGCAAATAGTCCAGGAACACAAGGAAAAGACAATGCCAAAGGACGAGTCAGCCCTTCCCATCTCTGAGTGGCCAAAATGTGACTCTCTCTTACAGTATTCAGAGGACTGACTATTGACTGTGATATAATAATACTATAGTATCCATATCTGGCATCTACTGTATCTGAAACGTTCACTGAAGATAACTGATGATAACTATATGTACATGTATATATGTATATGTACAGTGCATTCGGAAAGTATTCAGACCACCCTGACTTTTTCCACATTTTGTTATATTACAGCCTTATTCTAAAATGTATTAAATAAATGTTTTTCCCCATCAATCTACACACAAAACAGGTTTTTAGAAATGTTTACACATTTCTTACAAATAAAAAACAGAAATACCTTACATAAGTATTCTGACCCTTTGCTATGAGACTTGAAATTGAGCTCAGGATTCTGTCGAGGCACAAAAAAACTATTTTCACTTTGTTATTATGGGGTATTGTGTGTAGCTGCGGTGATTGCTCTTTATCCAATAGCATTGGTAAAGCTCCGCCTTATCTCAGTTCACTGGTCACGGTGGCAACACCCACCCGTAGCACGCGCTCCAGCAGGTGTATCTCACTGATCATCCCTAAAGCCAACACCTCATTTGGCCGCCTTTCATTCCAGTTCTCTGCTGCCTGTGACTGGAACGAATTGCAAAAATCGCTGAAGTTGGAGACTTTTATCTCCCTCACCAATTTCAAACATCTGCTATCTGAGCAGCTAACCGATCGCTGCAGCTGTACATAGTCTATCGGTAAATAGCCTACCCAATTTTACCTACCTCATCCCCATACTGTTTTTATTTATTTACTTTTCTGCTCTTTTGCACACCAATATCTCTCTCTACCTGTACATGACCATCTGATCATTTATCACTCCAGTGTTAATCTGTAAAATTGTAATTATTCACCTACCTCCTCATGCCTTTTGCACACAATGTATATAGACTCTCTTTTTTCTACTGTGTTATTGACTTGTTAATTGTTTACTCCATGTGTAACTCTGTGTTGTCTGTTCACACTGCTATGCTTTATCTTGGCCAGGTCGCAGTTGCAAATGAGAACTTGTTCTCAACTAGCCTACCTGGTTAAATAAAGGTGAAATAAAAATAAAATAAATAGATGGGTTGGTTGTTTAGCAACAAAACCGACGCATGCTCAACTATGGGGCAAAACAGAAGGGGTTGGCTTAGATTGTTGACAACATGTAAAATACAGTATATTTAGTCTCCAATGTTTATTAAAAACATAAATACATTTGCACTTGCTATCTCTCAAATACATCATTACAGTGGTTGGTTAACTAGCAGTGAATTGTAGCCATATTTCATATACATGAAATCAGTCAAAACACCTCAAAACAAGACATGGTGTCAAGAACAAGATACAAACGAGCCGCTTACGATTCCCCACATGGCAGTTTCTTGTCATTGTTGGTAGCTATTTGGCCGTCCAGAATCACAACAAAACAAGGACTTCTGCCCCATTGAAGCGTGCACATCATCTTCGTGAAGTTGTCAGTTGACCCATCCATAGACAGTGAGAAAGGCCTGCCTAGCAGCTCCGACATTGTTGCGAAATACTGCACCAAACACCTTAGTTCGATGTACAATTGTGTAACTAAAACATCTTCAGAAAAACGTCAAAATGAATGACAGATTTCTTGAATTATCTTAGATTCATTCTGGGGATTTTGAGGAAGTGAAATAAGCTACATTGTCTCATGGAGGACAACCATCATTAAACAAACATGGATTTGGTTAGGAAACACATCCAAGACTGAAAGCTACTTTTTTCTAATGAGCAACAGAAAAAGCCACGTGCCAATCTGGATATTCATTGGCTCTTTAAACGTAGAAACACCTGTTGTTGTCATGAGAGAGTTTATTTGTAGTTTGGGTACAGCGGAAGGCAATTCAGGCACAGCCTGCTTCCGAGTATTTTATAATCGCAGTGTAGAAGAGAGATTGCTGTAACCCAACTAATCAACTCCTACCCCTACAATCCACCCCCAAGGTCATCGTTATGAAAGCAAGTACCATCTCTTGAAAGAGCCAGATACACTGAGTCTACCAAATATTAGGAACACCTTCCTAATATTGAGTTGCCCCCCCTCCCTTTTGCTCTCAATTTGTCGGGGCATGGACTCTATAAGGTGTCGAAAGCATTCTACAGGCATGCTGGTCCATGTTGACTCGAATGCTTCCAGCAGTTCTGTCAAGTTGGCTGGGTGTCCTTTTGGGGGTGGACCATTCTTGGTACACAGGAAACTGTTAAGCGTGGAAAAACCCAGCAGTGTTACAGTTCTTGACACAAACCGGTATGCCTTGCACCTACTACCATACCCTGTTCAAAGACAATTCAATATTTTGTCTTGCCCATTCACACTCTGAATGGCACACATACACAAGCCATGTCTAAATTGTCTCAAGGCTTTAAAATCCTTCTTTAAACTCTCCTCTCCTTCATCTACGCTGAGTGAAGTGTATTTAACAAGTGACATCAGTAAGGGATCATAGCTTTCACCCTGGATTCACCTGGTTAATCTATGTCATGGAAAGAGCAGGTGTTATTAATGTTTTGTACACAGTGTATATATCTATAGATGACTGAGCTACCACCAAAGCTGTCTGCAGTCCCCTTTTTTTTAATCTCACAATCGATTGGCTGACCAGCGATCCAGTGTTATGTAATGGGGTATACCACCCATATGTATTTCAGACGTGTATGCAAATAAACCAGCCCCCCTTAAAACAACTGAACTCTAAGGCCAGTTCTTAGAAACACTACTGGAAGCCTCGCTATGTTCCCTTGGCATAGGACGGAAGCTATTTCTCATCCGAGTGTGGAAAGATATCTCCGGTGGTACAGTATGGTCGTCTTTCACATGGTCATACCAGGTTATGAAGAGGACAACACTATGGCCACAATCGACGTGCTATTGCTAGGTGTCAACATTGCTGTCATTAGATAACTCTTGCGTGTGTTTATCCCTAAACAAAACCTGTGATCGTATATACGTACATAGCGTGTGCTGTAAACAGTGCTCCTCAATGGGAAATATAGGGCACTGGGAGCAACCAGTACTTTACAAAGCACAAGGGCAGAAATCTTATCTGTGTGGACCTCTGCTTATATAAACAGTTTAGTGTGTGAGCAGCTCCTTACTTTCTTCCTCTCGGATTCCACAACATACCCCTGCAGTCCCATTGGTCAGTGTCCTAGTGAGCCCGTACAGACACCATATGAGCAACCCAATACTTGTTTTCTCCACCTACAGCTGTTCTTAGAATAGAGGAAGACTCCCCTTCAGACCTCTCACCTCTTTACCCTTACCCAACCCCCTAGCTGTCAAAATAGCAGTCCAGGTAACTACAGACAGGAGAAACCAGACACGAGGGAGGGTCCAAGTGAGGCCAGGTCCATCACTACTTCCCTATTTTGTGAGAGCATTTCCGACCCTCTCATTTCCATGGGTGTTTTATTGTGTTTGTGAGAGGAGGTAAAGCGTAGATGAATGGAGCCAGAAACTTATTGGAATTTGGAAATGTGACAGTTATTTTAGTAGAATTTTCTGTTAGACGTCATTGATTCCAAACAATCTTTTGGTACAACCCACCTGAGATATAAAAAGAACAAATAAAAAATGCTTACGAATAATATATTTTTATCTAAACAATCCCATAAACCCTTAATCAAACCGAGAACTCCATTTTTAAGGTTTTTTCTTGAGATCCTTCAGATATTTGTGGAACTATTAGTTGAACTATTGCATTATGGTCTATGCAAAAGTAAACAAATATTGTGTAGCCTAAAAACATGCTTAAATCTATAAGTTGTATATCATGGATGGCCAGTCCTGGCATCTATAGCATAAATTGAGAGTAGTTACATTTTCTCCAGCCCCATCCCTCAGCTTTTGACCAAAACAGGGGTAACCACTTTGTAATGTTTCAACTCTCTGTTTCAACACTCAACTCAGAATCCCTCAATTCTGAAGAGGCATATCGTCAGCATCCCCGTCACAAATGGAACTGAATGCCCTGTGGAACAACATGAGATGCGACTACAGTATGTGAACTGTGTAAGAGGGAAAACTGTCCTGATGACAATTACGCCATGTGGAACAAAGGTTACAGAAGATAAACCTGTTCTCCAGTTTCTATCACCTGCTGGGGAGCCAGCGACATCACAGTGGAGATCACATTGCTTAAATCGTTTTAAATCCAGGCACTCGGGTGACATGCAACACGTGGTACAAATGCATTTGTTTTGGAACGTTCAACGGCAAGCAAAGCCTAGAGGTGGAACAAACAAGGTCATGTCCAGCGACCCGCTGAGCCGAGAGGACGTAATATGAGACCTGTTCTGGGATCTGTCTGAGATAATTATATCAAAGTGAGTCTGACTGAGTAGCACCATCTAGACTGATCTCATTACCAGCTACCCTTTCACCCAGTTGGCAATGCAAAGATCCTCAGGAACAAAGTGGATTCTATTTCTGAGACATTTGTGAAATGTATTCTGTCCCTAATCAATCCCAAAAAATGTGTATTGAGATCTACACAGAAACTGCATGGTTATTGATAAAGATCCACATCTCTCTATAGGTCCAGTAAAAGCTCAGGTCATTATAGAGTAAAAAGAACAACATCAATTTGACAGTCAATCCTCTGTGAATGAACAAACCAAATTCGTCAAACAAAGCGGTTCTACGAGTGGTGTGTGTTTGGGTCGTCAAGAGAAATAAAGGACCATAAAAGTCACAAAACGTTCAGGAAACTCATCTGAGAATGACGTCACAGAGAAGACACTCCACTCCACTGAACCCCAGGGCAGTAGGTGTAAAGCTAGCCATTGCAACCAGCACCACCAGACCACATTAATATGATGCAACTTAGATCTGTTTAATCTATTTTAAATATGCATCTGTTAATGCAAGCATTGTGAGTTATCTCCTATTGCCGAGCCATCCGTTCTGTGCTGGAATGTCTTTGCAAGGACAGGGCAAGTGTGCACCCTGTCAGATACCAGCCTGTTGATTAAGACATTGAAATCCTTGGATTAAGTGGGGGCTAATTTTATAAGGCGTTCATTAGTGCTCTGAGGCCCCAGCATGGGAGAAAGTATTCTTACACCTGCAATCAATTCATGGAAGTGTGTCACAGTGCCAAGTTCACGACCAGTCAAATTAGATTAAAAACAGAGTGTATAAAATAAAGTGAAAGGAACAATTTGATTTTTGGTTTCATCAACCTTTACTTTAACTTTTTGAAAGAAATCATTTGACAACACTACAAAACAGCATCACTATAAAAACATGTTTGAGAGGTTAGAAAGCCTGTTTATATGGCTTGGCTCTGTGAATCTCAAGGTAATTGGAGCAAAAACAACATGGGAAGTTTGGTCCTTATCTCAGGTAGCTAAAGGCATTTCACACGCTCCTTATCAGAGCTCTGATTGGTTAAGGGGAGTTGTTCATGCAGTTTCCCATTGGCTGCCATGTCCCAGACACTTGCTTGGCAACTGACAGTTTGGAGGAGCACGTCTTGAGTTTCATACATTTCTTTGGCCCCGTGCCAAAGAGGTTGAGACACAAAGTAAATGCACTAATTGTTCTATTGTCTTGTTTGTCTTCGCGGATTGCAGAATCATCTTGAGGCATGGCATGGTCTAGAGGCTACAGAGTGAATAGGATGGCGTCTGGTTTTCTGTGGGCTTCGTAGAGAGAGAGAGAGAGAGAGTTCTTTTGTACACCCAAACAGAGAAAAATATACAAACATGCACTAACGCAAACACACGTGCCATCATTTTGGCTCTTGGCCATGGGGAAAAACTGTTGTAGCTGTGGATTAGCTCAGCTAATGGGAACAATCGAGTAGTCGCTACCTCTCAGTGACATGTTGGAGTTTCACTGTTGTTTTGTCTGGTTAGCTAGGAGTTTTCTCTCTTGGGGGATTTCTGTGACAGTGGTGGTGAAGGAGGATTTTGGTACTCATTTTGCATTTACTTTCCATATTCAAAGGAAACTATTTCAAGAAAGACTCTTATTTCGCAATATAAAATGCCTCAGGCTCCAGTAGTCTATCACCACATCTCTCATTAAAGTTTTTGGTCTGTCGCAGTATGTTAATCTCACAAAACGTTATATAACTTTGTAAGAAAAACAAAACTCTGAAACTAGATAAAGTTAAGTCATAAATAAATAGTGAACGTATAGTTTTGTCAACTGAACTCTGCAATTGAGGCTGTTTATGAGAAAGCTGAAGATGTTGCCTTTACTAAGTGTTTGCTCAATGAAAATTCCTGAAGGGGGAAATAATTCGGACAGGGGGCCTCCCATGTGTGACGATGCCTTACTTGCCAGTTCATTTTAATCAATCAAGAATTTCATCATTATGAATCTCATTATAAATCCAGCTTGACAGAGAGCTCTGGGAAGTGCTGTGCATGCAGAGGCCTCAGACAAGTGAAACTGGCCTCAGACAATGATGTTGCAAGTGATTTAGACCGCTGACCAATCAGAAACAAGTTGAGTCAGCACTAGAAAGAGGACATCCTTAGTGATGACAAATATCAGAAACTAAGGTACTTTAGAAGTCTCTTTCCCTCTGACTGTTATTTTAGAACATTTGTATATGTGGAACATATTAGTCACCTTACCATTCACCATTCAGGCATATCCTGTTGGGACATTCAATTGTTTCACAATGAACAACAATTGAAATGACAGACTAAAACTGATTTTCATCCATTTGTAACAAACACAAAGTCACCATGCAAAATGTCCTTAAACTTTTAATAATAATAGAAAGTGATTATTTGTGTTCCCTATAGCTTTTCTGTGAAAGATGTGATGAGTCATTTGGTAAACTGTCAGAAAGGATGCATTAGAAAAAAAGCTGACGCTTTTATCCAAAGCGACTTACAGTCATGCGTGCATACATTGTACGTATGGGTGGTCCCGGGAATCGAACCCACTACACTGGCGCTACCAGTGCCATGATCTACCAAATGAGCTATTATTCATGTAAAAGTGGTATTTAAGGGAGACGATGGATAAAATGGAACTACTTTACGTAAAGTTGACAGACATAATGCTTTATTAACTTGTTATAAACATGTATGAGCTTTTATAATGTGTTCTTCTTTTAAGGATTCCTGTATGATATGTTACGTCTATGTAGCAAATTGTTGGACTCTAAATGGCTGTTATTTAGTAAGGATGTCATACGTACTTATGGCAAGTCTGACAATGCATTATAAATGCATCAAAAATATTATACCTGTTGGTGTTAAGTATTGTGTTGTGACCAAAGGCTTGGCCAGCATTGTAAAGCTGAGAGAAGCGCCATGTCAAAGTACCCAATGTTCTCTTATCCGTTCTCTCTGACCAAACAAGGTTAGTCTGTCTGCTGCAATGCTCTCATTCCCTGTTCAGTGTTGCTCTGGTATGCCCTGACTACTATGGCCTGTGCTTCAAGACTTCCCAACACACGCACACTCACACTGGTCTCTTTCCCAGATATGTCCAGCCGTTTTTCGAGGAAAAAAGGAAATACTCCCCATCCAGTTTCCTCGCTTGACCAGGCTAGTAAACTGTGAACGCTGAAGCTACTGTAGAAATAGTTCATTTTGCAGCTAACTTTCAGTCACCGACACAAGAATTGTACCCATTGTGTGGTTATGTTGGTCACTCTTGAATCAGATTTTGGAGTCCCTGGTATATATTTTTCGCTTCAGTGATCATTCCATATTCAGAAATAAGCAGGTATGATACAATAAATATATATAATGACATTTTGTGGGAAGATATGCCAGGATGACACACAATTAACACAAATTACAATAATGATCCCTTGGAACTCTATTCACTTTCTGAATACCTTTGGAAATAAGCCTCAATGTAAACATTGCAACACACAACCCTGCCCTCGTTCTAACACAAAACCCTCTGATGATACTAAACCATCATACTCAAAACAGCAGTCACACTCTCTGGTTTCTTTATAGGTCTTCTCATTGGCTCAGGCCCTTGATCACTCACATTGTGATTGGTCTAACCGGTTGTTCACGAGGGCTCCCATTCATTCAGCACGTGTTCACCACACCCTTCCCAAGAAATCCCTGCCCTCCCACTTGTGGATTTCCTGTTTAAGTTCTAGGGGCCTGAGTCAAGCAAGCCTCCCTCACTTCTCTACTCCTCCTCCTCCTCTCTGTTCTGCTTTTATTACAGCTGGTTGAGAGAATCCAGGCCACCATGTGCTAGTTAGCTGCTATAGAAAACAAACAGCATCTCTGATCAGTTATTGACATGCTTTTACGACTATTAGGTTTAGGCACCACTGAAAGACCTCGATAAATGGCAGGGCACACAATAGAGTTTAATATAAAAGGGTTTACAATAGACTATAATGTAAAAGACTTCTATATTTTTACAAATATATAACATATTTATTGTACAAAGAGATGGGTGGAGCACGTGTGTTAGAAAAAAAGCATGTGTAAGATAACAATGAAGCCTGATCTGTGAAAGAGAAAGCCATCACACTGGCAGGGCAACCGATTTCCATCTATCTAAACCCCCATCAAACTGTGCAATCATCCTTTCTGTGCCTTTCTCGCATGGCCCCTTTCATTCCCATTATAGCCCAGTCTCACTCCGAAATAGGGAACTGGGCAGGTCAGTGTAAATGCTGAGAAAGGAGAGCTGATCTGATAGCAGAACAGGATCTTACGGCAAGGATGATCAAAGTCAAAGTAGAGCCTTGTTGTACATATTTTTCACTGATTAAATGGGGAATTACTAATTGAAATATATTTGGAATTGATGGTGAAAAGGAATGGGCTAAAAATGAATTTATCACAGGTTAAAGTTGATTTAAATGTGTAAAGGTTATATTGTTTTAGAAGAATCTAACAAACACATCATGTACTGTATGAAGTGATAGAATTTGTCTGACCTTCAGAACATTTGCTACAGTACAACAGGCCCTCGCTTGAGGTGAACTCAGCCTTTTCCTCTCTGCATATCCTCAGCAGAAATTAAGTGAGCCCCCATTGGCCGACACGTACTATCACTCGCTCTCTGATTGGCTGAAGGGCGTGCGCATGCGGCTGCCATGCGAGGACGGCATGCAAGCATCCCCTGTACACTGATCAGTTCAGGCTCTGGTCTTGAGACATAGCTTCTTTTTTTTGGAGAGAGGCATTCTTAAAAACTTCTTAGGGCTGCAATCCCGTTAACGGGATGATATGACAACAGCCAGTGAAAGTGCATGGCGTCAAATTCAAAACAACAGAAATCTCATAATTAAAATTCCTCAAACATACATGTATTTTATACCGTTTTAAAGGTAATCTTGTTGTTAATCCCACCACAGTTTCTGATTTCCAATAGGCTTTACGGCGACAGCACCACAAACGATTATGTTAGGTCACCACCAAGCCACAGAAAAACACAGCCATTTTTCCAGCCAAAGAGAGGAGTCACAAAAGGCACAAATAGAGATAATGTAACGGCATTCAGAGGTGAAAGAAGGATCGGACAAAAGCGCAGCATGGTAAGTATTCATGATGTAATATTTAATGAAACGAACTGAACACTGAAATACAAAACAATAAAGTGAACGAACGAAAACCGAAACAGTACCGTGTGGACCAAACACTCACACGGAAAACAAACACCCACAAACCAAAAGTGAATCCCAGGCTACCTAAGTATGATTCTCAATCAGAGACAACGAACGACACCTGCCTCTGATTGAGAACCATACTAGGCAGAAACCAAACACAGAAACCAAACATAGGAAAACAAACATAGACTGCCCACCCCAACTCACGCCCTGACCATATAAACAAAGACAAAACAAAGGAACTACGGTCAGAACGTGACAGATAAAATTAATCACTAACCTTTGATGATCTTCATCAGATGACACTCATAGGACTTCATGTGACACAACACAATACAAGTATGTTTTGTTTGATGTTCACTAGTTCCAAAAACATCCAGTGATTTTGCATAGCCACATCGATTCAACAGAAATACTCATCATAAATGTAGATGATAATACAAGTTATACACATGGAATTATAGATATACCTCTCCTTAATGCAACCGCTGTGTCAGATTTCGGAAAAAGCAAACCATGCAATAATCTGAGACGGCGCTCAGAAAATGAATCATATTAGCCGCCATGTTGGAGTCAACAGAAACCAGAAATTACATGATAAATATCCACTTACCTTTGATGATCTTCATCATAATGCACTCCCAGGAATCGCAATTCCACAATAAATGCTTGATTTGTTCGATAATGCGTTAGGTACACATATCCAAACGCTCGTGTGTTTGGACAAAAATTATATTACAGGTCGAAGAAACATTCCAAACTAAGTATAGAATCAATCATTCGGATGTTTTTAGCATAAATCTTCAATAAAGTTCTCCAACCGGAGAATTCCTTTGTGTCTACAGAAGCAAGTCGATATCATATGGAATGCGCATGACTAGGAAATGGCTCTCTGCCAGTAAGCTGACTCATTCAGCTCTTATTCAGTCCCACAACACAGCAGAAGCCTCATTCAAGTTTCTAAAGACATTTGACATCTAGTGGAAGTCCTAGGAAGTGCAACTTCATTCATATCCCAATGTGAATTCAATAGGGCCTGGGTTGAAAATATACCAACCTCAGATTTCTCACTTCCTGTTTGGATTTCTTCTCAGGTTGTTGCCTGCCATATGCGTTCTGTTATACTCACAGACATCATTCAAACAGTTCTAGAAACTTCAGTGTTTTCTATCCAATACTAATAATAATATGCATATACAGGGGGGAGAACAAGTATTTGACACACTGCCGATTTTGCAGGTTTTCCTACTTACAAAGCATGTAGAGGTCTGTACTTTTTATCATAGGTACACTTCAACTGTGAGAGACGGAATTTAAAACATTATCGATCATAGCCTGTTGCTGGAAAAACTTGTGCTATGGCTTTATACCACCTGCTATAATGTGGATAAAAAGTTATCTGTCTAACAGAACACAGTTCTTTAATGGAAGCCTCTCCAACAAAATCCAGGTAGAATCAGGAATTCCCCAGGGCAGCTGTCTAGGCCCCTTACTTTTTTCAGTCTTTATTAACGACATGCCCCTGGCTTTGAGTAAAGCCAGTCTTTGTATGCGGATGACTTGAAACTATACACGTCAGCTACCACAGCGACTGAAATTACTTCAACACTTAACAAAGAGCTGCAGGTAGTTTCAGAATGAGTGGCAATGAATAAGTTAGACCTAAATATTTCAAAAACTAAAAGCATTGTATTTGGGACAAATCATTCACTAAACCTCAACTAAATATTGTAATGAATAATGTGGTAATTGAGAAAGTTGAGGAGACTAAACTGCTTGGAGTAACCCTGGATTGTAAACTCTCATGGTCAAAACATATTGATACAACATTAGCTAGGATTAGGAGAAGTCTGTTCATAATAAAGCGTTACTCTGCATTCTTAACAGCACTATCAACAAGGCAGGTCCTACAGGCCCTAGTTTTGTCGCACCTGGACTACTGTTCAGTCATGTGGTCATGTGCCACAAAGAGGTACTTAAAAAATTGCAATTGGTTCAGAACAGGGCAGCACGGCTGGCCCTTGGAAGTACACATAGACCCAACATTAATAATATGCATGTCAATCTCTCTTGGCTCTCAAAGTGGAGGAGAGATTGACTTCATCACTACCTGTATTTGTGAGAAGTATTGACTAGTTGAATGCACCAAGCTGCCTGTTTGAACTACTGGCACACAACTCGGACACCCATGCATACCACATAAGACATGCCACCAGAGGTCTCTTCACAGTCCTCAAGTCCAGAACAGAATATCAGAGGCGCACAGTACTACATAGAGCCATGACTACATGGAACTCTATTTCACATCAAGTAACTCATGCAAGCAGTCAAATTAGATTTAAAAAACAGATACAATACACCTTATGGAACAGCGGGGACTGTGAAGCTACACAAACATAGGCACAGACACATGCATACACACACATGATAACATATGCACTATACACACAGAGATTTTGTGTTGTAGATATGTGGTAGTAGAGTATGGGCCTGTGGGCACACACTTAATATGTTGTGAAATCTGTTGTGAATGTATTATAATGTTTTAAAAAATATATAACTGCCTTAATTTTGCTGGACCCCAGGAAGAGCAGCTGTTTCCTTGGCAGTAGCTAATGGGATCCATTGTAACGGTCGTCGTATGAAGGAGAGGACCAAAGCTCAGCGTGGTAAGTTTTCATCTTGATATTTAATAAGAAACGTGAACACTGAAACAAAAACAATAATCAACAACGTGAAATAACTCAACCGAAACAGTACCGTGTGGACCAAACACTGACACGGAAAACAAACACCCACAACTCAAACGATTGACAGCTGCCTCTGATTGAGAACCATACCAGGCCGAACACAGAAAATCCCAAATTATAGAAAAAAGAACATAGACAACCCACCCAACTCACGCCCTGACCATACTAAAACAGGTCAGAACGTGACATCCATAATAAACACAAATACATGACAATGCAGGGATTTTGACAGAGCACAGGGCTGCAGGCCAAAGGTTGTGGGTTTGCAGACCACTGTCGACAAGAGTATGGGTTGAAAGATCTCTTTTACAGTAAAAGCATTAAATGAATCTATAATCTTATTTGCAAGTCCGAGAAAAAAATGACTTTAATAAAAATGTCATGCAATTCTACATATTAGCAGAATATTTTTCTTTATATCAGGCAAAACACCAAAATGACATGTTAAGAATGGACAGAGAGATAGGCCTATGTGTTCATTTTATCATATTTCTCCCATGACAAATCAGTGTGTCTTGTTTGCAAAGAAACTGTCCCTGTTGGCAAATAATTCAATCTGAGACATCATTAGAAATCTGAGCATGGCATTTTCAAAAGTTAGGCCTACCTTTCCACCCCAGACAGAGTGGGCCTAACGATGCAGCAAAAATGTAAGCTTTAATTGCTGGCTACTCTTCTTCTGTGGCTTAACCAAACGAGAGGTCACAAGTATTCTCCTAAAAGCTGTCTGGGATTAAACATCTTCTATTGTACAGAAAGTAAATAGCTTAATTAATTGATAGTGACAGAATGACATTACTTCCCAAGCAAAGTAAATGTTTTGTCTCCTCAGCCAAAGAAGGTTGTAGCTCAGCCTCTGAATGTCAAAGAAACAAAACAATGATATCCCCATGTGCATGTGCATCTGCGTCAAGTCTTTTCCAAGTATGTTTCTAGCATAAAGCATCGCGGACCAAAGTGCTGTTATAGATAACTTTATCGGATCCATTTTATTTACTTCTGCCATTTTCTTTAATAAAAAGTAGACCTATGTCATACCCTCGCAATTCGAGTCTTGGTTTTAACTTAACAGCCCTTCACTGACAGAGTTAGGCAATTTAAGAGTGCATGTTGGGTGGAGGAATTGACTGACAAATCTATGAATATAACAGCCTATAGCCAAATTTTGTTTGTCAAACAGGTAAGCCTACCTCATATTTCTTAAATAGGAATAAATAGGCTCCAACACAAAGCTCACTAAATTGTTAGTGAATTAGGCCTACTAGAATTTCAGCCACATGAGCTGTTCATTTCCAATTGATTGTGCTTCAAGTTTCAACACCACAACGTAAATGACTAAAATCTGGTTTATTGTGAGGTCAATAACTCTGATAAATAGGCCGACATCATGGGCAAGGAACATAATGTTTTTAATAAAAAACATTTCTAGTTGTAGCAAACTATCAAAGTTGACCGCAGGTCCTCATCTTCAAGCTCTCCTTCTCAAACTGAACAGAACATACAGTACCAGTCAAAAGTTTGGACACACCTACTCATTCAGGGGTTTTTCTTTATTTTACTATGTTCTACTACATTGCAGAATAATAGTGAAGACATCAAAACTCTGAAATTACACATATGGAATCATGTAGTAACCAAAAAAGTGTTAAACAAATCAAAATATATTTCATATTTTCATTATTAAAAGTAGCCACCATTTGCCTTGATGACAGCTTGGCATTCTCTCAACGAGCTTCATGAGGTAGTCACCTGGAATGCTTTTCCAACAGTTTTGAAGGAGTTCCCACATATGCTGAGCACTTGTTGGCTGCTTTTCCTTCACTCTGCTGTCCAACTTATTCCAAACCATTTCAATTGGGTTGAGGCCAGGTGATTGTGGAGGCCAGGTCACCTGATGCAGCACTCCATCATTCTCCTTCTTGGTCAAATAGCCTTTACACAGCTTGGAGGTGTGTTTTGGGTCATTGTCCTGTTGATGAACAAATGATCGTCCCACTAAGCACAAACCAGATGGGATGGCGTATCGCTGCAGAATGCTATGGTAGCCATGCTGGTTAAGTGTGCCTTAAATTCTAAATAAATCACTGACAGTGTCACCACCCCACCTCCTCCTCCGTGCTTCATGGTGGGAACCACACATGCAGAGATCATCTGTTCACTTACTCTGCGTCTCACACAGACACGGAGGTTGGAACCAAAAATCTAAAATTTGGACTCATCAGATCAATGAGCAGATTTCCACTGGTCTAATGTCCATTGCTCATGTTTCTTGGCCCAAGCAAGTCTCTTCTTATTATTGGTGTCTTTTAGTAGTGGTTTCTTTGCAGCAATTCGACCATGAAGGCCTGATTCATGCAGTCTCCTCTGATCCTCTGATGTTGAGATGTGTCTGTTACTTGAACTCTGTGAAGCATTTATTTGGGCTGCAATCTGAGGTGCAGTGAATTGCTGATTTCTGAGGCTGGTAACTCTGATGAAATGATCCTCCGCAGGAAGGTCCCTCTGGGTCTTCCTTTCCTGTGGCATGAGAGCCAGTGTCATAATAGCACTTATTGTTTTTTGCAACTGCACTCTAAGAAACGTTCTAAGTTCTTGATATTTTCCGGATTGACTGACCCTCATGTCTTAAAGTAATAATGGACAGTTGTTTCTTTTTGCTTATTCTACCAAATAGGGCTATCTTCTGTATACCACCCTATCTTGTCACAACACAACTGATCGGCTCAAACGCATATAGAAGGAAAGACATTCCACAAATGGTCCAGATATCCTCATGGTCCGGGTATCCTCATGGTCCGGGTATCCTCATGGTCCGGGTATCCTCATGGTCCGGGTATCCTCATGGTCCGGGTATCCTCATGGTCCGGGTATCCTCATGGTTCGGGTATCCTCATGGTCCAGGTATCCTGTTCTCTATTTGTTCTTGATTGTCCCTCAAGCAAGAGGGGGTGCCGATTACATCACACATCCCCATGAGACCTGAATGAAGCTTGCAGTTGTGTCTAAAACACACCATTTTGCTCAAAATGATACTTTTTTTTTTACCCTTTAGTATGTGTACTTTACTGTATGTATACATGAGATATCACATTTCAACAGTAAAAGTTCAGAAATTGCTGGAGGATGTTTTTAAGCTCTAGACAGCATTGCATGTGCCAGAGAGTTCCCACTGTAGTAAATTGTGAAATTGGAAAAGTTAAATAATTAAGCTAAACATATGTAGTGAGTACTTTTTTCTATTCTGTGTGACATGCCATGGCAAAATGGGGTTTAATGAAGAGTGAGAAAAGATATTTGCTCCAGTCATGAATCTCTTGACCATGACTCTCTTTTCACTCTCAATGGGTGTGAAAATCAGACAGTTAAATAGTTAGATAAGCAAGTCTTCAAATGCTTATTAAAGGTTACATAAGACATTTTGTCACAACAAATGACTGCTGAAATCAAAGCCTCATCTATTGACATCTCTTTCACACTCTTTCACACTTGAACCACTACAATACGTCCCGTGGCAGTAACCGCATGTCTTCTTTAATGAAGGTGCTTTCATGGTCAAGGACTGTGCTAACTTACACATAGTCATGAGACTCAGGCTGCATTAAACCGGTTTGATCCGCTAACACAGCAAAACTGTAAAAGAGAAAACGCAACACAGGGACTGGTGAGAGATAACAGGATGAGGGCTGGTGGAATTTGAGATACTGCAGTCACATGTCTTAAATGATGTCATGTACAGTACATGCCCTCTGCAGAAGTAAGCGAAAGTACCTGCTATTCCGCCCAACCCACAACACACAGACATAATCTGTAGCTACTTGCCTGGTTGAACTCTATGGGGCCAGTTTCGCACAGACACAGATTAAGCCTATTCCTGGACAAAAATTGATGTTCAGTGGAGAATTTCTAGATAAGCTTTTTATTCCAGGACTAAACTACACTAGGCTTAATCCCATGTATGTGAAACTGGCTATTAACACATTTTCTGTCTGGATCACAGTAATGAAAGGGTCTATCTATGACCAGAATACACTTGGTTCTCCTTTAAGAAAATTTCAAGATAGAATCAAAACATATTGGGCAAGATCGTTAACGAATGTGCACAGAGTGTGTGTGTGTGTGTCCTGCGTGCATGTGGTGTATGTGTGCACATATTTGTGTGTGGACGTGCAGAGGCTTGCAGAGCAAGACTGAGCAAACACAGGCCTCCCACACTCGGTGAGGGATCAGAATGTGTCGTTTACCTGAAGCTTCAGCACACCAGCTGAAAAAGAGCAAAACAAGAGACACCACGAGGTTAACTCCCCTCGCAAAGTCTAGCTCCGCCCTAGTTATCTGATAATGACCTCACTGTACTGATTGATTGTTGTTAACGTTGCAAAACACGGCAGTCAACTGTAATGCAACTGCATTTCAATGTCCTTTTCGATTCATTTGGGATTGAGTCACATGCTGGTAGTTGGACTGCCATAACAGATGATTTAGAAAATAGACATATCCTGAAAATATACCACTTTAAAGATTTCTAAATGTCCCTTTAAAGTCATACTCCAGTCGCCATTTCAGCTAATTTATCACCTGATTTTCTTAACAAAAGGCACATCTCAATAGGTGGTCCAGGTATCTTCATGGTCCAGATATCCTCATGGTCCAGGTATCCTCATGGTCCGGGTATCCTCATGGTCCGGGTATCCTCATGGTCCGGGTATCCTCATGGTTCGGGTATCCTCATGGTCCAGGTATCCTCATGGTCCAGATATCCTTATGGTCCAGGTATCCTCATGGTCCAGATATCCTCATGGTCCAGGTATCCTCAACATCCGGGTATCCTCATGGTCCAGGTATCCTCATGGTCCAGATATCCTCATGGTCCAGGTATCCTCAACATCCGGGTATCCTCATGGTCCAGGTATCCTCATGGTCCAGATATCCTCATGGTCTGGGTATCCTGATGGTCCAGATATCCTCAGGGTCCAGGTATCCTCATGGTCCAGGTATCCTCATGGTCCAGATATCCTCATGGTGTGGGTATCCTCATGGTCCGGGTATCCTCATGGTCCAGGTATCCTCGTGGTCCAGATATCCTCATGGTCCAGGTATCCTCATGGTCCAGGTATCCTCATGGTCCAGATATCCTCATGGTCCAGATATCCTCATGGTCCGGGTATCCTGATGGTCCAGATATCCTCATGGTCCAGGTATCCTCATGGTCCAGATATCCTCATGGTCTGGGTATCCTGATGGTCCAGATATCCTCATGGTCCAGGTATCCTCATGGTCCAGATATCCTCATGGTCTGGGTATCCTGATGGTCCAGATATCCTCATGGTCCAGGTATCCTCATGGTCCAGATATCCTCATGGTCCAAGTATCCTCATGGTCCGGGTATCCTCATGGTCCAGGTATCCTCATGGTCCGGGTATCCTGATGGTCCAGATATCCTCATGGTCCAGGTATCCTCATGGTCCAGATATCCTCATGGTCCAAGTATCCTCATGGTCCGGGTATCCTCATGGTCCAGGTATCCTCATTGTCCAGATATCCTCATGGTCCAGGTATCCTCATTGTCCAGGTATCCTCATGGTTCGGGTATCCTCATGGTCCAGGTATCCTCATGGTCCAGATATCCTCATGGTCCAGGTATCCTCAACATCCGGGTACCCTCATTGTCCAGGTATCCTCATGGTCCAGATATCCTCATGTTCCAGATATCCTCATGTTTCGGGTATCCTGATGGTCCAGATATCCTCATGGTCCAGGTATCCTCATGGTCCAAGTATCCTCATGGTCCGGGTATCCTCATGGTCCAGGTATCCTCATGGTCCAGATATCCTCATGGTCCAGGTATCCTCAACATCCGGGTATCCTCATGGTCCAGATATCCTCATGGTCCAGATATCCTCATGGTCCGGGTATCCTGATGGTCCAGATATCCTCATGGTCCAGGTATCCTCATGGTCCAAGTATCCTCATGGTCCAGGTATCCTCATGGTCCAGGTATCCTCATGGTCCAGATATCCTCATGGTCCAGATATCCTCATGTTCCGGGTATCCTGATGGTCCAGATATCCTCATGGTCCAGGTATCCTCATGGTCCAGATATCCTCATGGTCTGGGTATCCTGATGGTCCAGATATCCTCATGGTCCAGGTATCCTCATGGTCCAGATATCCTCATGGTCTGGGTATCCTGATGGTCCAGATATCCTCATGGTCCAGGTATCCTCATGGTCCAGATATCCTCATGGTCCAAGTATCCTCATGGTCCGGGTATCCTCATGGTCCAGGTATCCTCATGGTTCGGGTATCCTGATGGTCCAGATATCCTCATGGTCCAGGTATCCTCATGGTCCAGATATCCTCATGGTCCAAGTATCCTCATGGTCCGGGTATCCTCATGGTCCAGGTATCCTCATTGTCCAGATATCCTCATGGTCCAGGTATCCTCATTGTCCAGGTATCCTCATGGTCCGGGTATCCTCATGGTCCAGGTATCCTCATGGTCCAGATATCCTCATGGTCCAGGTATCCTCAACATCCGGGTACCCTCATGGTCCAGGTATCCTCATGGTCCAGATATCCTCATGTTCCAGATATCCTCATGTTTCGGGTATCCTGATGGTCCAGATATCCTCATGGTCCAGGTATCCTCATGGTCCAAGTATCCTCATGGTCCGGGTATCCTCATGGTCCAGGTATCCTCATGGTCCAGATATCCTCATGGTCCAGGTATCCTCAACATCCGGGTATCCTCATGGTCCAGATATCCTCATGGTCCAGATATCCTCATGGTCCGGGTATCCTGATGGTCCAGATATCCTCATGGTCCAGGTATCCTCATGGTCCAAGTATCCTCATGGTTCGGGTATCCTCATGGTTCAGGTATCCTCATGGTCCAGATATCCTCATGGTCCAGGTATCCTCATGGTCCAGATATCCTCATGGTCCAGGTATCCTCATGGTCCGGGTATCCTCATGGTCCAGATATCCTCATGGTCCAGATATCCTCATGGTCCGGGTATTCTCATGGTCCAGATATCCTCATGGTCCGGGTATCCTCATGGTCCAGATATCCTCATGGTCCGGGTATCCTCATGGTTCGGGTATCCTCATGGTCCGGGTATCCTGTTCTCTATTTGTTCTTTATTGTCCCTCAAGCAAGAGGGGATGCCGATTACATCACACATCCCCATGAGACCTGAATGAAGCTTGCAGTTGTGTCTAAAACACACCATTTTGCTCAAAATGATACTTTTTTATTTTTTACCCTTTAGTATGTGTACTTTACTGTATTTATACATGAGATATCACATTTCAACAGTAAAAGTTTAGAAATTGCTGGAGGATGTTTTTAAGCTCTAGACAGCATTGCATGTGCCAGAGAGTTCCCTTACCTCTAAAAGTGCCTTGTAACTCGCAGAGAAATGCCCTTCTCACAATACCATGACACGGTCCCTCTGACCTAGGCTAATAATAGCATCAGCATCAATCATGGCCTGCTGAGCTCTGCTGGTTGTGGCAGTACGGAGCGCGGATGTCCCCGCTGTCTCATCATGGGTCAGGGTTGAGTTGTCTCAGTGTCAACTTGTTGACATGGGCTTGGCAAAGGGGCAGAAGAACGATATGTCGCTGATTGGCCCTCTTAGTGGTAGAGAGAAGCTTTAATGAAAGGGATAAAGAGGTTACAGAGCATGGAGGGTTTTGACAGGACGTTAGGGAAACAGGCCTGGAAGTCCCATGCCACTGTTCTGTAAAACTGTAATGGAAGGAACTATAGGTCTTGAATTAGCCATTTGAGGAAACAAAGATGGATTAATATGATAGTAGACAGGCAGATAAAATGGTTTCCATTGGAAAAAAAGGGTAGACTGTACTTTAATTTGTTTGAATGACTGCATGTCATTACAGGAATTGTTTCAGGACACAGATTTGTCAATGTGGAAGCTGCTCAGATGCAGCTGCTAAGTTATTGTTCTGTACTGCAGGACATCAGAAAAGAAAAACTGGAATCCTCCCAAAGGAAAGGTCAGGGATTGGGTGACTAGAATATCACTCAGACAGAGTGTGACGTCATCAAGGCCTCGAGGGAAGAAAACCAGTCCCTTTATCCACACACTACTGACCTTGCGTTGTTCTGAGTATTTCACTCTGTCACGGCTCACGGCTAAATTTCAGCATATTGTCGCTTTGTTTTTTCCATGTACTCATCCAAAATAATGTATATGGCTATGGCCTGCTTTGTTGTCATGGATACTGCATATGCTCACTGATACAAATGGCTGTAAACTGCTTATGATTTGGTTTGATAGGAAGGAGTATGCTTCACTTTGCCACGTGTGATGTAACAACTCTTCAAAGGGCAATGGCACATCTATCTTCAGAGGTCTGACCCTCAAAATACAGTTACACTTACGTCGATATCAGTGTACTTCCAGTCTCTTCCTAGTAAAGATGGCACGTAATGGTATCTTTAGCTTAGTCCTACATCCATGACATTACATTCACAGCAATGTGAAATGTCCAGATCCACCCCAAAAAAGGTACAGTATGTAGAATATGGCAATGATTTAAAATGACCATGCATTACACCGCACTAAAGATGATAGGTAACATGGTGCCTTGATAGGTCTATGCCTTATAGGTGGCAATGACATCAGCATTGACTTTCTCATTCAGAAGCATTAAAGGTTAATGATCTGCTGCTCTTGAGGAAGTACACTGCCATCAACGAGAGTTCTATCGAGGGCACGTGCACACACATAGGTGGTGTTGACAGCTTTTCTGTCATCTCTCCCAGGCTGTTCCCATGGCCGACTGTTAATGCATAGAGTAATTGGATGAAAACACAAAGGAGAAAAGTCATCATGAGAACTGGGGACAAGGCCTTCATAGGATCAGTGATTCCTCTATAAAGAACATACAAACCTTTGATGTTAATAATATAGTAGGTAAGAAACTGGATCAGTACAACATAGTAATGTAATAACCTATAAATAAAGGCTATGTGCGCTTAGATATCCAAAACAGAGGAAATATGAAAAACATAAGAAAAGGGGAAAGGGTCAAACGGGTTTTACATCATATGCCCGGTTAATAACAACAATGAGGTATTCGATTAGAAATGTGATATATTTTATATTTAATTCAACCTTGGCAAGAGTAAACACTAATATTTCCTTTGCTTGTTGAAATAAGAGCGTGCAGTGTCAGGGTAGAAAGCCCATGTCAACGACGTAATCCTGAGGAAGCAAAAGCTGTAAAACAAAACCAACAGAGGATGTCCAACATTGACCCTCCCACAGTCAGGGTCCATTCTGAAAGGAAACGCTTTTAAATGGCTTGTTCTGCACTGTGGGCGAAACAGGAAGTGGTTTGTTGGCCTGTAGTCTCGTGGCAGTCAGGAGACATGAACGCGCCACACCAAATCAGCATAGGAAATAAGGGCCAGCTTCAGCAAGAGGAGACTTACCACGTCTGCCCCTTTAACAGCATAAACTGATTAGAGGACATAAACATTATAATCCAATGGTGGCTTGATGGCTTTCACATGAACCTGAAACCCTATTTTTAGATTTGTTTATTACACTCAGTTCAGTTTAGTAAAGTAGGAGGAAACATGCGTTAAATCACCAGTGGCTGTGTTCATAAAATGGCAGAGGTCACGGCGTTCCTTTTTAAACATTTTTTTAAACCAGTCACAAGACAGAGTCTATCAGACCAAAAAGACATTGGCTGTGAGCCAAATATCCCCAACAAGAGATACTTTTTTGTCAGCCCCACAAAACTTCAGATTGATGTTTTTTGAAGCCATGACATCATGAGAGAAAGCAAAATGTTAAGTTGATTGGGAAATGAGCTGATGCCTCTTGACAAGCAAGTATCTCTCTGATTTGAATCACTATATAAAAAAGACATGACACTGGCCGCCAGTTATTTCTATCCTCACAGTTAGAGTATCAAACAATTAACGGCACAAATTGGTTCACTGTCATTTGGAGCTGTTGCTCCGGGCCCATATGGGGATAACTTTGCTGTGGCCTCATATTTTAAGCGCAGTGCCAGACATCCAAGTCAGCCTGTGGCCTGAGGTATAAGATGTAGGGCTCAACTAAGAGGTCAGGAGTTCTAGTGCAGAGTAACGGCTCTCGGTTACCCTGTGATACTCCCTTTCTATAGGTATGCCTGGCTGAATTCATAGTTCACAGCCAGAGCTGCAATAGTACGGCAGCCCATTAGGACATAAATAAGAGCATAATTAAATTGACTCTTACGAGGTTCGGACAAGGGTAGTAATGGTCCGGCAGACAATTGCGGCTGTTTCAAGCTTTTCTCTCCATTCCTACTGATAGATTAGGGAATAACAGATTAATGGACAGACCAGAGCAGCAAGAACACAATGGCGTCAGTAAACTTAGGTTTGGGCACACTTCGTAGGGATCACATTGCTGTTTTCCTCCTGTCGTCCTCCTCTTCCTCTCTCCTTCTGCTCAGCTCTCCCTGGCTGGAGTGACACCATGGGAAGTGGTGACATGTGCACCCTCTCTTCACTCTCATTGGTCCAATCCTATTCTTTGTTTTACTTACTGCGTTCTAGCAGTGCCCCTTTTTGTATCCCCTCTTCCATCCTCTACTTTCATCTGTCTTGTTTTAGTCGTGTGGTGGAAACCTACGCCATGTTGTGTCACCTGAAAGGCGGGGTCAGAGCTTGGTGACCTGGGGTTGATGACGTAGAACGAGAAGGCTGAAATCGGATATGCCCATCCGGTCATCCCGCATGCTACCAGGACTGGCTTAGCCTCTAACGGTGGAAAAAGCATCCAATTGGGTCAGCGCAGTGATTGGATGACCAGCGGTGATGACGCTCAAAAAATAAATGGTGTTTTTATTGGATGGCCACCTGTGAAAAGAGCCTCTGGGAGCCAAAGGATGAGCTGCGAGACTAGCTGTGGCATGTGCGTGAGTCTGTACACTTGACCTGGTTGTGAAATCTTGGAAAGTACAGGCACTGGGGAATATAAGTACTAGCATAACACTAACATGTCATCTTTGAATGTACAGACAGTCTACTATGGACCTTATGGTGGGAATGTGAGCAAAGATACTGGTTAGTGTTCTGCATTTACACCAATGACGAGCAGCAACTCAGTTCTTCTTCTTCAGTTCCTCAACCTAAACGACCATTACCTCAGTTCAAATCAGTCTCCACTCTTTTAACCATTGTAACAAATTGCATCTGCCTTGGTCAAAACTAGTCTCTCATTACAGTGGATACAGATGAGGGTAGTCAAGGCAAAAATCTTATTGATTAGTGATGAGCTCCTCCAAGCATGACAGGTGCTTGGGAACCTAACCCGCTTGTGTTACTCAGCAGAACTCAGCTGGGTCAGCCAGGCAGAAAACAAAACCTCTAAACAGGCTAACATTGCAGAACTAGCCTAGAACCAAAGGGTTTCTTTGCTAAGTCACATACAGACTGGATTTAACCTTAATCAGGGTTGTGGCCATTTCCAGTAATGCTAATGTAAAGATATTCCCTTACTGTTAATGCTTAACTGTAATTATCTAGTATCTGCATTTCTATGTCTTTGGGTGTCATTGAAAACACAATGAGGCACTGTCTACTACCAGGACCATCCGATGCCGTTGACATAGTTGAAATAGCTAATTACACAACATTTCTGCAGTCCTACCGATTGGGGTTTGATATATGAAACACCAAGCATGTGATTAGGCCAATAAATATACACAGTTTACAAAACATTAAGAACCCGTTCCTAATATTGAGTCAGACCAGAACAGCCTCAATTCGACGGGGCATGGACTCTACAAGGTGTCGAAAGCGTTTCCCACAGGGATGCTGGCCCATGTTGACTCCAATGCTTTCCACAGTTGTATCAAGTTTGCTGGATGTCCTTTGGGAGGTGGGGCATTCTTGATACTCACAGGAAACTCTTAAGCGTGTAAAACCCAGCATTGTTGCGGTTCTTGACACAAACAGGTGTGCCTGGCACCTACTACCATACCCCGATGAAAGGCAAATATTTTGTCTTGCCCATTCACCCTCTGAATGGCATAGACACAATCCGTCTCAATTGCCTCAAGGCTTAAAAATCCTTCTTTAACCTGTCTCCCCCTTGATCTACACTGATTGAAGTAGATGTAATAAGTGACATCAATAAGGGATCATAGCTTTCACCTGGATTCACCTGGTCAGTCTATGTCATGGAAAGAACATGTTTTGGATACTCTGTGTATGATACCAGACACTCAAACAGCTCTTGCCCTGGCATGGTGTAGTCTCAGTTTGTGCCACTACTACAATGCTACAATAGGAGGTACAAATACAGGGTGTCCTTTCATGTTGTCCAGGATTTCATGTAGATCTTTTGTATGGTACAGTTTCAAACAAACTAACAAATTAGCAAGCACCAAAAAACAAAACACACATCCCGATTGCCCTCGTCAGTGTCATTATCAATGAACTGTTTAACAATAGAGACGTTCACCCTAACCTCCACAAAGTTGATGGTAAGCTTATGAACACCTGTGCACTGCCACGCACACAAACATACGGTGTGCTGAGTGAACAGAACGGGACATGAAGGACACAATAACAAACTTCTTCAATGTAACAAATAATTCAAGTGAACCTCAGCTACAGCCCGAGTTGGATGCTCCTTCGTCCTTGTACAGACATAGCTACAGATATTGCAGCCAATGCATTTATTTTGATTGCATATGATGGTTATTGCTTTAAGTAAAGAAAGAACAACATGTGTTGCATAACCTCACATTGTTTCCATGGTTGGCGGGAGAAAGTGAGATAAACAACAAGTTCCCCTCCTATGAACTGTTTTGAACATAGTTCAGAAGAGTATACTGCCCCCATGCAGATTATGGTGGAATTGCACCATCAGATACAGATTTGACTGAACAAGCATTGTACAAATCTACTACATCTGATCAGAGGAGGCAAACATGTGTTGTCTTAGTCACTTGCTAAGGAAAGCAGTTGTGATAGCAAAGCTAGGGAAGCATTGCAGCCGCACAATATTGTGCCATATCCTTGGGAAAACACAATGACACATGGAGTAAAACAGTCAGATGCATTGCACTATCACACTCTTAACACGCACTTTCCATTGCTTGTCCCTATACACAAGTTTGATGAGTCTATTGTTCTAACAGTTAATTTTCTCTGCAGACACCCACCCATGAAAAGTTTCAGTAGAGTACACAGCACACAATGTTCCAGCCATGTTCTCTCCCATCATAAACAAAAGGCAAACCGCAATACCACTTCTGCCCTTAAAGAGGAAACGCGATATTGCTCACCTTTTTTTTTTTAGCATGCCTTATTGCACTGTTAGGCTTGCATCAATAACCACCAATTCTTTTCCCAAATGTTTTGAGATAGCACCCAAACATAAACCCAGTAGAAGACACTGAGAAAATGGACGAGCATGGTAGGGGACAGAGGGTAACAGGGACTAACCTATATACGGTTCAAACACTAGGTTGTGGACAAAGAAATAAGTGTGTGCCCTTGTAAAAACCGGAGGGTGTCGCTTGTTGTGAAAAGGGTTGCCAGCACTATTGCCACAGGCCATTCCACTCCATAAGGCTGACATTCTTGTAGGCAGTTCAAATGTAGGGGCTGTCGAGAGCTGTAAATTGTCGCCTGCTTTGCCAGACCCTAGAATCTTCTCTGGTTACGTCCCATGACCCTGATTCAAGGGGGAGCAGCATGGCTCGATTCCAGAAAGTGGGATACCCATGGAAGGAGTGTGGTGAACAAGTCCACGGTCATGTTCATTGGGGACACGCAACAGAAAATATTTTGCCACGGAAAACAAACGTTTGTGTTGCTCTCAACAGCCCAGGTACTCCCTTTCTGTTTGGTGCCAAATTAACACAACCTTGTTTTGAAGGAGCATTCTGTGATTTTGACGACAAACTCTTCAGAATCAGTCAAGAGGCTCTTTGTTTGCATGTCCTCGTCTATTTAGGTTCAATCTCAAATTGGGTAATAAAGTCATCAAATAGAATCTCTTCTGTATTGACAGTGGATAAAATGCACAATAAAGTGATGAAACTGAATTGGTGACATTTAATCATAAACTCAATGACATTATTTCCCTCAATCAAAAGAGTTACATGAGAACAGTTGAATCCCCAGCAGTATCATAACTGCAGAACCAACTCAGCGAAGATCACAGGATGAAGTTTTATGTAATACATTTTTCACCAGAGCCCCTGATAAAGCGGTGTTTTCACCCTAAAACAAATTGTGTCCAGAACAATCCTGTGCAATCTATAGACAACTGTGCGTGGGCCACACACGTGTAGTATACTGCCTTCCCTCCAAGAAAAACACGTTGCACAGCGAAGAGTCATTCGGCAGAAAGAGCGGATGAGATATGCAGGTGTGTAAACAGAACTCATGGTGGTGTGACCAACCGACAAAGGAGCACCGTCGCCTTCACTCCTTCTGTGTATGTGACAGTAGGTGGGGCTGCCACCACGAATAGAAAGGCCCACAGAGCTTTGCCTTTGTTTACCGCTGGCTGTGGCTCTATGGTTCCCATACTGAACTTATGAATGTGAAGGTCGCCCGCTCAAGCTGAGTTGCGTTGACAATAGCGGGAGGGGACATCTTTGCTAGGGGTTAGGTCTGTGTACGCGAAGGCACAAATGAGCTACATGCTTAGTGATGTGAAACTCGTCCCATAACATGACTCAATTTAGGCTGCGCTTTTCAGAACTGAAAGCCAAGTAGACTGCAGCAACTATGACTTTGGAGGAACTGTACTCCTTAGCTCAGGCTAATCCACATGACCATAGGCAATACAATGCTAAGTTAACCTTATCTGAAGCAACATCTGCTGCTCAACTGGTTAGTTCAGGCAAACGTCTGAGGAAGTTGTGCTGTTCACATGTCTTTCCACACCTTGGATGAAAGGAAGTATTTTTTAAATTGAATTAGGCAAGTCAGTTAAGAACAAATTGTTATTTACAATGAGGCCCTCGCCCCGGCCAAACCCGGACGACGCTGGGCCAATTGTGCGCAGCCCTGTGGGACTCCCAATCACGGCCGGTTGTGATACAGCCTGGATTCGAACCTGTAAATGTTTAGTCCACACCCGAAACATTTGGTCTACTTAAAGTGATACAAGATGAACTTGTCGATACCATTTTTATGTCTATGTGCCCAGTACAAAGGAAGTTGAGGTAGTTTTGCGAGCCAATGAGCAATGACTGGAAGTCTATGGGTATCCTCTTTAAACGGCAGCCAGGGGGCTATGCAGAGTGGGCTTACACACACACAAGCAGTCAATTTGTTGCCCACAGCCTATGCTGACTACAGTCTTCTGTTCTTAAAAAGGAACTAACCACAGGTCTAGGTCCCAACACTGTAGCAATGGGTATCACTTCCCTTAGCAACTACAACTCCCTTAGCAACTACAACATGCCTTTGAAAAGGAGAAGCACCGGACCCAGGTTGCCCCGAGAGCCTCCAACGAGGGAATGCTTAGATTGCAGATGCAACCATGCCAACATGTAAGCTAACACTTTTGCATACATGCACATTTTGCATACGTGCACAACGTGACAAGTGCTATGGCTCAAACAAAAATACCAAAGAATATCTTCGGCATTTGGTATACCTCCTTGATGTACAGCCAGCAGCAGAGGAGATGGAGTGCAGCCGCAGTAGGCTCGTCTGGATCACGTCAGGTCTGTGTGAGGATGATTATGAATCACACAAGGTCTTAACCCACTTGTCTGCCTTTATTTAACTAGGCAAGTCAGTTGAGAACAGATTCGTATTTACAATGACGGCCTACCAAATAATAATAATATATATATATATATATATATATATATATATATATATATATATATATAAATATTGGACAAAACATATCACAACACTACATAAAGAGAGACCTAAAGACAACAAAATAGCAAGGCAGCAACACATGACAACGGCATGGTAGCAACACAACATGACAACATGGTAGGAACACAACATGGTGGCAGCACAAAACATGGTAAAAACATTATTGGGGACAGACAACAGCACAAGAAGGTAGAGACAACAATACATCACGCAAAGCAGCCACAACTGTCAGTAAGGGTGTCCATGATTGAGTCTTTGAATGAAGAGATTGAGATAAAACTCTCCAGTTTGAGTGTTTGTTGCAGCTCGTTCCAGTCGCTAGCTGCAGTTGACATCTCAGATAGGGGGAGTGAGGCCTACGAGGGTTTTATTAATAAGTATCAACCAGTGGGTCTTGCGACGGGTATACAGAGATGACCAGTTTACAGAGGAGTATAGAGTGCAGTGATGTGTCCTATAAGGAGCATTGGTGGCAAATCTGATGGCCGAATGGTAAAGCACATTTAGCCACTCAACAGCACCCTTACCTGCCGATCTATAAATTATGATTAAATGAGTAGTAAACAGACTGTGCATTGTTTTTTATAATAATTATTATTATTTGAGGGGACGGCTTATACTTGTCCTGTTACGCACAAGTATGTAACAGAAACTCCCCCTGAGACACCTGCAGGAAGTGGGGTCACAGCCAGGGTCACCATTGTCTAGCGTCCCAAGAGCAATTAGTGGTAAGTGCCTTGCTCAAGGGCACAGCGACAGATTTTTCAACTTGTCAGCTTTGGGATTCTAACAACCTTTAAGTTACTTGCCCAACGCTTTAACCTTGAGGCTACCTGCCACCCCGTGGTGTGGTGTTATTGATGTTGTTTGGAGAATTTCTCCATATCCAATGGTAAGAGAGCAGAAGACTTGGGAGTAAACAAATAAACAATGCCTTTTTTCAAAACTAGTCACGCAATGGAAACGTTCTCCCTTTAGGGTTTTCTTTTCACTGCTGACAGCAACAATGTTAAACCCTGTTCCATGAAATGGAGGATCAATAGAAGAAGAAAAAAAACATTCTGGGAGCTCACCACTATAAATTGCTGCATAACCTACCAACTACACACAGTGAACATAAACCGCCCCTTGATTTAACTTGGAGTAATATGCCATCTGCTGGTTGATACAAAACACAACTATTTGCTCGGGTTCTTTAAAATGTATTTAGAGAATCAAATTCAACACTTTCAAATGTTCAACTCGCATCACAGAAATGTCACATTACAGAAATAAAATATTTAAAATTAACAAAAGGTCATTTTTCGATTAGCTAAGACATTGAAAACTGTAATTAAAAACGTTGATTGTTGTATACACTTAAAAAAAAAGATTAAATAAATTACCTTTCTCTAAAACATGCCGTTACTCTAAAAACCCTATCACTACAATTGCACATTATCTGTTAATTAAAACCTTAAAAACTATTATTAAAGTTATAAAAGGCCACAATGGCCTGTAAATAAATCAGCTCCCATTACTACCTCAACATAGCTG
Organism: Oncorhynchus clarkii lewisi; assembly: GCF_045791955.1. Classification (NCBI taxonomy): domain Eukaryota; kingdom Metazoa; phylum Chordata; class Actinopteri; order Salmoniformes; family Salmonidae; genus Oncorhynchus; species Oncorhynchus clarkii. Next base: position 43,081,538 of record NC_092164.1, read on the forward strand.
AAGAAAGGGGAACAGTCAGCATGACTAGTTAGTGTCTTTGGGACTTTAAATCACCACATACAACAAGTCTGAGTATTTGCTCTAGACATCTACATTGAGCAACTGTTTCCAACAGCAGTCACCACCTTCCATGTCCTGGACCTAGGTTATCAGACAGCAGCATATTGTTCTTTCCATGTTTTAGACTATACCTGTCATGGCTGAATAGCAACAGGCCTTCAATGTCTGTTACCATGGCCAGTGACTCCACAAGTAATTAAAATACTGTAACTGCGTCCACGGGGACGATTACTTAAGGCCTCCTCTTCTAGTCTATTTGGTGTTATCAGCACTCGCACGGTCTCTCAGTAAGTAGCTTCGTCCATGTTGTCGTCGCTGTCCCCTCCAAACTCCTCTCCGTTGTCAAAGTAAGACATGATGTAGTCGGTATCCTGGAACGCAGATGAGAAGCAGCGTTTCCATTAGGAAAAACTTGTGAGACCCACTGTAAGACCAGATTTTAATTTGCAAGGGTGCCCCACTGCCAAATGACACCACATATGGAATCGAGTCGGTTGCAATTATTATTGAGCTATGCAAGGCGTAATGATAGCCTACCAAGGGAACAATGGCTCTATGCACTTCTCCCTCAGTCCCGCTGGCTTGTCAACATTCTATGTTACAGTGTCGCTTCATTTTTCCACTTGTCTGTACCTTCTTGGTATAGTAGCTAGCTAGTTTAATTTGTGCTGTTTTTTTAGCATGTATGACATAGCTATTCAACCATACATTAGAGGAAGGCATCTTACTTAATCAAAATACTCCCCCTTTGTGAACTTGCATGACATTTCAGTGAGTCCTCATTTGGAGAGGTGAATCTCGCAAAACATCATAGAACACTTACGGCCTGAGTAAATACAGCCGTGTCTGTCACAAACTCAATGGCACGGGAAACTGAAGGCCGGATCCAGTTGATAAAATGTGGCCAAGTTTGCAAGCAAGAGCACGCGCTCAAGACAGACAGGAATAATCAACTGATGATTGAAAGACAACCTGAACCTCCATGCATAGCCAAAGTGACTTATAGAAGATATGTATTTTCATCAGGATATTTTCTGATGGAAAATGCGTCTGGCAATGTTTTTATTTTCGGCTTTTATGGGGGGGGGGGGGGGGGGGGGTTTAACCACCAAAATACGACTATTACCAGCTAATGGACCTCTGATGAGAAGGTGTGGATTTTAAGAAGCCTAAACACACCTTAAACACCATTTATGCACTTCTATATTTTGTAAATAGCGTTTGAGTATCTATTATGATAAATGAGTGTTGTTGGCATCAGTGTTACTCGCCGCCCATTATCTCAACTGGCATTTCAACCATTTTTTACACCTAAAACCCTGACCATAACAATCAGGTTCCAAGAGGAGATGGTTACAAAACGTAAATGGGCCACATCAGTCGCCAATACCCCTTACCTCTTCAAAGTCTTCCTCGTAGTCCTCTTCCTCTGGCTGTTCTTCTTCCTCGTTCGTCTTCTTTTTCTCCCCGTCTTCCTCTTCCTCAGAGTTCACCGCCTCTTCGTTCTTTTCGAGAGTCTGAAGAGTGGGAATTTCCACGACACATCAAAACCAGAGCAGGGTATATGCAAATCTCCCTTAATTAGGAGTAACTAAAAGGAATAAATGTATGATATCTAGTCTTTCGAAGAAAGGTTTGTAATTTCTGTAGTATCCAACCTCCAGCTTGGTGAGAATCTCCTCTTTTCCCACAAGAGGTTTCTTTGGCTGTTTAACTTGGGGTGGATGTCCTAGAAGAGAAGAACGGAAAAGTAAGTAGATAAAAAAGGAGAACAGACATGGCAACAAATGGCACAAGACAGAAGTATGGCCGTAACAACATATGAGAAAACAGAGGTCAGGACCACGTGAATAAATGTATCTACATCTATATACACATGTACATATATATTATATACACAGTATATACACTGTTTGGCCATAATGACCATCCTTATGTTTGGAGGAAAAAGGGGGAGGCTTGCAAGCCAAAGAACACCATCCCGACCGTGAAGCACGGGGGTGGAAGCACCATGTTGTGGGGGTGCTTTGCTGCAGGAGGGACAGGTGCACTTCACAAAATAGATGGCATCATGAGGGAGGAAAATGATGTGGATATATTGAAGCAACATCTCAAGACATCAGTCAGGAAGTTAAAGCTTGGTCGCAAATGGGTCTTCCAAATGGACAATGACCCCAAGCATACTTCCAAAGTTGTGGCAAAATGGCTTAAGGACAACAAAGTCAAGGTATTGGAGTGACCATCACAAAGCCCTGACCTCAATCCTATAGAATATTTGTTGGCTGAACTGAAAAAGCATGTGCAAGCAAGGAGGCCTACAAACCTGACTCAGTTATACCAGCTCTGTCAGGAGGAATGGGCCAAAATTCACCCAATTTATTGTGGAAACTTGTGGAAGGCTACCCAAAACATTTGACTTGAGTCAAACAATTTAAAGGCAATGCTACAAAATAATAATTGAGTGTATGTAAACTTCTGACCCACTGGGAATGTGATGAAAGAAATAAACAATTAATTCATTAAATTAATTAAATAATTCTCTCTACTATTATTCTGACAATTCACATTCTTAAAAAAAGTGGTGATCCTAACTGACCTAAGACAGGGAATTTCTACTAGGATTAAATGTCAGGAATTGTGAAAAATAGAGTTTAAGTGTATTTGGCTAAGGTGTATGTAAACCTCCGACTTCAACTGTGTATATATTTTAGAGGTTAATTACGATTAATCGTAATGGCCGATTAATTAGGGCCGATTTCAAGTTTTCATAAAAATCGGTGATTGCACTCCACGAGGAGACTGCATGGCAGGCTGACTACCTGTTATGTGAGTGCAGCAAGGAGCCAAGGTAATGTGCTAGCTAGCATTAAACGTATCTTATAAAAAACAATCTTAACATAATCACTAGTTAACTACACATGGTTGATGATATTACTAGTTTATCTAGCTTGTCCTGCGTTGCATATAATCGATGCGGTGCCTGTTAATTTATCATTGAATTATAGCCTACTTCGCCAAACGGGTGATTTAACAAGCGCATTAACGAAAAAAGCACTGTCGTTGCACCAATGTACCTAACCATAAACATCAACGCCTTTCTTAAAATCAATACACAAGTATATATTTTTAAACCTGCATAATTAGTTAATACTGCCTGCTAACATGAATTTATTTTAACTAGGGAAATTGTGTCACTTCTCTTGCGTTCTGTGCAACAGAATCAGGGTATATGCAGCAGTTTGGGCCGCCCTGGCTCTTTGCGAACTGTGTGAAGACTATTTCTTCCCAACATAGACAGCCAACTTCGCCAAACGGTGGATGATTTAAGAAAAGCGCATTTGCGAGAAAAGCATAATCGCTGCACGAATGTACCTAACCATAAACATCAATGCCTTTTTAAAATCAATGACAGAAGTATATATTCTTAAACCTGCATATTTAGTTAAAATAAATTCATGTCAGCAGGCAATATTAAACTAGGGAAATTGTCTCACTTCTCTTGCGTTCATTGCACGCAGAGTCAGGGTATATACAGCAGTTTGGGCCGCCTGGCTCGTTGCGAACCTATTCACCAGAATTTTAGGTAATTATGACATAACATTGAAGGTTGTGCAATGTAACCGGAATATTTAGACTTATGGATGCCACCCGTTAGATAAAATACGGAACGGTTCCATATTTCACTGAAATAATAAATGTTTTAATTTCGAAATGATAGTTTCCGGATTTGACCATATTAATGACCTACGGCTCGTATTTCTGTGTGTTATTATGTTATAATTAAGTCTATGATTTGATATTTGACAGAGCAGTCTGACTGAGCGGTGGTAGGCAGCAGCATGCTCGTAAGCATTCATTCAAACAGCACTTTCGTGCGTTTGCCAGCAGCTTATCGCAATGCTTCAAGCATTGAGCTGTTTATGACTTCAAGCCTATCAACTCCCGAGATTAGGCTGGTGTAACCGATGTGAAATGGCTAGCTAGTTAGCGGGGTGAGCGCGAATAGCTTTTCAAACGTCACTCGCTCTGAGACTTGGAGTAGTGTTCCCCTTGCTCTGCAAGGGCCGCAGCTTTTGTGGAGCGATGGGTAACGATGCTTCGAGGGTGGCTGTTGTGTTCCTGGTTCGAGCCCAGGTAGGGGCGAGGAGAGGGACGGAAGCTATACTGTTACACTGGCAATACTAAAGTTCCTATAAGAACATCCAAAAGTCAAAAGTTAATGAAATACAAATGGTAGAGACAAATAGTCCTATAATTCCTATAATAACTACAACCTAGAACTTCTTACCTGGGAATATTGAAGACTCATGTTAAAAGGAACCACCAGCTTTCATATGTTCTCATGTTCTGAGCAAGGAACTGAAACGTTAGCTTTCTTACATGGCACATATTGCACTTTTACTTTCTTCTCCAACACTTTGTTTTTGCATTATTTAAACCAAATTGAACATGTTTCATTATTTATTTGAGGCTAAATTGATTTGATTGATGTATAATAAATATTAAGTGAAAATAAAAGTGTACATTCAGTATTGTTGTAATTGTCATTATTACAAATAAATAAATAAATACAATTTTCAAAAATCGGCCGATTAATCAGTATCGGCTTTTTATGGTCATCCAATAATCGGTATCGAAAAATCATAATCGGTCGACCTCTAATTCACACACACACACTTTGGAAAGTATTTAGACCCTTTAACTTTTTACACATTTTGTTACGTTACAGCCTTATTCTTTAATTTATTAAATACAAATGAAATAAAAATCTACACACAATACCACATAACGACAAAGGAATAACAGGTTTTTGGATTTTTGTTTAGATTTAATAAAAATAAAAAATGTAAATACCTTATACACAAGTATTCAGACCCTTTGCTATGAGACTTGAAATTGAGATGCATCCTGTTTCCATTGGTCATCCATGAGATGTTTCTACAACTTGATTGAATTCCACTGGAGAATAAGGCTGTAAGGTAACAAACAGTGGAAAAGGGGAAGGAGTCTGAATATTTTCCGAATGCACTGTATATACTGAGTATAGCTGGATGTCCTTTGGGTAGTTGACCATTCTTGATACACACAGGAAACAGTTGAGCGTGAAAAACCCAGCAGCGTTGCAGTTCTTGACACAAACCAGTGCACCTGACACCTACTACCATACCCCATTCAAAGACACTTTAATCTTTTGTCTTGCCCATTCACCCTCTGGATGGCACACACACACACACAATCCATGTTTCAATTGTTGCAAGGCTTAAAAGTCCTTCTTTAACCCTTCTCCTCCCCTTCATCTACATGGATTGAAGTGGATTTAACAAGTGACATCAATAAGGGATCATAGCTTTCACCTGGTCAGTCTATGTTTATTGTTTTGTATACTTAGAGTATTTTGTACACAATAAAGATAATCTATTATGGATCAATATTGCTCCAAAACTCAGAACCCTTTTTTTTATTTATCTGAGAATGTTCTAATTGTGCCTGCCTCTTTGCGAACGAGTGGAATCATGAACAGTGGTTTGTTCGTTATTTTCACCTGCGTCCCCCGGATATGCCTCCTGGATTTGCCTTTTTAGGAAAACATTCACCAGTCTCTCAAAAGGCTAACTCCACCCTCTCGTGGCACAGGCCTCACGAGGGCCTGAGATGTGAAACGAATTACCCCAGCCCACAGTCAGTTCGAGTAAACAAGGAGAAATGCTGCTGAAAGTGCGTTTGCGAGACTTCGGACAAAATGCCATTTAAAAACCGTCTCGCGACTCCGTTCGTATCTACAGACATCCCCCAAACAAAAACGGACTCTCGGATAATGCACAACTGGTAAAGAGTCACTTATGTCAGTCAGTTTGGTGGCTAGCTGCCGGCAGAGACTTCTATTGCAGTAACGTTGAAGGTCTATGGCTAGTATTACTTAGCTTCTTACTTCATCCTACCTCAGCAGGAGCAAACGATAGACCAATACGTTCTCATAATAGGTTTCCTTTACAGAGAGTAGGCTACTGAGACAGACAGTGATGTGGGCATGTGGCACTCAGTGTTGAGGCTGAGGCAGGCTGCAATTCATGCAGGAGGTAGCAGAGGAGAGAGAGGAAGCAAGCAGAGAGAGAAGTTACTACAGTGCTTCCTAAACTTGGGCCTCAGAAAATATGTACTTATCTTATCAAACAAGATAAGAACTTACAAAAAATTATATGTTTGAATATGAACATCCTCATGTGGCCTATCTTCCCTATAGGCCTAGATTAACATGCAAACAATGTTCTAAAATGCCATACGTTTTCCATTTCGTCCCTGACGCTACATGTCAGTGTGAAAAATTTCTCACATCACATTACGATTATAAAACTAATAGGCGATGTGTTTGTAGAACGACTAAGGTGAACGAACCTACAGCAGCCAAGTTGAGAATGGCTGGGGTCATTTTTGCTGTTCACCAAATAGCATTTCAACGTTTTTTTTTTTAACGGACCTCACTAAAACTCAAACCCTGGTTACAGCCCTTGACAGAAAGGGGTGGGAAGCGGTTCAAAAGTGTTTCGCGAGGAATTCAAAGGCCAAAGTAAGTAGCTAAGAAAATATGTTGATGAAAGTTCACTTATTGAGTATCTGGGGGAAAATAAATTCTCAATTGAAAACAATACATGGCGTCCACAGAGTTTGAATTCCACACACAAATCTCAAGGCCTTTCAGACAAAGTACTCACTTTTAGCCAGAGGCTTCCTCACTTTAATGCAAAGCTCTTTAGGTAATCTGCTCCAGTCTGAAACAGAACCATAGAAAAAGAGAAACGTGTTAACACAGAAAAATACACATCACAAAAAACACACCATAATGAATCTTATTCACAGTATAAGGAATAATGACACCACAGCACAAGATAAAAAAATCTGACAAATTCAGACCAGAAAATGGACTTGTCTGGCACCATCTGCCGGACATATACCAACACTGCATCAAAAGAAAACACCAGAAAAAGGACAGACTCAGCCTGGCTAGGTGTTGCCGCTGAAGACTACAAGCAGCAGGAAAGTGGTACAGAGAACTAAATAGTTAATGAAAGAGACAACTGTTCTGTGATCAGTTGGGTGCAGATTCTAACCTCCAGTATTTCCACAAACCAGCCCATCATTACTCACCTGGGCTCCACTCGATGGCACTGTCCTTGGGCTCTCCACTCTGGTACTTATCAGAGTAGCGATCAACATCTACAATGGAAACAACAGCATAATTACAACTAACAACGTCCTATTCATATAACACCAGCAAAGGAAAACAAGTATGACACTCCATTACAAAACCTTCTATACCATTTGTCTGACATACATTAACATCCATCATAACTGGGTACTTTTACATGCATTCAATAACCCGATTATATTGTGAATACTTTGACAATATAATAGATTGATTTAAACATTTACATGCTTTGCCCTTACAATCCGGTTTACATGGACAGCTGATCAATTGGCTACCTAAAGGGACTTGACACAACAAAAACTTGCAATTTTCTTTAAAAGTTTACAAATAACATTAACCATATGACTTTGGAACTTAGCTCAATCACGGTTAATAACATTCTACGATTTCTCCACCCCTTAAAATGAGACTCGGCAATATGACATTGCAACGAGCAGCACCACAGATGTTGCAGATGAGCACGATGCAAGACAATGCACTCACCGAGTATCATAGAGTAGCTGTGCATGTGAAATTCAATAGCTATAACGTGATAGCTATGGGACCAAAATGGCAGAGCCTCACGCTTCAATGCCCTTACTTGTTCGCGGAAATTGCCCTGATATTGCCGTTTACTTTGTGCATCGCTAACTCTGCCTTCAATCCTGTGTGTGCTGGCTTACCTCTTTTGGGAGCGGCCCGTCTGATGTAGAAGGGCAGGGTCTTGTTGGCGGCCCTCAGCTCCTGTTTCAGAGCCAGCATGTACTCCACCTCCTCTCCTGTCTGCAGGGGCACAGGCTGGACTGGCATGGGCTGAGGTTAGGGAGGGGGAACAGATCAAGAGGCTGGGTTGTTATAGCGCCACAACACTAGCACTAAGTAAAGACATTACTACATTTAAATTACTATACAGTATTTCAAAATACTGCAACCCAGTTAGAGTATGGTAGGCAATATTGTGTGTCTAAACCAGTCAGTGTCCATACAAATTATATTGTACCTCTGAGAGAAAAACAAAACATGTATCCATTACATTACTAGTAATATTAGATAACTGTAAATATTTTAATTTTGTGACAAGAGCACTATAAGCAACAGCGGCAAGGTAAGTCTAGGCTATGTTACAAGCCCTGACTCCATGTGCACACTCACAGGGAAGAGGGGTGAGGGCTTAAAGGTGGTGGGGGGCAGGCTGTCTCCCCTTCCTATGCCCAAATCCTCCAGGTTGAAGGTCATCTGACCCCTTCCACGACCCCTGCCTCTTCCAGCCATGGTGATGAGTCTGTAGCTAAATGCATGAAAGAAAACTGATATAGACGTAGCCTAACAAACACAAATGCACATAGCAGCCAGTATCGTGGATATCTAACTAGCATTTGAGACAGGGCTCCCAACACTTGGGCCCCAATTTACCTTTGTTTATAGATTGCTAGTAACTAGTCAGGTAGCTAGCACTCAATAACCACATGGGAGTCCATACAGAATAGGAAAGCTAGTTACAGTAGCTATTGCATTTCACCCTTGCCCTATTGACTGCTGTATGGGCCTGAGTTCTCGATAATTAATTTCACACATGATTACATCACATTTTTTTAGCAGGCAAAATATCTAGCTAGCTCGCCATGATATTTTAACTACCATCCAGTGACCTCTACAGTGCAGCATTGTGGTTGTTGTATAGCCAGCTAGCTAACATTAGTATTGGCTGGCATTCAAGCTAGCTATCTATATTTCGCCGCTAAGGATCATTCTGGCATGGTATTGTTTCCACTTAACGTTACCTAAATGGTTTGATAGCGATGAAGCTAACGATTAAGCTTGCAGGTTGAGCCTTTTAATAAACTGCAGGCTATAATACATATGCTGCTTTTCCTCTTGACACATATAGCTTATACTGTAGAACATCCAACATTTTAGGAATAAATCCACACGTGCAGACTGCCGGATGTTTTCAACTGGAGTAAACGTGTGTTCCGTCGGCCTTGAATGTCTCATGAAACATATTCTGTGAGGAATTGTTCCGCCCTACTGTTAAGTACTGATATGGAATGATCGTTTCCAATTCAATCTACCATGATACAATTTCCCCTCAAAAATGTGTTAGTGTTTTTGAGCAGTTGTGGTGAGCTATATCATAGAAAAAAATGTAGTAATTGTTCATTAATTAATTCTTCTGTCTGGGCAATAAGAAAAAACAGCTCACAAGACATTGATGCTCTTCTCATTCGCCCCAAAATAGCTCGGCCAGTGCTGCCACCTGATGGCGCTATTATTCCTAGCATCTTTTGTTATTTGCCAATGTTACGTACAATGATTTATGATTGTTTGAGAAAATGAGGGTGTGGTGTTTAGTTCGGAGTGAATTTTAGATTTGCCGGTTAGCTTTGTGCTTGTTATGCTGAAAAGGTTAGACTCTTAAATGGTATGCAATGCCAAATAATTACTTTACATTTCACATCTCCCCTTATAGTGACTTCACAGGAAATACTGGGGTTATTTCCTTTAACAGAGCACAAGTCACACTACAGAAGTAAATCGTTCCATCCTTTATTAAACATAGCTTGCAAGAGATAAATATTACAAAGTTATTTCCTCCAAAATTAGCTTATTTTTTTTCAGTCAATGCATAATCATTATTAACCAACTGGCAGTTTTCAAACAGCATCAATATTCTTTCATTTTTTTTTTTTTTTTTTTGAAGACAGTTAAATATCAAGTATGTGCAAAAGGTCAGGATTTACATTTGAAATCAAAATAAAACAAAAGGGCTTTTTTTATAGGATCAAAATTCATTTTAATATTTTCACCCATTCCCCAATGTCCATTCAATTGATACAGATTGAGTCATTATCAATGTCATTTTTTTCTCACAAATGTAATATACAACATCAACATTATGCAATGTTCAAACTGAGGAATTGCAGTTCATTTTATATGTATAAAAAGAAAAGCTTTCAGCATATTCACATCAAATTTAGAAAATGATTTGCAATAAATCCCTCCTCCCTCCCCTTCAAAAAGTTACCTGTATTTCCAACAATAACTAAAATGCCAAGAGTAAATGAAATTATACCAATAAAATAATACATTTGTGTAGCCAGGAAATGTGATCAGTCCTCCATCAGAATGACATCACGATTAGTAAACCCCATAACTAACACTGTCCTGATGGGCAGCTTTATCTGCCTTAAAAGGTTTTAGACACAACCCCATTATTATTTAACTCACTTATATGGCAGTCAATATAGTATTGTCAGTTTGATAACTCCATGAAAATTCCCCAAAACAGATGTTGACCAGAACAAAATGGTGACGAGGGCAATATTTCACTCATCTCCAAAAGCTCCTAGCACACTAGATTAAAAACAAATACTTGTAATTTTGTAAAACTTTTTTTAGACAACTTATGGAAAGCATGAGCATTACAAAATGTCACATTTTCATATTCATAGAAATATGGAAGAAAGCAAAGGAAATGTAATTTTTTAAACTTGTCATTTCAGACATGGGTAGCCCTGTAGTTCAGTACAGAAATTGAAATCAACAAAAACACAGAGAGATCTGTGGATTTGATGACTATCCCGGTGGTAGTACTGTCCGTCAGCGCTTTGACCCATGCCACGTCCTCACAAATGAAGTCTGCATGAGCTCAACCAAAGTAAGAAATACACTGAACAGCGTTGAGTTTCTAATAGAACATACAACAAACATACGTGAACTTGACATTCTTCACGCTCAAAGCCTGTGGAATGGATCTAACTCCGTCAGAACAATGACCACTTTTCCGGCAAACACTACTCACTACAACAAAAAAAGACATCCAGGGAGAAAATGTGTAAAAAAAATAATAAGAAGAGAATCCCATACATTTTGCACATTTGTTACACAATAATACACAGTGATCACAAAACGAAATGGCAAGCTTCACTATATTCATGGCTTTTTGTTTGCTTTTCTACACAATATACCATTTTTTTTTTAAGGGAGAAAAAAAGCTTATGTACAATAAGTCATTATTACTTCTGACCTAGCAAATATCGTGTCATTTTTATTTCAGTCAATAAAATGTTGTTTGATAATTTTTTAGATTTTTTCTTGAAAACTTAAAACATTACAAACAAAACAAAAAAATGAACTGAATTGAGACATCAGAAATAGAAGAATGACATTGAAAAACCCTAAAACATTTGACATAAAAATAAAAGATTGTGGTTGAAATTACCAAGGTGTGTGGATTCATCTATTACAGTCTGCAAGAGAGAGAAAGGATCTTCAATATACAAGTCCAGCTTTGTAGCAAAAGGACATAGAAAAAAACGAGACAGTCAAATCAAATATATGATGGGGTGGGAAAGAAAATGTACCCCGACAAAAATTTTTTCAAATGACATCCTATAGTAACCAACCACAAAAGAAGGTATTGATTGACAATAGTATAAGCAACAAAAAAACTTTATCTTCTGAATGTAAACTTCCATTCACATCTACATATTGCACCTGCCAATCAAACCCAAGGTAGTTTCATAATGACTTGGTGTATGTTCAGTATAAATAACTTACAAGAACTAGGAAATGGGAACTTGAGATTTCATAGGCCACTGCATGAGTGCACTTGACACACCAAATCTGTGTATCCAGTGGGTAGAGCTTGTATCCAATTTTCAGACTACTCCGCTGTAGGACTAAATGTAAGCCTGTCATGTCAGGCCTGCTAAACTGCACACACCCAGTGATAGTAGTGTTAACTATCCTGAGATTGATCCAAATCAGTAGATTACCCCATTTCAAAGAATCCATCTGGTTTGGTTCAGCTCCTCATAGCTTCCACTCTAACAGTGTTGGTCATAATCTCACAACCACACTATACAGGTTGTCAGTGCATAAGAGGGTGAAAAACCCCAAACTCTTTCTTGAGGCCAGTGAACAATACAGGTGAGACATGTTTAAGTGCCAATATTATTGCAGGGTCTTCGATGGTCCTTTGGCTTTACTTAAGACTCTCTATGGCCATTGGGATGGTGATGTGCCCTAACCCTTTATTCAATAACCTATTTGACCCAAAACGGACATAATACGCTGTTGAGCCAATGGCCTACAGGGGCAAATGTTTTATGTCGTTCCAACGGTTGACCTAAACTCCTGATACAGTGAGAGGTGAAATTGCAAAGATAGGTTATAGCAGTAAATAATGCAACAATCCTCTAAAAGCCTGAAAACTGTGACGCTGAACCTAGCACAAACTAAAAGTCCTGTCTGATCTTCCCAAGACTAGCCATAAACCCCCTATAGCTTCAACACGGACACACATGTAAAAACGTATCTCCTCTGCCAGCCAGACAAACCCCAAACCAATTGAAGATCTGCTGGTCTACCTCTCTCGGAGTAATACTGCACATTTACTGAACACTGCTTTAATGTATTGTATGACGTGTAGCAAACTTGACTTCAAAACCAAACCGAAAGACAAACACAGAAGGTGCTGCTGGTGAAATGTGTGTGGCAGTGGTAAAAGAGTGTTGACAGGTGTGAGAGACCATGCTTGTATGACCGATGCCCCAAAGGACAACGGGGGGCAAAAAGAAGGATAAAAACAATTTGGTGTCAGTGCCAGCGTTAACAAAACTGTTCAAATCATTGAAAAGATAAGAGGGTTAACCAATTGAATGTCGTCTGATACAGTCCACATGAACACTCTGGACAATGGTCTCTCTCCCGAAGACAATCGGATGACATCCGCACCTTGGGGTACCTGGGTATTGTAACATTTTAAACTTTTTATTTTCATTTGATTCATAATAAGAAAAGTGTTCCTCGAGAATGAGGCATCTCGTGTGCATTGCCTGAACACGATGATTGATCCATCTATCCCATTTTCTAGATGAATCCAGTTCAGTCTCCTTTCTCTCAAGCTAGCCATCAATACATCATCCATATAGATATTTGAATAGTTTCAATCTGTTCACTATTTTTTGATAATTATCGTCTCCTGGGGCAAGTACCTCACAGATACGCAGCCTTTTCTACAGGAGACGGCGCAAAAAAAACAACGACAAATCAAGAAACTCTACAACAACAAGAAAACAAATAACATGCCACTGCCACCTCCTGCTCGAGTCCTCTCCATTTCCCTCGCGGTACCACAAGGAACAGTTGGGTTTAGAAAGGTTTGAAGTCTCTGCATACTCTGAAAGTGAAGGCATTGAGGGGCAATGGAGCATCTTGGGGGCAGGTTTCATGACCCCATTTTCAGGCCTGTGCCAAGCAGCGAGATGGGACGATACGCCACAGTCCAAAATGGCTGCCACGCTCCTTCTCTATGCAGGCCATGGCCTCCACCGGTGACATGGCAGGTATTTTTTTCTCACCGCAAACACCGGTGGACTTTCCTGTGCTTAGTTCATAGATTTAAAAAAAAATCTATCTGCTCCATAGCGCGCACTTTCTGGATTTTCTCGCTTCCATTAATACTGTGTCAAATAAAAATATGAATAGTGCTTCCTGGTTATGATCCATCATCTTTGCTAGCCGACTCAAAGCAGGGCAGTCAGTGATTTGGACCAGTGTCCAGTTAGATCCGGTTCATTCCACACGATCGCCCTCTTACATAGCGATATGTCCATCTCTTTTGCCGCGTTGAAACTTCACAAGAATCCAATCCATAACAGAAGGTGGCTTTAAACATTTTGAAAACTAAAATAACCATACATATGGAGTGTAGAAGGGGAGTAACTAAAATACAATTATGCCAAAAGAAAAACAATGAAATCCGAAAGCAACCCTGCAATAGTCACCCCCCCCCCCCCCCCCCCAAAATAAATAAAAGTAAAGGTATGAACTGAAAGGCGCTCTACATAGCATAACAATAAAAAAAGCTTAATAAGAGTAATAGTAACTGAAGCGGTAACAGTTATCATAATAATAATAGTAACAGCGGCAATAATAGTAGTACAAATTATTTGAGAGTCTTCTAAATCATTTTGCTATAGTAAGAAAGTCGAGAAGATGCACTGACAGTTTGGTTGTCTTTTGTCTGGCTGATTGTGTCGTTTCTCAGGCTGATTGTGTCGTTTCTCAGGCTGATTGTGTCGTTTCTCATGGGTTAGTTTAGGTAGGCACACGGACAGGCACTGCATGCAATAGGGTGGGGGAGGTGGTCTTTTTTTTGTGAGGGCATGGCGGCGGCGGGGGGGTGGAGAAGGTGGCCCTTGGGGAGAGGATTGGGAAGGTGGGGGTAAAGGGCGGGGTTCATTTCTGTCCGTTGATGGACTGCGATATGGAGCGTGGCGGGATCATGTCCAACAGGTACTCCCTCTGGCGGTCAGCTAAGCTGGAGCCCTTGTGGGCCCCAACCCCTCCTTGGTTCAGGTATGCAATGTTCAATCCTGACAGAAAAGGAGAAAGAGATCAAGAATAATAGAGAAGGAGAGAAAGAGCGAGCTCAAACAAGCGGTTGAGAGAATGAACAAGGAAAGGGAAGTTAAAAAAGGACAGAAAGAGAGAGAGAGGAAAAAGAATGAGGAAGAAAGAGGAACACATTCAATAAAACCTTTGTACCCGCAACATATTTAAAAATTAAAAAATGTTCCAGTCGGATGTGTCTGTTTTGTCCACCTGGGTTGGGGTCAATTCCAATTTAATTTGAAATTCAAAATGTAATACTTGATTTTACTCATGAAGCAGAGAATTTACATTGAATTCAATTCAAGTTTTAACAATCTTCAAGTTATGGAATTATGATTGAATTGGAATTAGTGTGTTTGAACTGGAATTGTAAAAAAAAAAACATAAAAAAAAAAGGAATTTAATTGAATATCTGTACATTTCACAGTTAATGCACTTAGTATCAAAAATTGACAGCAGGATTTGTTTTAAAATGATTTAAAGTTGTATTTTTATGTCCAGTATAACTACACTGTCTGAACAATGACATGTTCAGCCTAACAGCCTGAGGGAATTTAATTGGAATTTGTGGAATTGTTGTGGATAATATTGAATTGGCAATTACATTTTTTTTTTTTATAACCTAACATTGGAACTTGGAGGGATTGAATTCAAAGACTAACCTGGAATTTGAATTGAGTTTACAGGGACAGGGAATTTAATTAGAATGTCATTTGTTGAATTAATCCCAACCCTGCTGTCCACCTCACCAGAGATTTCAGAGTTTGTTAGACAATCATAAGGTATGACAATTATTATTGCAATAATTACTTTATTTATGCTCTCAGTATGGCCATCTTTGCGAAAAATGTGTAAAACCCATCGTGTATCACTCTTACGCTTTCTTTGAATGCTCAACATTGGGCATCACCTTCCGGTATAATGCATTATAATGCATTGTAAGACCTGTCATAAGCAGGTACGTCCCCCATATTATCATCTCATAATGATCCTGACTGAATTAAAAACAGCCATTTGGAAGATGTTTAAAATGTGCTACATAGAAAGACAAAACTTATTTTGAGCCTTACACATTATACTGGTCCCTTGGAGAAATCGATCCCACAACCATTTATACACTGAGTGTACAAAACATTAAGGACACCTGCTCTTTCCATGACAGACTGACCAGGTGAAAGTTATAATCCCTTATTGATATCACTAGCTAAATCCACTTAAAATCAGTGTAGATGAAGTGGAGGAGACAGGTTAAAGAAGGATTTTTAAGCCTTCAAACAAGAGAGACATGTATTGTGTATGTGTGCCATTCAGAGGGTGAATGGGCAAGACAAAAGATTGAAGTGCCTTTGAACGGGGTAAGTTCAGGTGCACAGGTTTGTGTCAAAACTGCAATGCTGCTGGGTTTTTAGGCAGCATTGCAGCTTCTTCTACAATGTAGAAAAAAGTCAAAGTAAAGAAAAACCCTTGAATGATTATGTGTGTCCAAACATTTGACTGGTACTGTATTTATACACACAGCATCAGTCAAAAGATTGGACACATCTACTCATTCAAGGGGTTCTTTATTTTTACTATTTTCTACATTGTAGAGTAACAGACATCAAAATTATGAAATAACACATATGGAATCATGTAGTAACCCAAAAAGTTTTAAACAAATCAAAATACATTTTACATTTGGGATTCTTCAAAGTAGCCACCCTTTGCCTTAATGAGAGCTTTGCACACTCTTGGTATTCTGTCAACCAGCTTCACCTGGAATGCTTTCCCAATGCTTCACCTGGAATGCTTTCTTGAAGGATATGTATGCTGAGCACTTGTTGGCTGCTTTTCCTTCACTCTGCGGTCCAACTCATCCCAAACCATCTCAAATGGGTTGAGGTCCTGTGATTGTGGAGGACAGGTCATATGAAACAGCACTCCATCACTCTCCTTCTTGGTCAAATAGCCCTTACATAGCCTGGAGGTGTGTTGGGTCATTGTCTTGTTGAAAAACAAATGATAGTGGGACTAAGCGCAAATCAGATGGGATGGTGTATAGCTGTAGAATGGTGTGGTAGCCATGCTGGTTAAGTGTGCCTTGAATTCTAAATAAATCACTAACAGTGTCACCAGGAAAGCACCCCCACACAATCACACCTCCTCCTCCAAGCTTCACGGTGGGAACCACACACGCAGAGATCATCTGTTCACCTACTCTACGTCTCACAAAGATAAAGCGGTTGGAACCAAAATTCTCAAATTTGGACTCAGACCAAAGGACAGATTTCCACCGGTCTAATGTCCATTGCTCATGTTTCTTGGACAAAGGAAAGTCTCTTCTTAATTTTGGTGTCATTTAGTAGTGGTTTCTTTGCAGCAATTCGACCATGAAGGCCTGATTCATGCAGTCTCCTCTGAACAGTTGATGTTGAGATGTGTCGGTTACTTGAACTTTGTGAAGCATTTATTTGGTCTGCGATTTTCTGAGGCTGGTAACTCTAATGAACATCCTCTGCAGCAGAGGTAACTCTGGGTCTTCCTTTCATGTGGCGGTCCTCATGAGAGCCAGTTTCATCATAGCGCTTGATGGTTTTTGCGACTGCACTTGAAGAAACTTTTAAAATTCTCCATATTGACTATTCATGTCTTAAAGTAATGATAGACTGTCGTTTCTCTTTGCTTATTTAAGATGTTCTTTCCATAATATGGACTTTGTCTTTTACCAAATAGGGCTATCTTCTGTATACCAACTTTACCTTGTCACAACACAACTGATTGCCTAAAACGCATTAAGAAGGAAATAAATACCACAAGTGAACTTTTAACAAGGCACACCTGTTAATTGAAAGGCATTTCAAGTGACTAACTTATGAAGATGGTTGAGAGAACGCCAAGAGTGTACAAACTGTCATCAAGGCAAAGGAATCTCAAATATAAAATATATTTTGATTTGTTTAACACTTTTTGGTTATTACATGATTCTATATGTGATATTTAATAGTATTGATGTCTTCACTATTATTATACAATGTAGAAAATAGTAAAAATAAAGAAAAACCCTTGAAGGAGTAGGTTTCCAAACATCATTGTTACTTCTATATATTTCACACACACACACACACACACACACACACACACACACACAATAGCATTATACAGTGCCTTCAGAAAGTATTCACACCCCTTGACTTTTTCCACATTTTGTTGTGTTACAGCCTGAATATAAAATTGGTTATATTTAGATGTTTGTCACTGGCCTACACACAATACCTCATAATGTCAAAGTTAAATTATGTTTTTAGAATTGTTTACTAATGTCAATAATTATTCAACCACTTTGTTATGGCAAGCCTGAATAAGTTCAGGAGTAAAACATTGCTTAACAAGTCACAAATAAGTTGCATGGACTAACAAATATTTTTTAATGACTACCTCCTCTCTCTACATTTTAAACACAGATTCAACCACAAAGACCAGGGAGACTTTCTAATGCCTCGCAAATAAGGGCACCTATTGGTAGATGGGTAAAAATAAAACAAAGCAGACACTGAATACCCTTTCAAACATAGAGAACTTATTAATTACACTTTGGATGGTGTATCAATACACGCAGTCACTATAAAGATACAGGCGTCGTTCCTAACTCAGTTGCCGGAGAGGCAGGAAACAGCTCAGGGATTTCAACATGAGGCCAATGGTGACTTTAAAATAGTTACAGTTTAACGGCTGTGATAGGAGAAAACTGAGGATGGATCAACAACATTGTAGTTATTCCACAATATTAACCTAATTGACAATGAAAAGAAGCCTGTAAAAAAAGCCTGTACAGAGTACAAATATTCAAGAAAATGTATATCTTGTTTGCAATAAGGCACTAAAGTAAAACAGCAAAAAATATGGCAAAGAAATTAACTTTATGTCCTGAATAGAAAACGTTATGTTTGGGGCAAATCCAACACACCACTGAGGACCACTTTTCATATTTTCAAGCATTGTGGTGGCTGGATCATGTTTTGGGTATGCTTGCCATCAGCAAGGACTAGGGAGTTTTTTGGGATAAAAATAAACGAAATAGAGCTAAGCGCAGGCAAAACCCTAGAGGAAAACCTGGTTCAGTCTGCTTTTCACCAGACATTGGGAGACAAATTCACCTTTCAGCATGACAATAACCTAAAACACAAGGTCATATATATACTGGAGTTGCTTACCAAGACGACGTTGAATGTTCCTGAGTGGGCTAGTTCCAGTCAGACTTAAATATGCTTGAAAATCTATGGTAAGACTTGAAAATGGCTGTCTAGCAATGATCAACAACCAACTTAACAGACATTGAAGAATTTGTAAAAGTATAAAGTGCAAACATTGTACAATCCAGTAGTGCAAAGCTCTTTGAGATTGACCGATAAAGACCTACAGCTGTAATCACTGCCAAAGGTGATTCTAACATGTATTGACTCAGGGGGTTGAATGCTTATCTAATCAAGATATATTAGTGTTTTATTTTTCATATTTAAGAGTTTTTATTCCACTTTGTATTTTTTGACAAAAAAAATGCAATTAAATCAATTTCAATCCCACTTTGTACAACAACAAAATGTGGAAAAAGTCAAGGGGTGTGAATACTTTCTGAAGGCACTGTATCTGCAGGCTTTAGGCCTAATTGAAGTGTTACCATAAGGGGTTCTCAAAAACCCACCGGGGATGTTGTAGATCTGGCGACGGCCATCATGCTGGATCCGACTGCTGCCACCGCCACCACTACTGCTGCCACCTCCTCCTCCGCAGCGCTGCTTCCCCGTCATCCCCAGCAGGCCGCTGGCCACGGAGAGCTGGGATGCCTGGGCGAAGTTGGAGAGGACGCCCCTCGCCGAGCTGGAGAGACCCCTCTGCATGGAGGCCTGAGGCTGGGGAGCCTGAGGGAGCAGAGAGTGGAGAGAAAGTTGAGGAAATCAGTGACCTCTAGACACATCAGTCCAGTCAAACATGCTTTTTTTTTGTAACATTACAATTTAAAACATAATATGATACTGTGCCGGAGTATGGTCTACAAACGCTGCCAAATAAATCAAATCATGGTCACATACACAACTTCAGCAGATGTTAATGCGAGTGTAGCGAAATTAAATTAAAGCAGGAAGCACCAGTGACTCGGTCTATAAAAAAGTGGTCAGATGAAGCAGATGCTAAACTACAGAACTGTTTCACTATCACAGACTGGAACATGTTCCGGGATTCTCCCGATGGCATTGAGGAGTACACCATATCAGGCACTGGCTTTATCAATAAGTGCATTGAGGACGTCGTCCCCACAGTGACTATACGTACATACCCCAACCAGAAGCCATGGATTACAGGCAACATTCGCACTGAGCTAAAGGGCAGAGCTGGCGCTTTCAAGGTGCGGTACTCTAACCCGGACGCTTACAAGAAATCCTGCTATACCCTGCAACGAACCATCAAAAAGGCAAAGTGTCAATACAGGGCTAAGATTGAACCATACTACACTGGCTCAGACACTCGTCTTATATGGCAGGGCTTTCAAACTATTACAGACTACAAAGGGAAGCACAGCCGTGAGCTGCCCAGTGACACCAGCCTACAAGATGAGCTAAATCACTTCTATGTTCGCTTCGAGGAAAGCAACACTGAGGCATGCATGAGAACATCAGCTGTTCCGGACGACTGTGTGATCATGCTCTCCGTAGCCGACGTGAGTAAGACCTTTAAACAGGTCAACATACACAAGGCTGCGGGGCCAGATGGATTACCAGGACGTGTGCTGACCAACTGGCAGGTGTCTTCACTGACATTTTCAACATGTCCCTGATTGAGTCTGTAATACAAACATGTTTCAAGCAGAACACCATAGTCCCTGTGCCTAAGAACAAAAAGGCAACCTGCCTAAATTACTACAGACCCGTAGCACTCACGTCCATAGCCATGAAGTGCTTTAATGGCTCACATCAACACCATTATCCCAGAAAACCTAGACCCACTCCAATTTGCATACCGTTCAAACAGATCCACAGATGATGCAATCTCTATTGCACTCCACACTGGACAAAAGGAACACTTATGTGAGAACGCTATTCATTGACTACAGCTCAGCGTTCCAACACTATAGAACCCTAAAAGCTCATCACTAAGCTAAGGATCCTGGGATTAAACACCTCCACCTGCAACTGGATCCTGGACTTCCTGACGGCCACCCCCAGGCGGTGAGGGAAGGTAGCAACACATCTGCCACGCTGATCCCCAAAACTGGAGCCCCCCAGGGGTGCGTGCTCAGCCCCCTCCTGTACTCCCTGTTCACCCACAACTTCATGGCCAGCCACAACACCATCATTAAGTTTGCAGACTAAACAACAGACAGGCCTGATCACCGACAACGACGAGACAGCCTATAGGGAAGAGGTCAGAGACCTGGCTGGGTGGTGCCAGAATGACAACCTATCCCTCAACGTAACCAAGACTAAGGAGGTGATTGTGGACTACAGGAAAAGGAGGACCGAGTACGCCCTCATTCTCATCGATGGGACTGTAGTGGAGCAGGTTGAGAGCTTCAAGGTCCTTGATGTCCACATCAACAACAAACTAGAATGGTCCAAACACACCAAGACAGTCATGAAGAGGGAACGACAAAGCCTATTCCCCTCAGGAAACTAAAAAGATGTGGCATGGGTCCTGAGATCCTCAAAAGGTTCTACAGCTGCAACATCGACAGCATCATGACTGGTTGCATCACTGCCTGGTACGGCAATTGCTCGGCCTCCGACCCCAAGGCACTACAGAGGGTAGTGGGTACGGCCCAGTACATCACTGGGGCTAAGCTGCCTGCCATCCAGGACCTCTACACCAGGTGGTGTCAGAGGAAGGCCCTAAAAATTGTCAAAAGACCCCAGCCATAGACTGTTCTCTCTTCTACGGCATGGCAAGCGGTACCGGGGTGCCAAGTCTAGGACAAAAAGGATTCTCAACAGTTTTTATTTCTTTACTTACCTATTGTTCACCTAATAAATTTTTTGAACTATTGGTTAGAGCCTGTAAGTAAGCATTTCACTGTAAGGTGAAATTCGTCGCAAGTGACAAACTTTGATTTGAAATGTTTGTGCTTCTAGTTCCGACAGCGCAATAATATCTAACAAGTAATCTAACAATTCCACAACAACTACCTAAAACACACAAATCTAAAAGGGATGGAACAAGAATATGTACATATAAATATATGGATGAGCGATGACCGAGCGGCATAGGCAAGATGCAATGGATGGTATAAAATACAGTATATACATATG
Source organism: Oncorhynchus clarkii lewisi (assembly GCF_045791955.1). Classification (NCBI taxonomy): domain Eukaryota; kingdom Metazoa; phylum Chordata; class Actinopteri; order Salmoniformes; family Salmonidae; genus Oncorhynchus; species Oncorhynchus clarkii. The sequence goes on from NC_092164.1 coordinate 43,103,459, forward strand.
AGATGAGTAATGTAAGATTATGTAAACATTATCAAAGTGACATTATTTAAAGTGACCAGCGATACAGCTATTAAAATGGCCAATGATTCAAGTCTGTGTGTAGGCAGCAGCCTCTCTGTGTTACAGCTTCAGTCTCTCGGTCCTAGCTTTGATGCACCTGTACTGACCTCACCTTCTGGATGGTAGCGGGGTGAACAGGCAGTGGCTCGGGTGGCTGTTACCCTTGATGATCTTTTTGGACTTCCTGTGACATCGGGTGTTGTAGGTGTCCTGGAGGGCACGTAGTTTACCCCACCCTCTGGGGAGACTTGCGGTTGTGGGCGGTGCAGTTGCGGGCGGTGCAGTTGCCGTACCAGGCGGTGATACAGCCCGACAGGATGCTCTCAATTGTGCATACCCCCACCTCCTCCCTATAGGCTGTCTCATTGTTGTTGGTAATCAAGCCTACTACGGTTGTGTAGTCTACAAACTTGATGATCGAGTTGGAGGCGTGCATGGCCACGCAGTCATGGGTGAAAAGGGAGTACATGTGGTTGAGCACGCACCATTGTGGGGCGTCAGTGTTGAGGATCAACAAAATGGGAATGTTGTTTCCTACCTTCACCACCTGGGGGCAGCCCGTCTGGAAGTCCAGGACCCAATTGCACAGGGCGGGACTGAGACCCAGGGCCTCAAGCTTAATGATGAGCTTGGATGGTACTATGGTGTTGAATGCTGAGCTGTAGTCAATGAACAGCATTCTTACATAGCTATCTATTCCTCTTTCCAGATGGAAATATGGCAGTGTGCAGTGTGATGGCAATTGCATCGTCTCTGGACCTGTTGGGGCGGTATGCAAACTGAAGTGGGTCTAGGGTGGCGGGTAAGGTGATATGATCCTTGACTAGTTTCTCAAAGCACTTCATGATGACAAAAGTGAGTGCTACTTGATAGTAATTTAGTTCAGTTATCTTTTCCTTCTTGGGTACAGGAACAATGGTGGCCATCTTGAAGCATGTGTGGATAGCAGACTGGGATGGGGAGAGATTGAATATGTCCATAAACACACCAACCAGCTGGTCTGCGCATGCTCTGAGGACGCAGCTAGGGATGCCGCCTGGGCCAGCAGCCTTGCGACGATTAAAACGTTTAAATGTCTTACTCACGTCGGCAGTGGAGAAGGGGGTCCGGTAGTCCTTGGTAGCAGACCGTGTCAGTGGCACTGTATTATCCTCAAAGCGGGCAAAGAAGGTGTTTAGTTTGTCTGGAAGCAAGACGTTGGTGTCCGTGAAATGGCTGGTTTTCTTTTTGTAGTCCGTAATTGCCGGTAGACCCTGGCACATACATCTCGTGTCTGAGCCGTTGAATTGCGACTCTACTATGTCCCTATACCGACATTTCACTTGTTTGATTGCCTTGGAGGGAATAACTACACTGTTTATATTCTGCAATATTCCCAGTCATCTTTCCATGGTAAATGAGGTGGTTCACGCTTTCAGTTTTGCGTGAATGCCGCCATCTATCCACGGTTTCTGGTTAGGGTAGGTTTTAATAGTCACAGTGGGTACAACCGCTCCAGTGCACTTCCTTATAAACTCACTCACCAAATCAGTGTATAAATGGATGTTATTCTCTGAGGCTGCCCGGAACATTTCCCAGTCCGTGTGATCAAAACAATCTTGAAGCGTGGATTCCAATTGGTCAGACCAGCATTGAATCGTTCTTGTCACAGGTACATCTTGCTTGAGATTCAAACCTATGGTAGGAGCAAAATGGTGTCGTGGTCGGATTTGCTGAAGGGAGATAATATGGTTGGCATTTGATTGTAAGGAATTATAGGTCAGGTGAACAAAAGGACTTTAGTTTCTGTATGTTGTTATGATTACAACATGAGTCGTTAATCATGAAGCACACACCCCTGCCCTTCTTATTCCCAGAGAGATGTTTATTTCTGTCGGCGCGACGCATGAAGAAACCCGGTGGCTGTACCGACTCCGACAACATATCCCGAGAGAGCCATGTTTCCGTGAAAAAGAGAATGTTACAATCTCTGATGTCTCTCTGGAAGGCAATCCTTGCCCTAATTTAGTCTACCTTGTTGTCTAGAGAGTGGACATTGGCGAGTAATATACTCGGAGCGGTGGGTGGTGTGCACGCCTTCGAAGTCTGACCAAGAGGCCCCTCCGTCTACCTCTTCTGCAGTGACGTTGTTTTGGGTCGGCCTCGGGGATTAGATCCAATGTCCTGGGTGGTGGTGCGAACAAAGGAGCCGCTTCGGGAAAGTCGTATTCCTGGTCATTATATTGGTAAGTTGAGGTCACTCTTATACCCAATAGTTCTTCCCGGCTGTATGTAATAACACTTAAGATTTTCAGTCTACTTTTGAGGTCTAACAACAGCTGACAAATTAATGTTTTGCAGTGAACTGTCACTTTAAGGTGTCTAAGTGTAGGCCCGTTACCTGACGCAGGGCATGATGTCGGATCATGGTCTCGGCCTTGCTGACGTTGGGAACTGTCTGAGCCGTGCTGGGTGAGAGGGCCGCCTGCTGCTGGAGCCTTTGCTCAATCTCCTGTTAAACATGAGGAGAGAAAGAGATAAGGGTTGAGACAATGAACAACAGATGGGGAAAAAAATCTGGGACAAGGAGTGGGGGAGAGAAACAAGAAATTAAAGTACAAAAGCACGCACACACACACACACACACACACACACACACACACACACACACACACACTTGTAAAAAATCATTGATGCTTATTATATTTATTTATTTAACAAAGTTATGCAACACCCAATTCCCCTATGTGAATAAGTAATTGCCCCCGTACACTCAATAACTGGTTGTGCCACTTTTAGCTTCAATGACTGCAGCCCCAAACGCTTCCTGTAGTTTTTGATCAGTCTCTTACATCGCTGTGGAGGAATGTTGGCCCACTCTTGCATGCAGAACTGCTTTAACTCAGCAACATTTGTGGGTTTTCAAGCATTAACTGCTCGTTTCAAGTCTTGCCACAACATCTCAATTGGGATTAGGTCTGGACTGTGACTAGGCCATACTGAAACCTTAAAAAAAGAAAAAAATTGTTTTAACCATTTTCCTGTAAACATGATTGTGTGTTTTGGATCATTGTCTTGCTGCTAGAGCCAGCTGTGCTGCAGCTTCAGCTCACAGACAGATGGCCTGACATTCTCCTGTAGAATTCTCTGATATATAGAATAATTAATGGTTCCTTCTATTAAGGCAAGTTGTCCAGGTCCTGAGGAAGCAAAGCATCCCCAAACCATCACACTACCACCACTATACTTGACCGTTGGTATGAGGTTCTTAAAGTGGAATGCAGTGTTTGCCAGACATAAATGTTACCCCTTGTCCAAAATGTTGACTCAAGTTTGCCAAAAAGCATCTGGAAGCACCTGGATGATCATCAAGACTCTTAGAAGAATGTTATTTGGACAGCTGAGTCAAAAGTATAACTTTTTAGATGACGTTATGCCTGGCGAAAACCAAACACTGAATTCCACAGTAAGAACCTCAAGCAAGGTGGTGGCAGTGTGATGGTTTGGGGATGCTTTTCTTAATTGTTTTACCCCTTTTTCTCCCCAATTTCGTGGTATGCAATTGGTAGTTAGTCTTGTCCCATCGCTCGTGAGAGGCGAAGGTCGTGAGCCATGTGTCCTCCGAAACAACCCAGCCGAGCCGCACTGCTTCTTGACACAATGGCCGCTCAACCCGGAAGCCAGCCGCACCAATGTGTCTGAGACGACCGTCTCAGCGTGCATTGCAACCGGCCCGCCACAGGAGTCACTAGAGCGCGATGGGACAAGATCATCCCTGCCGGCCAAACCCTCCCCTAATCCTGACGACGCTGTGCCAATTGTGCACCGCCCCATGGGTCTCCCGGCGTGGCCGGCTGCGACAGAATCTGGACTCGAACCAGGATCTCTATTGGCACAGCTAGCACTGCGATGCAGTGCATTCGACCACTGCGCCAATCAGGAGGCCCGGGGATGCTTTTCTGCCTCAGGACCTGGACGACTTGCCTTAGAAGGAACCATGAATTCTGCTCTGTATCAGAGAATTCTACAGGAGAATGTCAGGACATCCGTCTGTGAGCTGAAACAAAGCTGGGTCATGCAGCTAGAAAATGATCCAAGACACAATCAAGTTAACATGAAAATGGCTAAAAGGCAACAAATTTTATGTTTTGGAATGTCCGAGTCACAGTCCAGACCTAATCCCAATCGAGATGTTGTGGCAGGACTTGTAACAAGCAGTTAACAAGCAGCTTGAAAAACCACAAATGTCACTGAGTTAAAGGAGTTCTGCATTCAAGTGTGGGCAAAAATTCCTCCACAGCGATGTGAGGGACTGATCAACAACTACAGGAAGCATTTGGGGCGGCAGGTAGCCTATTGGTTAGAGCGCTGGACTAGTAACCGAAAGGTTGCAAGATCGAATCCCCGAGCTGACAAGGTTAACCCACTGTTCCTAGGCCGTCATTGAAAATAAGAATTTGTTCTAGACTGACTTGCCTAGTTAAATAAATGTTTTTTTTTTTTTTAAATTAAAGGGCTGCAGTCATTGCAGCTTAAGGTTGCACAAGCAGTATTTGACTGTAAGTAGGCAATTACTTTTTCACACAGGGAAATTGGGTGTTGCATTAATTTGCTAAAAATAAAATAAGTATATATATTTTTTGTTATTTGTAAACTCAGGCTCCCTTTATCTAATACTAGGTTTTGGTTGAAGATCTGATAACATTCAGAATCAAAAATATGCAAAAAGAGAGAAAATCAGAAAGGGGGCAAATACCTTATCACAGCACTGTATCTCTTTAATCCATGCCATTACATGTGAAAAATAACATCTGGGCACCTATTCATAAATTGGAATGTGGATCTAGGATCAGTTGTCTTTTAGATCAGATTACAGTGATCAGACCCCTTCCCTTTTTCCACATTCTGTTACATGACAGCCTTATTCTAAAATTGATTTAAAAATAAAACATGTAAACAATCTACACACAATACCCCATAATGACAAAGAAAAAACAGGTTTTTAGTAACTTTTCAAATGTATATAAAAAAAAATCCAGAAATATCACATATACATTAGTATTCAGACCCTTTACTCAGTACTTCGTTGAAGCACCTTTGGCAGCGAGTACAGCCTCAAGTCTTTTTGGGTATGATGCTACACACTTGGCACATGAGTTTCACCCATTCTTCTTTGCAGATCCTCTCAAGCTCTGTCAGGTTGGTTAGGGAGAGTCGCTGCACAGCTTTTTTCAGGTCTCACCAGAGATGTTTGATCGGGTTCAAGTCCGAGCTCTGGCTGGGCCACTCAAAGACATTCAGAGACTTGTCCCGAAGGCGTTGTCTTGGCTATGTGCTGAGTAAAGAGTCTGAATACTTATGTAAATGTGATATCTGTTTTTTATATATACATTTGCTAAACTGTCTAATAACCTGTTTATGCTTTGTCATTATGGGGCATTATGTGTAGATTGATGAGAAAAAAACAATTGAATACATTTTAGAATAAGGCTGTAATGTAGCAAAATGTGGAAAAAGTCAAGGGGTCTGAATACTTTCCAAATGCACTGTAGAGCAAGCCCTGTTAAAGCCCTGTTAAAAGGGGTCGAGCTAACCTGCTCCTGCTGCAGGGCCTTGACGAATGCGTTCTTCAGTCTATTGGTGTGCTCCGCCTTCAGGGCCTTCTTCTGATTGGACGTCATGCACTGCTCACAGAGGATACGCCCGCCCTTCTCCTGCTTCCAGTGGGGTGTGAAGTCGATCCTGCACTGGCCGCAGAAGAAGGGCTCCATGCGCGACAGCGTCCCCCGCAGCTTACCTGATGAGAGGCAGGAGAGAGGCATTTATTAAAGGTTTTGATTCTTGAGGGGGTCAGTTTAAACTAACTGTCCTGTGTTTACAGATTTCTATGAAATATTAGCTATAATTAATTACAAAATAGTTTCCTTCCAAAGTTGTTTCATTATTTTCATAAATGTATGCTTTGGCCACAAATATGAGTATAGGATAAGTTAACAACATTATTTGGGTATGAGTTAACAGAATATGAACTTTAACAAGTTAGATTTTCACTGGACAGTATGGTGAGGTGCAGAATCACTAATCTTGATCATATAATGAGTAGTTATTTGGGATGCAGTGTGATTTGTAGATTTGTAGTGGTGCCTGTTCAGTGGCTCACCCTGGCTGTCGATGACGCTCTGCACCACCTCTTCCAGGCCTACCATGTAGATGAACTCGCTGTTGGCGGCCGACGGCAGGAAGTGCAGCAGTGGGGCCGGAGGCTTGGGTGGGGGAATCTCCAGCAGGGTCTTCTCCAGCTGTTTGCGCAAGGCCAGCTTGGCTGCCGCCTGGCTGCTGGCCTGGTCCGCCAGGGAACTCACCCCGGAGCTGCTGCCGCCACCTGTGCCGCTCGATATGGTGGAAGGGCTGACAGCGCCCATCCCACTGCCGCCCATCCCCACACCGCCCACACCACCAGCCCCTGCCGCCTGCATGTGGGCCAGGTTCATGTAGATTGCAGAGGAACCCGAACGCTGGGACGCCGCCACCTGCTGGCTGGTGGCCTGTGGTGCATTCAACACACAAGGGAAAAGGGGCACAGTGGAAAGACAGTGAGACTAGATGAAGTGATTGCTATTATTCACACGGAATGGTCCTCTGGGTGGCTTTTATGACATTTGAACAGGCTCAAGAGATGAAGTGGTATAAGGAATATAGTGGGAACATCCTCCAGTCATGCTTGCAATGATCCAATGCTTTTAAATGCATGAGGGGGCGTGACCGAGTGCATACTCATGGGTAAAGGTTAGAGAATCGGAATGCAACCAGTGTTTACTGAAACGTGGAGAGCAGAGGGGTGGCACCATACCTGCTGGTAGCTGATGTTGCTCATACTGCCCGTGCTGGAGCGGCCCATGCCAGGCTTGGAGGGCATTCTCTGGCCATGTAGCTGGGATGGGTTGGGGGCGATGACCCTCTGTGACATCATCATCGGTGGCAGGGAGGCATTGGCCCCCGACCTGATGACTGTGTGACCCTGCGGAGAGAGGAGAGGAAAGGTTAGAGGATATAGAAATAGAAGGGATGTCCAGCAGGGATAGAGGAGGAAGAGGGACAGGAAAAAGGTGAGAAAGTGATAAAGAGGAGTGGGTTAATAAAATGGGGAGAATTATGAGAACAATACAAATTTGGATGCATTTGAATTAATTCCGCAATTGAATTGATCAGGAATCCACATTTGCTACATGGCGTGTGCCATTGAAACAGAGAGAGCTAGTCATTCACAAATGTAATGATTCTATGAATGGGTATATGTTGTACCGTTTGTGGTCACTAGAGGGCAATAGATACTTGGCCTTATTGTCACAGTTCAGACAGACAGTGAACAGCTTAGATAAAAAGCTGACCTGACCAACCCATGTGCAATTCAAGGGATCATGGCAATGACTTCCTAACAATGTCTTCCTAACATAGATGTAAGATATCAACCTAACCAGGAACCATATACTTTTCTAAACACAAGCATGATCCAAAGAGTAGTGAAATAGATTTGCCTCAGCATGCAAACACAAATTAGCTTTGAGTATTGATCCTACAGTGTTGGTATGTAATGCATTACAAGACGTTCCAACTGAAGGAGCAACAATGCTCTTGGAGCTGTGGATAGCAGGTTTGGCTCAGACCAGAGGTGCAGGTAGAGTTCCGGTCAGGCTACTGCCAAAATCATTGCAATACACACACACACACCTGTGCAGTGCGAAAGTTCTGGGGCTCCGGGGTGTGCATGCCAGGGCGCACCGGCAGCTTTCCCATCCCCTGTGAACTGTGGATGGGTGATGGCTGCACTAAAGAGGGGGTATTCTGGACCACTGGTACCTGGATGGGTTGGAATAGAACAGTTAGAATAGAAAACAATTAAAAAAAAAACAATAGAGAACATTACACACCGACGTTACAAATCAATTTGTGCAATGTATATCATGTACATATGTACATATATCATGCTTTACACGTGGCCGGGTCAGGTCTGGCAGGCGAACGAACACACACGCAAAACTCTCTCTCTCTCTTTCAAAACAGAGACGCACACAGCACACAATAACGCCACTGATCTCTGCCATGTTTACTCCTGCTCTGAGACATTGAGATGTTTAGCCTGTGTGTCAGCACAATCTCACTACCACTTCAAACAGGGGACGTAGGTAACACTGCTACCTGCTGAGCCATTCCCATTTCACTAGTATCAGGCTGTTTCGGTGCCTGTATTTTGTGGGATATAGGAGCCATTATGATATTTGATGCTGATTTTAGCGATTATGCGTCCCTGATTGCGATTTTTGTTTACCGGGTGATTATCCATTGTAAAGTGAGGTAGCTGGCTAAGGTTATTGTAACACCAATATTTTGTCAAACTATGGGTGCTGGGTCTCATTTTCTATAACGATATTTCAATCAACCTTCTGAATTGAATACGGAATGGTATTAGCGTCAACTCTGGTACTAACCTTCTGCACGACATTCTCCTTCTGGATCTGGCTCTGCCGAAGCTTCTTGAGCAGCACCAGACGGGCCTCCTCCAGACGCAGCTCTTCCCTCAGAGCCTTGATCATCTGCTGCCGCTCCTCGCCAGTCTTCCCCTAGAACACACACACACACACACACACACACACACACACACACACACACACACACACACACACACACACACACACACACACACACACACACACACACACACACACACACACACACACGTTTATGGATAGGACAGTAAATGGCTGACAGGAAAGGTAGGAGGAGTATGAAGGGCGGTGGAGCAGATTCGAACCATGCCGACTGGTCTACATGTGTGCCGGGGTCAGAGTCAGTGGCTTTAACCCCTAGACCACACAGGCCAAGTGGTGACAACGTACCTTGAAGATCTCAAGGTTGGCCTGGTGCAGCCTCTCCTCGGGATGGGGCGTCCCCCTGGGACTGGAAGCCTCGTTGTCCGACAGGATGATCACGTCCGGGGACGGAGTGTGTCGCTCACGGTCCACATCGCTGGAGGTGGGAGAGAGGGGGACCAGCGGCGAATGACGTCCAACAGAGGATGAATGGTGTACGCTGTTTAGCACTGCATAGAGCTACACTGCATTACCTCCTCTACATGGAGCGACACTGCATTACCTCTACATGGAGCTACACTGCATTACCTCCTCTACATGGAGCTACACTGCATTACCGCCTCTACCTGGAGCTACACTGCATTACCTCCTCTACATGGAGCTACACTGCATTACCGCCTCTACCTGGAGCTACACTGCATTACCTCCTCTACATGGAGCTACACTGCATTACCGCCTCTACCTGGAGCTACACTGCATTACCTCCTCTACATGGAGCTACACTGAGTAACACAATACTAAACAGGTTACAACAATATGCATTGTACAATGAATGAATTACATGTTGAATTACATTAGTTGGCAACCCATCCCTCATGGGATTAATGGGACCAACATTACAATAATTCATTGTGATATTCCAGTGATAATTCTTCTTCTGGTGTCCTCTGCAGTGCGCATCGCATGAATACGTGTATAAGTTGTTTTTGTTTTTCAAATCTGCATAACACACCAACTAAATACACTTCCAAAGTCCACATCTTATGCATGACTCATTTCCACCCATCACCTGTTCTTCGTCCATTTTAAATCATGATTAATTATATGATTCTTACCCTCTTCTGGCGCTGAAGTCCACTGGTTCGTCCACCATGTTCTCCTTGCCGTTCTTACTTGGCCCTCCGTGGCCCCCCAGCCTCCCGTTCATCTTCTCCTCATAGGCCGCCGCCGCGCCCGCCAGCATACTCTGGTGGTGGTGGCTCCCCCCCAGTCCGCCTTTGCCGCCGTCCAGGGACCCGGCTGCCACCGCTGCCCCTTCCAACGCAGCCAGGTCCTTGCGCTTGAGCAGGGCCAGCATCTTGAGGCGCTCCATAGCCTCGTGGCCCTCCATCTTAAGGCGCTTGGCCAGGGCCTCTTCACGCTCCTCGGACGTCTCCAGGCCCCGCTTGAGAAGGTTCAGCCGCAGCGCCTCCTCAGACATCCGCTCCATCCTGGAAACAAAGGGAGGGAGGGAGGAACGTGAGGTTCAATTCAACGCAATTCAATTCAACCAAATATTTGAAAGCATTTCACACATCACAGATACTTATGGGGCCTATGTGAAGATAACACCTCGAAATGAACAGTCTCGCCCTGGAGCTGTGTATTTTATAGTGAAAATAGGGCCTTTGTTGCTCTTTATGTGTGTGTCCATGTAAAAATTAGTGTGTGGGATTGCTATATTCCTGACTGCGCACTGACTAACTACGCAATCAGGCAACTCGCTGACAGTATCGACTGAACTAAATACACAAGCATTACATTTAGATATTTGAAAGCCTACAGAATTCTCATTCTCATTGGTGAATATGTGAGAGTGAACTCTTCCACCTTCAGTGAATGGGGGTGTCCTTATTTTGCTACAGCACCAGATGACATCAGGTGCATTGACCCGTGACTAACTGACAATTATGTTAACAAGTGGATGACGGTTATTCATGTCATGTCGTTATATTAAAACAAGTTCCTATCCAGCAAATTAATGCATGAGAAGGAACACACAAATAAAATGAATGCGTGTTAAACATTGACTTGACATTTTCAAGTCACCTACATTGTGGTGCTCAAGACATATCTTTAGGACAGGGATCCTCAACTAGATTCGGCCGTGGGCCGATCTTTCTTTAGCGGATGGTCAGGGTGGCGGAGCATAATTGCAAATGATTTGTCGACTGCAAATTGACCGCAAAAAGCCCAAACAGATCATATTTGACTAAAACAATCAATCATTTCACTTGGAGCTGATATGCTAGTGTTTTTAATAGTCTTAAGTCCAACAATTAAAATAAAAAAACACATTTAATTTGAATTTATTTTTGCTCAGAAAAATTCAAATCAAATCACATGCGAGCCAAATTGTGCGTGGTTACTATGTGGATCACATCAGTGAGGAAGACTTCGGCTGGGTGCCAACCAATGACCTCTAACAAACACGGCTTTGTCATGTGACTGGTTGCTATAAGTAGACTGACTGAACATTTGGTCCAATCAAAAGCCTGTGTCAGGAATGCAAGGTGGAAGTCAAAAAAAATAAAAAATAATAATAAATCACACATTGTCACAGTAATTGCATGTTTACTGAATAAGGTAACAATTTCAGATTGTATGTTTTTACACATACATCTTCATAACGCACATGAAATGAGCCCTCGGTATAGTCACAGCAGAGCCGTAAGATTTAGATTCTAAAGAACGGTCCTATAATACACACATAGGGAGAAACATTACTCAGAGGCCAGTATCAATCCAGATCATACTAGATAGTGGATGATCAATGTGTGTGGAGAACATATGCGCATGAGGTCGTACGTGTTTAAGTGCCCGTGAGTTAAATTGTGTGCATACATACAGTCTGCTCCGGGTTTGACCATGTGTCACGTACAAACGATCTAAATGATCATGTGTGTGCGTGCCAGTCACACTAAGTTAAGCACGCTTGGGTGGGCTATGGGAAGGCCCGAGGACACACACCCACACCCCCAGACAGTGTGTGTCGGCTTTTGTCTGCTGGCAACTCCCTATCTGCCCAATACATTTGTATTCCAGTCAGCATAGATAGCAAGCCTGAGATTAAGTGCATTACTATCAGGCGTTGCACTGCATAGTGCTCTGACGTCTGCATCGGTTCCTTGAGATCTTGCTCTGCATAGAGAGGACTTTCTGAGGTAAAAAGAACCCAACAATAAGCAGACAGTTCAGAACTGAACTTACAAAATGCTTTCCGCTGTCTATACGTAGACAAAACACAAGATAGCTGTCAGAAATATAATAGATAAAACATCCCAACCAGACATACAAACATAACATAAACAACAGCACATCAAAAGGATAGTATGAACACAAGATGTTGGGAAAAACACGCTGATTACATTCAAATCTGTGGATGTATGGCTCTGTTATGATCTTCAGGTATTTCCAGGATTTTCTACAAAGATAAGTTTCCCGTGGCAGCATGTATGCATGGATTCCCATTGCAGACACAGCCAATATCTGATGAAAACCCATCCAAATTAAGAAACTGTTCCGATTCATATTCAGACAATGTGCGGGGAGAGCCAAGTTCATTCTCAGTTAACAGATGACAGATGAGGCCTTCAGTGATGCATACATGAGCGCACTGCACCAACAGTCAAACAGTGCTGTAGTCGTACCGCCATGGAGGATGACTTGTCTGTAGTCGCACATACCACCTCAATGCAGGTGTTCTGTGACACGATGCTTCCCCATCCCATTCCCATTCCCCTTTCTGTTCTGGTTTGAAGATGAGAGATTACAAATGTTCATAGGGGAAGCGCCAGGGCTTGTAAGTGACAATAGCATTATTATGCTACAGAGTTATTATTTTTTAAGAGGGTAGATCAGCTTTAATAGTGCAGATAGATTCTGCATATTTTACAATCCCCCCCCCCCCCCCATATATTTTTTTAAATATACACTGAACAAAAATATGAACGCAAAATGCAACAGTTAACGACTTACTGAGTTACAGTTCATATAAGGAAAACCAGTCAATTTATATCATTTCATTAGGCCCTAATCTGTGGATTTCTGGGACTGGGAATACAGATGGCTACAGAAACTTATTTTTAAAAGAAGAAAAGAAAAGGCAGTATCTGGTGTGACCGCCTTGCCTTACGCAGCGCGACAGAACTCCTTCTCATCGACTTGATCAGGCTGTTGATTGTGGCCTTCAGTGGATATTGACGGGAACTCTAACACGCTGTCGTAAACGTTGATCCAGAGCATCCCAAACGTGCTCAATTAGTGAAATGTCTGGGGGGTATGCAGGCCATGGAAGAACTGGGACATTTTCAGCTTCCTGGAATTGTGTACGGATCCTTGCGACATGGGGGCCGTTCATTAGAATGCAACATGAGGTGATAGCGCCGGATGAATGGCACAACAATGGGCATCAGGTATCAACGGTATCTCTGTGCATTCAAATTGCCATCGATAAAATTAAATTGTGTTCGTTGTCCATAGCTTATGCCTGCCCATACCATAACCCCACTGCCACCATGGGGCACTCTTTTGACAATGTTGACACTTCAGCATACCGCTCGCTCACACATTGCCATACACGCTGTCTACCATCTGCCCGGTACAGTTGAAACCGGGATTCATCCGTGAAGAGCACACTTCTCTAACGTGCCAGTGGCCATCAAAGGTGAGTATTTGCCCACAGAAGTCGGATATGACGCCAACTGCAATCAGGTCAAGGACCTGGTGAGGATGAAAAGCACGCAGATGAGCTTCCCTGAGACGGTTACTGACAGTTTGTGCAGAAATTCTTTGGTTGTGCAAACCCACAGTTTCCTCAGCTGTCCGGGTGGAGGTCCTGAGCTGGGGTAGTTACACAGGGTCTGCGGTTGTTGTTCGGTTCGGTACTGCCAAATTCTCTAAAACGATGTTGGAGGCGGCTTATGGTAGAGAAATGTACATTAAAATCTCTGTCAACAGCTCTGGTGGACATTCCTGCAGTCAGCATGCCAATTGCACGCTCCCCCAAAAGACATCTGTGACATTGTGTTGTGTGACAAAACTACATATTTTAAAGTGTCCTTTTATTGTCCACAGCACAAGGTCCACCTGTGTAATGATCATGCTGTTTAATTTGCTTCATGATATGCCACACCTGTTAGGTAGATGGATTATCTTGGCAAAGGAGAAATGTTCACTAACAGGGATGTAAACAAATTTGTGAACACTATTTTTTGGCTTGTGGAACATTTATGGGATCTTTTATACAAGCTCAGGAAACATGGGACCAGCACTTTACGTGTTGCATTAATATTTGTGTTCAATGTATTTTCTTTCATTATTATATTCCCCTAACTCTATCACCCCTCTAATTGGAGTAAACTAATGGAAAACAATACTTTGACTTTTACTTCCAAAGTATACATATACATGTGACCTTAATTATCCTTCTTTTCCTTTAGTCCCGCCCTTCCGCTACCCTTAGCACCTCCCATTTATCTCTGAAAACCACCCACTTTTGATTTCTATTTGCCATATATTTTTTCAACTATGCTGTAATGTTTCACAACAGTTCTGAACCAATCGATTGTCATAGTTGCTATAGATGCTAAATCAAATTTTGTAGATTTTTACGAAGAGTATTATTAGATTATTGATCGATTGACTACGGATTTTCAAATCACCCAGAAGTGCTATTTGCAGAGTTAGTTTTAGGTAAATGTTGCTATTTTCAGCCATTCCTGAACCTGTGACCAAAAACAAGCTACATATGGGCAGTACCAAAACAAGTGATCAAATGATTTTGTGTCTTTGCAGCAAAATCTGCAGAGCTGGGATGATTGTATCCTCCATATACAAAACATTCTATTGGTTGCAAGAATTTTGTATAATAATTTAAATTGAAACAATAAGTTTTGAATCAGGCGTTGTTTTGTGCATAAGTTCATAAACCAAGCAGCATGGAATCGGCACAATGAAAATCTATGAAATATTTTGCAAACTGTACGGCGTAGATGTGAATTTTTTGGTCCTTATTAAATGGAACTGGTATATTTTTTTATTTATCACTCAAAACATTTTATACTAACTTTGGTCAATAATGTAGGGCTGACAGACAAGTTCCTTAGCTTCTCCCCCTTTGACTTGCCTCCTCCATTTTTGCAGTAATGCTGCAATCAATTGGTTGTTATTTTGTTAGCTCAATGTGTGACATAACTCCACCAGTGCTATTTATGATATCATTAAGAAAAAGTAGACATTTTTTAGATCAATTAGAATATTTGAGTTAACCATAACATTTGTTCTGTCTTTTCTGGTGGATGAAACTGAAATTGCAACCAGCTTTCTATGGCTTTAAAAATAACACATTTTTGTACATTATTTCATTTTCAAATAACCAAAAGTGGAGGATGTTGTAATCTGGATAAAGGGAAAAACATTTATTTAAACATTTATTATTATTATTATTTTTTTTAAACGGGGTGAGCCATTCTTACTATTCTGCTGGAGAACAAGTTTGGATTTAAGTATAACTATTGTATGACTGAAGCCTTTTGAACCTCTCTCTATGCTTTAATATTTAAATCATTAAAGCCCTCTCCGAATTCATATTCATTATATAACATAGGCCCATTGAATTTTGTCTGGCTTGCCAAAATAAATGTAGATTCTTTTCTGCCAACATAATTAAAATGATCAAGTTGTTCGGTGTAGGCAGGGCCACATATACTGCATTCGGAAAGTATTCAGACCCCATCCCCTTTTCCACATTTTGTTACGTTAAAGCATTATTCTAAAATGTGTTAAATAAAAGTTTCCTCAATCTACACCCCATAATGACAAAGCAAAAAAAGGTTTTTATATATTTTTTTGCAAATGTATTACATATAAAACAGAAATATCTTATCTACAAGTATTCAGACCCTTTGCTACGAGACTCAATTGAGCTCAGGTGCAGAAAATGTTTGACCTCTGTCATTGCCAACAAAGGGTATATAACAATGTATTGAGATAAACTTTTGTTATTGACCAAATACTTATTTCCCACCATAATTTGCAAATAAATTCATTAAAAATCCTACAATGTGATTTTCTGGATTTGTTTTCCTCCTTTTGTCTGTCATAGTTGAAGTGTACCTATAATGAAAATTACAGGCCTCTCATCTTTTTAAGTGGGAGAACTTGCACAATTGGTGGCTGACTAAATACTTTTTTGCCCCACTGTATGTAATTGTGGACTTTTTTTTAATACATTTGCAAAAATTTCAACATCAAAAAAATCTAAAAATAAAACGATTGAATTCATTTTACAAGAAGGCTGTAATGTAACAAAATGTGGAAAAAGTCAAGGGGTCTGAATATTTTCTGAATGCACTGTAAGTAAATAGGTAACCTAGGAGAAGACTAAATAATTAATCAGGGAGATTTTTCCACAAAAAGACAGGTATTTACCATTCCGTGGTAGCAAGACCTTATCCATTTTTGATAACTCTCTATAAAAATGTATTGTAGTGAGATCATTTATATGAATATCGAGTATGTCCACCGTCAGACTATTTTATTGGTAACTACACAGGAATCTGAAAAAGTTTACATTTTTGTGATCTAATACACAATATGGTACATCATAGTTCAGTTATAATCCAGAGAGGTTAGAGAAATTATCTAGATACTCCAGGAGGCTGTGCAGTGATCCAGATTGCGGATTTAAAAGAAAACATGAGTCGTCACTCTCCAAACCAGTTTTGTCTAGCAGCATAGGACTTTGATTTGATTGATTGTTGATTGTTTTTAAACCTTTGATTTTTAGACCCTTCATAACAATGTTGGATCTGATTTGAATAGCTAACATTTTAATGGCCATTATAAATAGATACGTCAACAGTGGACAACCTTGTATAGTACGTTTTTTTCTGCTGACGTTCTGACCTTATTCGCCTTGGTGACAGGCACAGAGGATGCTAGACTGTAACCGCTATGTGTGTTCAGCCCTGTTGACGGATGTGGTCTGATTCGCACTTGACCTCACAGAGATGGAGGTGTTTGATGAGGTCTGGTAAGAAGAAAACAGTCTCCAGACACACCGTCTGAAGAAGACTGGTGACTGTGTTCCACTGAATCCTTGGTCCTCACAACACATACCAATGGTCTACTTTCTTGTGAAGTATTCCGTTTATAGCCTACCACTTTAGCACTAAGATTTTAGTCCTGGTGCAAATGAGTCTCACAAAACTTGAAACCAAATAAAGAACCAGAAGTACCCACCACCAGTAAAGTAATGCCCAAAAGTTAAGGGTCTCAAAGACAAAATGGATCCCAATTTGCTGTGATTTCAACTGTCAAAATAATGCTTGCTGGTCATTGCCAAGTGAAGGGCAATGTGGAGGTCAAGCTCTTCAAGGGCAAGTTTGTTTCACTGGCCTCTCAAAACAGTCACATTCTGTTTTAAGCGATCAGAGAGTCAGATGCTCTGACAAAGGTCAAAAGCTTGGCACATTAAATTACTGAAATGTGCATTGTTCGAAGAGTGCGAAGACTCTTTTTCTAGTCCAAAATGTTCTCAACTTCAGCACTGAATCTCGTTAGAAGATTTGGCCCACAAAAGGGTCACAGTATGCAAACACCTGCCTCGAACTGACCTTTGTAAGACTGAGCCATCAGCATTAGTAGTTCACCTGCACCGGTGTACAGGAACCATCATCTAATTAATCCCAAAGGCCCTACATCTAACTTTACAAAAATGTCATGTAGCGAGCGCCTCATCAATTGGAATTCAAATAAGAGATTTAATTGGCCCCTTTTATCGCTTAATCACTTCCCTATTAGTGGATTATTCCTTGTGATGTCTTTCTATAATTCCCCCTCATCTATAGCATTATCTTATTCTTCTGGCTGGCACCATTAAATCTATTCAGCCTGTCATTCTGTTACATCTCAATATTATCATCTCCAGATCTGAAGCGTTCTCTTTAAAAAAAATAAAAAAAAGTGAGGAATCTTTTACGATAACGTAATATCCCCTCCTCAATAATAAGAACGCAGGGAGTGTCGGGGCAATGCGAGTGCACATTCGCCTCGTTTCATTTTGGATGCCTCAAAAGGCATGATGTGAATCACAGTCTCCATTTCATGTATAAACACCCTTGCAACCTCCATGCCAAGCCACCCACCTCTAATGAGAGACAGAAAATAAAAATTAAAAAAAGAGCACAAGCACGCGCATGGCCAACAATGGCACTGGCCGAGCCAATCAGTGCGGCTTCTGTGGTGCGTGTCAGTCTTGCCCCCACTGTTCCCCCGTCTGCCTTTACATAATATAATGGCTGTTTCAGTCAGCTGCTACACAAACCAGACTCTTTCTCCCCAACCACTCTCCCCCTTATCCCTCCGCCTAAACGCCCTCCCATCCCTCCTTTCACAGAAACCTGCACACGCGCATTCCGTGACAGACTCATGGCTTTGGGCACTTTGCCAGCCAACGCAGCAGCAGCTAAGGGAATCGAAAAAGAAAGAAAGACTGTGCGAGAGGGAGGAGATCATTTGAGACAAGAACATCATCCCCCTTTACCCCAAATCGCCATTTTTCATTTACCCCACCCCCCCTCTCTGGGCAGAGTTCCTCACCTCACATTGCCATTGACACGTGCGTGCGCACACACACACACACACACACACACACACACACACACACACACACACACACACACACACACACACACACACACACACACACACACACACACACACACACACACACACACACACACACACACACACACACACACACACACACACACACACACACACACACACTCACTTAGAAATGTCCTTGTTTTTTAAACAAAATAACATTTTTTGTCCATTAAAATAACATCAAATTGATCAGGAATACAGTGTAGACATTGTTAATGTTGTAAATGACTATTGTAGCTGGAATATGGAATATCTACATAGGCGTACAGAGGCCCATTATCAGCAACCATCACTCCTGTGTTCCAATAGCATGTTGCGTTAGCTAATCCAAGTTTATCATTTTAAAAAGGCTAATTGATCATTAGAAAACCCTTTTGCAAATATGTTAGCACAGCTGAAAACTGTGTGCTGATTAAAGACGCAATACAACTGCCCTTCTCTAGTTGAGTATCAGCATTTGTAGGTTCGATTACAGACTCAAAATGGCCAGAAACAAAGAACTTTCTTCTGAAACTCGTCAGTCTATTCTTGTTCTGAGAAATGAAGGCTATTTCATGTGGAAAAATTACAAAGAAACTGAAGATCTCTACAACGCTGTGTACTACTCCCTTCACAGAACAGTGCAAACTGGCTCTAACCAGAGTAGAAAGAGGAGTGGGAGGCCCCGGTGCACAACTGAGCAAGAGGACAAGTACATTAGTGTCTAGTTTGAGAACTAGACACCTCACAAGTCCCCAACTGGCAGCTTCATTAAATAGTAGACGCAAAACACCAGCGATGCTTCAGATACGCAACTAGTCTAAAGGAGGCCAGTTTTTAGGCTTCTTATATCAGCAACAGTTTTCAGCTGGACTAACATAATTGCAAAAGGGTTTTCTAATGATCAATTAGCCTTTTAAAATGATGAACTTGGATTAGCTAACACAATGTGCCATTGGAACACAGGAGTGATGATTGCTGATATCGAGCCTTTGTATGCCTATGTAGATATTCCATTATAAATCAGCCGTTTCCAGCTACAATAGTCATTTACAACATTAACCATGTCTACACTGTATTCCTGATCAATATGATGTTATTTTAAAATGGACAAAAAAAACAAAACAAGGACATTTCTAAGTGACCCCAAACTTTTGAATGGTAGTATATATAGAAATGTCCTTGTTTTTGAAAGAAAAATCACATTTTTTGTAAATATACCCTGTCATTCACTCACACACACGGAGCAGTCAGAACCCAGGGACAGTGAGGGGGCTGAGACGGGCATCCTACCCCAAAAATTTGTCACTGGAACATAACAGACCATTCCTAAATAAGGCACTCTTTTGTAACCCCCCCTCATCCATGCTCCACCCTCGTCTTCCCCTCTCCAGCATTCTACTACAGCTGTGCCACACCACAAAGAAGTGTGCATAAGTGACTCCTCCCTTCCTCTGCACCCCCCCTCCCCAAAAAATAGAAGTATGCCTGCCTGCCCCCTCCCCCCCATCTCTCCCCCCTCGTTGTGAAAATAAACACACATGCTTACTTTTTGGGGGCCCTCGAAGGTACTGACAGCGGAGGGCTTTATTTTTTATTAATGCATTTACATTACACTACCCCCATCTAAAAAAGTGTGTGAGCACTTGTGTGTGCGTGGTGGGGGATGCTGTGTGAGGAAGAGATAGGTGGGGGCGAGGACAGAGGAAGATCGAGCAGAAAAAAAATACAAAAACGCTCTCTTGACACGCTACACTGTCATAATGCCAACCATTAATTCCCCCCATCCCCCTCACACACCATTTTCTTTATGTGCACACAACTGCTGCCTGTCGATCAGAGCACACACACACACACACACACACACACACACACACACAGCAAAATGTCCGCCTCTTTATTTTGCACCCAAAAATCCACCACCTCCAGACACCTTAACGTCAAAACGTCCACACAATCAATCGTCCTATGCTACTAGACATAACTGGTTTGGAGAGTTTACCAAACAGGCCAAATTCCAGATGGTGGGGTACAACAGTAATAAGGCCATTTGCAACAATACGGTGGAATCCGCAGCTCATTTCACATGATCTGCATCATGCCACTTCATTTGGCTGACGCAACTCCTGCACCACACCTTCCCCAACCCAAAACCCTGGTGGCACTGCATCTTTCACCCAGGGCTAGAGTGAGGGAGAGAAAGAGCAGAATGACATTTTTCACCCCCTTATGACTCAACTTCACACAAGACTATGAGAGCATCCTCTTTTACTAATATATATATGTATATATTTATTAACCGTTACGTTCGTCTGATGGTAGGGGTGTTTATCGCAGAGGCGCAGGGGGGGGGGGGTGCCAACACCACCCTGCCCCCTCATCTCTATCCTGTGATCCTGGCCAAACTCCCAAAAAATCTCTGGCTCTACCCATCCAGCTTGTCTGATCACCCACCAGCTCAATTGGCTCGATTAATCCTTTTCCTCTTCACCGCATCTGATGCCGAGCGAGCATTGCAGGCACACAAAATGGCCGCCATCACCATAACACAAGTGGACACTCACCCTTGTGAAATGCTCTGGGGCTGAATCCCTAATCGAGTCAACATATTTGTCATTACAAATCATCTGTATCATCACCGTTATCACCATGGCCTTATAAGTCACTTATGTATGGTGTTCTAAGTAATGTACGTAATCTGTGGTATGGTACCACAAAGCTTTGGGCTGTGACCCAGTTAGGAGTTATAAAAGCCTGGCCTTGTCACAGGGTCAGACAGGGTGAGCATTGCAAGTCTCTGGGGATGCAAGGTGGCTGCTGGGCTCTGGGACCTTTCTGGAAACGCACAATCCAGTCCTGCTATCCCCCTTGGCCTTGTATGTGGTTTGGAGGGATAGTGCCACAACTATGTACATATGCTGGAATTAAAAGGAGTCTAATTGATTAACTAGCTTGCATAATTAACAAACTTCATTCAAAGTTGTATTATAGTGTTTCATGGAAGTTCATGCGGATGAGGAATAGGCACCTATTTGTTGAAGATAATGGTCGGTGAAGTGAAAAGGTAAGTCAGCTTCTCTAAGGCTATAGGGCAGACATCTTTAATTTGAGCACAGCGCCCATGGCCATTGATGGCTGACTAATCTCTAGTTCCACATTCCCAGTTCCAAAGCAGGATAGAGTAACTATAGACATAGGGTGGTGTGCTTGTACCACAGATAAATATAAACTGTCTGAGGAATAACATGGAACATAGAAATACTGGCTTTACATTGTGATTAATGGATTTCTGAGAGAACTCCTATGAACATTTCACGAACTGGTGAACATTTATTAGCCAGTTGAACATGGCAATAATGCTATTGGAATAATGACATCATGTGGAGGTCATATAATTTTGTCATATGATTTTAGTTGCTGAAAATAGCTTCCTACACGTGACTGGTGTTTAAATTGGCTGTAATCCTCGAGTATCCCTCACGCATCCTCAGATTTGGAGTTCTTCTGAATTCCACAGGCCGTTTGCGACCCTAGTATCAACGGATCAGATAAGGGCCTATTTTCATTAGCGTAGCTGTATGCTCTGAACTCCTGAGGGATATTTATGATTAACATTCGGCGGCAGACCCGCATTTCTGCACAATGGAGACAAAGTCCAGATTTAAGGCAGTTGAGCTGCCCTGCTCGGGGTTGAAGGTCGTCACGACAAACAGCCAATCCTTTGTGATTAGGAGAGCAGTCCGATGGGGCTCTGCACAGCAGGGCACAGACACTGTGAACTCGCTTACACAGGCGACAACGCACCAGGCGAGAGTGCGACATCCCCAAGGGCACATAAAGCAGAAATATTACTTCAGCAACAGACACTGGTTTCATGATCTCATGCTGCAGCCATTCATGCACCTCGTAACGGCGCAGGAGATGTATTGCAGGAGACAAAACACCATTCGGGTCAGAAACGCTGGCGTTGCAGACGTCCTGTTTCCACCTTTCCCTCCATTTCATTCAATAAGATCTCTTCGGTGTAATAGCATTTGCAGATGAGCCCCCTTTTTTTCTTTTATAGTGCTTATAGTTAAGGAAAATGCATTATAGGGGAACATGAGCTTACCAAATGGAGAGCAGCACCAAAATGCCAGAGATGTGGGTTCATTTGGGGCCAAAGCTTGGTTTCTACAAAGGTTTCCGACAAGAGCTCCATACCCATTCCTTAGTAATTATATAACCTTATATTGGTTTCCAGGCTTAGTACCTCAAATCAACATTGACTGATGAGTTTATAAAAATAAAAAACAAATCTAGTTGATAGAAATCAATACTTTGATTAGTATTGGTCTTACGATTGGAATAAACCTTGATGCAGGTTGGAAAACTACCTGGATCTGCAAATGTTGTAAGCAGAAAACAGTGGAAGCATACAGCGAGAATGTCTATCGTTCAAGAAAACTGAGGGGAAATGTAGACTAGCCCATTTTCATTAGTCATCAAATCTGTTAAAAACGGATTATTGACAAATTCACTGGCACACTTACGCAGGGCAGAGAATTAGAACAATGCGCCAATTAGCTTTACGAGTTGCTGGGAGGTATACCGTTAGCTTGGCTTTTGCACTAAACGTTGTGCAACTACATAGAAAAACAAACTGGTGATGGTAAGTGGGCCAATTGATTGAGCTACAAGATAGAGAGAACAGTTCATACATTCTTTTCAATGAAGCAACATTACATGGTATCAATAGCAGCTAATGCTGAATTATTTGATCCCATTTAAAAATAAATATACAATCAATTCATCAACACAATCAAATCTAAAAATGTAAAAATACATATTTTCTGGAAAGACCATCAGTGCTGTGAGTTTGGTAGACACAGATCACAAGTAAAGTTCACATTAGTCGGACAAAAGGTGGCAGTCCATAGCTCACATTTAATGTGCTCTTTTCGCACAAATGTAGATATATATAATGTTACTACAGCCTAGGACTGATCAGTAACACATTTTTGTTGTTAGAAAGGGAATTTGAGGTCAACCGTATCACAAATGTTGTGCTGATAAAGTTATGTCTGGGAATAGCAAAAACAACAAGGCACAGCAATTTTTTTAAAGCCAATGGGAGGTCTGGGCAGGAGACAGCAGCTCAGCTCATTGGTTAATGTACTAATTGGACCTACATCCTGATCAACCCACACACTGACGTATATTACTCAGATGGGGGGCTCTGCTGGGAATATGACCAGAATTTGCATACGGCTAGTTTCTGACACTAATGAGGCCAATTAGGCAGATTGCGCCCATGGCAACAGAGTTGTAATTGGTTGGCTTGAACTGCTCAGGAGTTATGGATAAGAGGATGTGAGTTCAAAGTCAATAGTAAGCACTGCAACCGTGAGATGTTGACAGACTTACAACATCTCATTTCATATTGGTGGTTTTGTTTACCCTCAGGTTGAGTAAGCCTATCAAGGGTTAGACTGTGACAGAGAAAATCAGTCTCACATCTCAGAAGCAACAACATCCACGTACAATTGGCGTGGGGGGGGCTTCCAAATAAATACAGTTGAAGTCAGAAGTTTACATACACTTAGGTTGGAGTCATTAAAACTTGTTCTTCAACCAATCCACAAATTTCTTGTTAACAAACTATAGTTTTGGCAAGTCACATAGGACATCGACTGTGTGCATGACACAAGTAATTTTCAAACAATTGTTTACAGACAGATTATTTCACAATTCCAGTGGGCCAGAAGTTTACATACACTAAGTTGACTGTGCCTTTAAACAGCTTAGAAAATAACAGAAAATTGTGTCATGGCTTTGGAAGCTTCTGATAGGCTAATTGACATCATTGAGTCAATTGGAGGTATAGCTGTGGCCTACTTTCAAACGCAGTGCCTCTTTGCTTGACATGTGAAAATCAAAAGAAATCAGCCGAGACCTCAGAAAGAAAATTGTAGATCTCCACAAGTCTGGTTCATCCTTGGGAGCAATTTCTAAACTCCTGAAGGTACCACGTTCATCTGTACAAACAATAGTACGCAAGTATAAACACCATGGGACCATGCAGCCACCATACCGCTCAGGAAGGAGACGCGTTCGGTTTCCTAGAGATTAACGTACTTTGGTGCGAAAAGTGCAAATCAATCCCAGAACAACAGCAAAGGACCTTGTGAAGATGCTGGAGAAAACAGGTACAAAAGTATCTATATCCACAGTAAAACAAGTCCTGTATCGACATAACCTGAAAAGCAGCTCAGCAAGGAAGAAGCCACTGCTCCAAAACCGCCGTAAAAAAGCCAGACTACGGTTTGCAACTGCACATGGGGAGAAAGATCATACTTTTTTAGAGAAATGTCCTCTGGTCTGATGAAACAAAAAGGGAACTGTTTGGCCATAATGACCATTGTTATGTTTGGAGGAAAAGGAGGAGGCTTGCAAGCCGAAGAACGCCAGCCCAACCGTGAAGCATGGAGGTGGCAGCATCATGTTGTGGGGGTGCTTTGCTGCAGGAGGGACTGGTGCACTTCACAAAATAGATGGCATCATGAGGGAGGAAAATTATGGGGATATATTGAAGCAACATCAAAAGACATCAGTTAGTTAAAGCTTCGTCGCAAATGGGTCTTCCAAATGGACAATGACCCCAAGCATACTTCCAAAGTTGTGGCAAAATGGCTTAACGACAACAAAGTCTAAGTATTGGAATGGCCATCACAAAGCCCTGACCTCAATCCTATAGGACCTCAATCCTATAGAATGTTTGACCCAAGTTAAACAATTTAAAGGCAATGCTACCAAATACTAATTGAGTGTATGTAAACTTCTGACCCACTGGGAATGTGATAAAAGAAATAAAAGCTGAAATAAATCACTCTCTCTACTATTATTCTGACATTTCACATTCTTAAAATAAAAGTGGTGATCATAACTGACCTAAGACAGACAATTTTTACTAAGATTACATGTCAGGAATTGTGAAAAACTGAGTTTAAATGCATTTGGCTCAGGAGTATGTAAACTTCCGACATCAACTGTACAAACATATATGTGCACACCTGCACACTAACATAAAATACGAGCAAGTCTCCCTCATCTACTGAACACCAAACGCACATCTCTCCTTCAGGCAGCGAACACACCCGCATCGATACACACCTACGTCTCTCCTCCCGCTCGCACTACCCCTGCTCAGCCACAATACTTAAAACACACCCCTGGTCTTCATTAAACAAGACAACAGCTCATTGTGGTCATCGCCATGACAACCGACCCCCTTCTATTTTTAAGCCATGCCACTAATCAATTCCTGTTCTGCTGTCGCCTGAGGGAGGGAGAGAGGGGCGGCTAGGAAGGAGGAGGAGGGTGGTGGTGAAGAGGGGTGGGCAGTGGCAGGGGGCAGAGTGGAGGAAGTGTGTGGGGGTGTGAAGTTTGGAGACAAAGAGTCGAGCGCACAAACGCGAGCCCTGAGGTAGCTGACATGGCGGAGCTCGACAGTGGCCTTGAGGGACCATCAGCGGTGAGCAGCAAGCAGTAGCAGCATTATCGAGAAAAGGAATGAATCTTCAACTAGGGCTGTGTTCATCAGTTTTAAACTATTTTGAGAATATTTTTGCAACACAAAACAAAAATTTACGTTTCTTACTGGACAAGTCCATGTTGTCCTTCCCTTCAGTTCAGTCAGTTTTCTTCCAGTTGATGCCAAATGAACACAACCCAGGATTTAATTCCAATAAGTCCCCGACAGACGGCAGGGCTGCCTCACCGTCTGGGTTTTTGGAGACTACCATACGGGCAGTAACGGACAAGAACCCAATGGGTCATCATGGTTACCAATCACAGACCAAATTGGTCCAGGACCCAATAAGTTTAGGTTACATTGCTGAGAACAAATCTAGCTCATCCGAGGCCCTACGCCATAGGCTAGTTTCCCATGTTTCATTTGGGAAAGACATAAATTACATAACCCATGGTCACAAAGGTCAGATGGGTTCTGAAGAATGGCCATTAACAAAATGTGTTGTCTCAAAGACAGGTGTAGGATATTCCGTGCTTGGGGGTAGTGCGAATGCAAAAAAAAAAAAAAAAACTTGATCCTAAACACCATAATACAACAAACAGATTGGACACATGCCTATACACTGGGATCGAAATTAAATTGGTTACAGTACCTCCAGTTCCAGTAACGTCTCTACATTGAATTTGAGCGTAAACTCATTTCATTAATTTAATTGAACCTGACTGGGAATTCATTTCAATGGAACCCATCTTTTATTCAGCACGTCCTGGAAAACCATGATACGCTCAAATGAGAAAATGATTGGGTACTGAGGTGTGAATATTTAGCTGATAATGTTTATAATTTATCTAACATAAAGTGTTTTTTGAAAAACATTGATACTCCAGCTATGTTTCTACTGAAATATCATGCTGTTTTCCAGTCTATTCAGACCAATGAGTTTCATTTTTGAGTGTTGGTCATATGGACATGACGTTGTGCTTTTATAGATTATGATTTTGTGTGCATATCAAGCATGGAACCCTTTCACTTTAAGAGGGCATGCTGACATACAGCACTGTGGCGTATACAGTAGGTTAGCATACAGATGAACTAATTACGATTTTCACTGAGACTGGATTTTCCCTGACCTACCTTACCGTAATGTAACTACATAACAATGACTGGTGACACTGTTTCTTGAGGTACTCTGCCTCCTCAAGGAGGAATTGGACAGGCAAGGGTGGAACAAAAGATAAGTGCATTTTAAGAGGCATCAGAAACCATCTCAAGTCATTGGTTCACCATGCAAACAAGTCTACTGTAATGAATTGAGTCTCGTTCATTGAGAATATGTGGTTATCCCCACGATTACCACATTTTGCGATGAGAATCTGTTGTCTACTCCATCCACCATTTGTATTTGTGGATGTGCCTGTGTTTCTCAGACACAGTACACTGACTTAATGTCACTCTTGGCATAAATGTCTCCTGTTCCTTTAAAAAAAAGTCACAATTCTGTTCACTTTTCTTTTTTTATTACCCAGAGTACCCAGCACAGTCAAAAACGTGAGAGAGCCAGTCTAAGCCGGTTTGTAACCTCAGGGTATGGAATTATCTCTTAATATGTAGCCGTTAGTGGTCAGGACGTCACACGAAGACAGGGAGAGAGAAAAAGTCAGAGGGAGGGAGAGGGGGTGGGGGAGGGGCAATGAAGCCCCTGTGCTTTCAGGGCAGAAAGAGGAAAATCTACTTCTTGTGAGACGTTGATTCTAAAACCTGGCACCTTGACAAAATGGGCTCATTGCGGAACTTCAGACCACAGGGTGGGGCATTCGTTGTTTAAACAAAAAAAAGGGGGGGGGGATGCTGGAACTTAGGCCTGGAGAGACTGAGGTAGCTGAGAGATTTGTAAAATGGGGTTGAATGGGACAGTGAGGGTATCGATGTCTTCCACGAAATGAGAGGAGAGCAGAGAATAATAGGTACAGTGAAGACATCAACACAGACGCACCCAGACTGATTTTCTACATTAAACCCTGTGAGCACTAACCCCTTGAATCACACAACTGACCCTCTTACGGGAGGGATGCTTCATCAAGTGGAGATAGCGTCAGCAGAGTCACTTGTCTCAACCTAAGAGTAATGGGCACGTATACACTCACACACATACACACAAAGAACAACACAAGATCCCACTATACAGGGCCAGGTGAAAATAGGTTACAGGAAGGAAGAGAGAAGGAAGCTACAAAGACAGAGCATATGAAAACATCTTGCTCGTTTCCGATGCCGTTTCCGATGCCTTCTGTGGGCTGACGCCACTAACTGTACGAACAAAATACATTTGAGGTCTGGCCACAGCCACACAAAGGTGCCCTATTGCAGAAGGTAAACCGTAGTTTTGTAATCATGGTGGGCTGACACTGCCATAAAGGACACGGATGAGGAAATAACTCAAGGGGTAGAATAGCAATCTGTTCCAGTGCATAAACATGCTCATATGAGAGAGGGAGGGAGAGGGCTGTGGGTGAAGACGACTAGGACATAGCCCTCGGGGACCCCCAACCATTGCAGCTATTTGTTCCATTTCATCACACCGGATTCAACAAATCAAAGGCTGGACTGATTAGTTGAATCAGGTGGTGCTGGAATCAAACACATACGTTGAGAAACGCTGTCCTGAAGGAGAGTCCAAGATGGACGCCATTGATAACAGCACAGTTATTGACAGAAAAATGGAGTGCAAGATTCTCCTTCACCTACTGACCTTAGTGTAGAGAACTAAGACAGCGAGAGCAAAGAAATTCAACTATAACTAGACTGAACTTGCGTTCAGTGTTTACCAACCAGTTCTGTTCACACTACTTTACATCTCCGGCTGAATCGTAACAGCATAGACATCACTACAGATACAGTAAATGAAGGGGACAGTGTTTGGGTGACAATAAGGGATACACATGACAGCCAGGACACTTCCCCCTGGGTACATGGGACACAAGAGTTCAACACAGGGAGAAAAGGTCAAAAGAGCAAAGCCGTGACAGGATACACGTTCTACAAAAGGTCACAGGGTCAAA
Organism: Oncorhynchus clarkii lewisi; assembly: GCF_045791955.1. NCBI lineage: Eukaryota > Metazoa > Chordata > Actinopteri > Salmoniformes > Salmonidae > Oncorhynchus > Oncorhynchus clarkii. The sequence continues at coordinate 43,132,348 of NC_092164.1, forward strand.
GTGGTGTGATGTGTGAATGGCAAGTTTTGGTGGATTTAAAAAAAATATATATATTAAAAAAACCTTGTGGAAGGTGACAATTAAATTCACTTCATTTAACAAGACATGGCACAACATAAAACTGAAATAATTTGTTTTTTGCAGGGCGTAACAGTGATTTCCTGTCTAAGCAATTTTCAAAAGGTATTTTTTCAGATGTGAAATGTACACAGTGGAACAAAAGGAGAGCTACAGTAGTGTAGCCCTGCAGCTGCACAATCAACCTTGAGAAAATCTGAGAAGTTACTGCCTGTTGGATCTGGGAAGTGCTATGAGAAGGGAACCATCTTTGCATTGACAGGTGGGAAGTGAGTTACCAATGTCAATCTACAGTGTCACTTCAGTCTATGAGTCCAATACAGAAAGCAGTTCCTGATACAAAACCTGCATACATATCACCACCTCTCTTCATCAAACCAAGTCTGATAGGATATTGGTACATAATGGTCTTCTCACCTAAATGGAGATGTTACAAGTCTATTAAGCAGTACTTTATACACGCCAAAGTAAAAGTTGCATTATCTTGTAGCCTTGTTATCCCTACATCTTCTTTCCACTGTCAACTCATCTTCACTCGAGTGTCATGCAAATGTTCAACGGACCGAGCATAGAACCACTTCTCTCTCAGTCCATCAGCCTTTCATTATCGTTCCTTTTACAAACTCACCCCCTTCGTGCCAACCTCCCAGCCTACCTTTGCAGTCCATTCATTTGCATTTTAAGCTCATCTTAACAAAAAACATAATTAACCCAACGAGGAACACCCAGAAATGGGGATGTTGTAAAAGCCAACAGAGGCAAACTACTCATCCAGAACAAGGGTGCCAATTAGCCATCATGGTGCCCTACGTGTTTTAACCTTTTGGTCACTGACACAGAGGTCCAACACAACAGAACATGGTGGCATTAGGACCCCCGTGGACCTAAAATGTTCTTATGAAAGGAGTCATTTAAAAGGTCTCAGTTTCGTCTGATCGAACCAATTAAAGGCTATCCTGTTCACACTACTCATCTGAGCCAAGTCGTACTGGGCTGGCTTGATTACGCATCCACCATCTTTGCTGGAACTATACTGGAAAACAAAATATATATTCCAGCACAGCAAGGTTCGGGTGGGCATGGTAGTGTGAAAGGGTATGAGTCAGCCGGGACCTGGTGATTCTTGGTGACCACGTGTTCCACAACTGCGTTTTGCTTCGTTTCCCGCTGTAGCTTATCGAGTCGAAACGTTAGGGCAGCCCGCTAATTAAGAGTTGCAGGGAGCCATTCATCTGGGCTGTTTGTTTCTGCGTAGGATTTAATAAGCCTTGCATGAAGCCCACTGAACACAGCCACCCCGATTCAGGTGTTAACAAGGATGCGACGCCAAACACACACACACACACACACACACTTAACACGCAAAACCAAGCATTCTTGAGACCCATTCACAAACCAATTACATCCCATGCTGCTAATTCATTAAATTGATACTCTTCTCAGTTTGCTGGTTAAGGTTGCTTTGCCCATAGAAAGAAGGGGCATTCCAAGGTGAGTGGTAAAAGGTACTTTCTTCTATGATTGACAACAAATGGGTCAATGTAATAAAATAAAATAAAATGAAAAATGTTTTATTTAAACCCTTAACTAGGGAAGTCAGTTAAGAACAAATTCTTATTTACAATGACGGCCTACCGGGGAACAGTAGGGTAACTGCCTTGTTCAGAGGCAGAACTACAGATTTTTACTTTGTCAGCTCGGGGATTCGATCCAGCAACCTTTCGGCAACCTTTCGGCCCAACGCTGTAACCACTAGGCTACCTGCCACCCCAAATACCAGTGTAATATCTGTGGGAAAGTCTAGCCAATTACCTTCCCCTCTCACCTCCGGATTCAAAATGACGGATTTTGGTAAACACTATGTGTAAGCATGTAAAGCCTGCAGCTGCTGGAAATTTCATTTAGTCTACCCATTTTTGATTCAGGACTTCCACTGAACAGAACCCACATTACACGCAAGGATATCCCCCAATGCATGCCTCAACACTCCTCTTTGGGAATACCTTGGCTCTCACTAAAACTGAAGGCTTACGCATTGGCTTGGATCAGTACTGCTTTTGAATTACAATTATTTAAAGGAACAGCACAGGTTAAATAGGTTAAAACATAACACAAACTACACATGTAATTAACGGGACATCAGTAGCTGGGCTGACCTTTCATGACCCGTAGAAAGGGAGAAAATGGCTAAAACCAACACTGCATCACAGTGATCTTCTCAATACTCAATTTTCCGTACAAGCTTGAATGTGCACAATCGCAATGTGAATCAACTGCGATATCGCTTGCAAAACATTATTCCTGGGCATGTCAGAAACAAATTAGAAGCCTGTGAAGACATTTTTTCACACTCCCGTTGTACACACGTTGCTATGCAAGATAAATCCCTTGTTTATAGTTACACTTTACATGCATTCATTACCATCACACATATCAATTAGCGCCACGTGCCAGCTACCGACAAGGCTTCTCACCCTCAAAGGAGTTTCACTTGGGCGGATTCTTAAAGAAACTAAATTTTCCTGATTAAGAGCTAATTATACAGATTTCTCTCCCCTCGAACAGAGAGCGTTTATCTCTTAATTTCAAATAAGTACGGACCACTAAATGAGCATAGATTTGAATAGGGTGCTAAGGATCCCTCTTCCCATGACTGAAAACACAAGGAAGGAGTTGTTGGACACAGCAGCTTTCAGAAGTTACCACAGGCTGTGTTGGGTATGACAATCATTTTGCACTGCAAATATTTCTGAGCTCAAAAACATAGGCCTACTTTTGAATGCTGGACAATAACATAGCAACATAGTGGTACCAAAGCTGACTAACTCAACTGCAAATTTGACCTCCTTTAAGTAAAACATTAAAGGCTACAGTCTTAAAATGTACCCTACCCCCTCCTAATCAGCTCTGATAAAAACTTAAGTGGGAAAGCTGCCGGGCCATAGCTTCTCCAGACCAATAAGTCGTACACTCATGATATTTTTCAGAGAGCTTTCCTGTACACTCTGTCATAGGAAAGTCTGAGGTAATGGTGTTGTCATGACTCTGCTTTTGTATAGAACCAACAGGGAATGTGAACAGCTGGTGTCAAGACACACATGCTTTATCTGTGAGAGAGAGCACATCAGTCCCCTGCCCAACCCAGGGCCATTGAGTCAATCTGGACATGCCAACACGGTGGTAGGGTCATCACACACACACACACAGGTCTCTTGAAAGCACGGAGTGTCTGAATCAATGGGTGAGTGCAATCAACACAGTATTTTTTCCCCACACCATGAGAGACAAATCCCCTCCCTCTCAAAGTCATGAGATCAATATTAGGATATTCAACATTGAAGCTTCTCCAACACAACATGAACCTTTCATCAGAGGTCGTTGTGACTGCATCCTAAGCACATCAGTGGAGGGCACCTGGTTTATTGTTATCCAACCGCAGGTGCACTGGTCGTTTATTTAGAGGCTGTCACTTTGTTGTGTCTGGGACAAAGGGGGCGTTTAAAAGGGCAGCCCGTCCGTTTTCAAACCTTTTTTTCTTTTGACCAAGGTCAACAACCCTGAAGCACAGCCAAGGCCACCTACATTGAGTGCTTTTGTGATCTTTCCCTCAAAAAATGATAAAGGCCTACATAAAACTGCCCAGTTTGTCCGATATAGGCCTAAAATCTCATTTATAAGCAATGTTTATTTGGAACAGATTTGTTCCCAGGAGAGGAAGCGGTTGCTTATCCTTAAAATTAGAATGATGCAGAACCTGATAGTTTTAGCGGATGATCAAAATTCAAATCGGCAAGTTCTACTGAGCCTAGGGACTGGCTGCAGCCATAATCTGTGATCAATCTGAAATATTGCATTGATGATACACATCTACAGAAACCGACCAGTGGAACATTTATCAAGGCAATAGCATACCTTTCTCTGCGGAACTGAATCTGTATCAATAGGAACTTGTCAGGGTTGAATCTTGGCACAATGTCGCATCAGAAATGCAGGAGGACAGAGGCCTCATGGGCTTTGCGACACCAGGCAGTCAGTAGCGATAAGGCACCATGGAAATTAAAGTGTGCACACAGTGTGAAATCCCTTCACGGGCAGCGCCAGTGTACTGGAGCACAGCAATTGTGTTAAAGAACCGCAAAGAAATCAAATAAATAAATAACATTATAAGTCACATACTACCTAAACTGGGTAAAAACTCCTTGATGATGAACTATTGACGCTCTATATCAGGAACAGAATTCAAGAATATGCTAAAGCCACCCCAAAAAGAGATTTGTAATGGATTCCTCTTCTACCCCATGTAGTTGAGCGTGATCAGGGCCACAGGTCTCTCCATACACATATGGGAAGGAGCGTATGGATGGTAGAGTGATACACATTAGAGGACATGGCCATGGATGGTCCATCATTGACAAAGCAGTGCCGTAACCATTCATTCATACTGCTAGACAGTGTTCAACACCAGGGAGTCCCATTCACAGACTTTCATTCATACAGAAAGAGAGAGAGAGAGAGGAAGAGAGAGAGAGAGAAAGAGAGAAAGAGAGAGAGAGAGAGAGAGAGAGAGAGAGCTGAGCACTAGATTTTCCAGGGCTCAGAAAGTACTGTACTTTTGGATTACTTGGTAGAATATAGTGTCTGGTGGAAAAGCACAGGTTGAAATACTTCTCAAAGAGTATTGTAGGCCTAAAAAAAGACTGGGAACATTAAATAAGCAAAAAATACAATATTCAGACAACAAGACCCATGATGAAGGATCCATGTTTAGACGTGTTTATCCTTAATTCCTGCATATCTTGGATTGGCATAGATTACAGTAGGTTATGCATGTCTTATTTCCATTTATGATCTGAAAGAAAATACTTCCTCTTGGATCAGCGTTTTAACTCCAAAAGGAACTTGTTCATTGCGCCCGAGTACCCCTGCGTCATTCTGAAGTTGAGATCCCAAAATAGAACAGATATAGGCATAGCCAGGGGAAGTAGTTTGGGGGTGGTGCAATTTTTTTATTTTTTTTTTGCCCACGCTGAAGATGTCTATATCGGTCTGCTAACACAGGACTAGTAAAGGCCCAGCGCACTACTTTTCTGATTTAAAAAAAAACTAAATGTATTTTAGTATGTACCAGCATTTGTAATTTGAGTCTTATACTTATCTGCACAAATCAGTTAATCTGATAATACTTGTGGAATATAAAAATACTTGATTGATATATACGTTTTCCAGTTTTTTTAAATACTTTGCAAATGCAACTTATTTCTATGTGAAAACTGAAATGATCTATTCATTCCTTTTCCATTTTAGTAGACACTCTTATCCAGAGCAACTTACACTAGTGAGTGCATACATTTTCGTACTGGTCCCCCGTGGGAATCGAACCCACAACCCTAGCGTTGCAAGTGCCATGCTGCCAACTGAGCCACATCATCACATCTCATTTCAAACCACTTGGTATCTCAATTACTATATTGTGCATTTTTTTTCTTTATGTTGATGGAAAGTCTACAGGTACAAACCTAGATGACTAGCCTATTTACAATACAGTAATGTACATTAAGTGGTTTGTAAGGATGGTAAATTAATACTGCACAAAAAGTGGTTGTTTCCCATTTTTAATTTGATGTGGTTGTTTTGTGTCTTTGCCCATAACTTTGCACCTTTTGATGTAAATACTCGAGGACAGAGTTTGTTTGTTCAGGATCCCATTATAATGACAATCACAGAGAAAGGGACAAGGCAACAACTCTTACAATTACTGAATCCTGCAAGATACTGTTCTTAATTATACAGCTACCTTTTTTGCCAAAGCAGAGAAAAAAATGTTTACCCTGTGCTGGAGATGCTTCAAAGGTGTATAATATATATATAATGTAAAAGGCCCAGTGCACTATTTTTGTGAAAAATATGTTTTGTACATGATTATTTTGTATTATTTTATTTATTTTTTATTCAATTCTGATTATTCAGGGGGGTTCTTAGCACCCCTAATTCCTGTGGCTATGGATATAGGCCTATGAACTTTTACGAATGGTCTCTCCTGTGTTCCAACTAGTCTTCATCAATTCAGCAGACTTTTCCTTACATTGTTCTGTAAACTGCAGGCAATAGCCAGGCCTACATAGACACTGCGCTCCCGCTGTCAGATTAAATCTTAGAAAGTAATTCAAAGAGGGAAGGGTCGAATAATTTAAATTGAATTCAATCCAAGTATTTTGGCAATCCCATCGATGGGGCTAATAAATGGGTGAAAACTATTCTCAGTGGGAACCAATGTATATATATATTCCAACAGATGCCTGGCAAGAGAGTCTACACACCGACTCCCCAAAATGTTGCCAAAGCCGCATAAGGATCAGACAGTTAGGCTTGGCCCAGTTGAGTAGCCTCAGCTCTACCCAGTCTGCCTATCTAAATAAATTAGGCGCTGTCTCACTATTGACTTGTCTGCCGCACCGAGAATAATAGCCGGCCCATATTAGCTATTGATCTGCGTTTCTTTCCTAAAGTCATCTAGACATCTACCGCTGCTAATCAGTGGTTGCCCCTTGGTGACAATCAATGCATGCATTCGCGTTAGAATTACATTTCAAGTCTTACAACATGTCATGCGTCAGGCAGCCATTTGAGTGCATATGGAACAAGTTAAGAACGTCCTCACTTACGTATATGGCTGATAGATTTTCGGATTTAAAAAATAATAATTGTACAGCCTCAACTACAGTGCACCGTAACCTCATCCACACAGCTCTGTGAAGCTATCACTTTAGTATTGTGTCTACAACTACGTTGGTCTTACACACGGATATGCTTCATACAAGGTGTTTTAAAGCGAAATATTTGTGTATACTTAGAGGATTCACCGTGTGCACATGCTTTGCTTGTGTATCCACCCGGGCACACGCAGGGCTTTCTCCGCCAATCTGAGTTAACCCCCAGAGACGCGAAATTAAACAATGAAACGGATTTGTTGCCATTGCACGAATCTTTAATATTTCTCTAAACTTTTGTTTCTTTCACATGAGTCCTTTATGACAAAGCGCGACATGTATCCAAAAAATGCCAATCAAATGATCCCAGACCTTGATTAGTCACTTTGAACCGTTGGTTGTTGGTCGCTTGCAAATCAGCTTGCATCAATATATGAACCATGTTATTGTATTGTCTGTCTTTGCAGCACCCCCCCCCCCCTCTCTCCTATCACCCCCATATCACCCCCCATAACCTTGGATGCGATTATTACTACCCAATGAGAGTTTACTCCAACCGAAAGAATCCAAATCCTGCCGCCGCAATTTCAAAAATTATATTCCATCTCAGCTAGGCCTTATCCATATCCTCGGACTCACCTGACTCGACTTTCCCCTCAGGTTTCACAAGCTCGGGGTTCTCTTTCAGATCCTGAAGCGCTGCAGTAGCTCCTCGCGACCAGTCCCCGTCACCGGCAGGCAACACAAAAGCGCTGATTGGGCCTCGGCTAGCGCTCATCCCCTTGGTCTCAGTCCAGACAGACGGGTTATTGGTCGCCGGCTATGTCGAAGGCGCGCCCATATTATTAAGGTGTGTGTTGTTGTCTATGTCTGGAGGGGAGGGGACAAGAAGCAGTGCAATGATGGTAACTAAATGGGTTGTTATGCGCGCCGTGTCGGCAGCACCAGGCAAGCTTACAACATTGACAGATAGTGGACAGCCATATGAACTCCCTCTTCATTCGGCGATGGTCATCGACTGAATCTCCGAGGAACAATACCGTTTCTATGACTCATCTTGAACCTAGTATTTTTTCCACAGATTTTATTTCAATTAACTTGTTGTATCGCCTTTCTACCAAGAACACTAGATCAACCGCTTGATACGGCAGTAAATCATATGCGCAAAAGCGTAATTAAGATAACACAATTTGGTGTTATATAATTGATCTATTTTCAAATTGTATATTTTTTTACACAATTTAGGATTTGTATAAAAAATATATAGGCTATATAGCCTATATACATATTCTACTTATAGGGCTTGCACATACATATTCATACATATGACCATGTAACATCAGTAGCCTATCATTTTAGGCTACAATAGAAATATACTCAAAATAATCGATTATGAACAATAAAATGCCTTCCACTTGCTGACCTACTAAACAAACTATAACCCAGTCGAATGTAAATGTTTCAATATGCAATTTTGGAACTAAAATAGGATTGTTAAAACAGGGATATGGCTCAGAAGTATTGTTGAACTCCACTTTAGTTCGTCCATACAAGGCAAGCAATATTGTTATTCATTAAAAACATTTTTGCATTGGTTATGCATAGACTATGTAAGCATTGTATAGCCTTAGCCTGTAATAATCTAAATTCTAGGACTTCAGTCATAGTTTATTGATGGCCGCCATGGCTGTGATAATAACCATTACACCTATACAGTAGGCTATAGCCATATTGCAGGGGAAAACGTGGAAAAAGCTCATGGTGCATGAGCAAGTTTTACTTAAAGCTTAGCCTACTGTATGTACAGACAGCTCCATATGAACTCAGTGACCGAGTTCAGATTCCCCTTCATTGCACATACAGTTGAAGTCAGATATTTACATACGCCTTAGCCAAATACATTTAAACTCAGTTTTTCACAATTCCTGACATTTAATCCTAGTAAAAAAATTCTGTCTTAGGTCAGTTAGGATCACCACTTTATTTTAAGATTGTGAAATGTCAGAATTATAGCGAGAATGATTTATTTCAGCTTTTATTTCTTTCATCACATTCCCAGTGGGTCAGAAGTTTACATACACTCAATTAGTATTTAGTAGCATTGCCTTTAAATGGTTTACCTTGGATCAAACATTTCGGGAAGCTTTCCGCAAGCTTCCCACAATAAGTTGGGGGAATTTTGGCCCATTCCTCCTGACAGAGCTGGTGTAACTGAGACAGGATTGTAAGGCCTCCTAACTCGCACACACTTTTTCAGTTCTGACGAAAAAAATTATATCGGATTGAGGTCAGGGCTTTGTGATGGCCATTCCAATACCTTGACTTTGTTGTCCTTAAGTCATTTTGCCACAACTTTGGAAGTATGCTTGGGGTCATTGTTCATTTGGAAGACCCATTTGCGACCAAGCTTTAACTGATGTCTTGAGATGTTGCTTCAATATATCCACATCATTTTCCTCCCTCATGATGCCATCTATTTTGTGAAGTGCACCAGTCCCTCCTGCAGCAAAGCACCCCCACAACATGATGCTGCCACCCCCGTGCTTCACGGTTGGGATGGTGTTCTTTGGCTTGCAAGCCTCCCCTTTTTTCCTCCAAACATAATGATGGTCATTATGGCCAAAGAGTTCTATTTCTGTTTCATCAGACCAGAGGACATTTCTCCAAAAATACAATCTTTGTCCTCATGTGCAGTTGCAAACCGTAGTCTGGCTTTTTTATGGTGGTTTTGGAGCAGTGGCTTCTTCCTTGCTGAGCGGCCTTTCAGGTTATGTCGATACAGGACTCGTTTTACTGTGGATATAGACACTTTTGTGGGATTGATTTGCACTTTTCACACCAAAGTACGTTCATCTCTAGGAGACAGAATGTGTCTCCTTCCTGAGTGGTATGACGGCTGTGTGGTCCCATGGTGTTTATACTTGCGTACTATTGTTTGTACAGATTAATGTGGTACCTTCAGGCATTTGGAAATTTCTCCCAAGGATGAACCCGACTTGAGGTCTCCAACTTTTTTTCTGAGGTCTTGGCTGATTTATTTTGATTTTCCCACGATGTCAATCAAAGAGGCACTGAGATTGAAAGTAGGCCTTGAAATACATCCACAGTTACACCTCCGATTGACTCAAGTTATGTCAATTAGCCTATCAGAAGCTTCTAAAGCCATGACATCATTTTCTGGAATTTTCCAAGCTGTTTAAAGGCACAGTGAACTTAGTGTATCTAAACTTCTGACCCACTGGAATAGTGATACAATAAATTATAAGTGAAATAATCTGTCTGTAAACAATTGTTGGAAAAATGACTTGTGTCATGCACAAAGTAGATGTCCTAACTGACTTACCAAAACTATAGTTTGGTAACAGGAAGTTTGTGGAGTGGTTGAAAAACTAGTTTTAATGACTCCAACCTATGTGTTTGTAAACTTCTGACTTGAACTGTATATTCTGTCAAATGCTACATTTTATTATGACATTGTATATTATTGTAATGGCTAAAAAATAAGCAGCCATCTAATCAAAACCACTATCCTGTCTTCAAGTGTCAAAATGTGTGTCAACAGCTGGAGCTTGGTGTTTCTTTGGGGCAAGTTAATGGTTAGTTGGAGTAATGTTTATGTTGGAGAAATATACCCATATATTTTTACATGCACGTGCAGGCACAGCATTGCAAAGTGAGGGTATATTACTTGGAACCTTCGACGTTTACCAGTAAACTACCAGAATTTTGGTATCTTTCAAAGATTTTATTTAATCCATCACAGGACATCTAGTGGCCCTTTTTGGGTACTTCAGATTGTTACAGGTGTAATTATCTCGGGCCCTCTCTCTGGTCTTATCACATGTAAAATAATGAAATAATATTATTTTTAAATAAACAATTGAATGACAAAGCTGTAAAGTATTATCCGAAATATAAACCATCAACTTAGTAAATACCATTGCTGTTTAATATGAGGGCTTCAGCATTAAATATTTTATTATGTCAATAACAATGTTGTGGCGTCCAACTGGTGGCAGTTGCGAAAAAGTCAATAGTTGGATGAGTTGCAGAGGCTATTTAAAATAATGCAATTGTTTTTCATTAATTAGGCTATTATCTCTTGAAATTTGTGGACAATATGGACACAGATATAAAACATGAATACTCCATATGAATACATTTTATAAAAGTTATTAGTATAAATGACCAGATAGATTGCCATGCATTTTCTATTCATTACCAATATTACTGAAGATTCTGGTAAACATTGGTATATTACCCGTAGCTCTGCAACCCTATGCAGGCGTGCAGAGCCACAGTTTTCTTGATATGAATCGCAATTGTGTTGATCTTCACTGTTAAATATCATTACGTTTGGCAACAGCGGTAACTGAGCCCTCTATGACGTGCAAAGGAACCCTTGCGTGGCTCTTGGCCAACACATGACACTATATGCCATGATACTATGTGCAATAGGCCTATCAGGCGATTGTATAAAATCACAAACACTATGCTACTCATGTAAGTGATGCAAATTTAAGGCTTTTACCATCTGTAAATTATGGGTTTCACATCAGTTTTTTTGTTATTTACCATAAACGTTATATTACACTGTTTTTAATTCATTATTCACGATTAAATATTAAACTGGGTCACGTTGGTCTTATAACCCGAGCTGGCTTAGCCATGTCATGTAAAATAGAACGTCACATTATCAACCACTGATATAATCATGATGGCAAGGCCATCTTGAAGTCATCTTATCTTGCTTTTCGATTAACCCCAGGAAGAGTAGACAAGAAAACCTGGTTAGGGAGCTTTGTTCACTAACTGACTGTTACTCAATGGGATGAGGTAGTGCCTCCAAAACAAGCAACAAGACTCTAGCTCGGGGTTCTTCAGTCCCTATGTACAGTATTGTACAGTGAAAATAAGAGCTTTGTCACCCTTTATGGGCAGAATATGATGACTGTGGACACTTTTTCATTTTTAGAATGTGTGTGTTTGTGTGTCTGTGTGCATGTGTATGGTGTGGGTGTGTGTGTTTCTAATTAACCCCTGCCATCAACGTATTGCTTGATATTGAAAGCGGACTCCAAATATGAGAAATGCATCTGTCGCTCAGTGAGAAGCAAGTTTTTTTTGCTGATGCTGATGTCGATTACTTCTCTCTTTTAGGACTCTCATCACCAAATAATTATGCATCCTAAAATTAAGATTACAGGGAAAATCATCACAGAATATAAACATTACTTTTCTGCAGTTTGTCAGGGTCAAGTGCACCTTGATAGGGGTCAGTTCCCGGTTATGTCCCCTACTCTAAATTCAGACACAACGCTTCCCTTGTTTTCATTATCCAAATTCCCTAGCCACCAGGTCATCTTTCTAACTACAGTACTGTACTGTCCGTTTCAAACACATTCAGAACCTTTCCCAGAAGTGATCTACCACTGCTGCCCAAAAATAACCCACAAACACAAGAAGTCAACCTGTTTTCGGTAGCCTGCTTTGTCTTCTAGAGTAAAGCGCTAATTGTGCGCCAGGCAGTGGTTTTGCAATGGTAGGTACACATTACTTAGTAGTAGGAATGAAATGTACTAGTAGGAATGAAATGCGACATAGTCTCGTTAACATCCATGGAGCAGCTGTACTATCAGAGGACCATGCAGGGCACAAAATGTGCAAGCCAGAGTGTTCTTCTCCGGTGCCTGCTCTAAATCATTCATGTGAAGGTGGGCGCTGCAACTGGACAAGAGATCAACAGAAAACAGAGAAGGCATCTGGAGGGTTGCAGCACCGCAACACTGCAGTAGTCCACCAACTGCATTATGTTACATTATATTCATTGTACCTTGCTTTGAGAGAGGATGCTGTGTGACTTATCTCATGCATTATTTAATCTCAGTGCCTTAATGCACATTGCTTGAGCCAGCAGTGTGATTTAGATATGAACCTTTTGAATACTGTATTTGTCAACTATTGGCCCAACAAAGGCCTTTGTAAAGTTCCATATTTCCCTGCAACATTTTGTCAAAGCATTCCCCTTGTGAAGCACCTACTTGAACACTACTTCCTCTGTAGTGATTATTCAGTGGTGATTACCTACAATAGATTACAGATACATTTCAAACATGCCCACTGTAAATCCAACAACATGTTCTCTAATGGTTGGCCATTTTTGTGTGGAAAGGAAGAGAGGGGAAGTATTGTTTTACATGGCTACACAGAACTTACAGTCATGTTAAATCAATGACTCCTCCAATGAAAGGGAGGAAGAACACCTCTTCAAAGTACTTCCAACAGAGACACTGAGTGACTTCCTGACCCCATATGAAAGGATGCGTGACCAAAGCTCTCCATCAAAGGAGGTGGGGATTAAGGGTTCTGAAAAGTTTTTTTTGATTACATGACAGGAAATTACAGCTACATGGGTGAGGGACCGCTCAAAACACTGCAGATACGGAGGGAGGGTGATGCACAGCAGTGTAACCTGGGTCATGTTCATTAGTGGAAAATGTTATCCGCGATTCATATTGAACAAGTCCAGGAAGTCCCTCTTTCAGTCAGTTTTCTTCATTAGGCAGTTTGGTGCCTAATGAACACAACCCTTGCCCTTCTCAACCATTCGGAAGACATAGGCCAGGATTCAGTCTAAGAGAGCAATACAGTTGTTCCTTTTAAATAACCTTTTAAATGACTTTTTAACGTCAATTATAGTGCAGCTCCATGCACTGAATCTCAGCCATATTCTTTGTTTACAGCACTGGAGATTCCCCTGACATTCCAGTAAAATAGTTTGGTTAATTGGCTATTAAGCGAATAGCATGCATGGCAAAGAAAAACTGTGCTTTCGCAAATGTTGATGGATTGATTGCTGATGAGAACTGCAGCCAGTACAGGTACATTCTGCCACTCATATGGTTGTCTGGCAGTTGCTTAACCATGCAGGTAAAAAGCATGCTTACATTGGGCCACCAATAACGTCAGGTTGTTCATCCCTCTAAGACGGGCGGGCAATTCCCCTCCTCTTGAGGGCCTGATAGGTGTCACAGTTTTGCCCCAACCCCAGCTAACACACCTGACTCAACAATCACCTGATCATGATCTTCAGTTTAGTATGCAATTTGATTAATCAGCTGTGTTTGCTAGGGATGGAGAAAAAGTGTGACACCAAATCAGGCCCTCTAGGACTGGAGTTGCCCACCTCTGCTCTAAGGGACAGGGAGTCTAAAATAATGTGGTTAAAGATACCTGCTTTGTCATCCCTGCATAGGCATTTTCTCACATCTAATTGATGGACAGATTTTCTTGGCAGCGGCCCTGTCTCTATAGATCAAAGTGGGGTTTTGTCATCACTCAAAAACACTTGTTTGAAAAAACATTGCCCCCGGCTGACACGGAAATATGTTAACACCACAATTAGATGTGCTGTTTGGCCTAATCTGACATTAACCTCTCGTCGACATACAGTTGGGTAGAAAGGGACAAACAATCACACATAGGGAGATCTGATGGAGTATGTAGGTTTCAACTGGCCCCGCGTCCAGTCTTTGCCCAAAAAAACCCACTTCATTACGGTTGCCCAAATTCATTCTATAATCCGGCCCCCTCTAAATTTGGTGTGTCAACATGGGGCCCACATTAAATACTGACTCTAAATAGATTACGAGGTTTAACTCCTGATTAAAAACCCATACTACAAAATACGGATAAGGCAGCAAACACTTTGGTAAGACTGCCATATGTTAGAGAGAGGAACAAGTGGTGTTCCAGACAGTAGATACAGTGGACAAGCAGACAGACACACCATGTGAGAACATAAAACAGTAAAGAAACTTTAACTGAAGAGAAGATATAACTCACATTGACACAATAGTCCAACTGTCTTGTCGATTGTTCCAGAAAGCTTTTTTTTTTAAAACCTTTATTTAACCAGGAAGGGCTCATTGAGATTTAAAATCTCTTTTTCAAGAGCGTCCTGGCCAAGATAGGAAGCACCAAGTCATTACAAAAATTACAGACAAACAACATGAAAAACTACAAGTAATCTAGTAAAAACCATAGAATTCACAAGAGTATAACAAAATCAAAAACAGCCAATGAAAAACATTGACAGGTCAGGGAATCAGTCTCAAGATCATTCATCAGTGATTTAAAAATACCAATCGGGACAAGTTCTTCCAGTTGAAAAGTATTTTGTAAGGCGTTCCAAGACGATCGCGCAGAATACATAAAAGCCCTTTTACCAAATTCAGTTTGTACATTTGCATACAGTTAGCAGGAAAAGTCCAGCGAACGAAGAGAGTACCCACCACATTTCTGAACAATAAAAATGCTCAAATAAAAGGCAGTAAACCCAAAATGGCTTTGTAAATACAATACAAAGTGCAGTGGTGCGTAAGGGTTTTGCAGTTTAAAATAAATCTCAAAGTGCCATGGTAAAGGGTGTCAATTGATCTCAAACACTGAGCGGAAGCCTTCATATATAAAATATCCCCATAGTCTAGTAAAGGAATAAATGTAGCTGAAACTAGCCTCCTTCTGGCTTCAAAATAAAAACAGGCCTTATTCCTAAAATAAAATCCCAATTTCAGCTTCAATGTTTTTGTAAGTTGGTGAATATGCAATTTAAAAGAGAGGCCGTCATCAAATAAAATTCCAAGATATTTATATGAGGTTACAACCTCAATCTCCTTGCCCTGACAGGTAGTAATAGGTGAAAGGTTCAGAGGTCTATTTCTTGCTTTAGAAACACCATTAGTTTCAATTGACACAAGGTATGTTGAACCGTATAAAAAGCAGTTTGCAAGTTCTGGAAAGCTTTTGTAAGAGATGAGGCACAACAGTAAATAACAGTGTCATCAGCATAAAAATGAAGTTGCGCATTTTGGACATTTTTGTCTAAATCATTTATATAAATAGTGAATGGGAGAGGACCAAGTACAGAGCCTTGGGGCACACCATTCAGGACAGACAATTTAACAGACATAAGCCCATCAAATTGAGTGCACTGAGTTCTATCAGACAGATAGTTAGCAAACCATGCAACTGCATGCACTGAAATACCTACACTTGGCAATCTCTGTCTTAGTATAGCATAATCAACTGTATCAAAAGCCTTAGAGAGATCAATAAAAAGTGAGACACAGTGCTGTTTTTTGTCAAGGGCTTCAGTGATATCATTTAAAACCTTCATGGCTGCTGTAATTGTGCTATGCTTCTTCCTGAAGCCCGATTGGTACATTGATAAAATAGAGTTAGTAAATAAAAACTCTATTAGCTGTTCACTCACAAGGGTTTCAATTATTTTCACCAGGGGTGACAGCTTTGAGATTGGCCTATAATGATTTAAAAGAGTTGGATCTCCCCCTTTTAAAAGTGGTAGGACAAATGCTGATTTCCAGATTTTCAGAATTTCATTACATTCCAGGGTTAGATTGAACAGACATGTAAGTGGTTCAGCTATGAAATCAGCTGCCAGATTTAAAAATCAGGGATTCAAAAGATCAGGACCTGCAGGCTTTCTCTGATCTAAGGATTTCAGGGCTTTATGTACCACCTGCACTGAGAATGGCAAAAAACTAAAAGTTTGACCAGCTCACACTGGTTCATCCACACAGGGTTGTGCAGAGACAGAGGACACTGCATCAAACAGCCTACCAGATGATACAAAGTGCTCATTGAAACAATTCAGCATTTCAGTTTTGTCATATACAGCAACAGAGTCCTTCAAAACACATGACGGTAATTCATTAACATTACCAGACATAGACTTAATAGCCTTCCAAAACTTACTAGGGTCAATCAGGTTATCAGTGGTAACAGACATAAAATATTCAGACTTGGCCTTCCTGAGAAGAAAATAACACTTGTTTCGTAACTGCCTAAAAATAAGCTAATCAGCATCAGAACATGACTTCCTTGCTTTAGCCCAGGCTAGATTACGGTCGTGAATAATACAAGACAGCTCAGAAGAAAACCACGGATTATCCCGCCTTTTAACCCTGAACTTACGGAATGGGGCATGTTTGTTTACTATTTGGGAGAAACCATCATGAAATAATTTCCAGGCAGTTTCCACATCAGGGATAAACTCAATCTTACTCCAGTCAAGATAAAACAAATCATGAAAGAAAGCTTGCTCATTAAAACACTTCAAATTTCTCTTACGAATAAAACGTGGGTTTGTCTTAGGAACCTTAGTGTTTCTAACAGCAACAACAGCACAATGGTCACTTAAATCATTACAGTCTGCTGTTCCCACATGCTTCAAGAGGGCCACCATTGTCCCTGTTCCCAAGAAAGCTAAGGTAACTGAGCTAAACGACTACCGTCATCACTTCCGTCATCATGAAGTGCTTTGAGAGACTAGTCAAGGACCATATCACCTCCACCCTACCTGACACCCTAGACCCACTCCAATTTGCTTACCGCTGAAATAGGTCCACAGACGATGCAATCTCAACCACACTGCACACTGCCCTAACCCATCTGGACAAGAGGAATACCTATGTGAGAATGCTGTTCATCGACTACAGCTCAGCATTTAACACCATAGTACCCTCCAAACTCGTCATCAAGCTCGAGACCCTGGGTCTCGACCCCACCCTGTGCAACTGGGTACTGGACTTCCTGACGGTCCGCCCCCAGGTGGTGAGGGTAGGTAACAACATCTCCACCCCGTTGATCCTCAACACTGCGGCCCCACAAGGGTGTGTTCTGAGCCCTCTCCTGTACTCCCTGTTCACCCACGACTGCGTGGCCATGCACGCCTCCAACTCAATCATCAAGTTTATAGACGACACTACAGTGGTAGACTTGATTACCAACAACGACGAGACGGCCTACAGGGAGGAGGTGAGGGCCCTCGGAGTGTGGTGTCAGGAAAATAACCTCACACTCAACGTCAACAAAACAATGGAGATGATTGTGGACTTCAGGAAACAGCAGAGGGAGCACCCCCCATCCACATCGATGGGACAGTAGTGGAGAGGGTAGTAAGTTTTAAGTTCCTCGGCGTACCCATCACGGACAAACTGAATTGGTCCACCCACACAGACAGCGTCGTGAAGAAGGCGCAGCAGCGCCTCTTCCACCTCAGGAGGCTGAAGAAATTTGGCTTGTCACCAAAAGCACTCACAAACTTCTACAGATGCACAATCGAGAGCATCCTGTCGGGCTGTATCCCCGCCTGGTATGGCAACTGCTCCGCCCACAACCGTAAGGCTCTCCAGCGGGTAGTGAGGTCTGCACAACGCATCACCGGGGGCAAACTACCTGCCCTCCAGGACACCTACACCACCCGATGTCACAGGAAGGCCATAAAGATCATCAAGGACAACAACCACCCGAGCCACTGCCTGTTCACCCCTTTATCATCCAGAAGACGAGGTCAGTACAGGTGCATTAAAGCAGGGACCGAGAGACTGAAAAACAGTCCTCTCAAGGCCTCTCAAGGCCATCAGACTGTTAAACAGCCACCACTATCATTGAGTGGCTGCTGCCAACACACTGACTCAACTCCAGCCACTTTAATAATGGGAATTGATGGAAATTGATGTAAAATATATCACTAGCCACTTTAAACAATGCTACTTAATATAATGTTTACATACCCTACATTACTCATCTCATATGTATATGTATATACTGTACTCTATATCATTTACTGCATCTTTATGTAATACATGTATCACTAGCCACTTTAAACCATGCCACTTTTGTTTACATACCCTACATTACTCATCTCATATGTATATACTGTACTCGATACCATCTACTGCATCTTGCCTATGCCGTTCTGTACCATCACTCATTCATATATCTTTATGTACATATTCTTTATCCCTTTACACTTGTGTGTATAAGGTAGTAGTTTTGGAATTGTTAGGTTAGATTACTCGTTGGTTATTACTGCATTGTTGGAACTAGAAGCACAAGCATTTTGCTACACTTGCATTAACATCTGCTAACCATGTGTATGTGACAAATACATTTGATTTGATTTGATTCGATTTTTTGATTTTGAAAAAACACCAACTGCAGAATAATTATGTGGAACATTTGTCAATATCAAATCAATCAGGGTAGATTTATCTGGGCATTTAAGATTTGGGCGAGTGGGTGAGTTAATCAACTGGGCAAGATTTATAGAATTACAAAACATTTTTAAATCATCAGACACCGGCTTTAACCAACACCAGTTGAGATCACCAATCAAGATCATTTCACTGTAAAGAAGTTTAGACATAAGGTGCATCAAAGAAGAAAATGCATCACCGAGAGCAGAGGAGGGTCTATAACAGCCAATCACAGTTATAGAGAGACCCTTTTAAATCTCATACTGTAACCTGTTAACCTCTGGATTGCTGGCATTCAAATCAAATCCTAACTGCTTACCCCTAGGCACTCCTGCAGATCTAAAATCATTGAATAAATGTATGGACTGTGCTGAAAATTCCACCCAGGGCAAAGTGAAGCAATTACCATATTGCCTCAAACCCACCTGATGCTTTCAGATTTACAGGAGTGCCTAGGGACCAATGACATTTTTTTTAAAAATGCTTAAACACTAACAGTGATTATTGACGCACTCTCTCTGAAACCATTAACACTTGTAGCCAATGCATTTACTAAGTGTGCCAAACAATGCACGTTCTCTGCTTTACACTCAGTTTGTAATTTTATAACACACTTTTTGCAAAACTGTAAACACAACTCACTGCTTTACACTCAGTTTGCAAATTAATAACACACTTCTAGCAAAACTGTAAACATTGGTCTCTGCATTGCTACACTATTTCGCCAATTGCCTTTCCACATGTGAAAACACTTTTAGATAAGGAGTTCACTTACAAATCAGAGCTTGAGCGCTATAAAAACTACTTCTCAGACCGAGTTCAGTGTGTCAAATCGGAGGGCCTGTTGTCCGGACCTCTGGCAGTCTCTATAGGGGTGCCACAGGGTTCTATCCTCGGGCCGACTCTTTTCTCTGTATACATCAATGATGTCGCTCTTGCTGCTGGTGATTCTCTGATCCACCTCTACGCAGACGACACCATTCTGTATACTTCTGGCCCTTCTTTGGACATTGTGTTAACTAACCTCCAGACGAGTTTCAATGCCATACAACTCTCCTTCTGTGGCCTCCAACTGCTCTTAAATGCAAAACTAAATGCATGCTCTTCAATCGATCACTGACCACACCTGCCCACCCGTCGAACATCACTACTCTGGACGTTTCTGACTTGGAATATGTGCACAACTACAAATACCTAGGTGTCTGGCTAGACTGTAAACTCTCCTTCCAGACTCACATTAAGCATCTCCAATACAAAATTAAATCTAACATCGGCTTCCTATTTTGCAAAAAAGTATCCTTCACTCATGCTGCCAAACATACCCTCGTAAAACTGACTATCCTACCGATCCTTGACTTTGGCGATGTCATTTACAAAATAGCCTCCAACACGCTACTCAGCAAATTGGATACAGTCTATCACAGTGCCATCCGTTTTGTCACCAAAGCCCCATATACTACCCACCACTGCGACCTGTATGCTCTCGTTGCCAGGCCCTCGCTTCATATTCGTCACCAAACACACTGGGTCCAGGTCATCTATAAGTCTTTGCTAGGTAAAGCTCTGCAACGAGAGCCATAGCAGCACCCACCCGCAGCACGCGCTCCAGCAGGTATATTTCACTGATCACCCCCAAAGCCAATTCCTCTTTCGGCCACCTTTCCTTCCAGTTCTCTGCTGCCAATGACTGGAACAAACTGCACTTTTTTTTTAAATCACTGAAGCTGTAGACTCATCTCCCTCACTAGCTTTAAGCATCAGCTGTCAGAGCAGCTCACAGATCACTGCACCTGTACATAGCCCATCTGTAAATAGCCCATCCAACTACCTCATCCCCATACTGTTATTCATTTTGCTCCTTTGCACCCCAGTATCTTTACTTGCACACTCATCTTCAGCACATCTATCACTCCAGTGTTTAATTGATATATTGTAATTATTTCGCCACTATGGCCTATTCATTGCCTTACCTCCCTTATCCTACCTCATTTGCACACACTGTATATATACTTTTTCTATTGTATTATTGACTGTATGTTTGTTTATTCCATGTGTAACTCTGTGTTGTTGTTTGCGTTGCACTGCTTTGCTTTATCTTGGCCAGGTCGCTGTTGTAAATGAGAACTTGTTCTCAACTGGCCTACCTGGTTAAATAAAAGGTGAAATTTAAAAAAAATAATAATAGGCCACAGGTAAACATTTGGTTTGGACAACTATGGAGGCCAATATTGGCCAGAGAGTAAGCGGGGTGAGAACTAGAGGAGGAAGAGGATGACGAGGTGGACGAGATGGTGAAGAAGTAAGAGGAGGAAGAGATGAAGTAGGACAGCGTTATCAAGGCACAAGGCGAGACCCAAATGTAGACACAGGAGGCAAATGGTTGGAGTCTTACAATGTTTGTTAATCCAAAAGGGTAGGCAAGAGAATGGTTGTGGACAGTCAAAAGGTCAAAACCAGATCAGAGTCCAGGCGGGTACAAAGTCCAGAAACAGGTAAGGGTCAAAATCAGGAGGACTAGAAAAAGGAGAATGCAAAAATTAGGAGAACAGGAAAAACACACTGGTTGACTTGAAAACATACAAGACGAACTGGTTCAGAGAGACTGGAAACACAGGAATAAATACACTGGGGAAAATAAGCGACACCTGGAGGGGGTGGAGACAATCACAGGAACAGGTGAAACAGATCAGGGCGTGACAAGAGGAGAAGGAGAGGACAGGGAAAAGGAAGAGAAAGGGGAGTCAGGAACACAATAACTGATGAAATCAGAGCGACTGTGGTTGACCATGTTGTCAACCATGAGATGAGCAGGAGGGAGGCTGGGCAACGGGTTCAACCAAATCTGAGCCATTATACTGTTGCAGAAATGAGAACCGGTAAGTAACTGTAAGTGCTGTAGTCTTACTGGCACGGTAATATGTACTGTGCTTTCATAATTGAGAAGGTACTATCACTAAAACCATTCAAATGTTTTTACCAGACAAGTATCTGGTGGAAGCGGTTGACTGTTCACCCCTGAGCAGGAGACCCACATTGTAAATATGGTCATTGCAAATAACTGTATCAGACTCAGAGAACTGCAGGACCACATAATGGCAGATACCATATTCCACCATACACCATATTCCAAAACGTCTACAGTCTCTCTGCACTGTCTCGTCTACTGAAATGCAATAGAATTAGGATGAAGCAGCTGTACAGAGTCCCTTTCGAAAGAAACTCAGACTGAGATATGAATATGTGCAGGTAAGCTATACTATCTTATCATTGGTGCTGGTGTAACAGTATAGCTTCCGTCTCTCTCCTCGCCCCTAACCAGGGACCCTCTGCACACATCATCAACAACAGTCACCCTCGAAGCATCGTTACCCATCGTGCCACAAAAGCCGAGGCCCTTGCAGAGCAAGAGAAACCACTACTTCAAGGTCTCAAAGCCAGTGACGTCACCGATTGAAACGCTATTAGCGCGCACCACCGCTAACTAGCTAGCCATTTCACATCGGTTACACTGGATCTGGAAGTGTATGGTGCTACATCATATTGACTGATCCCTGTCTTTTCGTACCGTGCTACATTGTTTTGTCTTGTCTCTTTCAGAGAGTCATGGAGCTGGAAGCAGATGCTGTGCATCATGAGCTAATATATGTGGACGAGGCAGGTTTCAACATTGCAAAAACAAGGGGCCACGGCAGAATTATAGTAGGACACCGTGCCATCATCAACGCCCCGGGACAACGTGGTGGCAACATAACAATGTGTGCGGCTATTAGTCATCATGTAATCCTAGGCCTATACAACACTGCACACATTATCACATTTCTAGACACCCTCCACAACAGACTAATCCCTAATGACCAGGGGCCAGAGCAGCCCAGGTACGCTATCATCTGGGACAATGTTAGTTTCCACCGGGCTGCTGTGGTCCGCAATTGGTTCACAGGTCAACCCCTTTTATTGCACTCAATCTCCCCCCATAATCTCCGTTCTTGAATCCTATTGAAGAATTATTCTCTGCATGGCACTGGAAGGTGTATGATCGCCAGCCCCACCAACGTAAACCCCTTCTACAATTAATGGAGGAGGCTTGTGATACAATGGGGCGGAGCAGGTGAACCCAAATGCAGACTCAGACGAGGAGACAAGGATAGGTAACCAATGTGTTTATTGAAAAGCGGGAGAGGAGATGGGGTGCAGTCCTGGGGAATATCAGGTGGGTAGTAGGGAATCCGGACTGGGGCTGGGGGCAAGGAGATTAGGAACCGGGTAAGCAGGTCTGGAGCGGAATCCAAAGAAGCAGTAGAGCGTGGATCCAGGGCAGGGAAGCAGGACTGAGGAGACAGGCACCAGAGTCTGGACAGATGGTACTGTAGCGGAGTGAAAAAGCAGTGTGAGGCTAGGGAAAGCAGGCACAACAGGATGACAAAATCTGTGCAGGAACAAACAACTAGAGATACAGACTGACTGAGTAGAGGCTACGATCTGGCAGTGTGGAAGTGGCAGGGCTGAGTATTTGTAGGGTTCTGGATCATGGAACAGGTTGCAGCTGGTGGGAATCTGCTCTGCTTCCAGCACACCTGTCTCCACTCACACAATCACATACACACAGAGAGAGAGGGAGCGAGCACTGGGGAAGTGGTAGCATATTTAGGGAGGTCCAGGATGAGAAGTAGAGGGCGTGGTAGGAACAGATGTAACAGCTTGTGGAGATCAGGGGTCACACTAGGCCTGGATACGGCACTCCAGGCGATACTTTCTATGCTGCCTAACTCAAGACAACATCACATGTGATGTGGATGAAGTCTTCTGGCCAGACCCACAACGAAGGCAAGATTATTTATTTTTTTTCTAGCACAATTGTTTTTGTTTTCTTCTACTGCGCTTTTGTTGTTTGAGGAATGTTGAGAAAAAATGTAATGAACTTTTCCCCCTTATTTGTATTGATAGTGTTATGTTCAGAATACACATCCATACTTTACATATTTGGATACGTGTGTGTATGTGTGCTTACTACATGTATGACAACTGTATTGCCAACTCCTATGCTCTGCACACAGAAAAAGCAAAAGCCACAAGTGTTTTTCATTTATACTGTCAGTGCGTAGTTGGTGCTTCGTGTGCTTATTCAAATGATGGTTTGTGTGTACTGTATTGACGCAAAAACACAATTCTTTAAAAGAGTTTGAAGAGTTTTGCAAGAATTGTTTGCTTTTGCAAGAGTTGTATAATGTTTTGCTGGTTTGGCGTAAGGTTTTGTGATTAGTGTGTACAGTTTTGTAAAAATAACCTATAGTTTCAAAGATCGTGCCTAAGCAATCAGAAAAACATGTAATGTATCAACCCATTGCTGGTGACTCGGTTTGGGGATTCAAATACATGAAAGAGAAGATTCAAGGGGAGTTCTCCATCTAGTGGCCATATTCGGGCATTGCATTCCTTTACATACATTCATTTAATCAGTTGTGAGTTTGAGTTGCTCAACCTGTATTCAGTAAGGGTGTGGATGGTCCTGTCCTCCATATTGTAGGTGTGTTTGTTCAAATGCTTCACGGGGAGATTTTTACAAGATGCCCGCTTCCAGAACACCATTGACGGTTGAAGCTGTATCCACGACTGTTCCAGCCTGCTCCTCCTTAGCAATGTGACCAACTCATTAATAGCCTACTGTATAATGTTTGGATATGGATGTCCTCAGACTGTTATGCAACACACATTAATATGAAGAGAGAACAATAATACACATACCAAGCAAGCTAGCGACCCTGTATTGTCATTGCATCTCAAAGAAACCGAAGTGTAGCCTAATTAGGCTACTTTGTAATTATTAGGTAAACACTATTATTGCAGGTGCTTTCAAAGTAACTACCTGTTAAAAAGCTGGGCTGTGAAATAAAGTGTTACTTATAAATAGTACATACACATACGTATATTTAAAAGTATTCTTGTCTAATAAGGCCACGTGCTTTGGTTCATATTGGATATTCTATATATTCAATTTAACATTATTAAAGGGAGCAATCTGGGATGTTTCCTATTGTTCAATGCTTATTTAAATGAATGATATGACCATTGATTATTGAAGAACGCAATAAAAGGAATAAATACATTATGGGCTTAGTACAACTGCCTTACCCTATCATAGATCTCATTGATTGTCAGTCCATGCATCCATTGCTCTGTCTATGCATTTAAGAGTGGTTGCATTCCTCATCCTCAGACCAAACCATTAGATAAATGAAGCCTGAGCTACTGTCCCTTTAATTCTCAGTAACCCCTAAAGAAACACTGGGGATTCTTGTACCCTTTTAATCACTTGCAATATGAATGGCAGCATCTAAGTTACCTCTGACGATGTACTCCAAAATAATTCCATACTCTAACTTCTGTAATATCCTGGAGTATGGTTTAGGAAACATATTCCTGCTCTTCTTTTCCATAACACAAGGAATGCCAAAGTATGAAATCATTGTTCGTGTGAAACAGAGGATCCCACATTATCAATTGCACAGGGCATGGGACCAAGGATCTATCTGTAGTCTGACACACACAAGTTATGTAAACAAACAGAGGGTGCATACATTATGAGTTTATGAGGGTTACATAACCCTGTCTGCATCAAAAACGAAAAGAGTTGCTTTCTACCCTATTCCACTGTGAATAAAAAATAACTTACAGTGGGGCAAAAACGTATTTAGTCAGCCACCAATTGTGCAAGTTCTCCCACTTAAAAAGATGAGAGGCCTGTAATTTTCATCATAGGTACACTTCAACTATGACAGACAAAATGAGGGAATAAAATCCCAGAAAATCACATTGTAGGATTTTTTATGAATTTATTTGCAAATATTTGGTCACCTACAAACAAGCAAGATTTCTGGCTCTCACAGACCTGTAACTTCTTCTTTAAGAGGCTCCTCTGTCCTCCACTCGTTACATGTATTAATGGCACCTGTTTGAACTTGTTATCAGTATAGAAGACACCTGTCCACAACTTCAAACAGTCACACTCCAAACTCCACCATGGCCAAGACCAAAGAGCTGTCAAAGGACACCAGAAACAAAATTGTAGACCTGCACCAGGCTGGAAAGACTGAATCTGCAATAGGTAAGCAGCTTGGTTTGAAGAAATCAACTGTGGGAGCAATTATTAGGAAATGGAAGACATACAAGACCACTGATAATCTCCCTCGATCTGGGGCTCCATGCAAGATCTCATCCCGTGGGGTCAAAATGATCACAAGAACGGTGAGCAAAAATCCCAGAACCACACGGGGGGACCTAGTGAATGACCTGCAGAGAGCTGGGACCAAAGTAACAAAGCCTACCATCAGTAACACACTACGCCGCCAGGGACTCCAATCCTGCAGTCCCCCTGCTTAAGCCAGTACATGTCCAGGCCCGTTAAAAGTTTGCTAGAGAGCATTTGGATGATCCAGAAGAAGATTGGGAGAATGTCATATAGTCAGATGAAACCAAAATATAACTTTTTGGTAAAAACTCAACTTGTCGTGTTTGGAGGACAAAGAATGCTGAGTTGCATCCAAAGAACACCATACCTACTGTGAAGCATGGGGGTGGAAACATCATGCTTTGGGGCTGTTTTTCTGCAAAGGGACCAGGACGACTGATCCGTGTAAAGGAAAGAATGAATGGGGCCATGTATCGTGAGATTTTGAGTGAAAACCTCCTTCCATCAGCAAGGGCATTGAAGATGAAACGTGGCTGGGTCTTTCAGCATGACAATGATCCCAAACACACCGCCCGGGCAACGAAGAAGTGGCTTCGTAAGAAGCATTTCAAGGTCCTGGAGTGGCCTAGCCAGTCTCCAGATCTCAACCCCATAGAAAATCTTTGGAAGGAGTTGAAAGTCTGTGTTGCCCAGCAACAGCCCCAAAACATCATTGCTCTAGAGGAGATCTGCATGGAGGAATGGGCCAAAATACCAGCAACAGTGTGTGAAAATCTTGTGAAGACTTACAGAAAACATTTGACCTCTGTCATTGCCAACAAAGGGTATATAACAAAGTATTGAGATAAACTTTTGTTATTGACCAAATACTTTTTTTCCACCATAATTTGCAAATAAATTCATTAAAAATCCTACAATGTGATTTCCTGTCATAGTTGAAGTGTACCTATGATGAAAATTACAGGCCTCTCTCATCTTTTTAAGTGGAAGAACTTGCACAATTGGTGGCTGACTAAATACTTTTTTGCCCCACTGTACATGAAGAGAATCTGCGAGTGTGGAGAAAGGGATTGCTGAAAAGAAATACACATCTCACAAATTTTCTAATTTAAGGGAAAAAAATTGTGCAAGTGAGCACTGTCACTAGGCACCGTATGTATGAAAATGGTCTAAACATATTTGAGGCCTGGTCTGAAAATGAAATGACATTGTAGGAGACAGGACATCTGGTCAGAATAGTGTACTCACATTCATAAAGTTAATAGGTGAAGGGTAGGTGTAATAACGTGTGAAAAGAAGGACTGATAAGGACAATTCCAGCATTATAGATGTGACATTTGGGCTCAAAATAAAAGCATAAATGAAACCTTTAACTATATCTGGGCTCAGTTTGATTAATAATGTAACAATGCACCCTTCTTTCCCCAAGGTAACCGACAATCTGACATGGTAAAATAAATGTTCACCTATCCACTTCCAGGACAGTGATTACTGCAAGGAAGGGAGGAAAGATGGATGTACTTTAAAGGCATTTGTGTGGCGTAGCGGTCGAAGCCGCTGTCTACAGTGCACATATACCACTGCATTGTGGATTTGAATTCATTTTAATTTTAATCATCAGGCCCACTGCGATCTCAACACATTCTCCTCATGGCTCTCTACTTCTTTGCTATCCAGTAAATAAAAACGTGTAAGGAGTTGGACTTGCCCCACTCCTTATAAAAAAGAAAAAGGTGTTTGAACAGGGCCCTGGTGCCACTATGTGACGATTGGAAACCCCCCCAAAATAAAGAGCACACCCAGCTGCACCTTATGAATATGAACAGCAGAGGTCAGTATTCTCCTTTCACTTACTTAATTCTCTAGTCCAGTGGTTCACAAACTTTTTATAGTCCCGTACCCCTTCAAACATTTAACCTCCAGCTGCGTACACCCTCTCTAGCACCAGGGTCAGCTCACTCTCAAATGTTGTTCTTTGCCATCATTGTAAGCCTGCCACACACACACTGTACAATACATTTATTATACATAAGAATGAGTGGGAGTTTTTGTCACAACCCGGCTCGTGGGAAGTGACAAAGAGCTCTTGTAGGACCAGGGCACAAATAATAATATAATAATAATCAATAATTTTGCTCTTTATTTAGCCATATTACACATAAAACCTTATTTGTTCATCAACAATTGTGAATAACTCACAGCAGGTTAATGAGAAGGGTGTTCTTGAAAGGATGGACATAACTCTGCAATGTTTTGTTGTATTGGAGAGAGTCTCAGTCTTAAATCATTTTCCACACACAGTCTGTGCCTGTATTTAGTTTTTCATGCTAGTGGGGCCGAGAATCCACTCTCACATAGGTACGCGGTTGCAAAGGGCGTCAGTGTCTTAACAGATCGATTTGCCAAGGCAGGATACTCTGAGCGCACCCCTATCCAGAAATCTGGCAGTGGCTTCTGATTAAATTCAATTTTCACAGAACCGCTTGTTGAAATTTCAATGACGCTCTCATGTTCAGATATTGGTAAGTCGACTGGAGGCAGAGCATGAAAGGGATAACGAATCCAGTTGTTTGTGTCATCTGTTTCGGGAATAGTACCTGCGTAATTGCACACCCAGCTCACTCAGGTGCTTTGCTGTATCACATTTGACATTGTCCGTAAGCTTGAGTTCAATTGCAAACACAAAAAATTCATACAACGATGGAAAGACCTGTGTGTTGCCCTTGTTAATGCAAGCAGAGAACAGTTCCAACTTCTTAATCACAGCCTCAATTTTGTCACACGCATTGAATATAGTTGCGGGGAATCCCTGTAATCCTAGATTCAGATCATTCAGGAGAGAAGAAACATCAACCAGATAGGCCAATCGTGTGAGAAACTTGTCATCATTCAAGCAGTCAGACAAGTGAAAATTATGGTCAGTAAATAAAACTTTAAGCTCGTCTCTCAATTCAAAAAAACGTGTCAATACTTTGGCCCTTGATAACCAGCGCACTTCTGTATGTTGTAAAAGCGTTACATGGTCGCTGCCCATATCATTGCATAATGCAGAAAATACATGAGAGTTCAGGGTCCTTGCTTTAACAAGTTTGGGAATACCTGCTCTAGTCAAACCCTAAACCCAAACCCTAAAAACAACAACTATTGCACTCAGGAAACACTAGTCATACCAATCTATCAGATCTAAGTAGAAACAAAGAATATATATATTTTTCCAACTTCCAAAATCATTCACTAGGCTAGGCCTACTATACCTGTGTAGGGCTACGAAATCATTTTGACTGTATTTTCAAAAGCAGTCAAGTCCGCTGATAAACAATGCGAGTAGCCTATAGAGGAAAGTAGGATGCATCCAAAGATTCCTTTGAGAAATGCCCAGACTAAAGTCTCGTTGACTGTGGGAACTTGACGCACTGGAAGTGGCATAATTGGCCTTTATTAATCAGCAACCTTTGAACTTAGAAGACAGCATTTACTAGTGATCAGGCTGTCTTGTCCACAGTTGCCATTTTGTTAATGACCTACAGGGCAGATGGAAAATGAAAGAGGAAATCACTTTTTAATCAGGAAAATTAAATCTGTGCGTTTGTGCGTTGCATGTCTCCTCATAAATTTAAATAACTTTCGTTATGATTATGCCATTAATATATTTCCTGTCTGTTTCTAATTAACTCATGTTCTTCTTCTTATTCTTTGATGAGGTTTAATGGCAGTTGGCATCCAAAGAATGTTGTATTACCACCGCCTACTAGACTGGAGTATAGCTCCCTTATACTTTGCTTGAAAATAAACAAATACAATACCATCTAACCCTACACTCACTAAAACCCCACCACCCTCCTCCACTATTTAAATCCATCTGGTCCTACATCAGGCCAACAGCCTGAAAAGATGGGACAGCACCACTGAACACACCCTGTAACTCTTCTGAAATCAAGTCTTCTCAAATACTTCTCTGTAGCTGCCACCACAACCTCCATTTTCTGCGACTTAAATTCTACCCCTGCAGTACAGTTGATAACCATTGCTATAAATGCTAAAAATCCAATCTGACTTGTACCATACTGGTACAGATCTACTACTCAGACCACTCCTCTCAGGATCCCTTTGACCTATCCTTCTATACTTTCTTCCCTTTAATTTTAACTTTATTTAACTAGGCAAAATTCTTATTTTCAATGACAGCCTAGGAACAGTGGGTTAATTGCCTGTTCAGGGGCAGAACAACAGATTTGTACCATGTCAGCTCGGGGATTTGAACATGCAACCTTCCGGTTACTAGTCCAACGCTCTAACCACAAGGCTACCCTGCCGACCCTGCCTCAGCATACGACAACTTCTGCAATACTCTAACCCTGGAAACCTCAACCTGCCTCTCTCGCACTGGACATTTCTGATCCCAAGCCCCATAGGTACCCCTACAATTAACACGTACCACTACTTTCCTCAATGCTACACATTCCTTTGTCTCATGCCCTACTGCACACTTCTCACAATAAGGCATCTCCCTCCTACAAATCAAAATCAAATCAAATCAAATGTATTTATATAGCCCTTCGTACATCAGCTGATATCTCAAAGTGCTGTACAGAAACCCAGCCTAAAACCCCAAACAGCAAGCAATGCAGGTGTAGAAGCACGGTGGCTAGGAAAAACTCCCTAGAAAGGCCAAAACCTAGGAAGAAACCTAGAGAGGAACCAGGCTATGTAGGGTGGCCAGTCCTTTTCTGGCTGTGCCGGGTGGAGATTATAACAGAACATGGCCAAGATGTTCAAATGTTCATAAATGACCAGCATGGTCGAATAATAATAATAAGGCAGAACAGTTGAAACTGGAGCAGCAGCATGGTCAGGTGGACTGGGGACAGCAAGGAGTCATCATGTCAGGTAGTCCTGGGGCATGGTCCTAGGGCTCAGGTCAGTTGAAACTGGAGCAGCAGCACGGCCAGGTGGACTGGGGACAGCAAGGAGTCATCATGTCAGGTAGTCCTGGGGCATGGTCCTAGGGCTCAGGTCCTCCGAGAGAGAGAAAGAAAGAGAGAAGGAGAGAATTAGAGAACGCACACTTCGATTCACACAGGACACCGAATAGGACAGGAGAAGTACTCCAGATATAACAAACTGACCCTAGCCCCCCCAACACATAAACTACTGCAGCATAAATACTGGAGGCTGAGACAGGAGGGGTCAGGAGACACTGTGGCCCCATCCGAGGACACCCCCAGACAGGGCCAAACAGGAAGGATATAACCCCACCCACTTTGCCAAAGCACAGCCCCCACACCACTACACTACACACTGCTGCCACATGCCCAGAAACTTGACACCCCTAACAACGTAACGTATTCGACACAAAAGCTTGTACGGGATAACTTATATATCCTAACATCACTTCGTCGGGCAAAGACTCAACATCAAAACTCAAAAGAACAGACAATGACTCTTCTGTTTCACCACTCACGCCACCCTGTCTGCGTTGAACCAAACAACGAGCATCACAAACACCGGGACTCTTCCCCTTCAGTTGTGAACTTTCACATTCACCGCTACCCCAGTAATCACTCATTTCAATGGTGCCCTTTTCTTGAGAGCAAAACAATTCACATCTCTTCCTCACATTCCTTTGACGCAGAGTGCCTGCTCCCTCTGACCAGCAGAAACACAAACAATTATCACAAGACCAGTTTTGGTTACCTTCACCGATTCCACATCACGTAATTCTGTTTTCACCCACCCTGAAACCACAAATGGATCAGCCAAAAGACAAGGGTCCACTTTTTCCAAAAATGTCACTCCTACCATCACAGACTCATCTTAATCCTAACCTTCGGTGCAAGTCTCAGGCTCCGAGAACTTCCCCACACCTAACCCCCCCCCCCCCCCGATACCTCGCCCTCATACACTTCCGTTTCTCCTCCTGTCTTAGATCCGGTGTACAGCTCACTCCGCTTACACTTTCTACCATTCTTCTATAAAACAAACCATGTCCCATTTTCCCACCATTTTTAACCTATTCAAGTTCACCCTCTTCCTCCCTCTCTCTCTTCTACCTCATCAGCCTCTCCTTTCCCCTCCATTCCTCATCCATATTCCAAGTATACATCTCCTTATGATAATACTGCACTTCTCCTGACATACATCTTGTTCTTGCCCTCTCAAGGGATGCATTCCTCCCTTCCTGACGACTCCACTTTTCCACTTCCTAGTTAGCTCATGGGGGGGTAAGTAGCATATAGAGCTTAGAGAGGTGTCAAACTCTCTGACTTAAAGATGTGCAGGCACACGTATCAATGCGCGCACACACAATAACACAAGTAGACAACCACAAGTGGACAATCTGATATAGGCCTATACAGTGGCTATCATAAGTATTCACCCCCTTGGCTTTCTTCACATTTTATTGTTACAAAGTGGGATTAAAACATATTTAATTGTCATTTTTTGTCAACGATCTACACCTAATACTCTGTAATGCCAAAATGTAAAAAATTATTCTAACATTTCTGAAAAAATGTATGAAAAATTTTACACTAATGGTAGTGGTTGGAATTTGTGAAGGGTAAAAACAGGTCCTAGATCTGTGCCAAAAGACTATTCACACATTTTTCTAGATCGAAATAATTACTAATGTCTTTCTTTTCACAAAAAGAGTATCAAAAAGATTTGGCTACCGCAGGCGGTCCTGTTGTCTCCAATGCAGTGAAATATTGATAGGTCAGACGTGAAGTTTTGCCTGAGATGTCATTGGTGCGTGACGAGGAGGATGGGATGGGAAGAGGGGAGGCGCCTGTGTCGATGAGATAAATCTCGAATAGCGGACTGTACTGGAGTCTATAAATCTTTGGCAATAGATTTGAACATTTCTTACAGAATAAATCAACCAAGTTTCGTTTTTCTCTGCTGCTGATAAGAAAGTTGAATATTAATCCCATATTAATCGCATATGAATTGAATGCTTCATTTAATGTGTTGTTTTTATAGTGAATTTCGATATGTATGGATTGACATGTGGAGGTTCTTTAACACGTTCGCGCGAGATGGTTAAAAAGTCGCGCTTCAGCCTTTGGTGCACGGACAGCTCCTCTCTATGCTGCCAGGTTGGTCTTTGTCGCAGTGCCATGCACACCCACCCTCTTCTATTCTTTCAGTGTAAGTAGCCTACCCTACAGTGTGCATTGTTTGGAAGTGCACTATATTGTAAATGCATTAACTCATATTTCTTAAAGAGATATTTTGACAACAGTCAGTTTGGACAACTGTGGAATATCGTGTCAGACTTGTCATCACTAGGAATTGAGCCGTCATTGACCACGACCACTTGAGAGTGAACGCTTTTTTCATGTTTTTGGGAGATGGAAACATAAGCACTGTGTCAAACAGTTCAGAAAAAAAGCCCAACTCACTGTTTTTGTATGACAGAATTTGGAATGAGTGAATTCGTGGGACTTGAGTCGACTCATCGGACTTATTTGGAATGATTTAATTGTTCAATTGTGTTGTGCCAAACTAATCGGGTAAGCATGTGTCTTGATAATCAGAGAAGTCATTTTTGCCTTTTGCGTTGCATTTCCTCACATCTAATTTTTTTTTTTTTTTTTGAGTTTGAAATCTTAAGGAGTCGACACTGATAATCACTTATTTCTAGCCTACATATGTTTTTGTCTTCTATATAATTGTCCGCCTGTCAAAGCCTTAGGAACATTATCCATGCCTTGAGTAGAGGAGCTACAGTACCATGGACAGCGGCAGCGCAGCGTACAGAAAATATAAACCTAATTCCCATAGCCTATAGTGAAAGGTCCTATATTAAATAATGCATCTTTATTGTCTGTCTCATGTCTAAATTACTTGAAATACACATTTTAGTAACATAATTTTAGTAACATGTCCAACAAAAAGCGGTCTCTTGGCACAATTTATGCCTACAGATTTCTGTACTGAATGAAATATTACCACTACCTTTTTAAAACCATGTCGATCTTTATTTCCCAAACACAATTCAACACAATTACATTCATTTTCTTTTGCCTTTTAAGCATTTTAAGCATTTTTTTTTAACACAGGCATAACACTTAAACACTTAGGCCATAGGTCAGGCTGTGTTGTTACCTCAATAGAAAACACTTGAATTTGGTTCAACCATTGGACTGGATCAACTAACGATTGGATCAACTAACCCCAAACCAAACATTTTGAACATTTCAGCCCACACAGCTACAAGGATGCACTTCCATGCTTGGTTTAGGATCTCATATTGAAGCTTTAGAGACCCCAACTGATTTCTAGAACAATTTTAAAATTATTTACTTTGGTTAAGATACAGGCAAACAATAAATTAATTTGACTTGGTGAAAATCTGTTATTTTTAGATCTAACATGCGTATCACTTTTTCAATGTGGTTTCTTCTTTCACTGACATTAAATTATGAACTCTTCCTAAATATTTGATCAAATAATTCATTTTGTGTATGGTTTCCTAGAAAACAATGGTGGCTCAATTTACACATATTGCTCAACTCAACCCACTCTCCCTTACAGTCAGCCATATCATTTATCGAAAATGTGAGTAAATTATTTAGTCTCGTACCTTTAAAAGATGATAATAGTATAGGTGGGCACTTTCAAAGCTGTTGGTCCAATATTTCCTTATTGGACCCAATGTAGCAAGTTTCATGCCTACTATGAACAACCCTTTTATTGATACTTTGATTGTCTTGCTAGTATTCAATAGCCGTAGAGGGTTGTCTTTAAACCCCAATTTGTTGATCACTTACAATTGAACTCATTCATTAGAATTATGGTACATGAACTGGATACATAGGTTCAATCATTCTGTCAGGGAACATAAACCTGGAGGGCGAGGGAGAGCTTTGTCTGTGTCTCTGTGTGTGGAGTAAAGGTGGTCTAGAGTTTTTGTCCCCTCAGGTTGCACTTGTTAAACAAGCTAGTTGAAATTAGGTAAAAACAGATGTAAGTTTCCCTGCATTAAAGTCCTCTGCCACTAAGAGCTCAGCCTCTGAATGAGCATTTTCCAATTTGCTTATGGCCCTATACAGCTCATTGAGTGCTGTTTTAGTTCCAGCATCAGTTTGTGGTGGTAAATAGACAGCTACGAAAAATATTGGTAAATTGGTAAATAATGTGGTCTACAGTTTATTATGAGATACTCTACCTCAGACGAGCAAAACCTTGAAACTTCCTTACTATTAGATTTCGTGCACTAGCTGTTATTACCGGGGGCAGCTGTTTTATCTTGCCGAAGGACCGAAAACCCCGCCAGCTGTATGTTATCCATGTCGTCATTCAGCCACGACTCGGTGAAACATAAGATATTACAGTTTTTAATGTACCGTTGGTAGGATTTTCTTGATTGTAGCTCATCCATTTTGTTATCCAATGATTGCACGTTGGCTTATAGGACTGATGGCATAGGGGGTTGACTCACTACGATTTCTCAGAAGGCAGCCCGTCCTCCGCTCATCTTTTTATCCTTCTTTTCTTCAATCAAATGATGGGGATTAGGGCCCGTTCCCGAGAAAGCAGTATATGCTTCTCGTCAATACTCGTTAAAGAAAACATATTCGTCCAGTTCGAGGTGAGTAATCGCTATTCTGATGTCCAGACGTTATTTTTGGTCATAAGTGACGGTAGCAGCGAATGTATGTACAAAACAAGTAAAAAAATAAGTCACAACGCAAAAAAAACTAAAATGGCATAGTTTGTTAGGAGCAGGTAAAATGGCAGCCATCCCCTCCATTCTTCCAATTCTTCCCACAGCTGTGTCAAGTTGCCTGGATGTCCTTTGGGTGGTTGACCAATCTTGATGCACATGGAAAACTGTTGCGCATAAAAAACCCAGCACCATACGCACAAATACCTTATTTCTATCACATTTTGTTCACACATTTGTTTACATCCCTGTTAGTGAGCATTTCTCCTTTGCCAAGATAACCCATCCACATGACAGGTGTAGCATGACAGGTGTAGCATATCAAGAAGCTGATCAAAAAGCATGCTCATTACACAGGTGCACCTTGTGCTGGGGACAATAAAAGGCCACTCTAAAATGTGCAGTTTTGCCACAGATGTCTCAACTTTTGAGGGAGCGTGCAATTGGCATGCTGACTGCAGGAATGTCCACCAAAGATATTGCCAGAAGATAGAATGTTCATTTCTCACAACCGCAGACCAAGTTTAACCACGCCAGCCCATGCCCTCCACATCCGGCTTCTTCGCCTGTGGGACCATTTGAGACGAGCAACCCGGACAGCTGATGAAACTGTTGGTTTGCACAACCAAATTTTTGTCAGAAACTGTCTCAGGGAAGCTCATCTTTATGCTCGTCATCCTCACCAGGGTCTTGACCTAACTGCAGTTCGGCATTGTAACAGACTTCAGTGGGCAAATGCTCACCTTTGATGGCCACTGGCAAGCTGGAGAAATGTGCTATTCACGGATGAATACCGGTTTCAACTGTATCGGGCAGATTGCAGCATTTTGCTGATGTCAACCTTGGCAGTGGGGTTATGGTATGGGAAAGCATAAGCTACAGACAACGAACACATTAAGCATTTTATCAATGGCAATTTGAATGCACAGAGATACGGTGATGAGATCTTGAGGCCCATTGTCATGTTGTTGTGGGGGTGCTTTGCTGGAGATACTGTCTGTGATTTATTTAGAATTCAATGCACACTTAACCAGCATGGCTACCACAGCATTCTGCAGCAATAAACCATACCATCTGGTTTGAGCTTAGTGCGACTATCAATTGTTTTTCAACAGGACAATGACCCAAAACACCTACAGGCTATGTAAGGGCTATTTGACCAAGAAGGAGAGTGATGGAGTGCTGCATCAGATGACCTGGCCTCCACAATCACCCAACCTCAACCCAATTGAGATGGTTTGGCATGAGTTGTACCGCAGAGCGAAGGAAAAGCAGCCAGCAAGTGCTCAGCATATGTGGGAACTCCTTCAAGACTGTTGGAAAAGCATTCCAGGTGAAGCTGGTTGAGAGAATGCCAAGAGTGTGCAAAGCTGTCATCATTGCAAAGGGTGGCTACTTTGAAGAATATAAAATATAAAATGATTTAAATGAAAAATGTTTTGGTTAATACATTTATTTTACCTTTATTTAACTAGGCAAGTCATTTCAGAACAAATTCTTATTTTTCAATGACGGCCTAGGAACAGTGGGTTAACTGCCTGTTCAGGGGCAGAACGACAGCTCGGGGGTTTGAACTTGCAACCTTCCGGTTACTAGTCCAACGCTCTAACCATTATTCTACAACGTAGAAAATAGTACAAATAAAGAAAAACCCTTGAATAAGTAGGTGTGTCCAAACTGGTACTGTATTAATGACCTGTTGAACCTGCCTAATTCAGAAATTAAGATGGGTGTTGTTAGGGAACATTACTGAAGAGAAAATATTTGATCAACCATTAGCTTAGCAGTTGGTGTCCCATCTATACTGGATTATCTATATTGCCTTAGCTATAAAGCTTTATCATAATTTAAAATACTGCAGGTGTTAAGGAATATTACTGAGGTCAAAATAACGGACCCATCATTAGTTTATTTTGCAGCTGCAAAGGAATACACTGGCAAACTGTATATCTGCTGCCAAACTGTATATCTGCTGCCAAACCGTATATCAGCTGGCAAACTGTATATCTGCTGCCAAACTGTATATCTGCTGCCAAACCGTATATCAGCTGGCAAACTGTATATCAGCTGCCAAACCGTATATCAGCTGGCAAACTGTATATCTGCTGCCAAACCGTATATCAGCTGGCAAACTGTATATCTGCTGCCAAACCGTATATCAGCTGGCAAACTGTATATCTGCTGCCAAACCGTATATCAGCTGGCAAACTGTATATCTGCTGCCAAACCGTATATCAGCTGGCAAACTGTATATCTGCTGCCAAACCGTATATCAGCTGGCAAACTGTATATCTGCTGCCAAACCGTATATCAGCTGGCAAACTGTATATCTGCTGCCAAACCGTATATCAGCTGGCAAACTGTATATCTGCTGCCAAACCGTATATCAGCTGGCAAACTGTATATCTGCTGCCAAACCGTATATCAGCTGGCAAACTGTATATCTGCTGCCAAACCGTATATCAGCTGGCAAACTGTATATCTGCTGCCAAACCGTATATCAGCTGGCAAACTGTATATCTGCTGCCAAACTGTATATCCTCTGCTAAACTGTATATCATCTGCTAAACGGTATATCTGCTGCCAAACCGTTTATCAGCTGGCAAACTGTTTTTCATCTGACAAACTGTATATCATCTGCTAAACTGTATATCATCTGCTAAACTGTATATCTGCTGCCAAACCGTTTATCAGCTGCCAAACCGTATATCATCTGCCAAACCGTATATCAGCTGCCAAACCGTTTATCAGCTGGCAAACTGTATATCAGCTGCCAAACCGTTTATCAGCTGGCAAACTGTATATCAGCTGCCAAACCGTTTATCAGCTGGAAAATTGTTTATCAGTTGCCAAACCGGTATCAGCTGCCAAACCATTTATCATTTGCCAAACCGTATATCAGCTTTAGGAGGCTGAAACTGCCCTTAGGCAGTAAGCTGGCAGTGTGCCTGTGCTCCTATATTCATAATCCAAAATGAATTATTAGTGCCAAGAGAATGTTGTCCTTGTTGGGCTAATGTTACATTAATTTATGTTTTCACTTAGAACCGTTGAAAATGATCCGGCTGGCTAAATCTGGCACATTTATAAAAATGTTGACTAATGTGCATTGTCCCTTTCAGATAAACCAAATCAAGTAAAGGGAATCACTTTGTACAGTGATTTCTTCCTATGAAAAGCTCATTACAAATGAAAACTATTATGATGATGAGGATATGATGACGATAAGGATAATGATTTTATTCCCTTCTTCCTCCTAGGATGTCGGATGACAGGATGTCGGATGACAGGATGTCATCGGCGACTCCAATGTTCCCAGTAGTGAACTCCTCTTTTAACTCCTCCCTCCCTCCATCATTCATGGACTGGGAGGCTCCCACCTTCACCGCCGCTGCCCGCGTCCGCGTGGCCGCCACCATGGTCCTCTTTGTGTTTGCTGCCTTCTCCAACCTCTCTGTGCTGATCAGTGTGGCACGGGGCCGCGGGCGCCGCCTGGCCGCCCATCTCCGTCCACTCATTGCCAGCCTGGCCTCTGCAGACCTGGTGATGACGTTCGTGGTGATGCCGCTGGATGCGGCGTGGAACGTCACCGTACAGTGGTACGCCGGTGATGCCATGTGCAAGCTGCTGTGCTTCCTCAAGCTGTTTGCCATGCACTCGTCTGCCTTCATCCTGGTGGTGGTCAGCCTGGATCGCCACCATGCTATTCTGCATCCACTGGATGCGCTGGACGCCGGACGCAGGAACAAGAGGATGCTGCTGGTTGCCTGGGTCCTCAGCTTGCTCCTGGCCTCCCCACAGGTGGGTGTACATACGGTAGCCACTACATTGTTCTCAGACTACAACATAACAACATGGATATTCATTAGTAAGTCTTGTATTTCTCTCTTATGTTAGGAAGTCAGTGGTCCACTTGAGATTGCTGTTACTAGCCTGCTATCCACACTGATTATCACTCTATTTCATTATGGTTTCCCTTCACTGAATCACCTTGCACACGCACGCATTCAATGAATCATTTGCGCCTATGTCTGTAACGTTTATGCATAACGAATCGGTCGATGACAGGATCACCATCCACAAATGTTGCCCAACAAAAATATTTTGTTGGGCAACATTTGTCCACGTGAGTTGTAGACTAAACATTCCTATATTTTCTTAGAGGAATACTCTCTAGCCGGTCCAAGTGCCCTTCTAATGGAACAGGTCCAGAATGAATCAGTGTATTGGAGCAATAGTGCAATGGAGCGCTATTCTGTTTGGATTCTTGGCTAGTAAGACTGCAGGGCAGAAATCGAGCTTAAGTTGTTCACTGTCTTCCTCACACAATAGAGCATACTGTCAGTGATCTGCCAATCAAATTAAGTCCTATGGTAGGTAGGTAGGTAGGTGGGTGGTGCATTGTTAGGAAATAATCTCTCAGCAAAATAGAGAGCATTCAGTGTATTCAACTTTAATTCTATAGGACAAGCACACCAGCTCTTGATTGATGGCTTTAGTAATGTGAGTTGAATGGCTTAGAAATGGAAGCAGCTAAAGCATTTGTCAGTTTGGTAACAAAGTGTTTCTATGATCAAATAAAATGATTAAATTGGCTCAGGAGGTCACCTGCATATTGATAATAGTCCCACCTCAATCCAAACAGTAGGGCTGTGAATGACATAAGCCTTTACCCACCCTGACAAGTAGGGAGAGAGAGAAGGCAGGGAGGGAGAAAGAGATTGTGTTCACTCAAATGTAAGTACTGTATATCCAAAAATATGAGATGTATTGTCAATTGGTCTTTAGAAACAAAGCATGTGGATTTATGCAATTTTACTCATATTCAAATAATTTATTTTGTTATATTTTTCTATTTACATGTATTTCATGCCAATAAGCACTGAATTTGATTTGAATTGTTTTAAATGTGGGAGTAGATTTTATTCCATGCTCACAGATCAATTTGTAGTCGGACGTAAAGTACTTTGAACACTCCATCAATTACAGTTCATAGTTGAAGGTCTCCTTACACTGCACTAAGAGAAAATAGAAATCTAACCATGCTGGGAAGGAAAGCTGAGTGTTCCATCCTTGTTTTTACTGTCACAGAGAGAGAGAGAGTTTCCACAAATCCAATCCCCTTAATGTCAGAGTCTCGTAGAGGTGACCTTTCTGGCTGTAAGTGGATGCGACCTTTGAGGTGCTAGTCAGTAAATGGTGTTCCAAATGAACAGGAAGGACAGAGGGACAGAGGGAGAGACACAAGGCGGGGGAGCCAGTCGAACGTGGAGAAGGGACAGATGTTAGACAGCTTAAGACAGGAGGTTTGGTGGTGAGTTGTGGACAGATCAATATGCCCCCTTTCCCAACCACACTCACATGCTTGACATGGATGGTCATTCTACAGCAAATGCATGTTCCTGGTTAAGAAATGAAGGCAACCCATCTTATGGTGACTAAACACAGCACTGTTGACTGCGGCTGTGAAGAGTCCATCTAATTTACTAAGCACCCACGCACGCACACACACACACACGCACACACTTTACATTATGACAATCAAGTAGATATGTGCCGACTGAAGCCATCTCATTTTGAGTGTTTCCTTGTTCATGCGTACTAATTGACCAATGACTTTCAAGGATTGGTGGAGATGGCAAGCGGTTAAAGTAATTTAGCACAAAGCATGGTTGAATAAACATTGTTTCCACATCATTTAGAGATGTGATGATGTTGACTCAATGTGGGAAACGGATTGGATTCGTATTTTTTTCACCCAACTTTTAACCTAAATCCAATGATATGGTCATTTTTTTTGTTGATTTCAAGTTGAATTCATGTTATTTGACAACTCTACCAAATGTAAATCCAAAGTAGACGTTGAAATGACGTCTGTGCCCAGTGGGAGGTAACTGCAGGCCGATTCAATTAGCACTTCAATACAGCAGAACAATGGCAAACACCCTCATCAAAAACAGTGGCAATAGCGAAGTGAAGCTATCCCAGCTGGCAAAACTGGTTACAGTGGCGTTATTCTGACGTCATGGGTATATACTATTTTTAAACTAGCCCAGAAAGAAACATTTACCTAGATGTAATATCTCTGACGTTTCTACAACCAGAAAACCAATTTACAATCATATGTCATGATGATAAATTATGTCACCAACTTTTGCCTGCTATGATAGCTATAGATATGAGGAAATTATGATGGAATGTGTTACAAGGGAAGGGAAGTTATTATCATCTGGTTCCCTGTGCCATTGTGTTTTGTGTAATTATAGGAGATTAGTGTGTCTGATAGAGGTGTCTGCAAAGCTGACAAAGCCAGAGAAAATATGCTAATTAACATTGATGTGTCACGACTCAGGATATGACCCAGGGATAGAACGGCATGCAGGTTCAGGACAGGCAGAAAGTTCAGAACCGGGAAGACTAGAAAACAAGAACTTGAGAACAGGAGAAACAGGAAACACTCTGGTAGAAGACCAGAAGACCAACTGCCGTGGGGCTAAGTATTTTAGAGATTGGGAAAGGGCCGATAAAGCAGGGGAAAGTTTACGGGACTCGACCCAGAGGGGCAGATCCTGAGTGGAGAGCCATACCCTCTGCCCCTAATGATAGCAGGGAACCGGGGTCCGGTGGTGGTCCGCCTGTCACCCGTACATGGAGGTGGTTGAAGAGTGGACGGGCTCTCTTCCAGGTATGCCAAAAGTGGTGGACAAACATCTGGGACGAGGGTATGCTGACTTCTTCCTCTTGCTCAGGGAAGAGTGGAGGCTGGTAACCCAAGGAACACTCGAAGGGCGAGAGACCAGTGGCCGAGCAGGGAAGGGTGTTGCGGGTGTACTCCACACAAGTTGCTGATTCCAGGTGGTGGGGTTGGCAGAGACGAGGCAACAAAGAATCGTCTCCAGGTCCAGATAGGCTCTCTCCGACTGGCCTTTAGAGTGGGGATGAAACCCTTGAGGACAGGCTGGCCGATGACCCAATGAGGGTGCAGAACACCTTCCAGAATCGGGACGAGAAATGAGGACCACGATCAGAGACCATGTCAACCAGAAGTCCATGGATCCGGAAGACATGCTGAAGGGGAATGAAATAGGCGGCTTTGGAAAACATATCCACTACTATAAGGATGGTGATGTTGCCATCAGATGGAGGGAAACCAGTGACAAAGTGCAGGGATATATGAGACCAGGGGCGGTGAGGAACAGGGAGTGGTTGTAGGAGGCCTGCCACAGCTTGCCGCAGAGTCTTATTCTGCACTCACACAGTGCAGGCGGCGACGAACGTGGAGACGCCAGGAACCTCAACTCAGGCTGTTGTTCACTCATTTTAATTTTACCATCTCCTACCACTCTGGATCCAAGAATGTGAAGCCTGATGCCCTTTCTCGCCTGCATAACTCCGCAGCTAAACCGTCTGACACAGAGACCATCCTCCCTACCTCCTGTCTGGCAGCTACACTCGTCTGGGTTATCGAGAACTTGGTTCGCAAGGTGCAGTGTTCCCAGACGGACCCGTGAGGGGGCCTGGCTAACGAGTGAACAACATATCCCAACGAGCCTGAGTTGAGGCCCTTGGCGGTGCAGAGATATTCCAGATTCTTATGGCCAGTCCACACTAAGAATGGATGTTCCGCCCCTTCTAGCCAGTGTCTCCACTCCTCCAGGGACATCATGACTGCATGAAGTTCCCTATTTCCCACGTCGTAGTTCCTCTCAGCGGGATTAAGACGACGGGACAGGAAAGGGCAGGGATGCAGCTTTTGATCCTGGGTAGAAAGCTGGGACAGACGCTCAAGTGTTTTAGTACTATATCTCTTGACACAATGATGAAAATAATCATGGCCTCTAAACCTTCAAGCTGCATACTGGACCCTATTCCAACTAAACTACTGAAAGAGCTGCTTCCTGTGCTTGGCCCTCCTATGTTGAACAAAATAAACGGCTCTCTATCCACCGGATGTGTACCAAACTCACTAAAAGTGGCAGTAATAAAGCCTCTCTTGAAAAAGCCAAACCTTGACCCAGAAAATATAAAAAACTATCGGCCTATATCGAATCTTCCATTCCTCTCAAAAATTTTAGAAAAGGCTGTTGCGCAACAACTCACTGCCTTCCTGAAGACAAACAATGTATACGAAATGCTTCAGTCTGGTTTTAGACCCCATCATAGCACTGAGACGGCACTTGTGAAGGTGGTAAATGACATTTTAATGGCATCGGACCGAGGCTCTGCATCTGTCCTCGTGCTCCTAGACCTTAGTGCTGCTTTTGATACCATCGATCACCACATTCTTTTGGAGAGATTGGAAACCCAAATTGGTCTACACGGACAAGTTCTGGCCTGGTTTAGATCTTATCTGTCGGAAAGATATCAGTTTGTCTCTGTGAATGGTTTGTCCTCTGACAAATCAACTGTAAATTTCGGTGTTCCTCAAGGTTCCGTTTTAGGACCACTATTGTTTTCACTATATATTTTACCTCTTGGGGATGTTATTCGAAAACATAATGTTAACTTTCACTGCTATGCGGATGACACACAGCTGTACATTTCAATTAAACATGGTGAAGCCCCAAAATTGCCCTTGCTAGAAGAATGTGTTTCAGACATAAGGAAGTGGATGGCTGCAAACTTTCTACTTTTAAACTCGGACAAAACAGAGATGCTTGTTCTAGGTCCCAAGAAACAAAGAGATCTTCTGTTGAATCTGACAATTAATCTTAATGGTTGTACAGTCGTCTCAAATAAAACTGTGAAGGACCTCGGCGTTACTCTGGACCCTGATCTCTCTTTTGAAGAACATATCAAGACCATTTCAAGGACAGCTTTTTTCCATCTACGTAACATTGCAAAAATCTGAAACTTTCTGTCCAAAAATGAT
Source organism: Oncorhynchus clarkii lewisi (assembly GCF_045791955.1). Classification (NCBI taxonomy): domain Eukaryota; kingdom Metazoa; phylum Chordata; class Actinopteri; order Salmoniformes; family Salmonidae; genus Oncorhynchus; species Oncorhynchus clarkii. The sequence goes on from NC_092164.1 coordinate 43,176,923, forward strand.
GCAGAAAAATTAATCCATGCTTTTGTCACTTCCAGGTTAGACTACTGCAATGCTCTACTTTCCGGCTACCCGGATAAAGCACTAAATAAACTTCAGTTAGTGCTAAATACGGCTGCTAGAATCCTGACTAGAACCCAAAAATTTGATCATATTACTCCAGTGCTAGCCTCTCTACACTGTCTTCCTGTCAAAGCAAGGGCTGATTTCAAGGTTTTACTGCTAACCTACAAAGCATTACATGGGCTTGCTCCTACCTATCTCTCTGATTTGGTCCTGCCGTACATACCTACACGTACGCTACGGTCACAAGACGCAGGCCTCCTAATTGTCCCTAGAATTTTTAAGCAAACAGCTGGAGGCAGGGCTTTCTCCTATAGAGCTCCATTTTTATGGAACGGTCTGCCTACCCATGTCAGAGACGCAAACTCGGTCTCAACCTTTAAGTCTCTACTGAAGACTCATCTCTTCAGTGGGTCATATTCAGTGGGTCAACGTCTACTTCTACTTTACAGTTTCAACTGTTCTGCCTTATTATTATTCGACCATGCTGGTCATTTATGAACATTTGAACATCTTGGCCATGTTCTGTTATAATCTCCACCCGGCACAGCCAGAAGAGGACTGGCCATCCCACATATGCTCTCTCTAATTCTCTCTTTCTTTCTCTCTCTCGGAGGACCTGAGCCCTAGGACCATGCCCCAGGAATACCTGACATTACTGAGAAAGTGCAAGAATTTGCATTAATAGGAAGTTATCATCCAGCAAAATGAAAAAAATACAGTGGAAAAGATAAAAGCATAGACAGTTAATTTCCTCCATTCCCGATATCTAGTACCAGCTCTTACGGAAAATGTATGAATTTATTGCCACCCTCAACAATAACACGAAGTATTGGCCTAACCATCTCACACTTGTGCTCAGTGTTAAAATAGAGAAGCAGACGGAGTCAGTAGATCAGGTGCAAAAATAGGTGGTATTTATTTACAGTGCAGGTAATGGAGAAGATTTGTGAAAATTTGCTGACAAAAATATACATGTCTAGGTGCACCAACGGCTCAGCTGCGAAGTAATAGGACACACAAGCTCACAGAACGGGACCACTGAGTGCTGAAACGCGTAGCTCGTAAAAATAGTCTCTCCTCAGTTTTCACACTCACAACCGAGTTGAAAACTGCCTCTGGAAGCAACGTCAGCACAAGGACTGTTCAGCGGGGGCTGCATGAAATTGGTTTCCATGGCCGAGCAGCCGCACAGAAGCCTAAGATCACCATGCGCAATGCCGAATGTTGGCTGGAGTGGTGTAAAGCTCACCACCATTGGACTCTGGAGCAGTGGAAACGTATTCTCTGGGGTGATATATCACATATCACCATCTGGCAGTCCGACGGACAAATCTGTCTTTGGTGGAGGAGAACACGACCTGCCATAATGCATAATGCCAACTATAACGTTTGATGGAGGCGGAATAATGGTCTGGGACTGTTTTTCATGGTTCGGGCTAGGCCCCTTAGTTCCAGTGAAGGGAAACCTTAACACTACACTATACAATGACATTCTAGACAATTCTGTGCTTCCAACTTTGTGGCAACAGTTTGGGGAAGACCCTTTCCTGTTTCAGCATCACAATGCCCCCATGCACAAAGTGAGGTCCATACAGAAATGTTTTGTCGAGATCAGTGTGGACGAAGTTGCACAGAGCCCTGACTTCAACCCCATCGAACACCTTTGGGATGAATTGGAACGCCGACTGCGAGCCAGGCCTAATCGCCCAACATCAGTGCACAACCTCACTAGAGCTCTTGTGGCTGAATGGAAGCAAGTCCCCACAGAAATGTTCCAACATCTAGTGGAAATCCTTCCCAGAAGAGTGAAGGCTGTTATAGCAGCAATGGGGGGGCCAACTCCTTAGTAATACCCATGATTTTGGATGAGATGTTCAACGCGCAGGTGTCCACAAACTTTCATTCATGTAGTGTATTATAACACTTCTATATCATCACCTCTGGTGCAGAAACTGGATTGAAAGGAATCATCATTCTAACAGATTAGAATAGATTGATTTTGTAATAGATTTCTGATTAGGTCATTAAAAGGCTGCTGCATGTGCGTCATTCCTTTGTAATTATACTTTTCTTCACTCCACTTACTGAACAAAAATATAAACGCCAAAATGTTACTGAGTTACAGTTCATATAAGGAAATCAGTTAATTTAAATAAATTCATTAGGCCCTAATCTATGGATTTCACATAACTGGGCATGGGCGCAGCCATGGGTGGGCCTGGGAGGGAATAGGCCCACCCACTTGGGAGCCAGGCCGATGCACGGGGGAGCCAGGCCCAGCCAATCAAAATGTGTTTTTCCCCACAAAGGGGCTTTATTACAGACAGAAATACTCTTCCTTTATTTCGATGGGTGCTACATATCCTCTACCCAGTACAGCCAGAGAATGGGCCCCACCCTCTGAGGGCTGGATTCAATCCGTATCGCAACAGTTCAGCGCTATAGCGCTATTGGAATTTGAAGGTAATTTCTGATTGAGCCAGCATAGGCAGCGTTTACTGTGAATGCAGTCTCCAAGGATGCAGAAACAGTAACTTTAAATTTCAATCACTCTATCTCGATTGAATTGAGCCCTGAATCTCATTTGTCTCTAGGTTTCTTCCCTCTAGGGAGATTTTCCTTGCCACTGTGCTTTAGTATGCATAGGTCCAGTTTACTTTAAAGACCTTTGCGACAACTGTTAGAGTCAAAAGGGCTCGAGATGACACATTTTATTGATTGATTGATATATCTTTATCATGATTTCTCACTTCCCCTTTGTCTCTCTTTCTCTCATAGCTGTTCATCTTTCGAGCAATCAAAGCAGAGGGAGTGGAATTCACTCAGTGTGTGACGCATGGAAGCTTCCACCATCGCTGGCAAGAGACGGCCTACAACATGTTTCACTTTGTCACGCTTTATGTGTTCCCCCTGTTAGTAATGAGCTTCTGCTACACCCGCATCCTCATCGAGATCAGCCGTCAGATGCACAAAGGCAAAGGTGTGTGTGTGTTTGTCTGTGTGTGTGTGTGTTAGTGTAAAAGGTGAAGAGACTGCACACTTCATTCTTTGCTTCCATGTGATATACTTGACTATGGAACGTTTTGACAACACATACTTGTCATATTTAGGGCCAAAATGTGTTACTGTCTGATCAGGAAAATCTCATATTTTTGTACATCTAGTACAAATTAATCAATCAAACAGAGGCAGGTCCTGGTCGGGTCACATGGTCAGGAAGACTCAGGGCATCACAACCTTCAATTTACATAGTACTATTCCATTTCTACTCACAAACTGTGCATGTCTGAAATCACTCCAGGTGGGGCGCCATGCCTGAGGCGAAGCGGCACAGACATGATCCCCAAGGCCCGAATGAAGACCCTGAAGATGACCATCGTGATCGTGGCGTCCTTCGTGATCTGCTGGACGCCCTACTACCTCCTGGGTATCTGGTACTGGTTCCAGCCGGCCATGCTTCAGAAGACGCCCGAGTATGTCCACCACGCCCTTTTCGTCTTCGGCAACCTCAACACATGCTGCGACCCAGTGATATACGGCTTTTTCACGCCCTCCTTCCGGGCCGATCTGGCTGATGTGGTTCACTGCTGCTGCCGCTGCCGATCGCAGAACATCTCCCCAAGGTCCCTGGACCGCCTGGCGTGTCGGAGGGTCAGGGCAAGCGGTGAGGCAGAGTCTGATAACCCCAGTGGCGACCAGCCAAGTGGAAACCTGGGGTAGATATCGGTGGGCCTCTTGTTTAACTGCATTGTAAAATGCAGAAAAATAGCAACAAAATAGCATTGAAGTTGATTCAACCTACAATTGTAAGACAACCAGCTGCAACAGGATTGTGAGGTTGCTCAAAATGTGTTCACTCGACTTTGAATTTTATGTTGAGTGAACATATAATTTAACTTGAGAATATATTCTACCGTATTTGCATATTTCCTAGAGAACTATTTATATTTCCCAGCCTTTCGAGTGAATTGTAATTACCACCCATGGCTGTTAATTGTTAGCGACAGAAACATGGTTGTTGTGTTCAATGGTTTTCAGTACCGTAGCCTTCACCAAGTGAGTGTCTAAGTGAATATGTTATCTTTAAAATTCAACTCTTTATGACAATACATTACATAAATCATAAGGCCTTTCTCTGAGCGCCTAATTAGACCCTAACACAGAAGTCTGAAACTCCTAATTTACAGGCCACATCAAACCTACAAATGACATTATGCTGGCTTGCAGTGATGTGTAATCCCTATTGGAATCCAGCCAGAGTAAGGATATCCAACAACTGAAACTTTTAATCACACGCAACCTGCATTCAGAATGACTGCGGGGTAGGGAATATTTATTATGGAGACTACCTAAATCATATAAACTATCTCAGAAAAGTCCAACTACTAACAGATTGGATACGTTTAGAAAAAATTATGTTATTTATGTTTGTGTAGCATAAGATGAATCAACCAATCAAAGTACATGCAAAAACACAGTTATTAAAACAAACAATTCTGAAAATTAACCCGCAGGAGAGCATGCTGGGAAATATGATAATGATGGCATCGGTTTGAGTTTCTCAACAAGCTTTTACAAATTCAGCTGACTTCACTTCAAGCAGAGATTGTTGAGTAAACACACTTAAACATTAGCTCAAATTATTGTATTTTTGAAGTCCACTCAACTAACAGAATAATGCTGATTAATCAATTGGTTAAATAGTTTTTTTTTTTTTTACAGTGTGTGGTATACAGATTATTTTACTCCCTGAACTATTTAGTGCCCATTTCCCAGACCCAAATTAAGGGTTCTATTCAATTTGTATCGCTGAAGTTCAACATTACAGTGTGATTGAAATTTAAAGGTATGGTTCCCGCATTAGCATTCACGGTAAACGCTACATACAGTATGTCAGCACAATCGGAAATTATCTTTACATTTCTATTGCGCAATCTGTGACGCTTCAGCGATACAGACTGAATAGAGACCTAAGACGACTTAACCAAACGCGTGGACAATGGAGACTCAATTGAAAAAGCTTTTTTGTCTTAGTTTGTGCTTAATCTGGACCAGGAAAACTGGCCCTTTTTCCTGTGTCACATACAGCTACACAAAGCTGGGATAATTTTAGAAAGGATTTGAGAACATGTAACTTGTACCGTATTACTGAGGGGATCTCGCCAGTTCCACTATGAATGTAAATACCTCCAGTGTCTTACACAAAAGACTCAAACATTTCCTTTCAACCAGTCTCTGGGAGAATATCTAGTTAACTAGTACCTTCGATTAATAGTCCATATCTTCACTGAATTACTTTGCACTTTGAGATTGCAGTGAAGACCCTGTTTGCAGTACATAAGATCATATTTACAGAACAGTGTAGACTTCCTAGAAAACCGCTCTGCTTCTGACACGAACCAAACAACTCTTATATACGCAAGGAAGATCATATTTACTGTAAAATATTTTGGACCACATACTTTGGGACTTTGGCCAGGGAGGACAGAACTTCAGGACTTCTCTTGAATTTCTGTCCTCTGGATCATCTCACTGGAATTACATCAAGATGAACTGGGCACACTTGACATGCATTGTTGAACCAAACACTCATTACAACTAATTCCCGAGTAAGTCTGTCCACAGGCTTCATTTATTTTTTAAATTGATGTAGTTCTGTCCTTGAGCTATTCTTGTCTATTCATGTTCTGTATTATGTCATGTTTCATGTTTTGTGTGGTCCCCAGAAAGAGTAGCTGCTGCTTTTGCAACAGCTAATGGGGATGCTAATAATATAAAGACAGAAAATGTGTTGTGATACACTGTTTCTAATAAAATGTTTACCGCTTCAGTCAAAGGGAAGACATTCACAATTTAGGTTTCCGTGGAGCCAGTGACGTTATCTGGTAGCCCCAGAAAATCAAACTCCAACTGGCAACTGGTCATAGTTTAATAAGGAACAAATGTATGTACAAGTATTTGTGTTTTCTCAATGTCTTGTGTTGTTCTCAGCCTAATCGTCTCTGTTTACTCATCTGATTTATTCAACTATTGTCAACATGCCATGCACGGCTAAAATGTTCCACTGTATTTTAGGCTGCATTTAGACAGTCAAGCACAATTCTGATCTTTTATTCACAAATTCGTCTTTTGACCAATCACAAAAGCTCTGAAAAAGATCTGATGTGATTGGTCAAAACACCAATTCATGGAAAAATCATCAGTATTGGACTGCCTGTCTGAACACGGCATTCATGGTCAGGTATTAATTGTAATTGCTTAGATCCAAAGTGATGTTTTTATTATTTAACCTTTATTTAACTAGGCAAGTCAGTAAAGAACACATTCTTATTTAGAATGAAAGGCTACCAGGGAACAGTGGGTTAACTGCCTTGTCCAGGGGTCACCCCTGGTGGGACAAAACCGTGACTCATCAGTGAAGAGCACTTTTTGCCAGTCCTGTCTGGTCCACCGACGGTGGGTTCCTGCCCATAGGTGACGTTGTTGCTGGTGATGTCTGGTTAGGACCAGCCTTACAACAGGCTTTACAAGCCCTCAGTACAGCCTCTCTCAGCTTATTGCAGACAGTCTGAGCACTGATGGAGGGATTGTACTTTCATAGTGTAACTCGGGCAGTTGTTGCCATCCTGTACCTGTCCCGCAGGTGTGATGTTCGGATGTACCGATCCTGTGCAGGTGTTGTTACACGTGGTCTGCCACTGTGAGGATGATCAGCTGTCCGTTCTGTGTCCCTGTAGCGCTTTCTTAGGCTTATCACAGTACGAACATTGCAATTCATTGCCCTGGCAACATCTGCAGTCCTCATGCCTCCTTGCGGCATGCCTAAGGCACGTTCACGCAGAAGAGCAGGGACCCTGGGCATCTTTCTTTTTGGTGTTTTTCAGTAGAAAGGCCTCATTAGTATCCTCTTTAGTATTCTAAGTTTTCATGAATGTGACCTTAATTGCCTACCGTCTGTAAGCTGTTAGTGTCTTGACAACCATTCCACAGGTGCATGTTCATTAATTGTTTATGGTTCATTGAACAAGCATGGGAAACAATGTTTAAAACCCCTTTACAATGAAGATCTGTGAAGTTATTTGGATTTTTAAAGAATTATCTTTGAAAGACAAGGTCCTGAAAAATAGTATATTTTTCTCTCACCCATCTACACACAATACCCCATAATAACAATTTGAAAACATGTTTTTACAAATGTATTGAAAATGAAATACAGAAATATCTCATTTACACAAGTATTCACACCCCTGAGTCAATACCTGTTATAATCAACTTTAGCAGTGGTTACAGCTGTGAGTCTTTCTGGGTAAGTCTCTAAGAGCTTTTTTGAACTTTATTTTTAAAGTTCTCCAAGCGCTCTAAATTTGGTTGTTGATCATTGCTAGACAGCAATTGAAGACTTGCCATAGATTTTCAAGCCAATTTAAGTCAAAACTGTAACTAGACCCCTCAGGAACATTCATTGTATATTAGGCCTTGTGTTTAAGGTTATTTTTGTACATTTGTCTCCCAGTGTCTGTTGGAAAGCAGACTGAACCAGGTTTTCCTCTAGGACTTTGCCTGTGCTTAGCTCTATTCCGTTTATTTTATTTAAAAAAAATTGTCCCTAGTCCTTGCCGATGACAAGTATACCCATAACATAACTTTAGTGCCTTATTGCAAACAGGATGCATGTTTTGGAATATTTGTCATTTATGTTAGTACTGTTGATCCATCCTCAGTTTTCATCCTCAGTTTTCAAACATGACTCTTTTTAAAGTGTTTTCATAGTGAAATCCCTGAGCGGTTTCCTTCCTCTCTGGCAACTGAGTTATGAAGGATCCCTTTATCTTTGTAGTGACTGAGTGTATTTATTCACCATCCAAAGTGTAAGTTTGGATAACTTCACCATGTTCAAAAGGGTATTCAATGTCTGCTTTGTTTTATTTTTACCCATCTACCAATAGGTGCCCTTCTTTGCGAGGCATTGGAAAACCTCCCTGGTCTTTGTGGTTGAATCTGTGTTTGAAATTCACTGGTCGACTGAGGGACCCTACAGATAATTAATTGTATGTGTGTGGTATAGAGATGAGGTAGTCATTCAAAAATCCTGTTAAACACTTTTAATGGACACAGAGTTGCTAAGCTCATTAACTTATTTACGCTTGCCAAAACAAACATTTCTAAAAACATAATTCAACTTTGACATTATGGGGTATTGTTTGTAGGCCAGTAACACAAAATCCATATGTAATCCATTTTCAATTCAGGCTGTAACACAAGAAAATGTGGAAAAGTCCAGGGCTATGAATACTTTTTGAAGGAACTGTATGTTCAGGATTATCACACAAAAAAACACATTGCCAAATTGTATTTAGGGTTAGGGGAAATAGTTGAAAAGTTGCTAATTAGCTCAAATGCTGAAGTTGAGATTTGCTAGACGTTGGGTTGCTAGATGTTTGCGTTATATGGCTACCATCAACCCATCAACCCTGATCAACCACCCTACTTTCATATTTACCTTAAGTAACCATCTGTCTTATGTAATCCTACGAAATGTAACATATCATACTAAATGGAGTATCTCAGATTTACATACAGAGTAATATTAAATGCTCTGAGACCAGGTTAGGATAAAGGGTTGGTGGGTGGCAGGCAGGTTGAATACAGAGAAAAACATGACCTTAAAAAATCCATAAATGTGTAATTCTTGTGCAATATATAGGCTACTTTGAGGTTTTTCTTTCATTATTTTAGGCTATCTGGTATTCGTGCATAAGCATAAACTTTAGGGCCTAACTGTACGTGTGCCAAATAACCTACACGCCAATCACCAAATTTTTTGGGGAACGGGCAGAAAAAGTTAACGTCAATCCACAGAGGCAAAAAGGACAATGTCGAAGTTATATACAATAAGAGAAAAGTTGTGAAATGGAGAGTTGAGTGCCATCAAAGTAATGTTTGGAAGAGATTTGGTGAACTGGTAAAAGAGGATGATGGCAGTGCCAGCTATGTTATGTGTGATGATTGTGAGGGCTATACAAATTCAACAAGATGGGGACTTCCAATAGTCCGATAGCACGTCAAGGAAACTGTACAGTAGCTTACTGTTCAAATGGGTTAAATGGAAACTGAAAACTGGACACAGACTGTAGGTCTATAACCTCTCACATACATAGCCTCCTTCACATAGAGTTGATCAGGCTGTTGATAGCGGCCTGTGGAATGCTGTCCCACTCCTCTTCAATGGCTGTGCGAAGTTGCTGGATATCAAATCAAAATCAAATCAAATATATTTATATAGCCCTTCGTACATCAGCTGATATCTCAAAGTGCTGTACAGAAACCCAGCCTAAAACCCCAAACAGCAAGCAATGCAGGTGTAGAAGCACGGTGGCTAGGAAAAACTCCCTAGAAAGGCCAAAACCTAGGAAGAAACCTAGAGAGGAACCAGGCTATGTGGGGTGGCCAGTCCTCTTCTGGCTGTGCCGGGTGGAGATTATAACAGAACATGGCCAAGATGTTCAAATGTTCATAAATGACCAGCATGGTCGAATAATAATAAGGCAGAACAGTTGAAACTGGAGCAGCAGCACAGTCAGGTGGACTGGGGACAGCAAGGAGTCATCATGTCAGGTATTCCTGGGGCATGGTCCTAGGGCTCAGGTCCTCCGAGAGAGAGAAAGAAAGAGAGAATTAGAGAGAGCATTTGTGGGATGGCCAGTCCTCTTCTGGCTGTGCCGGGTGGAGATTATAACAGAACATGGCCAAGATGTTCAAATGTTCATAAATGACCAGCATGGTCGAATAATAATAAGGCAGAACAGTTGAAACTGGAGCAGCAGCACGGCCAGGTGGACTGGGGACAGCAAGGAGTCATCATGTCAGGTAGTCCTGGGGCATGGACCTAGGGCTCAGGTGAGTTGAAACTGGAGCAGCAGCACGGCCAGGTGGACTGGGGACAGCAAGGAGTCATCATGTCAGATAGTCCTGGGGCATGGTCCTAGGGCTCAGGTCCTCCGAGAGAGAGAAAGAAAGAGAGAAGGAGAGAATTAGAGAACGCACACTTAGATTCACACAGGACACCGAATAGGACAGGAGAAGTACTCCAGATATAACAAACTGACCCTAGCCCCCCGACACATAAACTACTGCAGCATAAATACTGGAGGCTGAGACAGGAGGGGTCAGGAGACACTGTGGCCCCATCCGAGGACACCCCCGGACAGGGCCAAACAGGAAGGATATAACCCCACCCACTTTGCCATAGCACAGCCCCCACACCACTAGAGGGATATCTTCAACCACCAACTTACCATCCTGAGACAAGGCTGAGTATAGCCCACAAAGACCTCCGCCACGGCACAACCCAAGGGGGTGACGCACCCCCTCCAGGGACGGCATGAGAGAGCCCCAGTAAGCCAGTGACTCAGCCCCTGTAATAGGGTTAGAGGCAGAGAATCCCAGTGGAAAGAGGGGAACCGGCCAGGCAGAGACAGCAAGGGCGGTTCGTTGCTCCAGAGCCTTTCCGTTCACCTTCCCACTCCTAGGCCAGACTACACTTGATCATATGACCCACTGAAGAGATGATTCTTCAGTAAAGACTTAAAGGTTGAGACCGAGTTTGCGTCTCTGACATGGGTAGGCAGACCGTTCCATAAAAATGGAGCTCTATAGGAGAAAGCCCTGCCTCCAGCTGTTTGCTTAGGAATTCTAGGGACAATTAGGAGGCCTGCGTCTTGTGACCGTAGCGTACGTGTAGGTATGTACGGCAGGACCAAATCAGAGAGATAGGTAGGAGCAAGCCCATGTAATGCTTTGTAGGTTAGCAGTAAAACCTTGAAATCAGCCCTTGCTTTGACAGGAAGCCAGTGTAGAGAGGCTAGCACTGGAGTAATATGATCATTTTTTTTTGGTTCTAGCAGCTGGATTCTAGCAGCCATATTTAGCACTAACTGAAGTTTATTTAGTGCTTTATCCGGGTAGCCGGAAAGTAGAGCATTGCAGTAGTCTAACCTAGAAGTGGATATTTGTGGGAACTGGAACACGCTGTTATACACATCCATCCAGAGCATCCCAAACACGCTCTTTGTCAGGTGCGTATACAGGCCAGGACATTTTCATCTTCCAGGGATTGTGTACAGATCCTTGCGACATGGGGCTGTGCATTATCATGCTGAAACATGAAGTGATGACGGTGGATGAATGCCATGACAACGGGCCTCAGGATCACATCATGGTATTTCTGTGCATTCAGCTCTGGTGGACATTCCTGCAGTCAGCATGCCAATTGAACGCTCCCTTGAAACTTGAGACATCTGTGGCATTGTGTCGTGTGACAAAACTGCACATTTTTTAGAGTGTCCTTTTATTGCCATCAATCAAATGCAGCTGTGATCTTTTTCCACCAATTGCTCTTTTGACCAATCAGATCAGTTCTTTTGCAAATAATTGGGGAAAATATCAGAATTGGTTTGCCTGTGTGAACACAGATTTTTACCATCTGTCTCAGGTTACACCTTTAATAAGCAACCCATATTTACCCCCTTTTATACAGTTACTGTTATGTATAAAAAAATATATAAAAAAAGGTATTCGTGAAAAAAGGAGTACACTCCTTTACCAGCTGGTCCTGCTGGAAAATGTGTGATCAAAGACTAACCTTAACCTACCCTTTAAGGCTCTTCCCTTTAAGTCTTTTCACATTTTGTTGGTCATTTGCAGGGCGTAATAGTTCCATACTCTCAGCTGAGATAGTGTACTGTCATTGAGCAACGTTGAATAGTAATGGGGGAAATATTCCTTGGGGGAACAGCGGCTGGGCAAAATGGAGCAATGTTGGATTTATGAGAGACGTGACGCAAGTGAAAGTGGCCCAGGAAACGAATAAGTGGCAATTGCATTTGCAGATACACGCCTCAGAGTGACTGAGATGTCATTGTGGGCGCACTGAGTTCATATTAAGTCTCAATTTCAACCATTCTTATTTATATTCTCTTCATCTCTCGAAGACTCTCAGGACGTGTTGTGCCACATTATTTTTCATCAGCTCTGTTCCTTTCTTGCTGTGACATTGAGCTGTGCTTACTTTCTGGTTTTGAAAATCAAGTTATGTTAAGCTTCCTGTCTTGATGGAACATTGAGCTTTGTTCAATTTCTTGTCTTGTGACATTGAGCCCTGTTCAGTTCATGGCTTTGTACGACTGTAAGATCAAGCTAAATTCAGTTTCACTTTAAATATCGAGCTGTGTTCAGTTTCCTGCCTTCTTGTGGGATTGACCTGTTGACCAGTTTCCTGCTTGTTGTGACATTGAGCTGTTCCATTCATGGTTTGGTAGGGTCCAGCTGTGTTGAGCAGTCACGGTGACCTTCCTCTCAGTTCTATCCAGCTAAAATTCAGTGGCAGGTGCTCTGTAGGAGCACAGAGGCACTTAGCTCCTTAAAGCTCAGAAGCCTTGTTCTCTCTCAGCTGGAGGTGCTGGATTTCCATTTCTAGACATCTTAACACCTCAGGTTCCCTGTTTCTCAGAGAACTGAACTGGCTCTGTAAAACCATGCTTATATAGTACCTTCTAGTGTATAGATGAAATCCTTATTTACAGACGGGGATCCAAAGGGTATCAAAAGCCTTGTGAAAGAGGAGAACAAACACAAGTTAACGTTTACTGAGGGATTGTCTCTTGATGCCGTTAACTTAAAGTGCAAAGTGGTGCTTAGTTCTGTATTTTAGATTTGGGGTGGCAGGTAGCCTAGTGGTTAGAGCGTCGGACCAGTAACTGAAAGATTGCTAGACCAGAACCCCTTGACAAGGTAAAAAAACAGGTATGTTGTTCTGCCCCTGAACAGTTAACCCACTGTTCCTAGGGTGTCATTGTAAATAATAATTTAACTGACTTGCCTAGTTAAATAAAATAGTGTAGTAAGGAAGTTGTATGGAACATTAACAAAGACAGGCAGATTATGAGTATAGAAGCGTATGGGTCACTTATCCTACAAGGAGGGGGACTGACATTTGTAACCCGATTCAGGAAACTAGGCATATGTCGCAAGTCAAGACTTCACAGGAGAGTTGTTTGAACATAAAAATATTTTTTTATCAAAATGATTTTTTTGGGCCAGAAATGCCTACTGGAACATGTGAACTTTCATGTGCAATTGTTAATTACGAGCCTTGTTGGTTAAGCCACAGAAAAAGTGAGCAACCATCCCAATAGCAATGATTGGCTGAGATAAGGAGTGGGCTGGACATGCCGAGAGAGGATTTCGGATAGGTCTGCCATGTTGAGGGCGTCTTTCTATTTGAGCTCGTCAGTCTGTGTTGGTAATCCTGTCGAACGCAGATTTTTAAAGAATGTATTGTGTTGTGGAGCTGCATAAGTGTTGCTCTTAATTTTCTGGAGGATCAAGTTTTGAAATCAGTGGAATTAGAGTATGATAGATGGAGAAAACACCGGTCTCCGGATTACATTTTCATACTAAGGTCAACCGTGGTATGGCATTCCTGACAGGGAGAGGCGTCCATGATGCATGTTGATGTATGCAGGTAAAATAGTCTGACGTTAGCTAGCTGCATTTTCATATATTACATGTTTCTACTTTTGACAGAAAGGGGTTTCATTACATGCTAAAGTGTTCTGTTAGCTAGCTAACATTATCTGTCTGGCTCCCTAGCTGACGTTATTTGTTTCCCAGTGCCGTTTGCTTTTCTAGTTAGTCTAATGTTAGCTAGCTAATGAAAAGTTTCCACTTTGTTCATTGTTGTTTAACGTTAGCTGGCTGGCTCATTAGCTTATGTTACGTGTTACGTGTATGTGATCTTAAACATTGTTAACCTAGCTAGGTTCATTGTTTAATGGTAACTAACTCACTTTTGTACATTGGGCTGGTCCGTACAATTTACCTTATTTTAGCGCCCAAAAAACGTAATACTTCCAGATCAACTGTAATATCAATACCATTGTAAAGCACAATTTCTCCCCTTTCCATCAAAATCAACGACAAGACCTTCATGATGCCCATCTCTGCATGATTGAAGAAGGCAATGAGCTCCGTCTGCTCTTTTTAAAAATGTCGGGTGGGGAAGCAAAACCTACTGCGTGAAAGTGAAACGGTATCACAAACTCCAAAAAGTTCTGGGACACTATAAGGTCCATGGAAAATAAGAGCACCTCCTCCCAACTGCTAGGAAACACTGCTGGGAAACACTGTTAATACCGATAAATCCACGATAATCGAGAATTTAAATAAGCATTTTTCTACAGCTGGCCATGCTTTCCCCCTGGCTACCCCTACCCCGGTCAACAGCCCTGGACCCCCCATGGCAACTTGCCCAAGTATCCCACATTTCTCCTTCACCCAAATCCAGATAGGTGATGTTCTGGAAGAGTTTCAAAATCTGGATCCCTACAAATCAGCTGAGCTAGACAATCTGGACCCTCTCTTCCTAAAATTATCCGCCGCAATTGTTGCAACCCCTATTACTACCCTGTTCAACCTCGCTTTCGTATCGTCTGAGATCCCCAGTGATTGGAAAGCTGCCGTGGAGGGGAAACACTCTAGACCCAAACTGTTACAGACCTATATCTATCCTACCCTGCCTTTCTAAGGTCTTTGAAAGCCAAGTTAACAAACAGATCACCAACCATTTCGAATCCCACCGTACCTTATCCACTATGCAATCTGGTTTCCGAGATGGTCGGCAACGCTCAAGGTCCTAAACGATATCATAACCGCCATCGATAAGAGACAATACTGTGCAGCCGTATTCATCGACCTGGCCAAGGCTTTCGACTCTGTCAATCACCACATTCTTATCGGCAGACTCAACAGCCTTGGTTTCTCAAATGACTGCCTCGCCTGGTTCACCAACTACTTCTCAGACGGAGTTCAGTGTGTCAAATCAGAGGGCTTGTTGTCCGGACCTCTGGCAGTCTCTATGGGGCTGTCACAGGGTTCAATTCTCGGGCCGACTCTCTTCTCTGTATACATCAATGATGTCGCTCTTGCTGCAGTGATTCTCTGATCTACCTCTACGCAGACGACACCATTCTGTATACTTCTGGCCCTTCTTTGGACACTGTGTCAACCAACCTCCAGACGAGCTTCAATGCCATTACAACTCTCCTTCCATGGCCTCCAACTGCTCTTTAATGCAAGTAAAACTAAATGCATGCTCTTCAACCGATCGCTGCCCGCACCTGCCCGCCCATCCAGCATCACTACTCTGGATGGTTCGGACTTAGAATATGTGGACAAATACCTAAGTGTCTGGTTAGACTGTAAACTCTCCTTCTAGACTCACATTAAGCATCTCCAATATAAAATGAAATCTAACATCGGCTTCCTATTTTGCAAAAAAGCATCCTTCACTCATGCTGCCAAACACATCCTCGTAAAACTTATTATACTACCGATCCTTGACTTCGGCGATGTCATTTACAAAATAGCCTCCAACACTCTACTCATCAAATTGGATGCAGTCTATCACAGTGCCATCTGCTTTGTCACCAAAGACCCATATACTACCTACCACTTGCGACCTGTATGCTCTCGTTGGCTGGCCCTTGCTTCATATTCGTCGCCAAACCCACTGGCTCCAGGTCATCTATAAGTCTTTGCTAGGTAAAGCTCCGCCTTATCTCAGCTCACTGGTCACCATAGTAGCATGCGCTCCAGCAGGTATATTTCACTGGTCCCTCCCAAAGCCAATTCCTCCTTTGGCCGCCTTTCAGTTCTCTGCTCACAATCACTGGAACAAATTGCAAAAATCACTTAAGCTGGAGACTCATATCTCCCTCACTAACTTTAAGCATCAGGTGTCAGAGCAGCTCACAGATCATTGCACCTGTACATAGCCCATCTGTAAATAGCCCATCCAACTACCTCGTCCACATGTTGTTGTTCTTCTTTTTTTGCTCCTTTGCACCCCAGTATCTCTACTTCCACATACATCTTCTGCACATCTCACTCCAGTGTTAATTGCTAAATTGTAATTACTTCGCCACTATGGCCTATTTATTTCCTTACCTCCCTAATCTCACGTCATTGGCACACACTGTATATATTTTTTAAAATATTGTGTTATTGACTGTACGTTTGTTTATTCCATATGTAACTCTGTGTTGTTTGTGTCGCACTGCTTTGCTTTATCTTGGCCAGGTCGCTTTTTGTAAATGAGAACTTGTTCTCAACTGGCCTACCCGGTTGAATAAAGGTGAAATAAAAATAAATAAAAAATGTGTACAAAATTTAAATAAAACACCCAAAATGTAATGAAAATATTGTAAATGTATTTTGTGTGTTCAGATGCCCTGTGTGGACAATGTCATGGAACCTTATGACAATCAGATTAAATGAACATGTAAATCGGTCCAATTCGACCGGAACACAGCAGGAGGATTAATACGAAAGGCGAGTTCCTGTCAGGACTTCTAGAAGTAGTGGGTGGAGGAGTCAGGCGCAGAGAGCAGGGTAGTTTGATAAGTGGATATATATTTATTCCCAAAGCAACAGAGTGTCGGTCAACGCCACACACACGGGCGCTAAAAGACCCAGTCCAAAACAAACAGGACGAAACGGTTCGGGAAATAAAATCCACAAAATATATACTCACCAAATACAGAAAAACAAGCCCGCACAAAAGCCGGCGGGCCTACCGGGTTTAAATATCCCAAAACCCAAACAAGAAACAGGTGCAACTAATCAGACAACACTAAATGAAACAGAAAAGGGGATCGGTGGCAGCTACTGGGCCGGCGACGACGACCGCCGAGCCCGCCCCGAACAGGAAGAGGCACCATCTTCGGCGGGATTCGTGACGAGTTCAGGAAGCCAAGCTAGAGCTCTGTGAGACATTCTCAGCGATAGGGGTAGACTTTTTGATAAAGAGAGACCTTTTAGAAAATATGCACATTTTCTCTAACAATAAATATACAAATATGTATTTTAAAGTTATAAGGAATGTGATATCTTATAGATAGTCATTTTATAAATTCATTATACTAAAATTAGAAAAATACAAGTAATTTCAAGCCTGATTCCTACAGTTTTGTTGAATCATATTTTTATCATTTGTACTGTGTACTGTATCCTCAAATGACTACATCTCAGTAATTTATAACTGTTTTTACCAGAAAGTTAAGATTTTAACCTTTCTTGGAGTAGGCAGTATAACTAGTTTTGTTTATGGCCCTCTCATGATAGAGTAAATAATTACTTTGTTGGATTACGTAGATTGCATTTTAGATTTACATTTAGTTTCATTTAATAGGTTTTTAAACACCTGCTTTGATCTGATCTGAGAAATACAGGATGGCCGTTCAATTCAGGAGCACAAAAACGTACAAGGTCATTAGTCTCCATCTGTTAGCACACTCCCACCTTCACTAACAGTATAATAACTTTTGAAAACAATTTGGAGTAAGAGAGGGGAATCAATACAGTACGAAAGGGAGCTCTACCTTTTTAGAATATAAAACGAATTCACAGCCAAAGGACTAACAGATCTTAGATCAAAGACGTTTTATCATCACACTCTGTCCTCACTGGACCGGTTACACCCCCCACAACCCCAAATGCATCCAGTGCATTCCATTCAGGTTGACATTGACAAAGCAATTAATGATGCATGTTCTGTATATCTGCATCCAGTTCCACAATGTTACACTCAACTGTCATGAAGAAGACATTAAATCAAGTCAAATTGTATTTGTCACATGTGCCGAATACAACAGGTGTTTGAACCTTACAGTGAAATGCTTACTTACAAGCCCTCAACAAACAATGCACTTAAAAAAAAAATAAGAATAAGAAATAAAAGTAACAAATCATTTTAAAGAACAGCAGTAAAATAACAATAGCGAGGCTATATACAGAGGGTACCATTACAAATTCTTATGAGTTGTAACGTTTAATTTTGTATGTTTAATAATGTGATATATCTCTAGCTTTTTCTTTCCAAAAATATATAGAATGAGATGAATACCCAATTTAGCACAAAAAAAACATGCAAAAAATGCCATTTCAGAAGCTCTAAATCTTGCCTTCCTCAGGAAGCCAGGTAAACTGAAGGTGACAACAACACTAGAATTATCTTGTGAACACAGTAGTTAAGCCCTTTCCCACGGTTTCTGGGTGACTTTTAGACAAATGATAGAATGTGTCCCATGTCTCGGCTATGTGACAATGCCCTTGCTCATCAAATCTGACATTTAAAGGGAATGTGTTATAATCTTGGAGAGAGGAATAACTTGGACTACTTCGACTGAGGGAGAGTGGCCCTAACACATGATCTTTGTACATGATGTCAATGGATAGATAATAAAAGCAGTGGTCAGATAATTCCTTCTCTCTTTAATTAGAAGGCTGGTGGGGGCTGGTGACTTAGACCTCATTTACATTGTACCACACACACATATGGTTGTAGAGTGGCTTGTGAAAAGATTCACCCCCTTGGCATTTCTCCTATTTTCTGCCGTATAACTAAAATATATATTTTTTGTTTGGGGGGGGGGGGGGGGGGTTGTATCAGTTGATATACACAACATGCCCACCACTTTGAAGATTCAAAATATTTTTTATTGTGAAACAAACAAGAAATAAGACAAAAAATCTGAACTTGATTGTGCATAACTATTTTGTAACCAAAGTCAATACTTTGTAGAGCCACCTTTTGCAGCAATTACAGCTGCAAGTATCTTGGGGTATGTCTCTATTAGAAGTCGACCGAATATGATTTTTCAACACCGATACCGATACCGATTTATTGGAGGACCAAAAAAAAGCCGATACCAATTAATCGTCCGATTCTTAACTTATTTATTTGTAATAATGACAATTACAACAATACTGAATGAACACTTATTTTAACTTAATACAATAAATCAATAAAATCAATTTAGCCTCAAATAAATAATGAAACATGTTCAATTTGGTTTAAATAATGCAAAAACAAAGTGTTGGAGAAGAAAGTAAAAGTGCAATATGTGCCATGTAAGAAAGCTAACGTTTAAGTTCCATGCTCAGAACATGAGAACATATGAAAGCTGGTGGTTCCTTTTAACACAAGTCTTCAATATTCCCAGGTAAGAAGTTTTAGGTTGTAGTTATTATAGGAATTATAGGACTATTTCTCTCTATACCATTTGTATTTCATATACTGTACCTTTGACTATTGGATGTTCTTATAGGCACTGTAGTATTGCCAGTGTAACAGTATAGCTTCCGTCCCTCTCCTCTCCCCTACCTGGGCTCGAACCAGGAACACATCGACAACAGCCACCCTCGAAGCAGCGTTACCCATGCAGAGCAAGGGGAATAACAACTCCCAAGTCTCAGAGCGAGTGGCGTTTAAAACGCTTTTAGCGTGCACCCCGCTAACTAGCTAGCCATTTCACATCGGTTACACCAGCCTAATCTCGGGAGTTGATGGGCTTGAAGTCATAAACAGCACAATGCTTGAAGCACAGCAAAGAGCTGCTGGCAAAACACACGGAAGTGCTGTTTAAATGAATGCTTACGAGCCTGCTGGTGCCTACCATCGCTCAGTCAGACTGCTCTATCAAATCATAGACTTAATTATAACATAATAACACACAGAAATACGAGCCTTAGGGCATTAATATGGTCAAATCCGGAAACTATCATCTCGAAAACAAAACATTTATTCTTTCAGTGAAATACGGAACCGTTCCGTATTTTATCTAACGGGTGGCGTTCATAAATCTAAATATTCCTGTTACATTGCACAACCTTCAATGTTATGTCATAATTATGTAAAATTCTGGCAAATTAGGCGGCCCAAACTGTTGCATGTACTCTGACTGCGTGCAATGAACGCAAGAGAAGTGACACAATTTCACCTGGTTTCTATTGCCTGCTAACCTGGATTTCTTTTAGCTAAATATGCAGGTTTAAAAATACAGTGCCTTGCGAAAGTATTCGGCGCCCTTGAACTTTGCGACCTTTTGCCACATTTCAGGCTTCAAACATAAAGATTTAAAACTGTATTTTTTGTGAAGAATCAACAACAAGTGGGACACAATCATGAAGTGGAACGACATTTATTGGATATTTCAAACTTTTTTAACAAATCAAAAACTGAAAAATTGGGCGTGCAAAATTATTCAGCCCCCTTAAGTTAATACTTTGTAGCGCCACCTTTTGCTGCGATTACAGCTGTAAGTCGCTTGGGGTATGTCTCTATCAGTTTTGCACATCGAGAGACTGAAATTTTTTCCCATTCCTCCTTGCAAAACAGCTTGAGCTCAGTGAGGTTGGATGGAGAGCATTTGTGAACAGCAGTTTTCAGTTCTTTCCACAGATTCTCGATTGGATTCAGGTCTGGACTTTGACTTGGCCATTCTAACACCTGGATATGTTTATTTTTGAACCATTCCATTGTAGATTTTGCTTTATGTTTTGGATCATTGTCTTGTTGGAAGACAAATCTCCGTCCCAGTCTCAGGTCTTTTGCAGTCTCCATCAGGTTTTCTTACAGAATGGTCCTGTATTTGGCTCCATCCATCTTCCCATCAATTTTAACCATCTTCCCTGTCCCTGCTGAAGAAAAGCAGGCCCAAACCATGATGCTGCCACCACCATGTTTGACAGTGGGGATGGTGTGTTCAGCTGTGTTGCTTTTACGCCAAACATAACGTTTTGCATTGTTGCCAAAAAGTTCAATTTTGGTTTCTTCCACATGTTTGGTGTGTCTCCCAGGTGGCTTGTGGCAAACTTTAAACAACACTTTTTATGGATATCTTTAAGAAATGGCTTTCTTCTTGCCACTCTTCCATAAAGGCCAGATTTGTGCAATATACGACTGATTGTTGTCCTATGGACAGAGTCTCCCACCTCAGCTGTAGATCTCTGCAGTTCATCCAGAGTGATCATGGGCCTCTTGGCTGCATCTCTGATCAGTCTTCTCCTTGTATGAGCTGAAAGTTTAGAGGGACGGCCAGGTCTTGGTAGATTTGCAGTGGTCTGATACTCCTTCCATTTCAATATTATCGCTTGCACAGTGCTCCTTGGGATGTTTAAAGCTTGGGAAATCTTTTTGTATCCAAATCCGGCTTTAAACTTCTTCACAACAGTATCTCGGACCTGCCTGGTGTGTTCCTTGTTCTTCATGATGCTCTCTGCGCTTTTAACGGACCTCTGAGACTATCACAGTGCAGGTGCATTTATACGGAGACTTGATTACACACAGGTGGATTGTATTTATCATCATTAGTCATTTAGGTCAACATTGGATCATTCAGAGATCCTCACTGAACTTCTGGAGCGAGTTTGCTGCACTAAAAGTAAAGGGGCTGAATCATTTTGCACGCCCAATTTTTCAGTTTTTGATTTGTTAAAAAAAGTTTGAAATATCCAATAAATGTCGTTCCACTTCATGATTGTGTCCCACTTGTTGTTGATTCTTCACAAAAAAATACAGTTTTATATCTTTATGTTTGAAGCCTGAAATGTGGCAAAAGGTCGCAAAGTTCAAGGGGGCCGAATACTTTCGCAAGGCACTGTATATACTTCTGTGTATTGATTTTAAGAAAGGCATTGATGTTTATGGTTAGGTACACATTGGAGCAAGGACAGTCCTTTTTCGCAAATACGCACCGCATCGATTATATGCAACGCAGGACACGCTAGATAAACAGTAATATCATCAACCATGTGTAGTTAACGAGTGATTATGATTGATTGATTGTTTTTTTTAAAGATAAGTTTAATGCTAGCTATCTTCTTACCTTGGCTTACAGCATTCGCGTAACAGGCAGGCTCCCCGTGGAGTGCAATGAGAGGCAGGTGGTTAGTGTTGGACTAGTTAACTGTAAGGTTGCAAGGTTGAATCCCCGAGCTGACAAAGTACAAATCTGTCGTTCTCTGAACAAGGCAATTAACCCACCTTTCCTAGGCCGTCATTGAAAATAAGAATGTGTTCTTAACTGACTTGCCTAGTTAGATAAATATTAAATAAAGGTGTAAAAAAAGAATCGGCCAAATCAGTGTTCAAATATACCGATTTACGATTATGAAAACTTGAAATTGGTCCTAATTAATCGGCCATTCCAAATAATTGGTAGACCTCTAGTCTCTATAATCTAGCCACTGGGATTTTTGCTCATTCTTCAAGGAAAAACTGCTCCAGCTGCTTCAAGTTGGATGGGTTCTGCTGGTGTACAGCAATATTTAAGTCATGCCACAGATTCTCAATTGGATTGAGGTCTGGGCTTTAACTAGGCCATTCCAAGAGATTTAAAATAATTTCCCTGTCTTTAGTGCCATGCATCATTCCTTCATTTCTGACCAGTTTCCCAGTCCCTGCTGATGAACAACAGCCCCACAGCATGATGCTGCCACCACCATGTTTCACTGTGGGGATGGTGTTCTCGGGGGTATGAGAGGTGTTGGGTTTGCGGCAGACATAGCGATTTCCTTGATGGGCAAAAGCTCAATTTTAGTCTCATCTGATAAGAAAACCTTCTTCCATATGTTTGGGGAGGCTCCCACATGCCTTTTGGTGAACACCAAATGTGTTTGCTTACTTTTTTTTTCTTGAAGAAATTGCTTTTTTTCTGGCCACCTTTCCATAAAGCCCAGGTCTGTGTAGTGTTAGCTTCAGGGTTATCTTTGGTCTCTTTGTTGCCTCTCTGATTAATGCCCTCCTTGACTGATCTGTAAGTTTTGGTGGGCGGCCCTCTCTTGGCAGGTTTGTTGTGGTGCCATATTCTTTCAATTTTTTAATTATGGATTTAATGATATTTTTTTATAACACAACCCTGAACTGTACTTCTCCACAACTTTGTCCCTGACCTGTTTGGAGAGCTCCTTGGTCTTCATGGTGCCACTTCCTTGGTGGTGCACCTTGCTTAGTGGTGTTGCAGACTCTGGGGCCTTTCAGAACAGGTGTGTGTGTGTGTATATATATATATGTATACTACTGAGATCATGTGACACTTAGATTGCACACAGGTGGACTTTATTTAACTAATTATGTGACTTCTGAAGGTAATTGTTTGCAACAGATCTTATTTAGGGGCTTCATAGCAAAGGGGGTGAATTCATATGCACGCATCACTTTTCCATTTAGAATTTTTTTGACAAGTTATTTTTTTGATTTCACTTCACCATTTTGGACTATTTTGTGTATGTCCATTACATGAAATCTAAATAAAAATCTATTTACATTACAGGTTGCAATGCAACAAAATAGGAAAATGCCAAGGGGGTGAATACTTTTGCAAGGCACTGTAGCACCGCAGATAACAAAACAAATTTAAAACGTTCCACAACATTTACAGGACACTGGTGGAAAACCACTTGCAGGAGAAAGTGTACTACTCCTCTAGGAGCCTTTGTCCCAGGCTTTCACTTCACTTTTAGTGAAGAAAGCCTGTTTATGTTCTTGTCAGAAATACAGTAAAGGAGGGTGGAGGGTATCCACCTCGTATGTCCCTACCAACAACTGGAGCCATTTTGTGTTGCTAATTGTATTATTGCATATGTGTACTTGCTTATGGTATAAATTAGCCTTTAAAATTAATGCACCGAAGCAAGCATGTCCCAGATTTATATACTGTAGGTAACAGTAGCTCCAAAGCCATGACCCTCCATGGGAAATCCTGTGATCCAAGGTCATTTAAGCTGGGATGATTCCATCACATCCTGAATGTACTGGTTACTGCCACTGGCAAACCTCATCTGTCTGACACAATGGCCTGTTCATGTATAGCAAAGCCCCCACCACCTTACCCCCAATCTAGGAGAAAATCAATTTCTTAGAATGGGATAGGGTCAGTCGGACTGCTAAGCCACAGCTTTAGCTATGTGGTCAATGATGTCATCGGTGAACACATCTCTTATTGTTAACCCAAAAACATGCCACTGGAATGCATGATTTGAAAGGCATCATTTCAATGTGCCACACATCAAACCATGGAGGGGAAGAGTCCCAGAGTCCTGTGGGTCACCATTGAAACAGAGGTTGACGCAGAAGAGTTAACAGCCCAAATATGATTGACCAACTGCTTCACCAGCAGTTTTATCAGACCATTCCCCCTACCTGTTGTTGTTCCAGCTATCCTTTCATCCACCTTCTTAATCATCTTGCCTCTAGCGAGCTCTTCACCTGTCGTACTCTTCAGATCTTTCCCAATGTAACCCATCTGACACTTTATATATCTATATTTTTTCTCCCTCATTGTAGAATCCCTGATGCTCATTATCACTTTGATGCACAGTTTAC
The DNA here is from genome assembly GCF_045791955.1 of Oncorhynchus clarkii lewisi. Taxonomy (NCBI): domain Eukaryota; kingdom Metazoa; phylum Chordata; class Actinopteri; order Salmoniformes; family Salmonidae; genus Oncorhynchus; species Oncorhynchus clarkii. The sequence continues at coordinate 43,201,209 of NC_092164.1, forward strand.
CTGCCGTCTACTCTCTTTAGGATTAGGGACATTGGTAATGGGGTCAGACCAATGTCGCTAGTTCAATGTCAGCCCGTTAGAATTGACCTGTTCACACCTCCCTCCCTATTACCATGACAATAAATCCCCAGTCTTTTAATGATAAATAATAGTACAGTAGCAAGGCTATGTTGATATTCTATGCCACTCTTCTCTTCCGTTCTTTTAAATTCTTCATAGAGTTGCTATGGAAAGTTGAACTTTTACATCCATGCATCATCTAGTCTAGACAAACTAATTGGCTGAACAGCTAAAAGAAAGTTTAAACCAAAAAATAACAGCATGCTTATTTAAAGCAAGTCTGTTTAGTTGGTGATCAATACCCAATCCTCGACTGTTTCAACCAGGGTGTAGGGTAGCATTACAACTAGAAAAATATTGTGCAAAAATAGCTGTGCTTTGTTATGACATGTCTCATAGTCTCTGACAGCTTGAAAAGGGTCTGTCAGGTTCACTGACTGGAGAATTCAAATATCACAAATGTTGGCTGGCCTTTCTCTCGGCCGATATATTAATGCCCGCTGTTTGCTGGTGACAGACACCAAACCCATCTGCAGATAATTGGATCTCCACACAGCCCGAATAATTCTGTCTGAGTGACATTCTACATCATTCGCAAATTGGCAGCGTAGCATTGATTTACATTGCATTACTTACAACAAAACTAACGAGAGGCGTAGGGGAGACTGGTCAATTGTAAATGGGAGCTATTGTAACACCTTGAATTACTCCAAACAGAAACAAGCTAGAGTGATGAAACTCACTCAGTACATGCCCATTTAGATTCTCTCCGTGCTTGAAATATTATATTATTTCAGCAAAATCTACTTTCAGCTAAATATATCACTATTTGATCATTTTATTGGCAATAGTTTTTTTTTTGGGGGTGAAAGTATTTTTTGCACCGGCTGTATATTTGTTATACTGTCCTGAGCATTAATGTCCAAGAATTCAAACTAGCATCATTTTCATCACTATGTTGGCTAAACATTGACATGATTGACATGTCACTATTATTGTCTCTTACTAGGCACATGAGGTTTTTTCATGGCTGCTAGGGTTGGGGGCAATTGTAAGACAGTGGTTGGGTTGGGCTGGGTTGCCAAAGAACTTGTAAATAGATCTGGGCACGATCATACTATTCAAAATGTGTTTAGAGAGGAACTAAATGGCCATGCACAAACAGGGGTGTTACTGTAAATATTGGTTACATACGCAAAAATAGTAATCTTTCTTGCAAAATCATTATACAGTGCCTTGCGAAAGTATTCGGCCCCCTTGAACTTTGCGACCTTTTGCCACATTTCAGGCTTCAAACATAAAGATATAAAACTGTATTTTTTTGTGAAGAATCAACAACAAGTGGGACACAATCATGAAGTGGAACGACATTTATTGGATATTTCAAACTTTTTTAACAAATCAAAAACTGAAAAATTTGGCGTGCAAAATTATTCAGCCCCTTTACTTTTAGTGCAGCAAACTCTCTCCAGAAGTTCAGTGAGGATCTCTGAATGATCCAATGTTGACCTAAATGACTAATGATGATAAATACAATCCACCTGTGTGTAATCAAGTCTCCGTATAAATGCACCTGCACTGTGATAGTCTCAGAGGTCCGTTAAAAGCGCAGAGAGCATCATGAAGAACAAGGAACACACCAGGCAGGTCCGAGATACTGTTGTGAAGAAGTTTAAAGCCGGATTTGGATACAAAAAGATTTCCCAAGCTTTAAACATCCCAAGGAGCACTGTGCAAGCGATAATATTGAAATGGAAGGAGTATCAGACCACTGCAAATCTACCAAGACCTGGCCGTCCCTCTAAACTTTCAGCTCATACAAGGAGAAGACTGATCAGATATGCAGCCAAGAGGCCCATGATCACTCTGGATGAACTGCAGAGATCTACAGCTGAGGTGGGAGACTCTGTCCATAGGACAACAATCAGTCGTATATTGCACAAATCTGGCCTTTATGGAAGAGTGGCAAGAACAAAGCCATTTCTTAAAGATATCCATAAAAAGTGTTGTTTAAAGTTTGCCACAAGCCACCTGGGAGACACACCAAACATGTGGAAGAAGGTGCTCTGGTCAGATGAAACCAAAATTGAACTTTTTGGCAACAATGCAAAACGTTATGTTTGGCGTAAGAGCAACACAGCTGAACACACCATCCCCACTGTCAAACATGGTGGTGGCAGCATCATGGTTTGGGCCTGCTTTTCTTCAGCAGGGACAGGGAAGATGGTTAAAATTGATGGGAAGATGGATGGAGCCAAATACAGGACCATTCTGGAAGAAAACCTGATGGAGTCTGCAAAAGACCTGAGACTGGGACGGAGATTTGTCTTCCAACAAGACAATGATCCAAAACATAAAGCAACATCTACAATGGAATGGTTCAAAAATAAACATATCCAGGTGTTAGAATGGCCAAGTCAAAGTCCAGACCTGAATCCAATCGAGAATCTGTGGAAAGAACTGAAAACTGCTGTTCACAAATGCTCTCCATCCAACCTCACTGAGCTCGAGCTGTTTTGCAAGGAGGAATGGGAAAAAATTTCAGTCTCTCGATGTGCAAAACTGATAGAGACATACCCCAAGCGACTTACAGCTGTAATCGCAGCAAAAGGTGGCGCTACAAAGTATTAACTTAAGGGGGCTGAATAATTTTGCACGCCCAATTTTTCAGTTTTTGATTTGTTAAAAAAGTTTGAAATATCCAATAAATGTCGTTCCACTTCATGATTGTGTCCCACTTGTTGTTGATTCTTCACAAAAAAATACAGTTTTATATCTTTATGTTTGAAGCCTGAAATGTGGCAAAAGGTCGCAAAGTTCAAGGGGGCCGAATACGTTCGCAAGGCACTGTATATGTCTATGATAATGTTGTTGATTTTTAAGTTAAGTGAGTTTCTGGTTTTTAATTTTTTGGGTGTTACATTAGACCCCAGCTACTGTTACAATTGCCTGTGGCATGGGGGCAAATGTAACATCCAGAATTCTTGGATTAAAATGAGTATTGTGATCTGACCGTCTTATGTACAGACCTATAAATGGCATAAATGATAAGGAGAGATGTAAGTTTCTTATATCAAAGGAATGACTGACCTAGTTCAAGTGGTTTCTGAGCAAGAGAGTAAAATAAATTTCAATTGCCCCCAGTCTCCCCTACCCATGATGGCTGACTCACAACATCAGATTCACTCTGTGGCTAGCAATTCTATGCAGAATATAGACTAAAATCAACAGTGTTTGTATCCAGGAAATCATGTCCAACATAATTTTACAAGATAGATAGGAATAGGAATATGAAGTGTGGATAGCAATACATAATGAGATGTATTTCTACTGTGTGTGTGTGTGGCTGTGATCAAGCAGAACTAAGGTACTGTAGTTTTACATTATTCAGCTTTCACTGCTTTGTTTAGGATATTCTACTTGATTGAGTGCATGTTTCAGGGACAAATCATATTTATATCATATTACACACAATGAGAGTGACTGGTATTGCTTTGAGCTGAATTTACTCAAGCAATTTGAGGACAGTTAGAATCAAGTATCTAACAAACATGAGAGGAGATAAATTCTAAAACCTGCCTGACCTAACATTCAGTTAGGGAAAATTGACATACTGTGCCATTGATTCAAGAATAATCTGATTGAATTAAAGTTGTTTTTGAAGCTGGGTAGAAGGCAAAAGAATCTCACCTCTAAGTTGCCATCGTTGATCAAACCGTTATTGAAGCATGATTTAGTCAGGCAATGTCTGAGATGACATTTCCTTTTCCCCAGAGATGCCTCAAGCTGCTCAGCAATGAAAAAGAGGGAGACATTCTTGCTTGTCTACAACAAAGTTGATAAATACATACATTCATTGAGGAGAAAGCTCAAACATCAGAGATTTTATAACGATTATTTACAAAGGGTTACAGTGGACAGCTTGTTTCAAGGCTTTACACAGGTCACTACAGTCACTACAGAAGGGAAAGATGCATTTTCTCATTATTAGGACCCTGGCTTCCACAAATTAAGAGATCCAAATCTGTAGGAGAACTTACAATGAAGGCAGAGTAATGTCTTGTGACAGATCGTTCACATAAATGCTAATGTCTGTCGCCATTTATGACTGAATCTGAGATATGGGGAAGGACCAGGTTGGGAGAAGAATACGTGTGAGACACCAGCTATTCAGACGGATCATTGATGAGATGATCAGCCCGGTGCCTCATCAAGTACTGTAGCTCTGATAAGAACTTGTTTACGGATTCACCTGACAGTCTGTCCAATGCATTTTTTTTGTGTGTTTTATTAAAATCTACAATAGCTCCTGCCTTGGCAAAAGCTACTCTTCCTGGGGTCTAATACTGTCAAAAGCTATGGAGGTGTTTTTGACAATGCCTCTGGTGTGAATTATGGCATTTGAGGTGGCCATTAAACATCTTTGCTTCTTCTGGGGATCTTTGATTCATCTCAGGTGCAGCGGGCTACAGACATGTCCGGTTGAATAACTATGATTCTGGCACGTATTAACTTTGGTATCAAATACAAATGACATGTACAATTTCTACAGAAAATATTTATCAACAGCAGTCCTGTGGTTTGTCAATGTCTGTGAACAGTATAGTCAATGGCCATGACTATAATTTTGTCATCCTCCCTCCATATTGCATCTTCAGCTTTGTTGAAAAAAGGTGTCATAAAGTGTCTGCACTACACCCTTCTGCTTTCCTACACTGTAGTACTCCTACGCTGTGGTACTCCTACGCTGTGGTACTCCTACGCTGTGGTACTCCTGACGCTGTGGTACTCCTGACGCTGTGGTACTCCTACGCTGTGGTACTCCTACGCTGTGGTACTCCTACGCTGTGGTACTCCTACGCTGTGGTACTCCTGACGCTGTGGTACTCCTACGCTGTGGTACTCCTACGCTGTGGTACTCCTACGCTGTGGTACTCCTATGCTGTGGTACTCCTGACGCTGTGGTACTCCTACGCTGTGGTACTCCTATGCTGTGGTACTCCTGGTGCTGTGGTACTCCTGGTGCTGTGGTACTCCTACGCTGTGGTACTCCTGGTGCTGTGGTACTCCTACGCTGTGGTACTCCTGACGCTGTGGTACTCCTACGCTGTGGTACTCCTATGCTGTGGTACTCCTGGTGCTGTGGTACTCCTGGTGCTGTGGTACTCCTACGCTGTGGTACTCCTGGTGCTGTGGTACTCCTGGTGCTGTGGTACTCCTGACGCTGTGGTACTCCTACGCTGTGGTACTCCTGACGCTGTGGTACTCCTACGCTGTGGTACTCATGGTGCTGTGGTACTCCTGGTGCTGTGGTACGTATACTACTCTGTGACAGGAAGGTTCAGAGACAGTCTCGGCTTTACTGCACTTCACAGGATCATATCCCTAACTCAGACTCAGCTGTCTGTGCACTCAGCTGTCTGTGACCGAGCTGTGCATCACTGTGACCCCATGGTGACAACCTTGTGGTACAGTGTCCATTTCAGCACATTCCTCCTAAAATAAGCACTGTACATACAATTGGCGTCCTGGAAAAAAACTTGTATTTACAAGTTAGATTTTTCCCCCATAAATTGCAAGTAGTCTTTCCCCTGAATGTTGCATGACTAAGTTACTCAAAACAACTATTTTCTTGACTATGGCAATGGAGACAGCCAACTCCAAATCCTCTTTGCCAAAGCCAGGCAGAGAAGACAGATGGCAGTGCCAATGAGGAGTGAACTAGAAAACAGAGAAAGATGATAAACTCATGCTATGTAGGATGACTGATGGAAAATGGCAAAACAAATGTACCTGGGAGGCTGCAATAAACAATGTTAGGAATGGGTGTACTTGCTCTAACATAGCTATTGAAGAAAGGCTTTTATTGACGGTCTTGATTGCTATACCTGGGCGAATACCTGTGTAAACAGGTTGGTAATTAAATAGCAGGGCCTCATTATAGTACACTGTGGACGTGCTCCACTGATATGGGAGTGAAGTGGGGATAGGGAGAGAAGAGCGCAAGAAGCAGGCAGGGGGTAAGGGCCAAGACGAAACAACACTTTACAGAAGCTGTATACAGCGTACAATCTACTTTGCCTTCTTCTGCACATCTGAGTGTGTTCATCTTCTACTTGCAGAAGCATTTAAATATACAGTGGGAATTGACAGAGGAGAGGAGGTGAAGTACTGTAATGAAATACTGAAAAGTTGAAATGTGCAAGGACACCTCTGAGGACATCCGTAATGATCATATCAACCTGTTGATTGGAACAGTTTATAGCCTACTTCCGCACGTAAGACCATTAATGATGCCCTCATTCTGTCATATTGCTAACAAATGCATCCATTATTGCCACCCATTACCATATCACCACTTATTAGCTTGACTGTTATGTGAACTGTTGATGAGGTTTGCCATGTGATGAAGGAAGGAAAGATGTATACATTTCCAAATGAATCATGATGACCTCTTTCAAGATCTTCCTTACTGTGATCTCTGACAGTCCCTGCTATGGTTTCTCCCAAAACGGGTTTATTATCCACACCTGCAGGTATGCTTTGTGACTGAATAACTCACTGTACTGTACGACAGCTCCCACAGTGGAGGATCACAAGCTTCCTCTAATCCCTCCAACACCCCCCCCCCCCTCCCCTGAGTGGTGGAGCCACCACCTTATCTACAGAATGTGTCAGAGCTCAGATGCCGAATGGACTGACAGTGAATGCCACAGCCACTATAAATAACTGCAGGTTATCGTAGACTGTGTACCTCACTGTCTTCCGTTGTGGCCTTGTTTCTTTCCCTGCCCACGCTCTCAACAATAACTGCCAGATTCAATAGGGCTGTGCCTAATCTCTGATTCAGGCTTGATCCTATCTTCAGTCCAGGTTTTATCTTAAGACCTCAGATTAATGACAGAGAGGAGAAAGACAATTGAGATTGCCTCAAACGGTGAAGCAGGGTAGGCAAACATGTCATGGCTAAATGCCTAAACAAAGTGGTGTATGAGGTGGCATGTGCGTTATGCCCCTAGGTTACAATACTGGACCCGTTCTAAGAAAAAAAAGAATAAGCAAGGAAAGTTTCCCACTATTTTAATACAGCTTGACAATTAGTGGTTAGAAATGCTTCTGTATCTATTATCAAAAATTGTTACAGTTGTGTAGTGACATTTCAGTAGTTTCTGCAGTTCAGTTCTGTTTTGTGTGATTGAAATGGAACCAAAATACTTTGTGGAGCCACACAAACTGAATGAAAGCCATGATTTTAAATCTGCTGTATATTCTCAGTGACATATTTTCAGATAAACTGAATAAGAAAAATGTTTTTGTTGATATTAGTACATGAATATTTCAAAGATAGTATAAACTTGTTGCCACATTAAGAAGATGCATGGCCAAGGTGGTATTCCCATGATTTATCTTCATGATTTATGTTGAAGGATTTGAGGACTGAGAAGTCATGAATGTTGCTCAATAGTCATTCATTTCCCAATTATGAGGCCTATTCATGCTTTAAAATGTAAACTTCAGGCCTTCAAATGCCCGAGTACGATGACGTCTCCTAATTTCACCAAACGCAAATGAGTCCTTGAGCTGCACTGAACCAATATTTTGCCAAAATGTTATTTAATGCTACTGTTCACTATTCCATCCTGTTAAAAATGCATAGGAAATGAAACTGTGTGAGTGAGTCATCAATTATTTATATGATTGTCGCAATCAGTAATAAGAAGATTTGGTGCAGCAGCAGTGAAAGAGGTTGACATTCAAGGCTTTGTGTACTCTTGAGAACTGGCTTCAGTGTCAGAGATTTGGGACGGGATTCAATCCAAGCAGCATTGTTGAAGCGCGCTGCACTTGACATTTAACATTAAGGTAATTTATGCTTTAGCTGACTTCCGCAGTATTTACAATGAATTCGATCTCTGCGAATGTCAGGGAAATGACCATTTTAAGGCGCATTGCAGTGCACTCGCCAACAATGCGGTTTTGATTGAATCTCAGCCTCAGCACAACCGATGCAAGATTGTTGAGTATGTTAAGAGGAACAGGACACTGGAAGGCTTCTCTACACTTGACATTTATAAGCAGCTTTTATAAGACTATCATTTCACATTCCGATCACGGTTCAGCGCATTTAAACATTAAAACGTGCGTCCTGTGTCTACATTGTGTACCGATTCCCGTCTCTAATTTAATAGAGTTCATGACTGGGGTGGCTGTCATTTTCACTATTCATTTCATAATGTTTTTTCATCATTCCAAATAAGAATGAAAGCATCATCATCCCATGGGTAACCTGGTGGTGGAGACAGGAGAAACAACCAATCAATCCGATAACCCATGATGCGAGGCAAACTCAGCAGTGCCTGAAGTACACCTTGCCTTCAGAAAACAAATACAACAATTAGCCAGGCACATCTGTCCTTTTTGATGGAGTGAAAGGTAGGTTGACACACACGAAACATCCTCTGAATGAATATGAGTGTTAATCGTGCAACGTTTCACAAAAAAATACAGTATATAGTACCTTTTTGGACTTGTTGATTCATTTTATTGTATACAGTGTTGTGTGTGTCAGATTAATGAGCTACTGTGACTGCCAGACACTATCCTTGTGTACTTATATTACTCTCTGAATGGTAGGCAACAGATAAGTCACAGTGGCTGTCACACTAAAATCTTAATTTGGACCTAAATCGTGAGGCATATAGGGTTCATCTCACTTTAGATTGGCTTCTAGTTGTTGAAACGCGTGCGCAAAGTTAGAAATTCCTAATTCTCACACAACTGACTTCAAAACACGGAGGAAGGTGATAGATTGAAACGTCTGTGCAAATGTTCCTTCCACTGCCTGCTGTAAAAAAGACATGACCTTTACTTTCAACAACATTTTTTACATTTGTTTGTTAACCACTCATAACTTGTAGGTTTACCAAAAGCCTTGTAGCTTACGTCTCATCTCTCTCGACAATCCAGACCTACTCCACTATCCATTGGTTATTCATGGTTTGTCGGAAAAAAATTAAACAGCACTTTTGCTGAGGCTATTGGGAAGCTCACCTCAGTTCATTTTTGCAGTTCTCCTCCCATGAAATAAGTAGGACTTATTGTAAAGAAGTTCCAGGTTGATGACGATGGCATGCTTTACATGAGGTGACAGAAAGCGTTTGCTTAGTTCTCTCCCCCAACATTGTAATCTGTGATTAAACACCCCAATCTAAATTTTTGTGTGACTTTAATATCCCTGATAAGGACAAGCTTAGTACATTAACACCCATTGCCCTGTCGCTGATGTTCTCTACATCTGGTGCTGTGACAATTTTTTTCATATCCTTTTGCAAAACCTTTTTTGCCACATCAAGATATTTGCAAATGAATAATTTATATGGGACTTTAAGGGATTTGAGAAGGCTTCCGCTCTAGCAATGTGAAAAATATGTTTAAATTGTCATCTTGGAGGTGTTATATTGTATTTTGTTAACAAATTCAACCTGAAATATGGGCTTTATGCCTTAAACATAATGTCTCGTTAAGAGTGGTATGCAGTGCTTTGGCAAAAGGAAAGATGAGGCAGGAAAGTGCTGTACTAGCAAAAAAAAAAAAACGTGGAGACATGTGGCGCTAATGTAGCTTCCATACCTCCGGCTGCCACAGCCAATAGATGTGCTGCTGCGTCTGCTCCATACTGCAGCACTGCGGCAGCAGAGACACCTCTCCCCCCTCCTCTTTTTGTTTCCTTGAGCAGAGGATGGATTGATGGGGTTAGGCAAGGGACTGAGAGATCAGAAGATAAAAGACCTAAAAATGTATTTAATTGTTGTTTTTTTGTCAACGACGTATACAAAATACTCTAATGTCAAAGTGGAAGGAAAATTATAACAAACATATATATACATTGACCTTGGAAAGTATTCAGACCGCTTGACTTTTTCCATATTTTGATAGGTTAAAGTCTTATTCTAAAATTCATTGAATAGTTTTTCCCCTTATCAATCTACACACAATACCCCATATTGACAAAGCAAAAACAGGATTTTAGAATTTTTGCTAATTTATAAAATAAAATAAATAACTGAAATATCACATTTACATAAGTCTTCAGGCCCTTTACTCAGTACTTTGTTGAAGCACATTTGTCAGCGATTACAGCCTTGAGTTTTCTTGGGAATGACGCTACACGCTTGGCACACCTGTATTTGGGGAGTTTCTCCTATTCTTCTCTGCAGATCCTCTCAAGCTCTGACTCTCCGGAAAGATGGCGCCGAAGAACATTTCTGACGTTTTACATTCTCCCAACCAATAGTGCTATTGTGTTAGTTTTTTTGCGTTTTGTGTAATTAATTTTTTTACTTACTGTGTACATAATGTTGCTGCTACTTCTGGACATCAGAACAGCGATTACTCACCGGGTACTGGAAGAAACTTTTTCCTTTATCGAGTCCGACGAGAAGGATATCCTGCTTTCACTGGAACAGGCCCAGATCCACGCCTTTTGCTTGAAGAAAAGACACAGGAAAAGGGCCCGCAGATCTGGCAGCCTTCTGAGAATCAGTAGGCAAGCGAGTAAACTCCCACTGTCATCTGTCTTCTTGCTAACGTGCAATCATTGTAAAATAAAATTGATGACCTACGATTAAGATTATCCTAACAATGGGACATTAAAAACTGTAACATGTTATGTTTCACCCAGGCGTGGCTGAATGGACAATATAGAGCTAGCGGGATTTTCCATGCACCGGCAAAACAGAGACGCTACCTCTGGTAAGACGAGGGATGGGGGTGGGTGTCTATTTGTCTATAACAGCTGGTTGCGATGTCTAATATTAAAGAAGTCTCAAGGTAATGCTCGCCTGAGGTAGAGTACCTTATGATAAGCTGTAGGCCACACTATCTACCAAGAGAGTTCTCATATATATTATTCGTAACCGTCTATTACCACCACAGAACGAAGCTGGTACTAAGACCGCTCTCAACCAACTCTATAAGGCCATAAGCAAAGAAGAAAATGCTCACCCAGAAGCGACACTCTTAGTGGCCAGGGACTTTAATGCAGGCAAATTTAAATCAGTTTTACCAACTATTTACCAGCATTTAATTTCACAACCAAAAAATAAATAAATCCTAGACCACCTTTACTCCACACACAAAGATGCATACAAAGATCTCCCCGCCCTCCATTTGGAAAATCTGACCATAATTCTATCCTCCTGATTCCTGCTGTCATGACTGTCTTGATCAGGTCAGGTTACAGGAGACCACAACCCTACAGATTATCTCTCAACCCCAACAGAGGAGGAGAGATCTAGGGTTCTGATTATGCCGGGGTGTTTATTGGCCCCTCACGGCCCTGGTAAATCTCAGGCCACAGACAAATTCCTTTGTCCCGTTACTATGGAGAACTTGCCTCAGAACATTAAACATGAAGTAAAGGGACTTTGGAACAATGGTTTCCGTCAGCCACAATGGTGGTCATGACGATAGATGGACTATGAAAATGTATGTCATTGTTGTTCTGTTATTAAAGGTTAATAGATGACATTATTACGAAAACATTGTAATGTGACATTGTAAATTACATTGTAATTTTCCTAGTATATGTCTGATGTTTATACATTGCACGTTGTATGGAAAATATCCAAATCAAAGAGAATGTTTTGGGGAAGTTAAGTTTAATTAAGTTTACTAAAATGGGATTTCTAAAAACCTAACCCTTGCCTCATTAACTTGGTACGCCCAGAGAATTGCCCTAAAGGCGGTTACGCCCACTTCTGACCCAAGGGTATAAAACCTGTGAGTATAGAATTTACGACAGGACTACATGACCCCAGCTGCAGCAGAGTCTGAAAAAGTCAACCAACCCAGAACGCAACGCAAGTTTGAGGACAAAGAATCCTTTTCTACTCAAGCTACGGATGAGTAGCTGTTTCTAATCTGGTGAATTCAAGTCGAACCACCTAGCCTCCATCTCCCATCGAATCGTGGTATCTAAAGGGTTTCATTCCTATGCTGTGAGCTCTGAGCTACAGAGCTGTCTGTCCTCAGAAGACCCCTTCCAGAGAAAAGGGCTCCTAAGCCAAAAGGGACACGGACACCGGGAAGACGATCAACGAGGTGCGCAGGAGAAGTGCGTCATCACCCCCACGTAATTACATCATTATATTCCGACCCATAAGAGCGGCAGTTTGAGGCAAGGCTAGGGTTAGAATAGCATAGCTGACAAATTCACCCAAATGTATACTTCTTTTTCTCTCTCTTTTGAAATTCCCATTGTGGGTAACACGCGCCATAGTGTGTAATAAATATTAAATTAAGATTGGTGTGGTACAAATTTATTAGTGGGACCCGGGTCCGTGCAGATTCAAGGGCTATATACGACGTTCAGATTATGAGACTGATAGAGGCAACTGGTTAATTAGTGGCTGTTGTAAAATCGACAAGCGCAGGATCACAAAATAGGGTTTTTTAATACTCCCAAAACAAGTATACAAAAACACTGGGCTGTACCAAACAAAAGAGCGAGGGTAAACCTCGTTGAACGACGCAGGACGATACCCGTAATACACAATATATATAGCATGTAGCATAACAGCTGCACCAAAGCGTACGTACTCACACGACTTCACCAATAAGTGCATCGACAACGTCCAAACGGTGACTGTACATACAGTAGGTAGGTGTAAAGTGACTATGCGTAGATAATAAAAAAAACAGCCAGTAGCAGCAGTAAAATCAAGAGGGGGGGGGGGGGGGGTAATGTAAATAGTCCAGGTGGCCATTTGATTAATTGTTCAGCGGTCTTATGGCCTAGTCTTGCCGTGCGGTAGCAGAGAGAACAGTCTACTATGACTTGGGTTACTGGACTGACAATTTTTGGGGCCTTCCTCTGACCTAGTATATAGGTCCTGGGTGGTAGGAACCTTGGCCCTGGTGGTGTACTGGGCTGTACGCACTATCAATCAATCAAAGGTATTTATAAAGCCCTTCTTACATCAGCTGATGTCACAAAGTGAAGTATAGAAACTCAGCCTAAAACTCCAAATAGGAAGCAATGCAGGTGTAGAAGCACCCTCTGTAGCGCCTTACGGTCGGATGCCGAGCAGTTTCCATACCAGGCAGTGATGCAACCGATCAGCATGCTCTTGCCGGTGCAGCTGTAGAACGTTTTAGGGACCCATGACAAATCTTTTCAGTCTCCTGAGGGGGAAAATGTGTTCTCGTGCCCTTTTCAGGACTGTCTTGGTGTGTTTGGACCATTATAGTTTGTTGGTGATGTGGACACCAAGGAACTTGAAACTTTCAATCCATTCCACTACAGCCCCGTCGATGTCAATTGGTGCCTGTTCGGCCCTCCTCTTCCTGTAGTCCACGATCAGCTCCTTTGTCTTGCTCACATAGAGGGGGAGGTTGTTGTCCTGGCACCACACTGCCAGGTCTCTGACCTCCTCCGTGTAGGCTGTCTCGTCGTTGTCGGTGATAAGGCCTACCACTGTTGTGTCATCAGCAAACTTAATGATGGTGTTGGAGTCATGCTTGGCCACGCAGTCTTGGGTGAACAGGGAGTACAGGAGTTGACTGAGCACACACCCCTGAGTGTCCCCAGTGTTGAGGATCAGCGTGGCAGTGTGGAGTGCGATTGAAATTGCGTCATCTGTGGATTTGTTTGGGCGGTTTACAAATTGGAGTGGGTCTAGGTTTTCCAGAATGATGGTGTTGATGTGAGTCATGACCAGCCTTTCAAAGCACTTCATGGCTACCAACGTGAGTGCTATTGGACGGTGGTCATTTAGGAAGGTTACCTTCACTTTCTTGGTTACAGCGACTATGGAGGTTTGCTTGAAACATGTAGGCATTACAGACTCGGTCAGGGAGAGGTTGAAAATGTCAGTGAAGACACTTGCCAGTTGGTCTGCGAATGCTCTGAGTACACGTCTTGGTAATCCCTATGGCCCCGCGGCCTTGTGAATGTTGACCAGTTTAAAGGTCCTGCTCACATTGGCTACGGCGATAGTGATCACACAGAGATCCAGAACAGCTGGTGCTCTCAGGCTTGCTTCATTGTTGCTTGCCTCGAAGAGAGCATAAAGTAATTTAGCTCGTCTGGTTGGCTCATGTCACTGGGCAGCTCGCGGCTGGGTTTCCCTTTGCAGTCCGTAATAGTTTGCAAGCCCTGCCATATCCGACGAATGTCAGAGCCGGTGTAGTAGAATTCAATCTTAGTCCTGTATTGACACTTTGCCTGTTTGATGGTTTGTCTGAGGGCATAGTGGGATTCTTATAAGCGTCCGTATTTGGCCTCGTGTTTTAGGTTATTGTCCTGCTGAAAGGTGAATTAATCTCCCAGTGTCTGGTGGAAAGGAGACTGAACCAGATTTTCCTGTGCTTAGCTCCATTCCATTTATTTTTTATCCTGAAAAATTCCCCAGTCCTTAACTATTACAAGTATACCCATAACATGATGCAGCCACCACAATTGTTTGGGAAAAAACATAATTCCACTTTGACATTATGAGGTATAGTGTGTAGACCAGTGACAAAAAATCTAAACGTAATCAACTTTAAATTCCAACCGTAACACAACAAAATGTGGAAAAAGTCAAGGGGGTGAAAACTTTCTGAAGGCACTGTACCATGAATGAACTGGCATCAGATTGACACTATTCTCAAGGACAGGAGACATGAAATGGACATAAAAGTGCACAGATAAAGAACTTTCACTCACAATGATGTCAGACTCATGACTCGTTTCTCCTTGAACTCTTGGACAGACAAACTCCTGAGTGCTGTAAGAGTGAACTGTCAACACTAACAAATCTGCAGGTATTCTCAGAAATTGTTTCGCTGAAATTGTAGTTAGCGTTTTGTTGGTTTTATGACACTGTAGGCACTCAAATCGCTATGATGTAAAGTGCAGAGAGCTGGAGTAATAGATTGGACTTGGTAGTTTGTTGATGGCCCGTTTTCTCCTGTCCTTGCTAGAGACTTCATAGGAGTAATAAAGACCCAGTGCACTACTTTTGTCATACATACAATACAAGTCAAATGTTTGGACACACCTACTCATTTGATATGATTTTAACTATCAGCTGTGAACTGAAAGTAAATCAGGGGCCAACCATTTCAACAGGTGTCACTGGCAGAAAGTAAACTTACCTTTCTGGTCTCACACAGATTTTTACCAGGAAAGGAAATGAAACTTCTACTGCTTGTAGACATGAATAAAGATGTCTAAATCAAACAGGTGTCACTTTGCATTTAAAACATAATTGACAAACTTTCATGGCAAGTTCATGCTTTGCAAATCACAATATTGGTGTGGATGTTGGCGTATGCTAAATGTAAAATTTACAATCAATTCTAAAAACGTTTAGGATCCACAGCCCATGGGCTATGCACTTAGAGGGATGCAGGGAATGGATGGAAATAAACCAAGCATGACTGGTGGCCCTATGAAATTACATCCTCAGCTCACCGCAACACCAATCCATCAAATGTACTGCTCTCGCACTGCTCGCTGTTTGTAATCATTCACAAAGTTAATTTGCACTTTACACAGTCTAACTTGTAATAATCTCAAAGGAATGCATAGAATACAGAAGGTAGATGTTTTCAAGTGTAATGAAAATAAATGTACACAGCCCCAGAGGATTAATTATGACTCTGAGAGGGGAAGTGTTGGGTATTAGTCATTGACAGCAAATGCAGCCTTTTACTGACATGATGTTTCATAACTTTTAGGGCTAGGCGTCCCGCCAACTTCCGGTGAAACTGGAGGGCGCGCAATTCAAATAAATAATCATAAAAAATATGGATATTAAACATTTAGGAAACATGTGTTTTATATCGGTTGAAATCTTATATTCTTGTTAATCTAACTGCACTGTCCGATTTACAGAAGGTTTTATAGTGAAAACATGCCTTGGGATTGTTTGAGGACGGCGCCCTACTTCAAAATATTTTTTTCATAAATTCACAAATAGCAATTAAATATTCACTTACTTTTTGAACATTTTCCTCTGATTTGTCATCCAAAATGTCCCAGCTATAACATGTAGTGTCGTTTTGTTAGATAAAATCCTTCTTTATATCCCAAAAAGTCTGTTTAGTTGGCACCATCGAGTTGAGTAATCCACTTGTTCAACATGCAGAGAAAGGAATCCAAAAATCTACCCATAAACTTTGTTTCAACAAGTCAAAATACTTTTCTATTTACTCCTCAGATACCCTAAAATGTAATCAAACAATAATATTTATTCCAGAAAGAAGTATGTTCAATAGGAAACCAATTTTAACAGGTGCGTCCTGTCTTCATGGTGCGCGCAAACACGAATTTCCAAGACTGTGTCCCTGTAGTAAAACTGATATTTCTTATTCTTTTTTGAAGCAGCCAGCTTGAAACCTTGAACATAGTGACACGCTGTGGAAGTTATAGGAATTGCATCCAGGGAGCTAATTTTCAGTATGACCTTATACTTGCCATTCTAAGAGGATGGTCCCTCAAAAATAAATCATTTCCGGTTGTTTTTTCTTTGGATTTTCTGCTACCATATTTATTGTGTTATAGTCTCCTACATTATTTTAACATTTCTACAAACTTCAAATAATTACATGCATATCCTGGCTTCAGGGCCTGAGCAACAGGCAGTTTACTTTGGGCACATCATTCAGGCGGAAATTAAGAAAAAAGGGGCCTAGACCGAATACGTTTTTTTTAAAAATGCATCATCATTTGATAACATCTTAACCTCCATGCAAACATGCCCCTGCTCAAATAAGCTTGAGAGTGACTCACTATCTATCTACGCCTGTCTAGCTTTGTCTGGTGAAATGCACTGTATGACTCTTACCATGTCAGACGCTATAACACAAAGGCAGGATTCTGATCTATAAGGACAAATATGATCAAGTGAGCCAAGGAAATTCAATATTTTATCATTCCCAATAAATGGGAGGCAGTGGAATGTGCTAGGCAATGAATTCTCCGCAATGTTTATCTTGGGCACAAAGCACAATTCCTCATGCAATTAGGAGCTACTAATGTGCCAGTAAAATGTTTCACATGAATCATAGGCTACCACTTTATTTTACACTTTATTATTGAGATGACTTAGGCTATTTATAACAATACCACTGTAAAATGTGTGGCTTGTGTTTCAACAACATGTGTGGCTTGTGTTTCATCTGTATTTAGAAGCACTCAGCAAATAGGCATAATTGAAAATATATAATAATTAAAAAGCTGATACAATGAGCCTACGGGATACATAGGAGATTGTGTTGGATATGGTTTTAGGACAATCTGGAACAGCACAACACTATTTCACAGCCTAATTTCCACAAGTCTCACACAGACAGGCACTAAAGAACCTGAGTTGCGGGCCTGGCAGTGGGCCTGCGTGGTCTCCGTTTCCGACCGAGAATAACAACGTCCAACCTTCTGCTAGCCATGAGTAGGCCTACGTCATCCCCGTCCAGGGCTTAGCTCATGCTAGTGATTTGGGTGCTATAAATGTGTCAGGTGCATTAAGCAAACTTTATTTCCGGTTGGCTGATCAAAGAGATCAACAGCAACACTTTTACTTCGGCATTGAAAAAGGTTAGACATTTCAAATTTGGAAAAGCATTTGCACATCGGAGTCGGGCTGTTTCAGGTGCGTGGGAATAATGGATATCAAAATTAAAACTAGAACACTGCTCTTAGTAGGTATCACTTGCGTTTATTCAGTTTACTTATTGGCCTACTGGCCTTTGTCATTAAAGTAAAACTAGAACTTAATTTGTTCATCTAGGTTTGTGCAGTACTGTTGTTACTTATTATGTAGCTTAATTAGTAGCAAAGTATGATTAGGGTAACTTGAAAGTAATTTCAAATCTTTGATAGTTTGACTAGACACAACATTCATGCTCTCCATCTGTCACTCTTGAGGAAAAAAGGCAATGAACTTATAAACAAATGAACATAGCTTTGGTGTTGTTTTTCCTAAGGGGTGAGCACTATGTTTTTTTGAGCACATTTAATGAATATTAACAATCAAATGCACCATGACCAGCAGGCCATCTGGGTGGTTTCTCCCATTTTGATAGGCTACTAATCAAATCAATCATATGGAAAAGCTTGGCTGAAAGTCTAAGTACCAAATGCTTGAAACTTGATAAGTGGAACATAATTGTGTTGATATGGTGGGGTTAAAATGGTACATTTGTTGTATTAGCCCAGGGATGGGTAACTGGTGGACCATGCGCTGCGCCACCCTTTTTGAAGGCCCTCAGTCGGTGTCTCAACTTACTGTTGCAAGTTAGAATAGTAGAATACACAAGGCCCCACATTGATTTTGTAAGTCAGTCCCACTCAGATATCATATTAAAAACAAACATTTCTCTCCACCCTACGGCAAAATGTGTAGAATTGCATGAAATTAGTTGTAAAATTGCAAAATCTTCTCTCAGCCCCATGGCAAAATGTGTAAAATTGCAGCAAAATTGCTTTAAAATGACAACACTTTCTCTACTCCCCATGGCAAAATATGTAGAATTGCAGCCACATGAAAAAGGCAAAGAAAATGACTGGACAAGTTAGTCTCTAGTTAAATGTCTTTGTTTAATTTGGTGTAGGTGCATTGGAATCTGAGCACGGAAGAAGAGAGCAGAAAGTGAAGTTAGACATTTTAAAAGCCTTTTAAACAAATACATCGACATATGTAGAGACCAAGCTGTATGATCCCCTGTGATAATTCCAAAGGTTGGTATTTAAATGTATGAGTATAATGTTGAGAAAAGAGGATCTCATAAGTAGCAACGGGTAGCAAGATTTTAGTTCAGTTGTAACCTACCAGGGGGGGAAGAGGAAAAATAGCTGCATTCAGCAGTCTTAGAATGAATGAGCAATGAAGACTGAAAAGAGTTGACAGACTCTTATGTCTCTTAAAATGTATCAGGCCTGTGGCAATGGAGCTCCTGGAACACTGTCTTTTCTTCATCCACTATGGATGACCAGAATGCCAATGAGGCTAAAGCAGGCACTGTCAGATCTCTCTCTGAGTGAGTAGTCTGTGAAACGTGTGTATGGGTTCTCTCTAGAGTGTTATGTGTTAAATAGTCTCAAGAAAACATTGTGTCACCAAGATGTCCGACTTGTTCTATGTTACAAGGTAGCGAGATAATGGGCCAGACCGCTCAATGAATTCAACTTCTGTGTGAATAGGTTGACAGAAGCACAGCATACTTCAGTTCATATATGTAATTCTGTGTCTTGAAATAATTAAATAAATACATCTGTAATATAGTACATTTTTTTGTAACACGCTGCCTGTGAAATGATCAATACAAACACATGAAGAAAATCAGACAGCTTGGTCTCCGTCTATAGCTACAGCTTTCAAACACATGCCAGTCTCACTTAATTTATTTATTTATTTATTTTATGGCCCCGAGACAAGAACACATCCTCGTCTCTAAACAGTTTAAAGCTTTAGGGTTTTCAGTTTCATATTATATACTCAACAGGGTTTCAGAACGCAAAAAAAACAACAAAGATTAAAGCATTTTTTTTCTCATTGGTTCTAGCAATCAGTTTCTAGTTCCCTACATTCGTTTTCAAATTGTACTATCTGATGGGCCTTGTGGGCAGATGGGTATCACTTTAAGGCTTTGATGCCAGGAAAAGCATGAATATTATTCTCTGTTTGGGTACAACTTATCATTAAAGTGTCTTCTCAATAAAACCCCACCTTCTTGCCGAAGACCCAACACGTGTCCATGTTTTTCTCTCATTTCTAACAAACATTTGCACATCATCCTTATGTTTCTACAAACAAACACATTTGGAAATAAGGGGTAAGGGTAAAATAAAACAGCAATAA
Source organism: Oncorhynchus clarkii lewisi (assembly GCF_045791955.1). Classification (NCBI taxonomy): domain Eukaryota; kingdom Metazoa; phylum Chordata; class Actinopteri; order Salmoniformes; family Salmonidae; genus Oncorhynchus; species Oncorhynchus clarkii. The sequence continues at coordinate 43,221,116 of NC_092164.1, forward strand.
TATTAATATTATTAATAACAATGACATTTTTTTTTAAAATTCACATAAAGTCTCAGTTTTGGCAACTTTTTCTGTCCACCGCAGTAAGAATAAAATGTTGAGTAGAATAAAAAAAAGGAGTAGTAGAAATCAAGTTCTAAAAAAAGAACCAGCAGTTTGTTTAAAAAAAAGGATACATCTAGCTTTACCACTACATGACTTCACACACAACAAAAATCTCCCATATCACAACACTTTTTTTCTTTTGGTATCACATTCGTTTCACCCCTTTCATTTATAAAATAAGAAATGAGGATGGGAGTAAAATACTTTGTCAGACTTTTTACTGCAGTGTTTCTGCGTAAACCTTTAACACTCCTTAGGGGTTTGACATGAACCTTGAGGACTGTAGAGCTTTATTAAGAAACCACCTATTTTGGTCCGTTTTCCTTGGAATATGGGAGCCACTGTGGGCCTATTCAACTGTTTTTATTTTGTACAAAGATAGCCTGGTAAAGACTTTAATAACATTTCAGTTACATGTTTAATACAACCAAGTGTGAGCCCTAAAATAGTTATGTTCTTTGGTTTATCCGGCCATCTTATGTTAACAATTTAAAGCTGTTTTAGATGGTTTGTGTTGGCATCTTTTGACCTCAAGGTTCACAAACTGTCACAGAGAACACACATATGTGGATGATCCTGTGCTTTGGTCATGAGGAAGTGTCATAAAAAGTCAGACGTATTTGATCACAATAGTATTTTCCATAAGACAGCTAGGTATTTGGCAATTTCAACGCTACTATTAGAAAGAGAAAACAAATACTCCTTTTTTTGCATCAACATAGAACATCTCCTCGAAAATATATCCCATTTTCATTTGGTTACTCTTTAAATGTTTAAAGTTATATTCAACAAAATGTGACAGTTCCATGTCAAAAGGGACAAGCCAAGAAAGCCATACAAAAGGACTTAAACAATGCTATTTCAGGTATCATATAATGGCAATTAAATCAAAAATAATGTTTTTGGCTTAGGTTCAGTTAAAGCATTTCATACTGGCTACCCCTTAAAACAGGAACAACGAAAATCTGAAAACAACGGCGTAGTTTCTCTTAAAAGAAGGTTATGAAGGAAAAAACGATAACCATTACAAATTGTACATCTTTGGACATCATTCAGCTTGGTTTTCATATAAAAACTTTTTGGGATAGGCTGACGAGGTGTTCTACAGTGGAAACGAGTGCAGTGTCCGTGCGTTCCAGGTTAGTATCTCCATTAATCTCTCTGGAAACAATATTTTCAGCCATCAACTCACAGCACCCGCAAGTTCCCATGGCAACTGATTTGGCATCTGGAGAGCCAACCAATCAGCATGGCCTAGAACAATCACCTGTTTGGCTTTGGGGAATTCCATCTCGTTTGTGTGGACAAAACAAGCAAGTGACTTTAATCTTTTCTAAGGATGACCAGTTCTTCTTTTTTTTTGGAGGAGGACTATGAAACAGGCCTGAGCATATCTCATTTCCTTTCTAAACGGGGCAAAGGATCGTAGATACATTCTTTCAGGTCCATGTTTTCCATAAGGTACCATCCAATCACAAATACATCATTGGAGATGGACATTTGTGCAACATAGGAGGAGTTGTCGCATGTATGATCACCAAACACTTTATAAAAAGTCATCCCTGCATCTTGAAGGAAAATCACCAAACCTGTTGGACCACCTCAGACTTCGAAAGACAAAGGCTTGTGCTTGTGACAAAGAACGAAGAAGACTTGGCTAAGGCAAGTGCAGGGTGAACAGGAGATGGGGGACGGTGACACTCAGATACTACCAAGGTTTGGCTTCCCATGGTAGTCATCCAGGTGTGTACCCTGACGTGGGACAGTGGCAATGGCTGGCACGGGACACTGGCATTGGCACAAAGAGTGAGAGTGAGAGAAAAAAAAAAACTACGGCCAGATCCGGCCCATGAACCCATTCAATTATTATTAAGTATTAAGGGTACAGGATTTATTTTTGAGGTCTGAGGTAGGCTTGCTCTAGCAGCATCCAGCAGGCTAACGTTAGCCTCAACTGTGACTCGGACAATCACATCAGACTGAGGTAGCTATCTTTGGAGGCAGAATTGGGTTTGAGTGGTTTGTTAAAGGAGGGGGGGGGGGGGGGGGGGGGGGGGTTGCCTTTTATGGTTCCTCCGGACCTCAACCTGTCTCAAGGCTAGTACGGTGATAAAGACAATCAACTCAATGAGACTCATACCTCCATAAGGCTATTAACAAGGCCGCTTTGTCATTTGCGTCTGTTACGTATTGCAGAGCTAAGGCTAATCAAAGGCAAACAAAAATGTACTGTTCCCTCTAACAGGAAGTTATCAGGAATTCTTTAGTACACTTAGTTCAAACATTTCCTAAGTGGACTGGAACATATATAGAGATCCTAGAGATAAGCACAGTGCAAGTGCATGTACTGTTACCAAGGGGACGCCATTGAAAGAGAACATTTTGGTTATAGATGCTCCCCTCGGTAACATAAGAAAGCCCGAGGCATTTCTCAAAGCTAGCATTCTGCATTCACATGTACACCGAACATAAAGGCATTAGACTTTGGTTTAAGAGAAGGGAGGGAAGGCGAGAGAGTTCAGTGGAAACATGGAGCATTATGTCACTCAGCTACTTTGAGCTTTGAGCTTTTGTTCGTTAGCAGCAGAACGTTTTTTTGGCGACTGATAGAACAATGGCGGACCCCTGGCATCGCAGGACTCTAGGGTGGCATGGGGGGGGGGGGGGGGGGCTTTGGTTGGGCAGGCGGGGTGGAGGAACCATCAACAGGCAAACCTTTGGGGTGGAGGGTGGGTAATTGTTGGTAAAGATGGGTTTAGGAGGTTATTGGCGAGTGTTAGCCAGTGCCCGTCCCAGGCAGACCAGACAAGTGCTGCTCGATGAGGACCTGGCATTGGGCTGGACGCACCAGAGCCCCTCCCTGAGATGTGGAGTCACGACTCTGGAAAAGAAAAAGAGACAAAAGACGGAGTGTCAGAGTCTATAATTTGGCAACTTCGATCTTATCTCTCCTTTTGTCCACTGATGATTACTTCTGCATTGTTGTTGACCAATCATCTTGTTCATAATTTCTACCCCTGGACATAGTAACATCGATGTTGTTCAACACAGCTCTGACAATTCAATCAAATAAAACATTTAAAGCCCTTTAGAAAAACACACCCTAGTCTCTAGAACACTTTGAAGTAAAATCCTTTTTGCTTGACGTGGTAAAAATGTTTCATTCAGTGGTAGCAAATCCAGGTTTGATTGACTCGAGTCCTGAGGCTTGTAACCCATGGGGTCAGAAATCACAGACGGATGAGATATAGATCTCAGATCGAATAGTTGGATGAGCTTGTGACAACAGAGAGAGACGGGATTGTGAGCATGATAGATCACTTCATCCTGAGATATTGGCGACTCGAGATGTCCTGAAGGTGTCAACTTTGTTTTAGAAACTAAGTTATCCCTGGAGGCCAAACTACTGTGACGTCAATGCCGTGTCCTGGCAACCCATATCATGCAGCTCTAAATGTCATCTATGATTCAATTATAAGACCGGGACATCTATTCAGTCACCTCCTGTCTGTTACAGGGATGAAAACAGCCGATGGAGCCATGGATGAACAAAACTAATGGCCACATTATGTGAGAGGTTAGCTTAGTGTTTTCAGTTTAGTGAATGAGTCAGGTTAGTCTGTCAATGTGTCAGTGCACCGGTCCTCCTACCTGAGGCACTAACTTGAGGGCGACTTCTGCCGGACGAGTGACCCCCTCTTTGGGGATCCCGTTTTGTCCCAGGTGTCCCCGGTCCTCCCCCCTTGGCACAGACCAGCTGTCCTGAGTCCCTTTACTGCAGAACAGACTGGGGACATTAATACATGTTTCAATATTACACGTACGCAAGTCCACTCTAAAAACAACACACAACTTTATGAATACAACTAACATGTAATATACCAAAGTTAACATTCATAATCTCACTCTGCCATGATTAATCATGGGTGATCAGGATATATCTGAAGTTTACCTGGCCTTAAAAATCCAATCTGAAAGTACAGTACTAGAAGCAAAGCAACACCTAGTGGGTCCCATCAGGTAGGGCCCCTACTTACCTGCGACGGTATCCAAACATGAGGAAGAGCACACAGAAGATGATGCAGGCCATGCTAATATGAATGCCAACCACGATACCGCCCATCGAGCCCTCGCCATCCTGTATACAGTTACACTGGTTCTCCCCACCTGCAACCAAGAAACACATGATGTGCACATCCATACACTCATTAGCCAGTACAATACACAGTAACATACAGAAAGACATATTAGATCATAAGGCAATGCCAAAAAACAAACTAAGAGTCACTGAAAAATGCACTTGAAGCTAAAAGGACAGAAGATCACCAAAAAACTAATACTTGTCTAGAAAATATAGTTTATTATTCAATACTGACTTGACTCTAATATTTATTGGACACTCACCACTGGTTTTGGCGTTGGTGCCCTCTTCTGTCAGTGACACCAGCCTCTTGGAGCAACCGCTCTCGCCGTTCCCGTTATAGGCCAATAGATTGACTTCATACACCGCGCCGGTTTCTGCAAGAACAAGTCATAAGGTGACAGTATCACATTATAAATTCCCTTTGACAACTTTGAAGATCATATTTAAATGGAGAGATATTGGCCGAGTTGTATAGATTGCTTGCTCGATAAAAGCAAAGCTATTGATTGGGCGATTGAAAGAGATTGAGGAGCATGTCATTTTTCACTTCTCTTGCCTGGACTGTTCCTTTCCCCTACTCCCTCCCTCCCCCCTAACTCACAACTGTCTTTCCTCTCAACTCTCTCACTCTGTCATCTCTAACTCGATACCGCCAACATCCTCCCATGTCTCCATCTTTTAATATCTCGATATAGATTTAGTTATTGCTACAGTAGGAGAAAACTTAAGTTCTAAATGCAATGACACCAACCCATCCAGTCATTTTCCACTAGGTGTCTTTACATTTAACTTTTTTTTATTTTTTACAAATACAGCAAAGCATGTAAGGGGAAAAAAACAATTTTAAAGAGCTCCCTTTCACATGTCTGTGCTACAGAGGGATATTAAGTTTCTCTTCCATGTTCATGGTAATTAACTTGATGTCACATAATCATTCAAATATGGGGTAATTGTTATTCTCTGCACCACTGCAACGTTTTAAAGCCAGCTCTGGCCTAAGGCTAGCCTTATTGGAAAACCAATCTTACATCACATCTTTTTCCTGAATTTTCTGCAATTCAGTTAAGACAATGTGTTTTTTAAATTCTTTATTTTCACCTTTATTTAACCAGGTAGGCCAGTTGAGAACAAGTTCTCTTTTACAACTGCGACCTGGCCAAGATAGAGCAAAGCAGTGCGAAAAACACAACAACACAGAGTTACACATGGGACAAACAAACGTCCAGTCAATAACACAATAGAAACATGTATATACAGTGTGTGCAAATGTAGTAAGATTAGGGAGGTAAGGCAATAAATAGGCCATAGTGGCAAAATAATTACAATTTAGCATTAACACTGGAGTGATAGATGTGCAGATGATGATGTGCAAGTAGAAATACTGGTGTGCAAAAGAGCAGAAAAACAAAAACAAATATGGGGATGAGGTAGGTAGTTGGTTGGATGGGCTATTTACAGAGGGGCTGTGTACATCTGCAGAGATCAGTAAGCTGCTCTGACAGCTGATGCTTAAAGTTAGTGAGGGAGATATAAGTCTCCAACTTCAGTGATTTTTGCAATTCGTTCCAGTCATTGGCAGCAGAGAACTGGAAGGAAAGGTGGCCAAAGTAAGTGTTGGCTTTTGGGATGACCAGTGAAATATACCTGCTGGAGCGCGTGCTACGGGTGGGTGTTGCTATGGTGACCAGTGAGCTGAGATAAGGCGGAGCTTTACCTTGCAAAGACTTACAGATGACCTGGAGCCAGTGGGTTTGGCGACGAATATTTAGCAAGGACCAGCTAACAAGAGCATACAGGTCGCAGTGGTGGGTAGTATATGGGGCTTTGGTGACAAAACGAATGGCACTGTGATAGACTGCATCCAATTTGCTGAGTAGAGTGTTGGAGGCTATTTTGTAAATGACATCGCCGAAGTCAAGGATCGGTAGGATAGTCAGTGTTACGAGGGTATGTTTGGCAGCATGAGTGAAGGAGGCTTTTGTCAAGATGTGGCCCTTTCTAGGTATAGATCGTGGCATCCCCTCTCTCTCCACTTGTGAGAAGGTGGGAATGGTCCGTGGACACTTAAGGGACAGGTATGACAAGTGTGTTTAATTTGGTGACCTCAGAGAGGACAGGAAAACACTATATCTCTGAATATGTACATTTCTCAATTATGGGATTTGCATCTAATTCTTATCTAATAAGAATCTAATACTTATTTTCCACCATATTTTGCAAATGAATTCATTAAAAATCCTACAATGTGATTTTCTGGATTCTTTTTTTCTCCTTTTGTCTGTCATAGTTGAAGTGTACCTATGATGAAAATTACAGGCCTCTCTCATCTTTTAAAGTGGGAGAACTTGCACAATTGGTGGCTGACTAAATACTTTTTTGCCCCACTGTATCTATGAGAACATTTCTGAATGGTACTCTGAAGTATCCATTCTAACCATGAAATACTTTGATCTTCAGGGAAGCAGAAAGAGAGAGACTCGTATGTACTCTCCAACAGAGGACTGATGATTCCAACAGAGATCACGATGACACACTGGGTGTAAATATATGGTGAATACAATTATCCCCGAATGAGTGAGCTTTCATGTGCAAAGCATTTCAATTAATAGAATTATCAACTGTGTAGGGACTCGTTTGTCTTTTCCCGCCCTTTTCAGTCCACACCCACTTCCCTTTGTCCACCAAGCCGTCATATCGGTTTAGCTCACTAGGGAACCTCCCCTATCATTTCCTTGTAACCATAACTGTTGTTTGTTTATGCATTTCTGTGATTATTTAGTTAGTAAATTAATGATTAAGACAATTGGTGTATGGATGATTCATAGTAAAGGCTGGGTTCATGCAGATAACCAGCGATTTACGATATTTGGAATGAGACTAACGTGAGGTAAAGAATAATTCTTTAATAAGAATTGATCAGATATTAAAATATCTGAAGAGTTATATTAGGAAAATTATAACTTTGTAATCTGAAGATTTTCCTTGGTGCCCAGACTTCCTAGTTAATTACATTTACATGATTAGTTTAATCACCTAATAATAATTACAGAGTTTTGATATGATAAAATAAGTCTTCACTTTAATTATGCCAAAGACACAACACTTTGCTGCAAAATAGGAAGCTGATTCTAGATTTAATTTTGGATTGGATAGGCTAATGAGTCTGAAAAGAGAGTTTACAGTCTAGCCAGACACCTAGGTATTTATAGTTGTCCACATATTCTAAGTCAGAACCGTCCAGAGTAGTGATGCTAGTCGGGCGGGCGGGTGCGGGCAGCGATCGGTTGAAGAGCATGCATTTAGTTTTACTAGCATTTAAGAGCAGTTGGAGGCCACAGAAGGAGAGTTGTAATGGCATTGAAGCTCATTCGGAAGGTTGTTTACACAGTGTCCAAAGATGGGCCAGATGTATACAGAATGGTGTCGTCTGCGTAGAGGTGGATCAGAGAATCACCTGCAGCAAGAGCGACATCATTGATATTTACAGAGAAAATAGTCAGCCTGAGAATTGAACCCTGTGACACCCCCATAGAGACTGCCAGAGGTCCGGAAAACAGGCACTCCGATTTGACAAACTGAACTCTATCTGAGAAGTAGTTAGTGAACCAGGCGAGGCAGTCATTTGAGAAACTGTTGAGGCTGTTGAGTCTGCCGATAAGAATGCAGTGATTCACAGAGTCGAAAGCCTTGGCCAGGTCGATGAAGACGGCTGCACAGTACTGTCTCTTATCGATGGCGGTTATGATATTGTTCAGGACCTTGAGGCTGAGGTGCACCCATGACCAGCTCTGTAACCGGATTGCATAGCGGAGAAGGTACGGTGGGATTTGAAATGGTCGATGATCTGTATGTTAACTTGGCTTTCGAAGACTTTAGGAAGGCAGGGCAGGATGGATATAGGTCTGTAACAGTTTGGGTCTAGAGTGTCTCCCCTTTTGAAGAGGGGGGTGACCGCGGCCACTTTCCAATCTTTAGGAATCTCAGACGATAAGAATGAGAGACTAGACTGACTAGTAATAGGGGTTGCAATAATGGAAGATAGGGTCCAGATTGTCTAGCCCAGCTGATCCAGATTTTGCAGCTCTTTCAGAACATCAGCGGGGGGGGGGGGGGGATGTGGGATACTTGGGCCAGTTGCTGTGGGGGGTGCAGAGCTGTTGGCCGAGGCTGGGGTAGCCAGGTGGAAAGCATGGCCAGCCGTAGAGAAATGCTTATTGAAATTATCGATTATCGGGGATTTATCGGTGGTGACAGTGTTTCCTAGCCTCAGTGCAGTGGGCAGCTGAGTGGAGGTGCTCTTATTCTCCATGGACTTTACAGTGTCCCAAAACCTTTTGGAATTAGTGTTGCAGGATGCAAATTTCTGTTTGAAAAAGCTAGCCTTTGCTTTCCTAACTGACTGTGTATATTGGTTCCTGACTTCCCTGAAAAGTTGCATATCGCGGGGACTATTCAATGTGAATATGCATATCGCGGGGACTATTAATCTGAATATAATATTATAATAACTTTATCAACAACAAAAAATTGGAACACCAATATCAAGTGGATTTTAAAGCCCTTGTCATGCTCATGTAATAAAGACTTTCAAACCCTCTAATTATTTGCCTGTTTTTTTTCCACGTTATTGCTTTTTCTAATAGCATAGGAGAGAGTACATATATTACCCCAGGTGTGTTTATTTGTTTTTCATTCCAAGATAAGACATTCTGCTAAATGACTAAAATGTAAATGGTTTCCTGTATTTCTTTCCTCACTCTCTTATTATTTCAGCCTTGCATCATTATTATTACATTGACTAATGTGGTAGGAAAAGTGCACAAAATATTATAAAGATAATTACATTACTATGTTTAACTGATTCTTTCCAGTGTCTAAGAGACAAATAAAAACAAACTAATAATTCATCGTCTCTGTCGCTGGAGGTGATATGATTCTGTTCTTGCATAATTCATGCATACACATTCTCTCTCTCACACACTCACTCACTCACTCATTCACTCTCACTCACCAAGACGGGAGATGGTGTGGGCATTGACGTGGCAGGGGAACTGAACTGGCCCTTGGAAGTTGGTGTGCGGGACCCTGCGGTAGGTGAGCCTGAAGCCCTCTGCCTTGCCAGGCTTGCTGGGGAGCTCCCATAGCACCTGGACCGCAGTGGAGTTCACCACCTTGGTGAAGAAGGTAGGGGGAGTGGGCACTGCAGGAGTAGAGATTAGGACATTGGATGTAAAAAAAAAATTAAAAAAAAATTAAAAAAATTAATCAATGATTGGAAAGGACAGCAGAAAGATAGAAATAGTGTAGAGATGGTTAGAGAGGCAGTATGAAAGAGAAGGTGTATGAATTGAATACAATTGAAGAGAGAGTAAAAGAGGGACAAGGATGAAATTATGATAAAGCTCAAAGAGATAGTAAAACCAGGAGAGTTAAACAAGGAAGTGTTTATCAGTGACGGAAGAAGAGTGAAATAGTATGAGTATTGACATAAGTGCCCAGACATGGAGAGAACAGATGAGAAAAGGGGGATGCGGGATGTAAAAAGGATGAAATGACATCAAAAGAGGGAAGAGGAGATAAACACCTTCATTCGATCACAGGTTGTAAATAACCAGGCAGGCTATCAGGCCGTAGAATCATTTATAAAAAAAAGCTACATCTTACACAGGACATATTCCCAATCTTACACTAGTCTAGCTACATCATCCTAAAGCACTCCGCTGTCCTCTTTGTGCAATATACTGTACATGGAGCTACTGTATGTGGGGTAGAGTGAAGTAGCCACTAGACACTGATCCTAGGTTAGCATTACATTTTTCCCCCCATAATATAATAGAATCAATTTATTTGGTTATATTTAATTATAACCTTTATAAATAAGACATGATTTATGCGTATAAATGTTTAGGAATGCTTATAAATGTGAGTAAATCTGTTAAATGTGTTAAATTAAAATGTGTTAAATTAAAAAACACTCATTTATTAATAGCATATGTACACTATAAGTATAATAGTACACTATTCATACACAGTTTATAAATTGTAATTGTTGAACGTAATTATAAAGTGTAACCCTTTATGTTGCACATGGGGAAATGGTTACGGTTAGGCTTTGGGGAAGCTAACATGCTGACCAGACAGCTTGCTCGCGCACGTGCATGTTGATTTTGCCCACCCACACCAGACGCGATCAGGACACGCAGGTTGAAGTATCAAAACAAATTCTGAACAAACTATATTAAATTGGGGACAGGTTGAAGAGCATTAAACATCTATTCCATTCTAGTTAGCTAGCTTGCTGTTGCTAGCTAATTTGTCCTGGGATATAAACATTGGATTGTTATTTTACCTGAATATCACGTTATAGGTATGACCCAGGTGCAGACAGTGTTGAAGAAACTATACTGTATTCTTTAAAAAGGGGCAGGCAAACGGCAGGTCAAGGCAGGCAGGGGTGAATGATTCAGAGAGGGTGTAAGGCACCGGAACAGCAGGCGGGCTCAGGGTCAGGTCAGGCAGGAAAGGTCAAAACTGGGAACTAGAAAACAGGGACTATAGCAAAGACAGGAGCAAGGAAGCTGGCAGGTATGAACGAACAAAACAAACTGGCACAGACAGCCTGGTGGGCGATACCTGGAGATGGGCAGATGGGGAGGTGTGGAGACAAGCACAAGGACAGGTGAAACAGATCAGGGCGTTACACCTGAAATGCACAAGGTCCTCTACTCCGACAATTAATCCACAGATAAAAGGGTAAACCGAGTTCGTTTTTTGTAATCTCTCCTTCTTCAGGCTTCTTCTTCTGAATTTATATGGCAGAAGGCAACCAACTTTATGGTGCATTACCACTACCAACTGGACTGGAGTGCAGACCTCAGTTCATCTTTCAATCACCCACGTGGGTGTATGTTCCTAAAAACCAATGAGGAGATGGGTAAGGCAGGACTTGCAGCGCGTCGAGCTTCACAAATAGAACCAAGTTCCATTTTAGCGCCTGGCTACGCAAATGCTTGTTGACGCGCAACAGCAGTGTGAGTGCAATGATTGGATAAGATGCATGTGTAGATTTATTTTGCAACGTGAGCAGTGTGCATGTTCCTGGTGACATACCGCCCCCTAGTGTTGTGGCCACCACAGTGCTGGACTGCTGGCTGGCGCCCAGTGGGGAGTAGGCCTTGAGGTAGATGGAGTAGGTGGTGGCTGGCTCCAGGTTGATAAAATTGTGTTGGAAGGTGGTTTTACTGACTGCCTCCTGCAGCTCTCTGCTGTCCGGCTCTGGGGGGAACAACAAGCAGTATCATCATTAGTTGTTGTGGCAGAAGAAATATAAATTAGGGTTAAATTCCATTGCAGCAGGCACACTCAGGCAAGTGCAACTAAAGTATTTGAAAGAAAACAAAGTGCTATCTCAATTGCTTAAAAATCTGTCCTTAGTAAACTCATCATTAGGCTGGCTTTCACCTGGCCAGTTCTTTTAGATCAGCACAATGAAGGACAGGAGGCTAGGAGAGGACAGATTTTTTTGAGGCAATTAAGAAAGAACTTTCTCTTAGCTCTGCTTTGAACGCTGATAGATTATCACACAGACTCTCACTCACCTCCGATCTTGCGGCTGTGGAGCACATAGCCGATGATGCCGTCGGTGATCTCGGCTGGCGGTTGGATCCAGGCGAGCTGCAGGGCCCTGGGGGAGAGGGCTGTGGCCGTGAGGCCCTGGGGGGAGTCGGGCAGATCCTTGGCCAGGGACACAGCCAGACGGGCGCTAGCCTGGTTGGTGCCTGCCATGTTCTCAGCGATGCACTGGTAGATGGCCTCGTCCTCCGAGGTGATGCGCGTCATGGCCAGGGTGCTGGATAATGGAGATAAAAGATTAAATCCGTTTTTTGGATTGTTTATTTGAGTTAGGACAGATTAAAACATTGCTATATTGTGTAAACAACATAAAAATGGGTTGGTTGTATGTATTCAAACAAATATTCAGATAAACAATGGAATTCTTTGTGATTAAAAACATAATCATTGATTCCCATCCTCTCTTGTTCAGTGTAAATACAGAGCTTCAGCCTACTCATCAGAGGGAGATTTCAGCCACTATCCAAAAATGCCACCTTGTGGTGAAATATATGAACTGCTCTTCTGTAGGTCCACTTGGAAAATAATCTAGGGGAAGTGCTGATTTTGCAGATTTAGCGTATATTATTTCAACAAACATTTTACTTGCATTTTGGTATGTTTGTTTTACCTACTTAAGTTGAATGCACTGACTATAGGCCTAAGTTGCTATAGATAAGACTTAGTGTCTGCTTAAATGTAAACCCAGCTGTGTATTCATTACCGTTTACCAAACGGAAGCAAATAGAGCAAAACAAGAGTTTCTATTGGACAAATTCTGGTAGGTCCCTCCCCATTTCATTCCGTTTAAGACATGTGTTAAAACCGAATCGGCGGAATGAATACACCCCTGGTGTACAGTACCTGTTGTTGTTGGTGAGCTTGACGTTGTCGCTGGGCATCAGGATCTTGCCATTCTTCAGCCAGATGAGGTGAGGCTCAGGGACCCCCTGGGCCACACAGGTGAATACAGCACTGCCCCCCGCTGGTTTCGAGACAGACTGCGGCCACTGCATGAACTCAGGGGGAGCTGGTGGGGAGAGAATTATGAATTTGTTGTAAGTGTATTGTGTATATAAGTGATTAATCCTTGTATCACTGTGGGGGAAATTCAATCTACAATTGCATTCGCTTGTGATACTATATAACTGCATGAAAGTAAGATATAGGCTTAGCACTTTCAAAAAGTCAAGAGGGGAAGTGGCTGAGATGAGGAGAATGGAAGGAGGACAATATAAGAGGATAGGAGAAGAGAGGAACGTAAGCAGGCTAGTGATAAGTGGAGGGATAAAAAAGTTGTTTCGAGAAAAAATTGAAAGGCAGAAGAACAGTTGTATAGAAAAGGAGGATGAATGAAAGAGAAGGATGCCAGAAGAAAGATGTTGAGGGTAAACAGAGAGAGAGGAGAAAGGCATTGATTAGAATGACAAGGCCTTTTTGGGGAGAGCATTGAATTCTACGTGCTGTCATTCTTATAATGAACTATAGAGGTTAGCTGTACTATCGTATAAAGGTGGTTATGACCATTGCAGTCCTAATATTAAGGACTTTCAGAAGTGAATTTGATTTGACCATATCTCTAGACCATATAGTTTTATACAGTTTTCTCTGACCTGATAGAAACATAGCTCTCAAATCCTAAATGCACAGTAGGACCCTGAGTTTGTCCTGACAATGTGACCTGACCAGAAAACACTTTGTCCATAGTTATAGTAGCCTATAGCATGCTGCCACATTACATATACCTCAATGTTAACAATTGCAGGTGTATCAATACATACAAACATCCCTACATCTACCCCAACAGATCTATACAAACATTCCTCTCCTCTTCCTGGAGCTTGAACTTAACATAGGGAGAGACTTCCAGAGGACAGCCTAATATTACCCTAACCCCCACTTCTCTCCCCCCTTCTGACTCTTCCTGGCTCTCCGGTGTCCCCAGGACATATGCGGGGTTCACGGTCCCGCCTGACACCAAGTTCAATAGCACACAATGGGACATGCATATATGTAGAGACCCCCAGCCCTAGCCCCTCTTGCCATCTAAGCATCTCATTGATTTATTGACACTGACACCCCCTGAGCCCCTGCCCTCTCCCCTCCCTGGCTGAGGCCCAGAGAAACTGGGCCTGGGAAGAGAGATAAACAGGGTCTAAGGGAGAGGTAGTGTGAGAGCAGAGAGAGAGAGCGGGACACACACACACACACACACACACACAATGCAAATAGTCCGGGTTGCCATTTGATTACCTGTTCAGGAGTCTTTTGGGGGTAAAAACTGTTGAGAAGCCTTTTTGTCCTAGACTTGGCTCTCCGGTACCACTTGCCATGCGGGAATAGAGAGAACAGTCTATGACTGGAGTGGCTGGGGTCTTTGACAATTTTTAGGGCCTTCCTCTGACACAGCCTGGTGTAGAGGTCCTGGATGGCAGGCAGCTTAGCCCCAGTGATGTACTGGGCTGTACCCACTACCCTCTGTAGTGCCTTGCGGTCGGAGGCCAAGAAATTGCCGTACCAGGCAGTGATGCAACCAGTCAGGATGCTCTTGAAGTTGCAGCTGTAGAACCTTTTGAGGATCTCAGGACCCATGCCAAATCTTTTTAGTTTCCTGAGGGGGAATAGGCTTTGTCGTGCCCTCTTCACGACCGTCTTGTTTGGACCATTCTAGTTTGTTGTTGATGTGGACACCAAGGAACTTGAAGCTCTCAACCTGCTCCACTATAGCCCCGTCGATGAGAATGGGGGCGTGCTCAGTTCTCCTTTTCCTGTAGTCCACAATCATCTCCTTAGTCTTGGTTACGTTGAGGGATAGGTTGTTAATCCGGCCAGGTCTCTGACCCCCTTTCTATAGGCTGTCTTGTCGTTGTTGGTGATCAGGCCTACCACTGTTGTGTCATCTGCAAACTTAATGATGGTGTTGGAGTCGTGCCTGGCCATGCAGTCATGGGTGAACAGGGAGTACAGGAGGGGACTGAGCACGCACCCCTGGGGTGCTCCACTGTTGAGGATCAGCGTGGCAGATGTGTTGCTACCTACCCTCATCATCTGGGGGTGGCCCGTCTCGAAGTCCAGGATCCAGTTGCAGAGGGAGGTGTTTAATCCCAGGATCCTTAGCTTAGTGATGAGTTTAGAGGGTACTATGGTGTTGAACGCTGAGCTGTAGTTAATTAGCATTCTCACATAAGTGTTCCTTTTGTCCAGGTGGGAAAGGGCAGTGTGGAGTGCAATAGAAATTGTATCATCTGTGGATCTGTTTGGGGGGTATGTAAATTGGAGTGGGTCTAGGGTTTCTGGGATAATGGTGTTGATGTGAGCCATTACCAGCCTTTCAAAGCACTTCATGGCTACGGACGTGATGCTACGGGTCTGTAGTCATTTAGGCAGGTTGTCTTAGTGTTCTTGGGCACAGGGACTATGGTGGTCTGCTTGAAAAATGTTGGTATTACAGACTCAATCAGGGACATGTTGAAAATGTCAGTGAAGACACCTGCCAGTTGATCAGCACAATCTGATTGTCACTTCAGCCAGTCTCTAACTGCTTGGTTTAGTATGTCATTGTAGCTTTTAGGTTAATGGCCTTCAATACAGTGCCTTGCGAAAGTATTCGGCCCCCTTGAACTTTGCGACCTTTTGCCACATTTCAGGCTTCAAACATAAAGATATAAAACTGTATTTTTTGTGAAGAATCAACAACAAGTGGGACACAATCATGAAGTGGAACAACATTTATTGGATATTTCAAACTTTTTTAACAAATCAAAAACTGAAAAATTGGGCGTGCAAAATTATTCAGCCCCTTTACTTTCAGTGCACTCTCTCCAGAAGTTCAGTGAGGATCTCTGAATGATCCAATGTTGACCTAAATGACTAATGATGATAAATACAATCCACCTGTGTGTAATCAAGTCTCCGTATGAATGCACCTGCACTGTGATAGTCTCAGAGGTCCGTTAAAAGCGCAAGAGAGCATCATGAAGAACAAGGAAAACACCAGGCAGGTCCGAGATACTGTTGTGAAGAAGTTTAAAGCCGGATTTGGATACAAAAAGATTTCCCAAGCTTTAAACATCCCAAGGAGCACTGTGCAAGCGATAATATTGAAATGGAAGGAGTATCAGACCACTGCAAATCTACCAAGACCTGGCCGTCCCTCTAAACGTTCAGCTCATACAAGGAGAAGACTGATCAGAGATGCAGCCAAGAGGCCCATGATCACTCTGGATGAACTGCAGAGATCTACAGCTGAGGTGGGAGACTCTGTCCATAGGACAACAATCAGTCGTATATTGCACAAATCTGGCCTTTATGGAAGAGTGGCAAGAAGAAAGACATTTCTTAAAGATATCCATAAAAAGTGTTGTTTAAAGTTTGCCACAAGCCACCTGGGAGACACACCAAACATGTGGAAGAAGGTGCTCTGGTCAGATGAAACCAAAATTGAACTTTTTGGCAACAATGCAAAACGTTATGTTTGGCGTAAAAGCAACACAGCTCATCACCCTGAACACACCATCCCCACTGTCAAACATGGTGGTGGCAGCATCATGGTTTGGGCCAGCTTTTCTTCAGCAGGGACAGGGAATATGGTTAAAATTGATGGGAAGATGGATGGAGCCAAATACAGGACCATTCTGGAAGAAAACCTGATGGAGTCTGCAAAAGACCTGAGACTGGGACGGAGATTTGTCTTCCAACAAGACAATGATCCAAAACATAAAGCAAAATCTACAATGGAATGGTTCAAAAATAAACATATCCAGGTGTTAGAATGGCCAAGTCAAAGTCCAGACCTGAATCCAATCGAGAATCTGTGGAAAGAACTGAAAACTGCTGTTCACAAATGCTCTCCATCCAACCTCACTGAGCTTGAGCTGTTTTGCAAGGAGGAATGGGAAAAAAATTTAGTCTCTCGATGTGCAAAACTGATAGAGACATACACCAAGCGACTTACAGCTGTAATCGCAGCAAAAGGTGGCGCTACAAAGTATTAACTTAAGGGGGCTGAATAATTTTGCACGCCCAATTTTTCAGTTTTTGATTTGTTAAAAAAGTTTGAAATATCCAATAAATGTCGTTCCACTTCATGATTGTGTCCCACTTGTTGTTGATTCGTCACAAAAAAATACAGTTTTATATCTTTATGTTTGAAGCCTGAAATGTGGCAAAAGGTCGCAAAGTTCAAGGGGGCCGAATACTTTCGCAAGGCACTGTGTGTCTACACTATGTTTTTGAATTGTATTTCCTACCAATTTCTCACGGAGCCCTAATGGATGATGTACAACAACTTGAAATTGAGAGTGGCTAGATTATATCACTAGCCTGATGACCTATAATTTAATAATTGCTGTTGATAGCGTATACTGCTTTCATACACCCAGACTGTTGTTCTGCGAATAAGTTGCATTTGTGTTTAGGGTTAGGATAGATGATGACGACAGGGACGACAGATGACTGTTGAGGGATAACTATTGAGCCAATTGTTGGACTGAATGGAAGGGGCGACTGGAATGGACGTCTGAAGCACAATGAGGGTGTTTTGTGTGTTTGTCACGTGTGTGTGTGTGTGTGTGGGGGGGGGGATTTATTACATGCTCGCTTCAACCATGGAGGTGGAGCCAAGCAGAGCTGAACAAAAATGTATATTTTTACACGCTACAGCACTCCGCAGTCCCGTTCTGTGAGCTTGTGTGGCCTTCCACTTCGCGGATGAGCCGTTGTGGCTCCTAGACATTTCCACTTCACAATAACAGTACTTACAGTTGACCGGGGAAGCTCTAGCAGGGCAGAAATTTGATGAACTGACTTGATGGAAAGGTGGCATCCTATGACAGTGCCACATTGAAAGTCACTGAGCTCTTCAGTAAGGCCATTCTCCTGCCAATGTTTGTCTATGGAGATTGCATGGCTGTGTGCTCGATTTTCTACACCTGCCAGCAACGGGTGTGGCTGAAATAGCCGAATCCGCTAATTTGAAGGGGTGTCCATACTTTTGTGTCTATATAGCGTATGTTCTACTCTCTGACATATATGCTCTTTGGTTCTGACACTCATATCTAATGTGAAAAAGACCCTCTCAGTAAAGCCGGCAGCTGTGGGATCTGCATTTTAAAGCCTTTCAACGATTCCAACCATCTCCACATTTTTTAAAAGAAAATGTTCTACCCCAAAGAAGGCAATGGATGAGGGGGATGATTTAACCGGCCCTCCCTTCAGAGAAAGCAGTCATCACTCAATGCCCTGCACCCTTTGTGTCCCCCCTCCCTCGGTGTCCCCTGAACTCTGCCCCCACCGCCTGACATCCAGCTGTGACGAGAACAACTGTCCCCCCTCCCCACTCACCCAAAAACCGTAGTAACGAATGACAGGGTATGGGGACTGGTCACCCTCCGCTCTCTTTGGGGGACACATCAATCTTACCCTCCTCCACACCAAAAACCACCCCCTTCTCTCTCTCCTTCCATATCTGTCCTGACCGGTACGGTGTTCCGCCCTCTCTCTATTCCCCGACTCCGACCATTTTCCAAGGACAAGGTCAGGGGTAAGGGGTCAGAGTTTAAAGGTGAGAGGTGATCCTTCACTCCCCCTTCCCCACACACAATGACCGTCTACACATCCTGACCCTTGTTTTTTTCTCACTTGTTCTTTCTCTCCTCTCTCCCATTGTCCAAATCTCTGGCCTTGCATCTGTCCTGTCCTGTCCTATCCTGGCTGTCCCCCTGTCCCGTCATATCATGACTATGACCGGAATGTTTAAGAGCAGAAGGGACAGGGAAACAGACAGTCTGTCAAGAGGACAGAGTGTGTGAAATAGCAGACCTCTATGGCCTCCAATAACCTCCTTTACACAGTGCATATATCTAAAGGTCTCCAACTGCAAAGTAGGACTTTGAACTTGAGTGGTGTCGCACATATTAATAGCATCATATCTCAAAGTATTTCATATTATTCTATATGATCAGACTTGCCTTATTGGCAGGAATAGGGAACATGTGAGAGCTAAAAATAGGTGAAGTAATTAGTCTCATGGCCATTGCTATTCTATATGATTTGTGCCTAACCAATACCTTTGTATTGTTATTATTGGATGCAACATGGCAAATTTAAGTCCATATTATGGTGGTGGATTGTAGCCACTTTTTGAGAACAGTATCATAGACACCTTTTGAGAACAGTATCATAGACACCTTTTGAGAACAGTATCATAGACACCTTTTGAGAACAGTATCATAGACACCTTTTGAGAACAGTATCATAGACACCTTTTGAGAACAGTATCATAGACACCTTTTGAGAACAGTATCAAGTATCAGCAAATATTAAGCGGACATTCTAGCTGAATATACCTCCAGTATTACATTTTAAAAGGGAATTGGGGGATTTTAGGTCACTTTGGGCCTGTATTTGACATTGACAATGTCCATGAACCAATAATTTCACCCATTTCATGTGACCGCCATCCTAAAAAGCTCTTTGTTCTTTTTTCTTTAACAAATAGAGCGAAATCAATAAATGTATGAATCCATTAAAGACCACGTCCTCCATGGCCAATCCACTTGTGAAAGACTGATAGGGAGAACTATTGATTGACCAGGTCAAAGAGGCTGACACAACATGGATCAGGAGAGCCTTAACAGCTGGGTGCAAAGTAGAGTAATTTAAATGGATTATAGGGGTGAAGGGATATATGGAGATCTAGTTTACTTTATAGGTCATATTTTTCTAGCTAGGTATTAGGTAACATTTTGTTGCTATAGGCTACATTTTGTTTTGGTATTAGGTAACATGTTGGTAGCTAGGTTTGCTAGCCGCTAGCTATTGTACCTAAGTAGGCAAAACTTGTCCAAACCAGAACGCCCATAGGGGCAGGAGCATGAGGCAGCTTTATGTACAAGTACACCCACTGGACAGGACGCTAATCTATCGCAGGTATGGTAACTAGGTATTGTAATAAGTACTTCATAAGAGCTATATTTGGCTAGTTCATTAAGGAAAAGATATTGATTGACTTTGAAAGTGCAAATGCAATGTTAAGACATCAACATCAATATATTGCACATCAGTTACATATTCTGTGCCGATTATCTCTTCTAGAGAGGCAGGAGAGCAAACATGATTACATTCTAATATAAACCTATCAGAGGGGTTGGGTTAAATGCAGAAGACACATTTCAGTTGAATGCATTCAGTTGTACAACTGACTAGGTATCCCCCTTTCCCTTTCCATAGTTGTTTACGGTAGGGCAATTTGTTTCCTATTATGCTGTTGGTCTCTCACATTAACCAGAGGTGTTGTGACCCTTGTGTGGTCCTCAGTATAATGAGAAACACTTAGGATAGCCAATTAAAATGGGGGTAATGACAGTTAGAAATATGAGGAGGGTGAACGTATGGACAGTTGCTGGGTGATGGATGGGCCTTGTCACTGAGGTAGTGACAGCAGTGGACACACACACAAAGTCCAGCTGGAGATTAGCGTCAATGCTTAATTACAAGTGGGAGCACAGGGTCTCTATCACGCCAATAGTGTCACCAAAAAAAACAACCAACTCCCATCCCCACCTCACCTCCCCCCCTTCAAAGCTCTAAGGGGGGCAAAGGTGAGGTGAGAGGGTGGAGCTTGGGTATCAACTCCTCTCTCAGAAACCTACCCCTTTTCCTTCAATTCCCTGGCAGAAGTCATGGCCAAATTCAATACAACCAGTCCCAAAAGCCCAAAGCCTACACCCACACACCCTCACCCCACCTCCCGGACATGAACCCCCCTCCCTGCGATCTTGTGTATCCCTCAGTGTTATGGTCAGTTGTCATGATCATTGGCTAAGGCTCACTGTGATATGGAAAGCCATTCTTGGAGGATATCATTTACTGTTTAATAAATTCCTAATGAATTATTGAAACTTTACTTTGATTCAGCCTTCAGGCTGTGCCTTTTAGTGAGGTGAGGCAGGTACAGTATTACCATTTTCAGACTATTGTGTTGACCTAAACCGTACTCTGATGGCTCAGATATTTTCTTTTCACATCACTGTGCCAGCAACATTGGTGGATGCTAAACCAGGCCAGCTCTGTACAGCTTGGCTCGACTTACTTCTGCACAGTAGTCGGAAAAGGGTATAAGTGTTTGGAGGGAGCTCACCTTGAACCACCAGTCTTCCCAGTGCGGTACGCCTCATCCTGGTCCCGGGGCGGTTGGCGGCGCACACGTACACCCCCGAGTGCTCCAGCGACACGTCCGAGATCATCAGGTTTCCAGTGCCCAACACCTGGATGCCCTCCACCCCGATGGAGCGCCCATCTGGAGAGAGCACACACACACACACACACAAAGGAATAAGACATAGGCCAACATAGTACAAAAAACACAGGGTTCATACAATCAAAATTGACGCACAACTATGGGGCAAAACGAGTTTGGCTTAGATTGTTGACAAGAACTATACTATATTTCATCTCCAATGTTTATTGAAAACATAAATACATTTGCACAATGAGCACTTGTCTCTCAAGTACATTGTTACAGCGGTTGGTTAGCTTGCTAGCAATCTTTTGTCATGTCAGCATAGACGTGACATCAGTCAAAAGACCTTTAAACAAGGCATGGTATCAAGAACGAGAAGAAACTAACTGAAACAAGCCATTACGATTCCACACATGACAGCTTCTTGTCATTGTCGTTAGCTATCTGGCCATACAGATTCACAAAAACAATGGCCTTCTGTTCCATTGAAGCATGTGCATAGTTTTCGTGACGTTCTCAGCTAACCCGCCTACAGAGCAACATAGTGCAGAATAGCTGACACAGAGATCAAATCATTGTTGAGCTGCTGGCATTAACTCATCTGGGTATGGTAGAAATTAAGGCCATTGTACGCCATTCTGATTGCATGAGAACAGTCGTTACCCAGCCTGCTCCAAGACACGATGGGCCGGGGATTCCCTGTGGCGATGCACTCCAAAATGGCTGTCTGGTGGACAG
This sequence comes from Oncorhynchus clarkii lewisi, assembly GCF_045791955.1. Taxonomy (NCBI): domain Eukaryota; kingdom Metazoa; phylum Chordata; class Actinopteri; order Salmoniformes; family Salmonidae; genus Oncorhynchus; species Oncorhynchus clarkii. The sequence continues at coordinate 43,242,955 of NC_092164.1, forward strand.
TGATGGTCAGGTTCTGGGGCCCAGAGAGGATAACTGGCTCCTTGTAGATCCTGGAAGCCCCACCTGTAGAGAAAGGAAAAGGACACAAACAAAGAGAGATAAGACACTAGCCTATAGGACTTTTAACACGATTTGTGTGATTAGCATAGACATGGTCAGTTTAGTATTATTTAGAGAGTGTCGCACTATTGCCAGGTCCATCTAATAATATGATCTGTATTGTAAGGGCTGGTTTCCCAGACACAGATTAAGCCTAGTCCTGGAATAAGATGCGCTGTCAATGGAGAGTCGCCATTGAGCAGTCGGGTTGTTCCCACTCACCGGTCACATTGAGCACAGCCTCGTGGCTGAAGCGTGTGTTGGCGATGTTGGAGGCCACACAACGGTACACCCCGGCGTCGATCCGCCTCACACCAGTCACCTGGAGAATGCCCATGGGCAGGAGAGTGTACCTAGACAAGTGAGGGAGAGGAGTTGAAAGAGGTGTTAGTGCCCACATGCAGTAGATGTGACAGAGTTATTCTGAGAATGTAAAAGTTAGGCATTTTGAAAAAGTAGTTATCTGCAGCAAGGTAGCTACATCGCTAATATGGCAAACTCTCTTGCAGGGTGACGGCAAGCGCCAAGTTCATTAGCAATCATCCAACAATAACCCATTTTTTTTTAGGTGTGTGTGAGTGAGTGTATAGGCCTATATATTAGTATGATGATACCTGTTGTCGGTGGTACTGAGTGGGTTTCTGTCCCTCTCCCAGGTGATGTTGGCCTCAGGCACACTGTTGACCTGGCACTTGAAGCGAGCCACACCGCCATCGTCCACTGACATGGACTCTGGGTGGGTATGGAACTTAGGGAGAACTAAGGAAGAAAGAACAGCAAATTATATATCCCCATTTAACATTCATTGACCCAGGTTAGTCTCATTAAGATAAAATCTATATTTTGCAAGAGGAGACCTGGTCCAAGATAAGCAGCAGAGTCAACAATATTATACAAAAATATAAACATTAAGAACACCTTCCCCCCACTTTTGCTCTGAGAACTGCCTCAATTTGTCAGGGCATGGATACTACAAAGTGTCAAAAGATTTCCACAGGCTCCAATGCTTCCCACAGTTGTGTCAAGTTGAATTGATGTCCTTTTGGTGGTGGACCATTCTTGATACACACGGGAAACTGTTAAGCGTGAAAAACCCAGCAGCGTTGCAGTGTGTTTATCTTAAATCTTGTCTGAACACTATGTTTTGTGTGTGCGTGTTTTGTGTATGTCCACGTGTCAGTAGACTTAGTGGGGTGTACCATTCATCACCCACAGTGACTCAAATAAACAAAAGTGATGAAAGAGTCTGAGGTGGTCTCAAGTTGCCAGGTATGCAACTAAGGTGCTCTCAGCATGGAGCATCATTTATTACAGAGTCTATAGAGTCCGAGGGGGTCTTGGGTTGCCAGGTATGCAACAAAGGTGTTTGCAGTATGGAGCAGCATTAAGAACAGACTCTTGCCTGTTTTGACAGAGGGGACTACATTTAGTGATCTCCTATAGATAGGACAAAACCCATGCTTTGACCTCTCCACAGTTTTTATGACTTCTGTAGCCTTACCCTGGTAACATTCGCTGCTGGTTCTCTCTAAATCACATTCAGAAGGGAATATTATTGACTAATCATGTGTTTGGCTACACATTGAACATATTACTAATTGTAAAGCCTCATTCACATTACCCACAAGCACTCTGTTACGTTGCGCCGGATGTCATGCATTTCAATGGGGACGTCCACAACAGAGTGGGATTGCAAAGTAACTAAACATGTATTATTTCCTGAAACAATGTATTTATCCTGCCATGAATGAAAAGTCATATTTTGCAATCTCCCAAAATACGAGAGGGCTCTCCGCCATCTTGCGCTACACTTGTTTGTTCAGTAGCGGGGCAAGACTCCGTCAAGATTGATGTTTGATGTACTGGGCAATAATGTACATGTATTATGTAACTCTTATATTTTTCCCTTGACTGAAAATGAAAGAGTATTTTTGTTATTTGTAAAACTGCGCCTCGGCCATAAGTCAAGATGTGTAATCTTTGTATTGATATAGTCTTTAAAATGAGTTATTTAGCTACTGTATTAGCACCAGTAGGGGTTGGCAGGTGGAGAACAACGATCCCAGCAAGTGCAAATTAACAATTTCCCTTAATAGTCACCACTATGCTATCTTGTGTTGTGTATAGATAGATAGGTGAAGTGTTTTCTGTGTATTGTATGTGCGTTGAGTGTTGGACATCCCCTCTACATAAGTGACAGTTATGTTGGCGACTGGTACAAATTACACTAGGTGAAACGGTATGTAAGGGAGGGGAACTCACATGCAAGCTGAACCCGGGCCTTGCGGCTGACCAGCATGCCAAAGCGGTTCTGGGCGGCGCAGTCGTACTCTCCAACGTCCGTCTCACTTCCGCCTCTCTCTAGTCGTTTCTGGAAGCTCTGAATGAAGAGGGTCCCGTTGGGCAGCACCTGTACCCGCTCCTCCACAACCACGGGTACCCCGTTCCTGCGCCACGTGATCGAGATGGTACCCTCGCCCTCCACCCGGCAGTCCAGCATCAGTGGTCGATCCCGCACAGCGATGACGTCGCTGGGCTCCAATAGGAATGCCAGCTCCTTGGCACCACATACATCTAGAAAAGGGGGGAAGAAGATCATTGGCAATAAGGGTTGAGAACATCAGTGTTGGTTCATTTTGTAGACCCGCACAGCAAGGAGAAATGGTGTCATGTAGTCCAGGATGATGAGGATAATACTGTGTTTATTATTGTGAACACTGGTGATGCAATTGCATGTGTTTATCTAATCACCTAAGTACATTCCCAAAGGAACTCAATGTTGGCTATGTAGTTTACCCATAAAGTACCTTTCAACCCAATCCCTATAAGATGAGGTAAGCGTGACAGACCAGTAAGGGAGCTTAATAATTGCACCTTATGGGACAATCTAGTAAACGAAAAAAATTCAAACTGATCTTGTAAACTACACCTCACAGCACTTTGTACTGGGGCACTGAGCATGTCATGGCTGGAGCCTTGCCTGTCTCTAATCCATTCATACACCAAGTTTCCCGTCCTATGCCCTCTGTATCTGTGTTTACAAGCAAAGACGTAGACACAACAACACAGAAGGCGACCAGAATGGAGACGGACAGCCACGTTCGCCCCCAGGGGCGAACTCTTCCAATCCCAAAAACGGCATTCGACACTCTACACCGGCCAACTGATTGATGGCTGTGTTAGTTCTGCGTCCACAAGACTTTTACCGAAACCGGCCACAATAATAGGACCAAATGCAGTGGAGTCATTGAGCCAAAGAGGGTAGGAACAATGGCCAAGACGGAGGCAGAAGACTAGCAAGGGTTAGTGGGGTCAAGTTAGGAGAACTTCTATTAAACCAGGCGCAGACTGGCGTCAATGGCGCAGTGACGACACTCATACTTGTTCTTACCCCACCTCCCCACAACCCCTAGAAATTCTCATCACCATAAACCAACACACCCCTCTATGGGGGCCATCTGCCCCTCTAATTCCCCCCCGCATCCCTGCATCCCTTTCACCAAGGCTCCGGGGTGACTTTCCCATGCCACTGAATCACCCCATTCCCCTCTCGAAGTTGACCCCGCTGACACGGCAAGTCTTCCCCATTTTCTTCATCTTTTTGTGGGCCAACAGACTCAAAAAACCCTGCCCCACCTTGACCCCTCGAGATGGCCGCTCCCTTTCTCCCAGCTGTTGAGGTGGGGAGGTAAAAGGGAGTGAGAAAGTGCCACAAAGCCCCAATGCTCTTGAACTTGCATGATGAGATGCACCATCAAGTTAATGGAGAACTTGTGCATCCATTTATGAAAACTATAGTGAACCCCCCCCTTCTTCTCATCTACAGAGCCATCCCCTCCTCCCTCTGACCGCCACCACAATCACATCACACCTTCACACCCTTCCATTCAGCACCTGGCAAAGCTGTGGTCTCACATCCATGACTTTTGCCCTTGACTTTAATTGTAACAACAATGATCTCACAAATCCTCTCTTCATCCTCTTCTTTCCGATGACCACTCCACTTGATTAGTGTCCTCTGTGCACCTTAACGTACTTTTACAATTTCATATAAATTGTATTATTTAGCCAATTTTCCTTAAGAACCATGGACTTCTACAGTTTAACAACGGGGTATGTCTCTCGTCCTAACATCCACATTAAGCCGAAACTTCAACTCCCATTTCAAACCCTAAAACAACCTAAACTGGTTCATCTCTATTGAAGGCTATGCTATGGCTCATAAATGTGCCTGTATCAACGTTCTGTCCCAGGGGTATTCAACTCGTACTCTACAAGGTCTGATGTCTGCTGGTTTTATGTTCTACCTGATAATTAATTGCGTCCACCTGGTATCTCAGGTCAAAATCAATCTCTGATTAGAGGGGAACAATGAAGAAACACAGTGGAACTGGATTCAAGGTCCAGCGTTGAGTTTGAGCACTCTATCAAATGGTGTGCCCCATCTAAATACGTAAATAATGCAAGTCAATCGTTTTTTACTTACTTTATTGTCCCTATGGGTATATTTTGTTGCAGTGTCACGTACACGTTTAAAGTTGCGTTTAAATAGAAAACAAAATGGACAATACAACTTTCATTACAGTTACATACCAATAAAACATTACTTTTTTTAAAGACTAGCCTGTTGGCCTTACTGAGTCGATAGGAACATTAGCCCGAGCTATTTAGGAGGGATATCACACCTGGCACAAATGATTGTCTAGTTCTGTTAACATATATACATCGTATACCATACTATTGAACAGAGAATATGTTACGGAGTCTGTTGACGCATCTCTTGATTGCAGCAGGACAAATACTACAAGATATCGCATAACCTTCAGGACTGATTGTGACTTTATTCATAACATATACAGATAGATCTACTGATTCTGACCCTACAGTAAAATTACAATCTGTCCCTTGTGATCATGTTTGCAAGTATAGAAAATTGTTATTGTTCAGGGTTGATCACAAGTGATCTGATGGTTGAACAAGGTTGTGAAACAACCAATCAAATCAGAGCATCTTCAAATTAAATCCTCTCCAACATAGCCCAGTCAACCAACTGACAACCATGACCAAACTTTATCCATCAATGCATCGCAGAGCCATAAGCCATTCCCACAGCCTGAGATGTCAGCAGTCCTTTTCTCCAACACACCCTGATAAAGGTTTCAGCTTGTCCCTGTGATATTGGGACATCCACCTGGTAATTAATTGCACCCACCTGGTGTCTCAGCCCCCCCTCCCATCCACAACGATGGGACAGCAGTGGAGAAGGTGGATAGTTTTAAGTTCCTCGTCGTCCACATCACGGACAAACTGAAATGGTCCATCCACACAGACATTGTGGTGAAGAAGGTGCAACAGGAGGCTGAAGAAATTTGGCTTGTCACCTAAAACCCTCACAAACTTTTACAGATGCACATTTCAGAGCATCCTGTCAGGCTGTATCACTGCCAGGTACGGCAACTGCACCGCCCACAACCACAGGGCTCTCCAGAGGGTGGTGCGGTCTGCACAATGCATCACTGGGGGCAAACTATCTGCCCTCCAGGACACCTACAGCACCCGATGTCACAGGAAGGCCAAAAAGATCTTGAAGGACAACACCCACCCAAGCCACTGCCTGTTCACCCTGCTACCATCCAGAAGGCGTGGTCAGTACAGGTGCATCAAAGCTGGGACCGAGAGACTGAAAAATAGCTTCTATCTCAAGGCCATCAGACTGTTAAACAGCCATCACTAACATAGAGTGGCTGCTGCCTACATACAGACTTGAAATCATTGGCTACTCTAACAAATGGATCACTAGTCACTTTATTAATGCCACTTTAATAATGATGTTTACATATCTTGCATCACTCATCCCACATATATATACTGTATTTTATACCATCTATTGCATCTTGCCTATGCCGGTCGGTCATTGCTCATCCATATATTCTTATTCCATCCCTTTACTTAGATTTGTGTGTATTAGGTCGTTGTTGTGGAATTGTTAGATTACTTGTTAGATATTGCTGCACTGTCGGACCTAGAAGCACAAGCATTTCGCTGCACTGGCAATGACATCTGCTAACCATGTGTATGTGACCAATACAATTTGATTTGATTTGATCAGAGATTCCCTGCATCTGCACCCATTAGAATGAATTAAGTCACACCCAGCAGATGTAGCAAGGAGTATGGTGGGGTGTGGGTGTTCTCTAGCTCAGCTGGCCACAGCCCCGCACCCACCTCTACTACCATCTCCCCCTCCCTTATATGTGTTTTAATGAAATTCAGGGCTCCCAATAAATACGAATTTGTTCTTAACTGACTTGTCTAGTTAAATAAAGGTTAAATTTTAAAAAATGGGGGACTTGCGTTACATTCTGTGGCCCAAGTTATCGAACACATGGCGTTGCAAGACATTAGAGGCCAATGTCTATCTTGACAAAATAGGGGTGTGGGGGAAGGAGTGACATGATATGGGGTTGTGAACGACAGGGTAAGTGATGTATAAGATATAGAGAGATAAGTTATGTCACAACAGGTGGCTATTTTATGTTATTGGTGTCTATGATATTGATAAACATTTGTATGGATCAAGTGTGTGTTCTTCTTCTATTTCTGAACCACAATGCCAAAATCAGTAATAATCTCTTCCATTGCAATAAAATGATCTGATGTACTGTTAGGAGACGGCCCTGACCAAAGAGTATATATAGACTAACAAATCCCACAAACTGGGGAATGAAGACATTACTTTTACTTTGGACAGAAGAACACCTCTTTTCTATATGTGACTTGCCAAGCTTAACATAAAACTTAACTCCAAAACTATATAAATGTTATTTTTTTCTCCATTAGTCCACTGTTGATAGAGTCACAAAATATTTGTCAGCTGTCAAGTCTTTCATCTTGCATCCTCATTATGATGTGGCCGGTGACAAAAAAAAAATACCAAAAGATAGATTTTGAGTGGATTTTCCCTATAAGCTTCTACAGGTCCAAAGTGGCAAAGTCAGGTTCCAAGTTAAGCTCAGATCAATATATCACATACAACAGACAGTACATTATATTACCAAAATTATGTGGACACCTGCTCGTCGAACATCTCATTCCAAAATAATGGACATTAATATGGAGTTGGTCCTCCCTTTGCTGCTATAACAGCCTCCACTCTTCTGCGAAGGCTTTCCACTAGATGTCGGAACATTACTGCGGGAACTTACTTCCATTCAGCCACAAGAGTACTAGTGAGGTCGGGCACTGATATTTGGCGATTAGGCCTGGCTCGCAGTCGGCGTAGAAAATGTATCCCAAAAGTGTTCGATGGGGTTGTGTTCGATGGGACCTCGACAAACCTTTTCTGTATGGACCTCGCTTTGTGCACGGGGGCACGGTCATGCTGAAACAGGAAAGGGCCTTCCCCAAACTGTTGCCACAAAGTTGGAAGCACAGAATCGTCTAGAATGTCATTGTATGCTGTAGCGTTAAGATTTCAGACCATTATTGCTCCTCCACCAAACTTTACAGTTGGCACTATGCATTCGGGCATCGTAGCGTTCTCCTGGCATCCGTCAAACCCCAATTCATCCATCAAACTGCCAGATGGTGAAGCTTGATTCATAATTTCAGAGAACACATTTCCACTGCTCCAGAGTCCAATAACGGCGAGCTTTACACCACTCCAGCCAACGCTTGGCATTGCACATGGTGATCTTAGGCTTGTGTGTGGCTGCTCGGCCATGGAAACACATTTCAGGAAGCTCCCGACGAACAGTTCTTGTGCTGACAGAGGCAGATTGGAACTCGGTAGTGAGTGTTGCAACCGAGGACAGACGATTTTTACATGCTATGCGCTTCAGCACTTGGCGGTCCAGTTCTGTGAGCTTGTGTGGCCTACCACTTCACGGCTGAGCCGTTGTTGCTCCTAAACGTTTTAACTTCACAATAACCGCACTTACAGTGGACCAGGCCAGCTCTAGCAGGGCAGAAATTTGACGAACTGACTTGTTGGAAAGGTGGCATCCTATGACGGTGGCACGTTGAAAGTCACTGAGCTCTTCAGTAAGGCCATTCTATTGCAAATGTTTGTTTGTGGAGATTGCATGGCTGTCTGCTGGACTTTCTATACCTGTCAGCAACATGTGTTGCTAAAAAAGCTGAATCCCCGAATTTGAAGCTGTGTCCACATATTTTTGTATATATAGTGTATAGAGTGTCTTCAGAAAGTATTCACACCTCTTGACGTTTTCCACATTTTGTTGTGTTACAGGCTGAATTTGGTGTCACTGGCCTTCACACAATACCCCTTTGTCACGTTCTGACCTCTATTTCCTTTGTTTTGTATTTATTTAGTATGGTCAGGGCGTGAGTTGGGTGGGCAGTCTATGTTTGTTTTTCTATGTTTTGGGGCAGTTCTATGTTTTCGGCCTAGTATGGTTCTCAATCAGAGGCAGGTGTCATTAGTTGTCTCTGATTGAGAATCATACTTAGGTAGCCTGGGTTTCACTGTGTGTTTGTGGGTGATTGTTCCTGTCTTTGTGTTTGCACCAGATAGGGCTGTTTTGAGTTCTCACGTTTCTTGTTTTCGTTAGTTTGTTCATGTATAGTGTCTTCATTAAAATACAATGAACAACCACCACGCTGCGTTTTGGTCCGCCTCTACTTCACAACAAGAGAACCGTTACAGAATCACCCACCACACTCGGACCGAGCAGCGTGTTAACAGGCAGCAGCGAAAGGAGGACGTTATGGACAGCAATGGCATGGAGTATACTACTTGGGAGGAGATCGACAGGTGGGCGGCCGACCCAGGGAGAGTGCCGGAGCCCGCCTGGGATTCGATGGAGCAGTGCGCGGAAGGTTATCAGAGAATGGAGTTGGCGAAGCAGGCACGGCGGCGCGGAAGGAAGCCCGAGAGGCAGCCCCAAAAATTTATTGGGGGGGGGCTAACAGGGAGTATGGCTACGCCAGGTAGGAGACCTGGGCAGACTCCCTGTGCTTACCGGGGGGCTAGAGAGACCGGACAGGCACCGTGTTATGCAGTGGTGCGCACGGTGTCTCCAGTGCGGGTGCATAGCCCGGTGCGGTATATTCCAGCTCCGCGTGTCGGCCGGGCTAGATTGAGCGTCGAGCCTGATGCCATGAAGCCGGCTCTACGCAGCTGGTCCCCAGTGCGTCTCCTTGGGCCGGCTTACATGGCACCAGCCTTGCGCTCGGTGTCTCCGGTTCGCCTGCATAGCCCAGTGCGGGCTATTCCACCACGCCGCACTGGCAGGGCGACCGTGAGCATTCAACCAGGTAAGGTTGGGCAGGCTCGGTGCTCAAGAGCTCCAGTGCGCCTGCACGGTCCGGTCTTTCCAGTACCACCTCCACACCCCAGCCCTCCGGTAGCAGCTCCCCGCACAAGGCTTCCTGTGCGTGTCCTCGGCCCAGTACCACCAGTGCCAGCACCACGCATCAGGCCTACAGTGCGCCTCGCCTGTCCAGCACTGCCGGAGCCTCCCGCCTGTCCGGCGCCTCTGCCGGAGCCTCCCGCCTGTCCGGAGCCTCCCGCCTGTCCGGCGCCTCTGCCGGAGCCTCCCGCCTGTCCGGCGCCTCTGCCGGAGCCTCCCGCCTGTCCGGAGCCTCCCGCCTGTCCGGCGCCTCTGCCGGAGCCTCCCGCCTGTCCGGCGCCTCTGCCGGAGCCTCCCGCCTGTCCGGCGCCTCTGCCGGAGCCTCCCGCCTGTCCGGCGCCGCTGCCGGAGCCTCCCGCCTGTCCGGCGCCGCTGCCGGAGCCTCCCGCCTGCCCAACACCGCCAGCGCCGCCCGTCTGCCCAGCGCCGCCAGTGCCGCCCGTCTGCCCAGCGCCAGCGCCGCCCGTCTGCCCAACGCCGACAGCGCCGCCCGTCTGCCAAGCGCCGCCAGCGCCGCCCGTCTGCCCAGCGCCGCCAGTGCCGCCCGTCTGCCAGGAGCCGCCAATGCCGCCCGTCAGCCAGGAGCCGCCAGTGCCGCCCGTCAGCCAGGGGCCGCCAGTGCCGCCCGTCAGCCAGGGGCCGCCAGTTCCGCCAGTCAGCCAGGGGCGGCCAGTCAACCAGGGGCCGCCAGTGCCGCCAGTCAGCCCAGCGCCAGCGCCGCCAGTCAACCAGGGGCCGCCAGTGCCGCCAGTCAGCCAGGGGCCGCCAGTCAGCCAGGGGCCGCCAGTGCCGCCAGTCAGCCAGGGGCCGCTAGAGCCCCTCCGCCCGGAGCAGCTTCACCTCTGTCCCGAGCAGCTGTCCCTCTGTCCCGAGCAGCTGTCCCTCTGTCCCGAGCAGCTGTCCCTCTGTCCCGAGCAGCTGCTTCACCTCTGTCCCGAGCTGCCCCTCTGTCCCAAGCAGCCCCTCTGTCCAGTGGGGTCATTGAGAGGGGTGGGCATGGTGAGTAAGCCACGGAGGCGGACAATAAGGCGGACTAAGACAATGGCGAAGTGGGGTCCGCGTCCCGCGCCAGAGCCGCCACCGCGGACAGACGCCCACCCAGACCCTCCCCTATAGGTCAAGGTTTTGCGGCCGGAGTCCGCACCTTTGGGGGGGGGTACTGTCACGTTCTGACCTCTATTTCCTTTGTTTTGTATTTATTTAGTATGGTCAGGGCGTGAGTTGGGTGGGCAGTCTATGTTTGTTTTTCTATGTTTTGGGGCAGTTCTATGTTTTCGGCCTAGTATGGTTCTCAATCAGAGGCAGGTGTCATTAGTTGTCTCTGATTGAGAATCATACTTAGGTAGCCTGGGTTTCACTGTGTGTTTGTGGGTGATTGTTCCTGTCTTTGTGTTTGCACCAGATAGGGCTGTTTTGAGTTCTCACGTTTCTTGTTTTCGTTAGTTTGTTCATGTATAGTGTCTTCATTAAAATACAATGAACAACCACCACGCTGCGTTTTGGTCCGCCTCTACTTCACAACAAGAGAACCGTTACACCCTTAATAATATCAAAGTGGAATTTTTATTTTTACAAATTAATAAAAAATCAAAAGCTGAAAAGTATTGAACCCCTTTGTTATGGAGTAAATAAGTTCAGGAGTATGCATAAAAATATGCATAGAAGATACATAATAAGTTGCACAGACTCCCTCTATGTATAATAACAGTGTGCCTTATCTTTATACCCCACACATACAATTACCTGTAAGGTCCCTCAGTAGAGCAGTGAACTTCAAACACAGATTCAACTACAAAGACCAGGGAGGTTTTCCAATGCCTCACAAAGAACGGCACCTATTGGTTGATGGGTAAATATATTTTTTAAACCACACAATATCCCTTTGAGCATGGTGATGTTTTTAATACACTTTGAATGGTGTATCCATACACTCAGTCACTAAAAAGATACAGGCATCATTCCTAACTTTTGGGGTGGCAGGGTAGCCTAGTGGTTAGAGCGTTGGGCTAGTAACCGAAAGGTTTCACGTTCAAATCCTGGGGCTGACAAGGTACAAATCTGTTGTTCTGCCCCTGAACAAGCAGTTAACCCACTAGGTCCTCATTGAAAATAAGAATTTGTTCTTAACTGACTTGCCTAGTTAAATAAAGGTCAAATTAAAAAATAACTCAGTTGCCGGAGAGGAAGGAAACCTCTCAGGGATTTCACACTGGTGACTTTAAAACAGTTACAGAGTTTAATGGCTGTGATACGAGAGAACTGAGGATGGATCAACAACCTTGTAGTTATTCCACAATACTAACCTAAATGACAGAGGGATAAGAAGGAAGGCTGTACAGAATAAAAATATTACAAAACATGCATCCTGGTAGCCTGGCAGGTAGGAGCGCTGGGCCAGTATCCGGAAGGTTGCTGGATTGAATCCCTGAGCCGACAAGGTAAAAATCCGTTGTTCTGCCCTGGAGCAAGGCAGTTAACCTCCAACAACTGCATCCTGGGCAATGATGAAGTCAAATAAAGCATCCCCCTGTACCTCTCTGATTCAAAGGGGTTGGGTTAATGCAGAAAATGCATTTAGTTGTGCAACTTTCCCAATAAGGCACTAAAGTTGATCTTCACATTTTTTTACTTTATGTCCTGAATACAAAGCGTTATGTTTGGGGCAAATCTAACACAGCACAGCACAAATGTGGAATAAGTCAAGAGGTATGAATACTTTCAGAAGGCACTGTATCTGTATAATAGAGCAAAATATTTTAGATGTATGGCTCTCTAAGATGTGTTCAAATTGCTAGGCCTCAACCCAACTTTGCACTGAATAGCCACAATAATAATATGCATCTCTATAGCCTTTCTGCATTAGACATTGCTTCTTGATGCATCAACAAAGAGATTGATCAGGGGTCCCCTTCTTTTGTATACCAATAAACGCATTCATATGGCCCTAATCTGGGTAATCACTATGGCCTTGGCTGCTACATATTGCTAGCTAGTGACAAGGCAATAGGGTGCTAGATTAAGGCCTTTGAGGTTTGCCCACATGTGCTCTCTCTCTGTAAGATTACCAAATGTTGATCCAACTATGCTAATCATCCACTATAACCTATGTGATCTGTTCTTATATTGATGTGGGATGGAGTGCTCAAGTTAGAGGATTAATCCAATTTCAGAGGTGGAGGGTCCGAAATGAGTTTTTTCTTCTTCTGAGCAGCAGGGGATCCCCCACCCAGTCCCCACCCTGGAGGATACGACCCTAACCCTTCAGGGGCCATGAGAGAGTTGGAGGAGAGTTGATGGAAGGGGGGAGTGGGTGATGGAGGGGACAGCTTGCGTCCGGCCACCAGGTCTGCCTCGAATCCCCACTCACTCAGGAAACCATTGTCTCCTAGGCCATTGGCCCTGAACTTTACAGGCTATTGTAATGGCGGCCAGGGATCATCTTAGCCAGCCACCCACCCCTCAAAAAGAGAGGGAGAGTGAGTGAAAGGGGGTCCTGAGCGCCGGGGATAAGGCAAAACCTACGCAAATCCCCTCATTGATTGCGTTACGCCTTCCTCTCACATAGCCTTACCCCGCTCTCCCTTTATCTATGTTTGAGTGGCAGCCAGCTACAGCTGCACTGTGACTGAAGAACCAGTATATTAAAACTGAGCCTTGGACCAAACGTACATACAAAGTGCTATAGGCTTTAATATGGCAATAAACAATCTATTGAATGGACATGTATGGAGGGGTTACCTGAGAAACTCATACTTTACAGGGCTGTTAAAAAGAGCAATGAAGTGTTGTGGCAAGGAGAGAAGATTTGGTCTCACATTAGTAATCGGGTGGCATATTCGAGGGAAGAAATCTACTGACACTATTGGCCTACGTTTTATAATCAATAGTGCATCAACACGTAGGCTGCACTTGTGCTGAAAAATGTCTAAAAATAAAATAAATAAAACGTTTGGCCGTGCTTGACTTAAAGCCTGCAGGAATATTGCTTTATAACTTGATATAACTTATGAGCTTTTATAATGTCTGATAATACGTTTTGGAATATCTTATGGTAAAAAAATGCAAATGTAAGAAAAGTGCAATGTGACTTTCTTCGGTTACTTGGTTCACAACTGATTATAATTTTAATTTCTGTGGCCAAAAAATGATTAAAAAACGTAAGACAAGCTATTGAAACTCCATCCTTCCTATCTAAAAAGTAATCCACGGCTTTTTGTGTGGGGATTACAAATGTATACTATGCACCTCCAAAAATTGCTCCCTTCCCCTCTTCTCCCCCATTAGAAATATTAAAGCAGTGGGGGAACCGGAGTAAACAATGGCTGAATGCGGAGCTAGGGAGCTATGGAGCTTGGGAGAGGAATCCTGAAGGAACAGGGTGTGGAAAATGGGAATCGCTGGGAGGCGTGAGACTCAGTGCCCTGCGGCTCGCTCCTTTGTCTCGCTAATGGGAGTTAAACTCTCTCCCTCACTCTGAGCCCGCCGCCTCCTTTTAGTGGTTATGCAAACATGCTATTGTAGCGGGCTACGAGATTGTGGGGGGGCGACACACACACCCAAGTCGCCCAAATCTTTTGTTTAAGGATTGATCGTAATTAGCTGGCATATGCCAAGTTCAAAGTGGAATAAACACGACATCACTGTTTCCAATATTGAGGAGGAAGCTAAGCATGTGCCACCCATGTTTGAACTCCTCCCTTATAAATGGCAATGGGGGGCAATTAACTAACACTGCACGCAAATTGCTGCACTGCTTTTGTTTGTAATGGACACACCATATTATCCATTCATCCAGTTCATTGGGAGAAAAAACAATGAATCAGCTATTTTTGAGTTTGGCTTTCTTAGTTGTGGGATTGTTTTCATGCCTGGAGACATTAACACATTTAACAGGCAGACTTACATTTCAAGCTATTTGTGTGTTTGGATCAACTACAAAATGCAGGCTCAATTTAAAACACCTCCACTCCACCTCAACACAAAGAGCAATGAATTATTATTTTATTTTAAAATTATTGATCCTCTCAGTTCTGATTGATATCACAGTCCCCAGAGGTCAAAAAGCAGAATTGACCATCTGCATTTGTAGATTGGATTGTTTCTGATGGGGATGGACAAACACACAGGTCTTAAAACGACCTGAACAAATTTCTGCCAACTCTAGACCCCTCTTAGGATCGATAAGAAATAATCTCCAATGCAATGGGGAGGAGACCTTACTGCATGCCCTCTTGTTTTTAATCACTGGGATGTAAGCAAGCAGAAAGGGACACAGCCAACAAGGAAATCTCATTAAACAAAGAAAGGCCTTGTGGGCCATGGTGGGTCCTCCTAGGACATAACACAATAATCTACACAAAGGGCCCTATCTTGTAAGGTCCTACCACACTGGGCCTAAAGGCTTTCGACAAATCAATCTACTGGTATACCTGCTGTATCTGGGCGATGTTCAGCAGGGCACACTATAGAAAATGCTTTGCAACGGAAAACAAAAACAAGCTTTTCTTATTGGATGAGTTCAGATAGTTCGGCCGAGTTCGAAAACTATTGTCTGATCATTGATAGGGTCACTAATACTTCTATTCACCTTCTCCATGTCTGAATGTCTGTTTGATTTGGACACTGGCTAAAGTATTTAGAGCCTCTATGGTAATTTTGAGTATAATGTCCTCCTTTTTGGGTTTGATACCACGGTCACGACCACTGGATATGGTTTCAGAAAATTGCACCAAGCAAGGTACACTGTTGGTACCACTACAATTGTCATTGACAAGTCTGTACTTTATTTACCGACACGATGGGTTGGGACTTAATGAAAACCTACAATGATGCAGCCTTTTAATTAAAAACACCAGCTCCTCTGTAAAGGTTACCTCACACTCGGTAATCACCAGAGGGTGTTTTAATTCAAATAACAAATGTGTGTAGTATACACTGGCGCTCGGGTTAAACAACGAGCGTTAATACGATAGAGGATTAACTGACCAGGTGTTCGATCAGGCCGCTATTTGTCTTCCGGTCCATTGATAAACACCCATGCCAAGAGCGATATCCAATGTCCCAGGTGCCCTTGATGATAAACACATGTAAGCCTTACTGAAACCACTGGAGTGTGTCAGTCAGTGTTCTATGTTTGTCACCAACTTCAAATGACTGTCTGTATCTCATATCCGCTGCAGTTCTGTATAGCAAGTTTTTGTCTCACTAATAGCCCACAAATAGCCAATGGTACAGTATATCAATTAGCAGATCATGACAGGGACTCCTCTGTCCCCATCATCCCATCAGTGAGTGTCAGTGATGGGGAAGACGATAGTAGGAAAAGGGGATACCTAGTCAGTTGTACAACTGAATGCCTTCAACTGAAATGTGTCTGAATCAGAGAGGTGTGGGGGGGCTGCCTTAATCGACATCCAAGTCTTCGGCTCCCAGGGAACAGTGAGTTAACTGCCTTGCTCAGGGGCAGAATGACAGATATTTACCTTGTCAGCTCGGGGATTCAATCCAGCAACCTTCTGGTTATTGGCCCAACTCTCTAACCACTAGGCTACCTGCCACCTCTCATGCAGCAGCCAATCAAATGGGAGCTGCTGTGCTACACAGGAAGAGTATATTGAACCTCTGTTAAGGCCAGGTAACTCTTTAGTAGCCTAGGTAAACTCACACTATTAAACACTTACACTATTTAAGCACCTAAAAGATGTAGGATCTTAATTTGACCCTTGTAGTGTATTTGAGGTTTATAAAGGCTTCTGATGTTTATAATATTCACTTTGAAATGTCAGACTTAATTTTCCCTAATGTATCAACACCTATAACAATGTCCCTTGATCATAATCCACATAATAATTAACCTGTCCTGTTGCTCCAGGATTGTTTCCCTGCGGCCTCAACTTAAGATCCTACATCTGTAGGGATTGTGATATGCTATTATCATCCAATACCATTCCGAATGTATCTGAAAAATCACACTAGGTTATGTTTCGAGTGGAACATTATTTTAAGAGATTAATGGAACTGGTTCTACATCTGCTTTACACAACACAGTGGTAAAACCCACACACTATGTCACAAGCACCCTATCAATGTCTCTGGGTCAGGTTTCCCACTAGTTGCCCCGCGTGCATGGGTTCTGGGGTCGGATTAGCTCCCTCAGACTCATGCTGCGATATGCCTGTCACATTGGCCCCTATAATTGTACCTTCAGCAGAGAAAATCTGCTGTATTACTATGTATATAAGCCCTAGGAGGATAGAGATGTTGCCCTCCTTTAATGCTGTATGGAGGGATGCAGCAGTGGCCCAGCACAGGGCTATTGTCCACGTGTGGATTAAACCAATGGGGTGTCTTTTTGGACTTGGAGCGGTCCTATGGTGTTATCCCTATATCTAGCTACCTCTGGGCAGTGTGTGTGTGTGTGTGTGTGTGTGTGTGTGTGTGTGTGTGTGTGTGTGTGTGTGTGTGTGTGTGTGTGTGTGTGTGTGTGGTTGTGATGTGAACATGGTCACGGGCAACAGTGGGAGGATTACCCTTGACGGACGGACACACACAGCCTTTTTAATAAGGTCTCAATCTGCGCCAGATTCACAGAGAGGCAGCGGGGGCCAGTGTTATGGAGATGAGGGTGTGTGAAGGTCAGATCACAACTGGGGCGGGGTGAGGCGCCTAGCCATTATCTCCTGGGCTTTTCTTGTCCCCCCATCACCAATCACTCCATTGACCAGGAGGGGGACCCCAAGGGTTAAGTCCCCCACACTACACCACCCCCTAGGTCACAACAGCCCCCTCTTTCTCCCAGAAAGGTCATAGGTCCCTTCCTCGACCCCTTTCTCCAGTCCAACTATCCCAGAACACCAGTTCTGCTCCTTCAATGAGTTGTTGTTTGGATGGGACACTATATGAGGCCTGATTTCATTACAATACAAAGGACCACAACACACTGGACCCTAAACATTGGGCATAGAGTCTATTTTAAGTTAGGCCTTAACTTTCTAAAGCATATGAAATGTTAAATCTTAGTTACTTGATATTAACTTTTTATATTAGTTGTTAGGCTTATTAATTTCTTAGTTTGTTACAAGAGGGGGTGATTTTTTTGGTACTGTTCTGAAAGGAGCTGAAATTAACTTGACTTTGATTTGGAGAGTTGATCATCACATTCTAGGGTTGAAGAGAGTTGTTCCTATCTGTAAACCCAATGTTGTGTATGTGTTAGGCAAATTATGTATAGGCCTAATCAAACTACCCTTGGCCTCTTCAACTCATTTGATATCGCCAGATTTGGTCTTGATATTTATCATTGACTTGAAAAAAGGTCAAACAAAATAGCCTCTTGTTTTTAAGTTTGAGTTGGAAAATGAACTCTACATCAGCAATAATGGAGAGGGAAGGGGTCAAATTATAAAGGTTGTATCCAAACAGATTCCCATATAATCACATAGGCATACACTAACTCCAAAATAAGGCACACACACACGTGTGTGTTCAATGTTCTCTGAAAAACAACAAGTTGAATGTTATCCTGAAAATAGCAAAATTGTTGTAAAATGATTAACAATACATTAATAGATAATGTATACATCTACGTGTAATAGAACCAGTTCATGAGAAAGGCAAGTAAAACTCTTCTGACATGTATTTCTTAACAATCTTATATCTAGGCCTACTCATCATCCAATTAACAAACTGTCAAGGGTCCCGTCCGGAACAGCTGTGTAAACTGGGCTCACACAACGCTCCACTCATGTTTATGCACGCGCGCTAACAGCCTCATTAATTAAGCCTAATCAACCACGTCGTTTCCCAGGGGGTGGCCTTCGGGATACAAATGTAGGCCTACTGTTTTCAATTGTAATTAACCGAGTAATACGAAATAAGCCCCCCCTTCGCATCGTTTTTATTAAAGGGAGGGAACGCACACTGCTTAACACTGGTACTGATTAGGTGTGCTGATGAATATCTGAGTCCTATGGCATGATTTCAGGTCATTCTCAGCCATCCATTGTCATTGTGGATTCACTGATATACATAGCTATAAATGATTTCGATGTACATTTGATTATTTATCACTTTCCTGATCAGATAGGTTTGATTTGGGTTGTACTATCAGTGTCAATAAGCGTTCTACTCAATGAAAAACGCAACATTCAAAGTTCCACTTGAACTTGACGTTTTCGGTCAACACTTTATTTCAAGTTCCAAAAACTTATTGCACCTATATGATGGATATTGTTGATATAATTCAAAGCCATAAAATCTACAACATCATAGCAGTTAAAATCGATCACATATGTCCAATTATCTTGATTAAACCCGAATCGAATGGAATGGACCATTCGTTCATGAGCAGGTGCTAAATATTAGTTTGCTGTGCATCAGATGAAAACAAGTTGGTATGTCTTCTTCCTAATACACAACCATCAATATCTGTAGATATCGTAAAAGCTGGTGGTACACATCCCATCAACTTTGACTCGTCGTATAAAACTTTAATTACAGCTGACCAAATCCATCTTTAACTAGGCCTACCACTATCAATTCAAATCAAGAGAGAAAATACTGTGTAACAAAACGTTGAGCCGACAAAAAGAAAATGCATATAGGCTTACACACGGCTATTGAAACAGAATAACCAGATGCTGTTCAATTATACAAACTAAACAATGAATAAAAACGTTAGATTAGAAACCATGCAGTTTCTAGGAATTATAGGCCAACTGTTACACACTAACTTCATAAACACACAGACAGAAGAATAAACCGCTGAACCGTTGTTGCCTGTTAGTAGGTCCCCAGTCCCCCACTACAAAGTTGTAGTGCAAAAACAACAAACCCATATAACCACATAAATAATATAATAAAAGGCATACTTACTCAAACAGATGAACGCCACCAAACAGGCGAGCAGCATCCTTGGCCGGTTCATTTTTTTTACTAATAAAGAAAATAGTATTTTGGCTTTGCTGAAATGTCTTCTTGCCCCCCCCAAAAACAAAACAAAAATCGAAAAATATATATTCCAATTGCTGAGACGAGTCTTTGGAAAGCTTGTGCTGAGATGTCTTCTTTGGAGAGCTTATAATACACGTGATTCACTTTTATTAAAACAGTTCTACTCTTCTTTAGAAACCCTTGTCCAGCGTATTGGCCGGAGCTGGCAAATGGTCACGTCCAAAGCTACTTTCAGAATACTGTTTTGCCTATTCAGGACCAACGGAAGGGACAGCGGACATTAGGTATGCAGCGTCATTGTTGTCCCTGCTGACACCCGCGGTCAGTGAATGGACATTGACACAACAGCTTTCACCGGCGCTGGCAGGTTGGTCCCGCCCAATGAACCAATCACATAACGCGCGGCTTCGGAGGCGGAGGTGCGTTGTGCCTCATAGGCATGATTGATTTTCATTTGAATGGAGCTCCGGCCACTTCTCCGCTCCGCTGCTCTGGCTTGATGTCACATACACATACCATAATCACTACGGACAGCTGTGGTCACCCCGGAGAGCAGTGACGTCGCATGCGCTCTGTTTTCTTCAGGATATAGTTATGGCACTATGAAGGCAAGGCAGGTCTTGGTTTGTTGACAATATTTTGAGAGAAGTGGAGAGAGACATGCAGTTGGTAACACTATTTTAAGCCTGCAGATATGCATTTATGATGTGGTTATAATGCATTGTAAGACTTATACAATATATGACTATATTGCAATATGTAATAAGATAAAGCTCATTGGTTTATTTTAATTTGTGAAAAACAGTATCAGAAAGATGCAATTTTATGCAAAACTAGGCTATCCATATTTATTGACGCCTTTCACATAATCCTTTTTATTTTGTCCATTGTCATCACAAGCCATATGACCTTAACCAAGTCCTTTTCAGAGCAGTTCATGTCACACATAATGGTCATACAGATTCATATCGAGATATATGTCCTATGGCAAGAAATCCCATGACTCTGTGTTTATGTAATGAAAGGTGAGATGTGCACAGTGAAGTCTAATAGAATGGTCAGTGGTGCTGTTGGTTGATCCAGCGTTGGGCCCATCTCAGGATCATATATAGCCTACCCTGGAGACAGGGTTCAATCCCCCATTCCACCTCTACCTTTCATCCCTCTTTCAACTGTTTCCCTCTCTGAAAATGTGTCTATTATTTGTATAAAATATTTGTACCAGAGTTTTTTTTCCCATTGCCACCTAGTCATCCCAACTGGTTCATTCTCATTCTGCCCCTCACCACTCCACTACTTCTTCAAGTCATTAAGCATGATGAATGCTGCCATCACTCGCCCACTCCTCCGCATCCTCCAAGACTCTGGTACTTGCCTACAGGGCACTGAGGGGAACCACTCCTCCCTATCGCCAGTCAATGTTCAAACCAATGATCAAACCCAAGAGTGTCTCCATATCTCTTAACTCCTCTGCAGGTTACATACCTTAACAGCGGGATAGCAGGAAGAGAGTCAAAAGGTCCAACATCAGCCAGTACCGGGTGTACACACCTGACCCTACAATAACAGCCAACAGTGTTCTTCTTTAAAACACCCCCTCAGTTTCCCATATCGGATAAGTCACTGATCCAATATGACGATTTCCAAAGCACCTGGTCATATTGAGTGTGCAACACCATGACATCACCACCAAGACCAAAGTTGACGTCTAAGAGAGTGGTCATTCCTACCCTGCTCTATAGTGTGGAAACCTGGACCTGCTGGAGGTCAACTTTAAATCAACTTTATGTCATGTCAAACCAAATAATTGTGTTGATTTCAGTTGATTTGGCCATGACATTTAGAAAGTTGCACCGACGCCACTCCTGACCCCCCCCCCCCCCCCCCCCCAAAACACATAATTAGCCTTCATTTTCCTAAGCATTATGCAATAGGGAACCCTCATGAAACTGACAAGCAACCGACTGGTAGTCAGGAGTCATTCATTGAGGAGCCAAGCACTGTTTCCTCTCAATAGCCATGTTAAATGGACATTGGGAGGGCTACACTATACATGAGCTGTATGTTGTGCATAACGTGCATAATGTTGCCCATGCCAGGGATTCTCGCCAATTAGAAAGGGTTATAGTTGTGAATCCTACCGAAAACTCTTGACAACTCTAACTAATATCGTAATGTTACCTGTAAGGTTGAAAAGGGATGGTTTCATAAAAGGGATGGCTTACTATGTAGAACTGATTATAAAGGAGAATGGAATCCCATTGTCCTTTAGCATTTTTTAAACATTTATTTAGACGTTAGGGAAGAGAAATGCCAATTGAACCAAAGTCTTACAAATATGTGTTTTCTGGAGTTGGAGGTGTTACCACCAGCTATGGCAGTCTATGTTAAACTTGAGGGTAAATATGTTACACATTTAAGCCTAAATGGGAAGTGCAAAGCGACAAAGGTTACGATTGTTCAAAGAGTTTCTGACCCAAAGTGACAAGGCACAACAGTGACAACTGTCTGTCAGTCTGAAAGGTACTTTGTCAGAGAACTAACGATGATCAAGAATCAGTATACAGAACATAATGATATATTTGATTGAAACTTAGGCCATAGTCCTCAGCAGAGTTGGATCACCTCATGAAAATGCCATAGACTGTTGGTGAAAATGTCAAAGATTCAGGTCACTGGTTTCCTTGACCTTTCAGTTATGATTCTTCATGCTGATAGATTCAACTAGTACAGTACATGATTCAGTGAAGTTTAGAGCAGTGGCGGATTTAGCTATAGACGACATGGGCAGCCGCCGGGGTTGGCAGCCACCGGGGTTGGTCTTGCTGGGGTTGGCACGGGGCGACCGCACAAACATTTTCAGAAGGGTGACATTTGAAAGATCGGTATTCTATCGCTCATTTGCACGTCACGTCAATGATATTATGTCACCGTGTGGGACTCTGGGTCAATTAACCTTGTTGGAGTGGGCACCCTGATTCTAGTTTGTGAGCTAGGCAGGTCTCCCACTCAGAAGTACAAGATGGGGAGGAGGGCGGGGGTAGGTTGACCTCAGGTCTCCCCACTGGAAGCCCGAGGTAGGGGGAGAGGGAGAATCTATCAAATAGCGCACCCCTAACTTTGTACAGTACTAATGCAATTAGTAAAATCAGTCACACTACGAAAAGCTACCAAATAAGTTAGTTTCACAGACATATTGTTGCATTTTGTTCTGGTTTGTGTGAAATCGTTAAGAATAGTATAAAACCAGTCTGCACACCACCAAGGTGAATTGGTTTAGTCTTGACTCTTGGTTGACAGTGTTGGGGGAAGGGTAATGTATTGATGCTCGAGTGCCAAATCAACACAAATGGATAAGAAAAGATCTAAGCCACCAGGTGCCCAGCTTAAGAAAAAGAGGAAAGAAGAAGAGGAGAAACGCTCAAAAGATAAAGGTATGCAGCTATGTCATCTCTTTGTGAGTATAATATTATGCATGTAAAGAAATAGGCTAGTATAACACTTGTGTTTGATAGCCTATGTTGCTTGCTATGCTATTACACATAGGGCTTAACATTGGATATTAACATCGGATATAATTTCACACAGTTTTATCATGAGAATGTGTGTATCCTGCAGCAAAACGATTACAACCTAACTAGCACATTATTGATTGGGTTCCCTTCTGTGTGCCAACCACTGATCATGAGTTGCAAAATAAAGTAAGACACCTGAACATTGTATATGCTGCCACTTTTCCCCCCTAACTTGTCCCCTCTTGGTCCCCTGAATTAAATTTGTAAGATGCAGCTGCAAAGCATTTTTGGAAAAGTGTGCATTGCTGTCACGAATCCCTCTGGAACTTTCATTGCGCACGCCTGGACCCTATTCCCACTGATTGTACACTGCTCAAAAAAATAAAGGGAACACTAAAATAACACATCCTAGACCTGAATTAATTTTTCTTTACATAGTTACAAAGATTATCAATGGAAATCAAATTTATCAACCGAAAACCACACTACAGGCTGATCCAACTTTGATGTTATGTCCTTAAAACAAGTCAAAATGAGGCTCAGTAGTGTGTGTGGCCTCCACGTGCCTGTATGACCTCCCTACAACGCCTGGGCATGCTCCTGATGAGGTGGCGGATGGTCTCCTGAGGGATCTCCTCCTAGACCTGGACTAAAGCATCCGCCAACTCCTGGACAGGATGTAGTGCAACGTGGCGTTGGTGGATGGAGCGAGACATGATGTCCCAGATGTGCTCAATTGGATTCAGGTCTGGGGAACGGGCGGTCCATAGCATCAATGCCTTCCTCTTGCAGGAACTGCTGACACACTCCAGCCACATGAGGTCTAGCCTTGTCTTGCATTAGGAGGAACCCAGGGCCAACCGCACCAGCATATGGTCTCACAAGGGGTCTGGGGAGCTCATCTCGGTACCTAATGGCAGTCAGGCTACCTCTGGCGAGCACATGGAGGGCTGTACGGCCCCCCAAAGAAATGCCACCCCACACCATGACTGACCCACCGCCAAACCGGTCATGCTGGAGGATGTTGTAGGTAGCAGAACGTTCTCCACGGCGTCTCCAGACTGTCACGTCTGTCACATGTGCTCAGTGTGAACCTGCTTTCATCTGTGAAGAGCACAGGGCGCCAGTGGCGAATTTGCCAATCTTGGTGTTCTCTGGCAAATGCCAAACGTCCTGCACGGTGTTGGGCTTTAAGCACAACCCCCACCTGTAGACGCTGGGCCCTCATACCACCCTCATGTAGTCTGTTTCTGACCGTTTGAGCAGACACATGCACATTTGTGGCCTGCTCGAGGTCATTTTGCAGGGCTCTGGCAGTGCTCCTCCTGCTCCTCCTTGCACAAAGGCGGAGGTAGCGGTCCTGCTGCTGGGTTGTTGCCCTCCTACGGCCTCCTTCACGTCTCCTGATGTACTGGCCTGTCTCCTGGTAGCGCCTCCATGCTCTGGACACTACGCTGACAGACACAGCAAACCTTCTTGCCACAGCTCGCATTGATGTGCCATCCTGGATGAGCTGCACTACCTGAGCCACTTGTGTGGGTTGTAGACTCCGTCTCATGCTACCACTAGAGTGAAAGCACCGCCAGCATTCAAAAGTGACCAAAACATCAGCCAGGAAGCATAGGAACTGAGAAGTGGTCTGTGGTTATCACCTGCAGAACCACTCCTTTATTGGGGGTGTCTTGCTAATTGCCTATAATTTCCACCTGTTGTCTATTCCATTTGCACAACAGCATGTGAAATTTATTGTCAATCAGAATTGCTTCCTAAGTGGACAGTTTGATTTCACAGAAGTGTGATTGACTTGGAGTTACATTATGTTGTTTAAGTGTTCCCTTTATTTTTTTGAGCAGTGTATTTGTATATATGTGCCCTATGTTCACAGTGGTGCTGTCGATTATTTTTACAATGTCTGTTGGTGCGTGTGACTACCTGTGCTGTGTGTTTTGACTTTCGTGCCATTGGGGTGTGCAGATGATTACGGGTCTTGTCCCGTGGGTTAATCATTGTACGCGTGTGATATTTATTCAAGGTGCTCCTCGCTCTTTTGTTTTGGGTTTCTATCCTGTGTTTTGTTATGTGTTTGTTTGGTCTTCGTCCCTGTGCCACAGGGTGAAATAAAAACCCATTTTATGCATTCCTGCATCTGTCTCCCGAATTATTTATACCAACGTGACAATTGCCTTACGTATATTTTGCACACTGTGACTGTGACTGTTGCTGGTGGCGAGAGAGCTTTCAGTAAGCTAAAACTGATTAAAAAAAATATTTGAGGTCCACTATGTCCCAGGACAGGCTTTGCAGTCTTGCAATGATGTCCATTGAAAGTCAGTTATCTAGAAAGCTGTACTTCAAAGACTTGATCAGTGACTTTGCTAGCAAGAAGGCTTGGCGCTGGGCTCTTGGTGGGTAAGGAGCAAGGGCCAGTGATAACTGTTAAATGGCTATGGATATTGGAACAGTACACACATGATGCCCACAGGCTGAGAACAAGATATATCTCAAACTAATGGCAGGATTGCCATAAAATGTGTTTCTGCACAATCAAGACCCCAAGTGGAAGAAACGTATTGATTTGGTGACCACCACTATCAGGCCTTTTCATTTCCATTTCTATTTTGTTTTCCATTTTCCAGTTCCACTTTTACAGCTGCTTATTTTCTTGTTGGTATATATGCTTAGTTCAAAAATCTGCTGCTGATTTTATTATTTTGTTTGTTATATCAGTCTATAGATGATAATGTAAATGTATTTTAATTGAAGAAGTTAATGTATATTTAAGCTATATTTATTTGAAGTTATTCATTAATGTTAAGAGAATTTTCCATTTGTCACGACTTCCGCCGAAGTTGGTCCCTCTCCTAGTTCGGGCCGGCGTTCGGCGGTCGACGTCACCGGTCTTCTAGCCATCGCCGATCCACCTTTCATTTTCCATTGGTTTTGTCTTGTCTTTCCTCACACCTGGTTTTAATTCCATCAATTACATGTGTATTTAACTCTCTGTTTCCCCCATGTCCTTGTCCGGAACTGTTTCTGGTAGTGCTTGTGCACGGTATGGTGGTGATTACTGGGTTTTTGTTCTGTTTACGGTGGTTTTATGTTGATTAAACGACACCGTTGTAAATCAGTTTTCGACTTCTCCGCCGCCTGTACACCATTCAATAATTTTCCCATTAAAATTACATTTAGACTGTAAAAGATGGCCTTTAGCACATTTCTTATAGAGGGTATCAGTCTTGCATCAAATAGTGAATTCCACTGTATGCAGAATGTTGCAGCATGTCTGCAGTGTTATATTTTCACAGCTCACTGTCAGGAAATATCATACAGTAACTATTGGACTACAAGAGAGTTGAAAGCCTGCAAAGGTAGAGTTATTTAAAGCTTTGAATGGGTCAATTGGGTTCTGGAGGTGTGTGGGTACAGCAATTGCGCAGGGTTGGTGTAGCCCATTGAATATACTGTAATCAGTGGCAATTTTAGCATGTACATCTTGGTGGGGCCAACTCAACATAGCCATTACACAACACTAAACAATAGATCATTTGCAATATAATGGTGACAAAGAGTGCTCACAAACTGTTAGGGCCTACATAAAGCATTCCCAACGGCAGAGCTTTCTTTTCAACACCATGGAGTGAATCCTTACTCCTGCCTCACCTGGCT
Organism: Oncorhynchus clarkii lewisi; assembly: GCF_045791955.1. NCBI lineage: Eukaryota > Metazoa > Chordata > Actinopteri > Salmoniformes > Salmonidae > Oncorhynchus > Oncorhynchus clarkii. Next base: position 43,269,560 of record NC_092164.1, read on the forward strand.
ATCAGCGGAGCCTTGTCTGGCAGCGAAAAAAATCATTCAGCCTTATTTACTGCCATTTAACAAAACATAGCTGATATGGCTGACTTGCGAATTAGAGGCAATCCATAATTTTGATTAAGACATTCATGAGAGGCTAGGACGGACGTAGTCAATATAACAATTTGTTCAGCACTTTTGAAATGTACAGCAACAGAATTCAGAACATGGGCCGTTCTTACAGTATTCTCCCTGTACATCAAGTCAGAACCGTAGGATAAATAGTAGGGGCATATGAGCAGATAATGAAAGCTCTTACAATATTTGATGACCTTTCTCTAAAACAGGCCAGGCTATAGGCTACATGTGCACCACCAAGTCAGAACAGTAGGCGAAATTAGGAGGGGAAACTGGACCAAATTATTAGGGTGAGGCACATGGGCTACTAACAACATACACTCAGTATTATTTTCTTAGCTACAGTATAGTGTACATATCTCCCTGGCATATTACATAATTTATGCATCAGTATACAAGACATTTTTGGACTCACCATTGCTGTGCTGTGCTCATTTGAACAAAAAAAAATAAATCAAATCAAATCAAAACTTTATTTGCCACATGCGCCAAATACAACAAGTGTAGACTTTACCGTGAAATGCTTACTTACAAGCCCTTAACCAACAGTGCAGTTCAAGAAGAAGAAAATATTTACCAAGTAGGCTGAAATAAAAAGTAATAATAAAAAGTAACACAATAAGAATAACAATAACGAGGCTATATAGAGGGGGCACCGGTACCAGTGTGCAGGGGTACAGGCTAGTTGAGGTAATCTGTACAGTAGGGGCAAAGTGACTATGCATAGGTAACAAACAAACAGCGAGTAGCAGCAGTGTATGGGGGGGTCAATGTAAATTGTCCGGTGGCGATTTTTATGAATTGTTCAGCAGTCTAATGGCTTGGGGTAGAAGCTGTTGAGGAGTCTTTTGGTCCTAGACTTGACGCTCCGGTACCACTTGCCGTGTGGTAGCAGAGAAAACAGTCTACAACTTGGGTGACTGGAGTCTCTGACAATTTTATGGGCTTTCCTCTGACACCGCCTATTATATAGGTCCTGGATGGCAGGAAGCTTGGCCCCAGTGATGTACTGGGCCGTTCGCACTACCTTCTGTAGTGCCTTACGGTCAGATGCCGAGCAGTTGCCTTACCAGGGGTAGATGCAACCGGTCAGGATGCTCTCAATGGTGCAGCTGTAGAACCTTTTGAGGATCTGGGGGCCCATGCCAATCTTTTCAGTCTCCTGAGGGGGAAACGGTTTTGTCGTGCCCTCTTCACGACTGTCTTTGTACGTTTTAAAGGTCGACCGATTAATTGGTATGGCCGATTAATTAGGGCCGATTTCAAGTTCTCATAACAATCGGTAATTATGGCTGATTACATTGCATTCCATGAAGAAACTGCGTGGCTGTCACGGCTGTTGAAGGAACTGGACCAAGGTGCAGCGTGGTAAGCGTACATTTTCTTTATTAACTCAAAATGACGCCAATCAAAAGAATAAACACTACAAAACCAAACCATGAAGCTCAAAGGCTATGTGCCCTAAACAAAGTCAACTTCCCACAAACAGAGGTGGGAAAAAGGGTACCTAAGTATGGTTCCCAATCAGAGACAACGATAGACAGCTGTCCCTGATTGAGAACCATACCCGGCCAAAACATAGAAATAGAAAATCATAGAAACACAAAACATAGAGTGCCCACCCCAACTCACGCCGTGACAGTGGCAGGCTGACCACCTGTTACGAGAGTGCAGCAAGGAGCTAAGGTAAGTTGCCAGCGAGCATTAAACTTATATTATAAAAAACAATCAATCTTCACATAATCACTAGTTAACTACACATGGTTGATGCTATTGCTAGGTTAACTAGCTTGTTCTGTGTTGAATCACAGCCTACTTCGCCAAACGGGTGATGATTTAACAAAACACAATTTAACAAAACACAATTTTACATAATTATGACAATGTTAAGACATAACATTGAAGGTTGTGCAATGTAACAGACATTTTTAGACTTAGGGTTGCCACCCGTTCAATAAAATATGGAATGGTTCCGTATTTCACTGAAAGAATGAACGTTTTATTTTCGAAATGATAGTTCCCGGATTTGACCATATAATTGACCAAAGGCTCGTATTTCTGTGTTTATTATATTATAGTCTATGATTTCATATTTGATAGAGCAGTCTGACTGAGCGGTGGTAGGCAGGAGCAGGCTCGTAAGAATGAATTCAAACTTTACTGCGTTTGCCAGCAGCTCTTAGCAATGCTTGAATGCACAGCGCTGTTTATGACTTCAAGCCTATCAACTCCTGAGATTAGGCTGGCAATACTAAAGTGCCTATTAGAACATCCAATAGTCAAATGTATATGAAATACAAATGGTATAGAGAGAAATAGTCGACGAGTCATAATTCCTATAATAACTACAACCTAAAACTTCTTAACTGCGAATATTGAAGAAATGGGAAAATTTAACCACCAGCTTTCATATGTTCTGAGCAAGGAACTTAAATGTTAGCTTTTTTACATGGCACATATTGCACTTTTACTTTCTTCTCCAATCAATTTACAGACATTACTCCAGAATGACAAAGCCCACCCACCCAAATAATAAATGAATAAACTCAGTTGAGATCTCAACTAACTAACAAATACCATGTAATTAATTATTTTTGTTCTAGGTAAGCTATCTAGCCAGCTATCTAAACCTTATCATAATCATGGCCGAATTAACAACAAGGCACACAGGGCACATGCCAGTCCTCTAGGGGGCCCTCATTGATTTTGTTAGTCACTCTTACTCAGATATCTGAGTGAGAAATTAGCTGGAAATTGGCTTTAAAATGGCAACATTTTCTCTCCACCCTATGGCAAAATGTGTATAATTGCAGGAAATTAGCAGAAAACTGCATAAGTTTCTCTCCACCCCATTAAATGAGCAGAATTGCAGAAAATTAGCAGAATTGCATGAAATTAGTATTTAAATTGTTAAATTCTCTCTCCACCCCATGGCAAAATGTGTAAAATTTCAGAATTTCTAAAATGTTCTACTCATGGCAAAATGTGTAGAAGTGCAGGAAATGTACTTCATAATTGCATTTTCTTCTCTCCGCCACCAAGAGGGGGGCGGAGAGTGGCTATGCTTTGTCAGTGGCTTTGTCAGTGGCTATGGCATAGAGTTCAGGCAGGAGTCGATGGACAGTCAGAAGAGCAAATTAAATTGTAGGAGAGACATCCCAGCTTCAAGTGGTTTCAGATTTCACATCCTACGTCACACAGGCACATAAAATATACTCTGTGCCCTTGGGAACCTGGGCTATTGCTCAATGCAAGACATTTCGATCTACAGTGTCCACGGATCAATTAAGTGGAAATGTTGGTCGGAACCGGTACCAGAACCACGCAGGCCCCCTAAACAGGGGACTTTACATCTAAGAGGTGTTAAGGAAGTCTGGAGGTTCTGCATGCCTTAGTAAGAATAACTCATTATAAGCTGTAGGCCATACTATTTACCAAGAGTTTTCATCTATATTTTTCATAGCTGTCTATTTACCACCACAAATCAATGCTGGCAATGACTGCACTCAACAAGCTGTATAGGGCCGAAAGTAAACAAGAAAATGCACATCCAGAGGTGTTGCTCCTAGTGGCCGGTGATTTTAATATAGGAAAACTGAAATCCATTTGACCTCATTTCTACCATCCTGTCACCTGTGCAACTAGGGGGAAACAACTCTAGATCACCTTTACTCCACACACAGACGCATACAAAGCTCTCCCGCACCCTCCATTTGGTAAACCTGACCATAACTTTATCCTCCTGATTCCTGCTTACAGGCCAAAACTCAAACAGGAAGTACCAGTGATGCACTCAATACGGAAGTGGTCTGATGAAGCGGATGCTAAGCTCCAGGACTGTTTTGCTAAGACAGACTGGAAAATGTTTCCGGACTCATCCGAAGGCACTGAGGAGTTTAACACATCAGTCACTGGCTTCCTTAATAAATTATTGTATTGACAACGTCGTACCCACAATGACCACAATCAGAAGTGATTGATTTCAGGCAACATCCGCACTGAGCTAAAGGCTAGAGCTGCCGCTTTCAAGGAACAGAACACTAACCCGGATACTTATAAGAAATCCCACTACGCCCTCCGACGAACCATCAAACAGCAAAGTGTCAATACAGGACTAAGACTGTCTCCGGAGAGGATCATCACAGATTCAATGTGAGTAAGACCTTTAAACAAGTTAACATTGACAAGGCAGCAGGGTCATACGTATTACCAGGACGCGTACTCAGAGCAGCTGCCAAGAGTCTTCACTGACATTTTCATGCTCTCCCTGACCCTGTCTGTAATACCCACATGTTTCAAGCAGACCACCATATTCCCTGGGCCCAAGAACGCCAACGATATCAGTCTAAATTACTATCACCACAAGGCACTTACATCTGTAGTCATGAAATGCTTTGAAAGGCTGCTCATAGCTCACATCAACACCATCATCCCAGAAACCCTGGACCCACTCCAATTCGCATACCGCCCCAACAGATCCACAGATTACGCAATCTCGATTGCACTCCACACTGCCCCCTCCCACCTGGAAAGATGAACACCTACATAAAAGTGAAATATTTTTAGAAGCATTAGACCAGAAGCTTGATACTGTTTGACGTCTATGTTTGAACATTAGTCATGAAGAGACACATTTTGGAGCTTACACTTAATGACTAATGTTCAAACCTAGATGTCAAACAGTATCAAGGTTCTGGTCTAATGCTTCTAAAAATGTTAGGCATAATCGTGTTCATGGAGCTCTCAACTAGCCTTGACTACAGCTCAGCATTCAACACCATAGTGCCCTCCAAGCTCTTCATTAAGCTAAGGACCATGAGACTGAACACCTCCCTCTGCAACTGGATCCTGGATTCCTGGTGGGACACCCACAGGTGGTGAGGATTAGCAACAACACTTCCGCCACACTGACCAACAACAAGGTGGCCCCTCAGGGGTGCGTGCTCAGTCCCCTCCTGTACTCCCTGTTCACTCATGACTGCATGGCCAGGCACGACTCCAACACCATCATTAAGTTTGCCAATGACACAACAGTGGTAGGCCTGATCACCGACAACAATAAGACATCCTATAGGGAGGAGGTCAGAGTCCTGCACTGTGGTGCCAGGATAACAACCTGTCCCTCAAAGTGATCAAGACAAAGGAGATGATTGTGGACTACAGGAAAAGGAGGACTGATCACGCCCCCCATTCTCATCGATGGGGCTGTAGTGGAGCAGGTTGAGAGCTTCAAGTTCCTTGGTGTCCACATCACCAACAAACTATCATGGTCCAAACACACCAAGACAGTCGTGAAGAGGGCACGACAAACCCTATTCCCCCTCTGGAGACTGAAAAGATTTGGCATGGGTCCTCAGATCCTCAAAAATTTCTACAGCTGCACCATAAAGAACATCCTGACTGGTTGCATCACTGCCTTGTATGACAACTACTCGGCCTCCAACCGCAAGGCACTACAGAGGGTAGTGCGTATGGCCCAGTACATCACTGGGGCCAAGCTTCAAAGGAAGGCCCTAAAAATTGTCAAAGGCTCCAGCCACCCTAGTCATAGACTGTTCTCTCTGATACCTTGTCACAACACAACTGATTGGCTAAAATGCATTAAGAAGGAAAGAAATTCCAGAAATTAACTTTTAAGAAGGCACACCAGTTAGTTGAAATGCATTCCATGAAGCTGGTTGAGAGAATGACAAGAGTGTGCAAAGCTGTCATCAAGGCTATTTGAAGAATATAAAATATATTTTAATTTGTAGAATACTTTTTTGGATACTACATGATTCCATATGTGTAATTTCATAGTTTTGATGTCTTCACTATTATTCTACAATGTAGAAAATAGTAAAATAAATAAATAAAAACTCTTGAATGAGTAGGTGTTCTGAAACTTTTGACCGGTAGAGTGTGTGTGCGTGTGTGTGTGTGTGTGTGTGTGTCTTAACTGCACTGTTGTTAGGGGCTTGTAAATAAGCATTTCACTGTAAGGTCTACACCTATTGTATTCGGCGCATGTGACAAATTACATTTGATTTGAACAGTGGTTAAAAATAAGTGGCAAGTGTAGTGGAACAGGAAGAGTAAGGGAAGACACCTGTATAAAATACAGGAATAGGTGGGGTCAGGGAGGTCCTCAGACAGAGAGAAGGGAAGAAAGTGTAGTTACAAGGCTGAGACTGGGACACAAGGCTAAATAGTACATTGAAAGTGGTGGGGAAACATCTGACTGGGAGGTGTGATCATTGTCAGGAGGAGATGGAGACAGTGGAACATCTTCTATTTCTGTCCCAGAAATATGTGACAGAAATGGAGAGATTGTTATTTGATTTGAGGAGTAATGGGGTTGAAGAGACAGGATTAAGTGAACTGCTGGGGAAATCTTCAGGGGATGTGCTATTTAATTATGTATTTCGTTTCCTTAGGGAGGCGAGATTATTGGGAAGGATTTAGACCTTCACTGTCTCTGGACGAAACTCCAGTCCAGTTGGTGGCGGTAATAATGCGCCTTAAAATTGGTTGCCAACCGCCAAATGAAAATCCACAGAAGAAGAAACGTTCTTTCCTTGCTGATTTGTGACACGAAAGAAGGTAAGACTGCTTTATCTATTGTGGTTTGTAGCGTTTTATCTTCTGATAGTATCAAACAGACTGAGGAAATCACGCGTTTTATTACCTTGTCAACGATTCGCGTATTATTTTTAAATCTACAATTTGCAAGTTGGCTACAATCTTGACTGTCAGTCGTCTTCCCAGTTTTTAGCCAAGTACACGTAAGCGTAAGCTTGGGGGCTAATTGCTTGCTAGCTAACGTTAGTTAGCTACTGTATTTAGCTGTTAACGTTAACTGGCATCTTCTCGTAATGTTACTTTTTTTCAGACTGGTTAACATTGTTTGACAGAATGGTTGACCATGTATTTTTATAGTCAGTTCGAGCTAGATAACGATAGTCTTTCATTTTAACATCTGGTCTTAATGTAGTTACTGTAGTCAGATAAGGTTACATGGGTCCCTAGCCATGCTAGAATAAATCCCACAGCGTTTAGCTCAAAGTTGGCAACATGTACACGTATGCTTTCTTTGAGTGAGTTTGTTTTAATCAAGATTATGGTAGATTGGCCTATAATCTATATTAACGTCACTAGCTAACGATAAGTAGATGTATTGATTTATCCATTACTATAGTACCACGTTGAGAACGGTATAGTTTTGTCTGCCGCTTTGGCCAAGAATGGCATCGGTAACGTTATCGTCACATAGATAGCTTGTTGGCACTTCGTTTTTGCTTGACACAAAGTGAATGAGTTTGTCAATATTTAGAATTATAACCGAATGAATATACACTACATATTTTTCTTAATATTTATAATTTTGTCTTGGATCAAAGATGCATTGAGTAAACTGAAATACACACGCTACTATTCTACAATGAAAAGTCACTTGAGTTTTCTACTATGTTGCAGATGAGGGTCCTGTACGTTTTTGCTCTACTGGCTCTACTGGGTCAGGGGACAGGAGAAGAGGGGGCTCGTCTGTTGGCTTCCAAGTCCCTCTTGAACCGTTATGCTGTTGAAGGCCGTGACCTCACACTGCAGTACAACATCTACAACGTTGGAACCAGGTATTGGACAACATCATCCATCTCTCCCTAGCCTATGTCAAATAATACCTGATATTACACTAGTCTTGAATGGCTTCATATCCTTCAAAAGCAATGATCTGAAATGATTGCTACAACACTGCATGGATTATGGTGGAAACACATCCATTCTAGTTCGTCATTGTTTGTGAAGAAAAGGAAACTGAAAATGTTAATTGAAACCCAGCCTCAGGGGCATTGATGGAAGCCCCACATTATGGAAAAACTACATTGTGTGTTAAGCTGTGCCAATACAAGGCATTGAATGTCAGTCTGTGCTGAAAATAAATATATTTGTTTAGTCCCAATTCTGTACCCTTATCCCGATATGTGGTTTCAAAATCCGCCTTAACTCAATCTCCGCTCCACAGCGCTGCCCTAGAGGTCGAGCTGTCCGATGACTCCTTCCCACCTGAGGATTTTGGCATCGTCTCTGGGATGCTGAACGTGAAATGGGACCGGATCGCCCCGTATCCTTTAGACACAATCCTAAAATGTGTTTCAGCCCAGTGTCCTTGTGGCTCCAAAGCGCCAATCTTTTTCAATGATGCCTGCGTTGTACCCTGAAGTCTTATCAGTTTCTCTAGTTTGTACCTTAACCCTACCCAGTGCCAGCAATGTCTCTCATACTGTGGTACTGCGCCCCCTGAAGGCCGGATACTTCAACTTCACCTCTGCTTCTGTCAGCTACCTGGCTCAGGAGGGAGGACATGTCGTGGTAAGGGAGAGTAGAATCGTTTATGGAGATCAGGGCCTGTAGTCATAAAGCGTAGTAGGAATACTGATCTAGGATTTGTTTTCCCCATTTATGTCATAATGAATAAGATTGCATGGACGTGGACTTTATCCTCGATCAGCACTCCTATTTTGAGATGCTTTTTAAATATGGGCCCAGACCTGGGTTCAAATACTATTTGAAACCTTTCAAATACTTTGTTTGCTTAAGCAGTGGCATGTGGTCAGGGTTTGAACTTTTTGTGCTTTTGTATTGGTTCCATTGCAACAGGTGTGCTCAATCAAGCAGAGCTGAAGTATTTGAACTCAGGTCTGATGCAGACTCACTCTTTTCTCTGCTGCTCTCTCCAGCCTGGAACCTTTCCTCTGCTACATTAACGGGTAGAATGTAGCCTAACACAGTGGCCTACTATTAGGCTGGTGTTGATTTACTGGAGAGAAAAAAAAAGTTAAGGCAATTGCACACTTCCTGTTATTGATTTCAAGTCATTGGAAACTCCCTCTAGTCAATTGAACTAGAGACTGATGCAGAGTAGTGATGTTCATGACCTTTTGTGGAAATTAAAACTTATGTCTCCTTCCTGCAGGTTGGCTACACCAGCGCCCCCGGACAGGGTGGGATCTTGGCTCAGAGGGAGTTTGACAGGCGTTTCTCCCCCCACTATGTAAATCATTCGTCCTTTCAAACCATTGGCATGGTTATAGTAGACTTCTCTCAAAGACCTCTTACAAAACTACCAGTCAAAAGTTTGGACACACCTACTCATTCAAGGGTTTTTCTTTATTTGTACTATTTTCTGCATTGTAGAATAATAGTAAAGACATCAACTATGAAATAACACGCATGGTATCTTGTAGTAACACAAAGAGTTAAACAAATCAAAATAGATTTTATATTTGAGATTCTTAGAAGTAGCCACCTTTTGCCTTGATGACAGCTTTGCACACTTGGCATTCTCTCAACCAGCTTTTCTTTCATTCTGCGGTCCAACTCATCCCAAACCATCTCAATTGGGTTATGGTCGGGTGATTGTGGAGGCCAGGTAATCTGATGCAGCACTCATCACTCTTTGGTCAAATATCCCTTACACAGCATGGAGGTGTGTTTTGTCATTGTTCTGTTGAAAAACAAATGGTAGTCCCACAAAACAGATGGGATGGTGTATTGCTGCAGAATGCCGTGGTAGCCATGCTGGTTAAGTGTGCTTTGACTTCCAAATAAATCACCAACAGTGTCACCAGCAAAGCACCATCACACCTCTTCCATGTTTATCTGTGATTATCTGTTCACCTACTCTGCTTCTCACACATTTGGACTCTTCAGACCAAAGAACAGATTTCCACTTGTCTAATGTCCATGGCTTGTGTTTCTTGGCCCAAGCAAGTCTTCTTATTGGTGTCCTTTAGTAGTGGTTTCTTTGCAGCAATTTGACAATGAAGGCCTGATTCACGCATTCTCCTCTGAACAGTTGATGTTGAGATGTCTGTTACTTGAACCTTGAAGCATTTATTTGGGCTGCAATCTGAAGTGCAGTTAACTATAATGAACTTATCCTTTGCAGCAGAGGTAACTCTGGGTCTCCCATTCCTGTGGCGGTCCTCATGAGAGCCAGTTTCATAAAGTAATGATGGACTGTCATTTCTTTTTGCTTATTTGAGCTGTTCTTGCCATAATATGGACTTGGTCTTTTACCAAATAGAGCTATCTTCTGTATACCACCCCTACCTTGTCACAACACAACTTTTGGGCTCCCGAGTCTAAGGCACTGCATCTCAGTGCTGGAGACGTCACTACAGACCCTGGTTCGATTCCTGGCTGTATCACAACCGGCTGTAATTGGGAGTCCCATAGGGTGGCGCGCAATTGGCCCAGTGTTGTCCGGGTTAGAGTTTGGCCCGGGGTAGGCCGTCATTGTAAATAAGAATTTGTTCTTAACTGATTTGCCTAGTAAAATAGAAATGGGCTCAAACGCATTAAGAAGGAAAGAAATTCCACAAATTAACTTTTAACAAGGCACTAATTCAAATGCATTCCAGGTGAGTATCTCATGAAGCTGGTTAAGAGAATGCCAGTCGTGTGCAAAGCTGTCATCAAGGCAAAGGGTGGCTACTTTGAAGAATCTCCAATTTAAAATATATTTTGATTTGTTTAACACTTTTTTTTGAATCTACATGATTCCATGTGTGTTATTAATAGTTGATGTCGTCACGATTATTCTACAATGTAGAAAATAGTAAAAATAAAGAAACCCTTGAATGAGTAGGTGTGTCCAAATTTTTGACTGGTACTGTACATATACATATGCATAAACAGTGCATTCGGAAATATTCTGACCTTTTGCTCTAAGAATAGAAATTGAGCTCCGGTGCATCCTGTTTCCATTGATCATCTTTGAGATTTTAGATTTTACTACAACTTGATTGGAGTCCACCTGTGGTACATTTTGTTGATTGGACATGATTTGGAAAGGTACACACCTGTCTATATAAGGTCCCACAGTTGACAGTGCATGTCAGAGACAAAACCAAGCCGTGAGGTTGAAGGTGTTGTCCGTAGAGCTCCGAGACAGGATTGTGTCTAGGCACAGATCTGGGGAAGGGTACCAAAGTATTTCTGCAGCATTGAATGTCCCCAAGAACACTGTAGCCTCCATCTTTTTTTAATTGGAAGTAGTTTGGAACTACCAAGACTCTACCTTGAGCTGGCCAAACTGAGCAATTGTGGAAGAAGGGCCTTGGTCAGGGAGCTGACCAAGAACCCTATGGTTCCTCTGACAGAGCTGCAGAGTTTCTCTGTGGCGATGGGAGAACCTTTCAGAAGGACATCCATCTCTGCAGCACTCCACCAATCAGGTATTTATGGTATAGTGGCCAGACGAAAGCCACTCCGTAAAAAGCACACGACAGCCAGCTTGCTTGCCAAAAGGCACCTGAAGAACTCTGACCTAAACAATTCTCAGGTCTAATGAAACCAAGATTGAACTCGTTGGCTTGAATGCCAAGCATCACGTCTGGAGGAAACCTGGCACCATCCCCATGGTGAAGCATGGTGGTGACAGCATAATGTTGGGATGTTTTTCAGCGCAGGGACTGGCAGGGTTGAGGTAAAGATGAATGGAGCGAAGTACAAAGAGATCCTTGATGAAAACCTGCTCCAGAGCGCTCAGGATCTCAGACTGGGGCAAAGTTTCACCTTCCAAAAGGACAATGGCCCTAAGCGCACAGCCAACACAACGCAGGAGTGGCTTCAGGACAAGTCTCAATGACCTTGAGTGGCCCAGCCAGAGCCCGGCCTTGAACCCGATCGAACATCTCTGGAGAGACCTGAAAATAGCTGTGCAGCGATGCTCTCCATCCAACCTGACAGAGCTTGAGAGGATTTGCAGAGAAGATTGGTAGAAACTCACCAAATACAGGTGTGCCAAGTTTGTTGCGTCATACCCAACAAGCCTTGAGGCTTCCAAAGGTGCTTCAACGAAGTGCTGTGTAAAGGGTCTGAATACTTAAGTAAATGTGATATCAGTTTCTTTATTGGTAATACATTTACAAAAATGTCTAAACCTGTTTTTGCTTTGTCATTATGGGGTATTGTGGGTAGATTGATGAGGAAAAACAATTTAATGCATTTTAGAATAAGTCTGTAATAGAGGTCGACCGATTATGATTTTTCAACGCCGATACTGATTTTATTGGAGGACCAAAAAAGCCAATACCAATTAATTGGCCGATTTATTATAATAATAATTTAAAAAATATATATTTATTTGTAATGACAATTACAACAATACTGAATGAACACTTATTTTAACTTAATTTAATACATCAATAAAATAAATTTTGCCTCAAATAAATAATGAAACGTGTTCAATTTGGTTTAAATAATGCAAAAACAAAGTGTTGGAGAAGAAAGTAAAAGTGCAATATGCGCTATGTAAGAAAGCTAACGTTTTAAGTTCCCTGCTCAGAACATGAGAACATATGAAAGCTGGTGGTTCCTTTTAACATGAGTCTTCAATATTCCCAGGTAAGAAGTTTTAGGTTGTAGTTATTCTAGGAATTATAGGACTATTTCCCTCTATACCATTTGTATTTCATTAACCTTTGACTATTGGATGTTCTTATAGGCACTCTTATAGGCACGTCCCTCTCCTCGCTCCTCTCTGGGCTCGAACCAGGAACACAACGACAACAGCCACCCTCGAAGCAGCGTTACCCATGCAGAGCAAGGGGAACAAACACTCCAAGGCTCAGAGCGAGTGACGTTTGAAACGATATTAGCTCACGCTAACTAGGTAGCCATTTCACTTCGGTTACACCAGCCTCATCACGGGAGTTGATAGGCTTGAAGTCACAAACAGCGCATGCTTGACGCACAACGAAGAGCTGCTGGCAAAACGCCTAAAAGTGCTGTTTGAATGAATGTTTACGAGCCTGCTTCTGCCTACCACCTCTGTCAGATACTTAGATGCTTGTATGCTCAGTCAGGTTATATGCAACGCAGGACACGCTAGATAATATCTAGTAATATCATCAACCATGTGTAGTTAACTAGTGATTATGGTTGATTTGATTTTATAAGTTTAACTAGCTAGCAACTTACCTTGGCTTACTGCATTCGCGTAACAGGCAGTCTCCTTGTGGAGTGCAACGAGAGAGGCAGGTCGTTATTGCGGTGGACTAGTTAACTGTAAGGCTGCAAGATTGGATCCCCCGAGCTGACAAGGTGAAAATCTGTTGTTCTGCTCCAGTTAACCCACCGTTCCTAGGCCGTCATTGAAAATAAGAATGTGTTCTTAACTGACTTGCCTAGTTAAATAAATATTAAATAAAGGTTTTTAAAAAATCAGTGTCCAAAAATACAGTTTTCCAATTGTTATGAAAACTTGAAATCGGCCCTAATTAATCGGCCACTCCGATAAATCGGTCGACTTCTAGTTTGTAATGTAACAATGTGGGAAAAGTCTAGGGGTCCGACTACTTAACGAAGCCACTGTATATGGACAGTTTTTAACTTGATGCCCTTCGGGCTGATTTCCTGGACCCAGATTAAGTTTACTCATAGTCAATGTTCCCTCAATTTTTTTTCTGGCACTGAGCCAATTTCAAGTCTGCTGAGCTCTAACTTGAACATTGTGAAAATTCTGTGCAACATCCAGCGCAACATCCAGCGCATGTTTACTGTGAACACTGAGGCTGTACCCACTTTAAGTTAAAGTTTCAGATGGTGGTCAAGTAGGCTACTGTGGCAATTTAACCATAATATAGGCCTACCATCAAAAACAATGGAGAAAATGCATCCCATAACTTTTTAATATTGAAATAGCTGTTCTATCATTCAGCCTACAGTAGGAGTTTTTAGAACATGCGGAGCTTGACATTAACCACTTTATCCGCTTGTCCTTCAGACAAGGTGACTGAAAGTGTTGTGGTGTTTGATGCAAAAAAACACTTTACAAAATAAAATGCATTGTTATTCCCATACATTATGACAGAATCAGACAAATTGTGATACCCTCTGCCTATTGGCTACTTAGGTTATTCAAGCCTGTCTCAATATACAACACTGCCCCTTTAAGTAAAAAAAAAAAAAAGCTATTTTTCCTAACTTTCTTTTCAAAGATGTTTAGAAATGTACATGTTCTGTCCTCTTGTAGGAAGCAATCACTCCCTTTATTGCTGACTACAAATTATCTATAACTGGGCAAATAACTTACTCTCTCTTTGATTGCGAAACAAGCGCATTACTCACGACCACTCATGCTGTAAAGGCAGTCCATTTTAAAGGAATGGCACAGATCCATATGGCAATAGTCTATTTGCATATAGACCTGCTGCCGCTCCGATTGGCTATGCCACACCGGTCTGTGTGGAGTACAACACACATGGCTAAACATGGCTAATAGTCATAATGGCATGCTCAATGGAGATCCTTTTATTGAAAGTTCTTTTTAGTGTAGAAATGGGCTCAGTCTGAGTCCAGGAAACTAGCCCTTTGTCGTTCTTATATTTGCATTGCTTTGAATATTACTTTTTAAGTAAATACCTGCAGTCAACTTGTGCAATACGTTGGGAGATGAAGAATGTTGCCTTTATTTCGCCTGACACGTTATGAAGTTTAAGTTAGTCCCCAGTCAGTGGTCACGTGGTGTTTCTTTACGAGCACACAGCGATGAGAGACCAGAGCCTTGTGAGTTGCTCACTGTTATGCAGCAGGGTGATCTACTCACACTATGGAATTCACAACTAAATGTTTCCTGTCTAGATAGCTTAACTAATATCTAAAATGTGATAAATGGTCTGCAGTTGTGCATATGGTTTGCTAATTTAGTAGCTAGTTGGCTAAGTTGTTAGCAAGCGAATGCTTGATTTTTGAAGAAGCTAACAGCAGAGAATCCCGTCCTGGATCAAGAGCCTTGCTGGCTAATATTTGTTTTGTTCGTGCAGGAAACTGAGTAGCATTTTTGAGTTACTTGTATTGTTTGGGTCAAACTACTTTGTTTTCACAATGTGCTCGTTAGCATTCTCTGTGATTTTACATGCACTTGTTACTCTGTAATCCGAATGTTAGCAATGCTATTAGTAGTGTTTGAAAACAGCTCAACCCTTGTGTTCAATGCCAGTATTGCCAAATATCCCAGTATGACAATCAGGATACTGCCCAAGCCAGCCCTCTCTTCAATTGATGGGACACATGAAAATAACTGTCAGGGCCTCTGTTTACTAACGAGTTAGCAGTCATCCCAAACAAACTAGACTGCAAACAACCATGGTTAATTTTGTTTTATTCTCCACTCTGTCCATTTTGTATACAATTTAAATAGAACCCCACTTCAGTAGGGTTTTGTAACAAAACCCTTTTGATGGACGAGTTCTAGAAGTATCTCCCTGTTTTCCAAACGTTTCTTGCTAAATTTGACCTAGGCCTTTTTAATTGGCTGTGACCTCCACATCACCCTCTTCCCTCACCCCCCTTTCTCTCCCTCCAGCTGGACTGGGCCGCCTTCGGCGTAATGACCCTCCCCTCCATCGGCATCCCCCTGCTCCTGTGGTTCTCTAGCAAGAGGAAGTACGACTCGCCCAAGGCCAAGAAGAACTGAATACTACTCTCCACTGTGGAACTAGCAATTGCTTTTTTGGGGGGGGTGTTCAAGAACTTGCACCTTTTCACACTATTGTGCTGTCATAAACCGTACTGTGCTGGCTCAGATATTTTCTTGTCACTTTGTTCTTACCAGCATAGTTCCAGCAACGATGCTGGATGTGCATCCAGACTAGTGCAGTACATCTCTGCTCAGTAGTGTGAAAAGGGTATTAGTAACTCAGGATGGGAGGAGTGGCCGTAATAACATACTTACCCATATTGGGGTAAAACAAAACATGTAATATGAGTGATCTGGGAAGATGTGCTTCCTTGTGATTGATTGTGGGATTATGAGCTTTGTGGACTTTAGCGTTCGATGATGGCGAGAATGGGCTAGTGGTTTCATTGCTGGTTATTCTATTCCATACACACGCACATGCATTACATACAGTACATATACAGAGGGGTGTCAAAGTCAGACTACAGCTGAATGCAAGAATGATATGAACGTTTTGCCTTATGCTTTATTTTGTAATTAATTTGTTTTGAAACCCTTAAAGTAATTTCTACAGAAAAAAAGTGAATAGTTTCCCAGGTAGTTCTGGGTGGGACTTTGTCTTGTTTGGGAAATAAACAAGCTGAGTTTTATCAAGTGAGATTCTTGTATTTTTACACATTTCTCAATCTTTGTGGGGTAGTGCGCACAAAATGGAGCACAACTTCTGTAGATGCATTTTTGGCACACAGATTGACATTCAGGACTGTCTCTAGCCTCTTGTGTTAAATAGAAAAGATAACTTGATCAGTTGATTAAATGTACAGTAAGTAAGGCTTAATTCTGGATATTTGCAAAGAGGGTCTTTGGTGTTTAAGGTTTATAGTTTATTTTGTTTACAAGGGGAGTTGTAGGATAGGGTCTTAGTAAGGGGTGGTCGGATTGGGTGGAGGCAGCGGAGGCCTTGAGCTGGTTGGCCTCTCTGGGATCTGTTCATAGATGCTGGTGCTCGGGTCTTGGGTCAAAGTTCGTTCTGAACAAGGTGTCAGAAAGACTCCAGGTCGGGATGGGGAAGAGGACAAGATGGGATCTCCACATCGCTAGAAAAGTGCATGAAAAAAAGAAATGAAACACCTTATCAAAATACTTTCATATAAAATCTGTATTTTTTTAATCTAACATTTTCAAACTACCTTATCTACCAATGTGTCGTTTTTACTCAATTACTAAAAATGCCTGATTAACATCAAGTTATTTAGAATACATTAGCCTTTTCTTTATTGCCAACCTCTTACCAAAATGGTGTAGATCGCGTGTCAAACGGAGGGCGGGGTTTCACTCCCGTGTACTTGAGTGATGAATTAAGATCACTAATTAGTAAAGAACTCCCTTTACCTGGTTGTCTAGGTCTTAATTGAACGGAAAAACCAAATACTTGCAGACACTCGGCCCTCCATGGAGAGTTTGACACCCCTGGAGTAGATAATACAGTGGGGCAAAAAAGTATTTAGTGCAAGTTCTCCCACTTAAAAAGATGAGAGAGGCCTGTCATTTTTTATCATAGGTACACTTCAACTATGAGAAAAACAAAATCACATTGTAGGATTTTTAATGAATTTATTTGCAAATTATGGTGGAAAATAAGTATTTGGTCACCTACAAACAAGCAAAATTTCTGGCTCTCACAGAACTGTAACTTCTTCTTTAAGAGGCTCCTCTGTCCTCCACTCGTTACCTGTATTAATGGCACCTGTTTGAACTTGTTATCAGTATAAAAGACACCTGTCCACAACCACAAACACTCCAAACTCCACTATGGCCAAGACCAAAGAGCTGTCAAAGGACACCAGAAACAAAATTGTAGACCTGCACCAGGCTGTGAAGACTGAATCTGCAATAGGTAAGCAGCTTGGTTTGAAAAAATCAACTGTGGGAGCAATTATTAGGAAATGGAAGACATACAAGACCACTGATAATCTCCCTCGATCTGGGGCTCCACGCAAGATCTCACCCCGTGGGGTCAAAATGATCACAAGAACGGTGAGCAAAAATCCCAGAACCACACGGGGGGACCTAGTGAATGACCTGCAGAGAGCTGGGACCAAAGTAACAAAGCCTACCATCAGCAAGGGCATTGAAGATGAAACGTGGCTGGGTCTTTCAGCATGACAATGATCCCAAACACACCGCCCGGGCAACAAAGGAGTGGCTTCGTAAGAAGCATTTCAAGATCCTGGAGTGGCCTAGCCAGTCTCCAGATCTCAACCCCATAGAAAATCTTTGGAGGGAGTTGAAAGTCTGTGTTGCCCAGCAACAGCCCCAAAACATCACTGCTCTAGAGGAGATCTGCATGGAGGAATGGGCCAAAATACCAGCAACAGTGTGTGAAAACCTTGTGAAGACTTACAGAAAATGTTTTGACCTCTGTCATTGCCAACAAAAGGGTATATAACAAAGTATTGAGAAACTTTTGTTATTGACCAAATACTTATTTTCCACCATAATTTGCAAATAAATAAATTAAAAATCCTACAATGTGATTTTCTGGATTTTGTTTCTAATTTTGTCTGTCATAGTTGAAGTGTACCTATGATGAAAATTACAGGCCTCTCATCTTTTTAAGTGGGAGAACTTGCACAATTGGGGGCTGACTAAATACTTTTTTGCCCCACTGTATATGCACAACAATGTATGTTTGGTGTTCCAATACCTGCACACTTCCGTCCTGTTGAGGGGGGCAGTTAACAGGCCTGGGAGGCAGTCGTAAAGGCCGGTTGGGGGCTGTCCTGGCTGGAAGGGGGATGTGACTGGGGGCCTCTCTTGTTCTTAGGTTCACCTCTGAGTAGAGGTGATGCTGGGGGTCTACAAAAGAGAGCAGATATATTGTAATACATGTATACAGTCATATGTTCATTCTAGACATGCAAAAATGTGTATTGTGTAATTTCAGGTCAAATCAGGCATGCCGTGCCTTGCTCAGGCCAATAACAATACAACCCCTGACAGACAAGTAGCTAGTCTTGTCTTGTCTTTCACCTCGCCCACTTGTACTCCTCTCGGCATCCCGCCAGCGCCCCATGGCGTAGAAGTCGATGTGTTCCTTTGTCTCTTCTTCACGTTGAACCAGATGAGGGGTTTCCTCGTAGGTGTGCAGGGGCTCCAACTTCCAGTAGCTTGGGTCCCCCGTGGACCCGCGGTGCATGAGAGGGACGGAGGACGCTGTCGCCTCCTGGCCTGGAGGATTGCCCACATTGACGTAGGGAGATGTATGGGAAAGCATGCTTGGTGGCTTGTTGACCCGGGCGTACAGTGCGTCGAAGGCTTTCTCTCCCCCGCCAAATGCTCCTGCACAGCTAACGTCAGGTTCTGTCACATCTTCGGGGAGGATCAGGTTTGTCACCTGGAAAATGTTTTGTCATGTAGTCTGTTAATCCATTAATAGCATTGACTTTTTTGTGGGTTTGTTTAACTTACAAATGTTAAAGGGAGAATAGTTCCTTACCACCAACAGTTCCCCAAGCTGGTTTTCTGGTTGAGAAAGGGACTTTTTTAGCACCTTCTTCACCACAGCATACTCTGGCGTCCCGTCGTTTGTAGGGGCTGAGCTGGCCAATATCTCTTGGACATGGACAGTGGCAGGAGCCAAGGGTGCATATGATGAGGCTTCCTTTTCGGTCACTTTCGTTGTCTCTCCACCTTCATCCTGCAACTCCAGTTTAACTGTACCCTCACAAGCTTCACTGGACTGAGAGAGTAAAAGAGAAGGAGAAAGATTGAGAAACAAACTGTTGCAGTTGAGTTTACCTAAAAGGATAGTTTGCCACAACATTTAAGTTTGTTAGATGTTTAGGTGGTGCCAATGACTATTTTCCTTTCGCTTATGAAGAAGGCATGGTGTGGAATATATACTCGGCACCTCATCACAGGGCGTGGTGAGAATCTCGTTGAAGGGCCCCACGGGATACTGGGTATAATAGCTGACCAGCTCCTGCAGGCTGCTATGGCGACTCTCCTCCCCAGCGATGAGGTAACACGCCCCTCTGCCACCCTCTTCTTCCTCTATGATGAAATGGCGGCACCTATCCATTCCTCTGGGGGGAAAAGTGTGTGTCTGTCTAAAAATGTCTTTGTGTGTGTGTGTGTGTGTGTGTGGTCTGTTGTGACTTTACCTGTACGAGAGTACAAAACCAATCTTTGACTCGCTGAGCCTGAGCAGAAAACAGCCCTGCTGCTTGTCCTTTAGAAGCTCCTCTGCCTCCCTATCCAAACAGTCGAGAGACACACACACACAGAGAAAAGTGAGAACAATTCATCTTTAACAAACTGCATAAGCTGTACAAACACAGCACGTATGTATGTGTGTACAATTACATGTCTTTGCTTTGACTCATGATGTGTGTGTCACGTCTTATCCGTTCCCCTCTAGTGCTGAGTAAAAGCCAAGTTATACTTGATCCGAAAATGTGGTCGGAGGCTCCAGAGCAATTGCAGGGCCTCCAGAGACATGCAGAGGCCTAATTGAGCTCCGTACCACACTGCCATCTGCCTCCCAAATTTTGTAACAACGAGGAGGGCTCCGTATAGCTCTGCATTGACTTGATTGGTTGACAGTAGGTAGGGGCGGGAGGTCCTGTATAAACACAAACTCCCTTTGTTGACAACTTCCGTCACAACAGCTCTGCGCTGCTCCATGAAGTGCAAGAAGTATGAATGCCGTGACTTCTGCAGAGGTCGTATCACCGTAACTGCTGCACGGCCAATGCAGATGCCGGATTGACCATGCAGCACCTTTAACACTAAAGCGGTTCCATTGACGAGTAGTCTTTCTGAACTATTTTCTATTTTGTTTACATATCTAGCTTTCGAACAGTGTTCTTCAATCCTGGGCCATATTCACTAGATTCAAAACGGTAGCAAATGAGACGAAACAAGGAGGTACAAAATGCTTGTTTTTGAGAATTCTGCAGTCCCAGATTTGGATTCAATTGCATGTGTACCTCTTTCTCTAAGTGAGAAATATTTGTGTGTGTGTGTGAATATGAATATGACCTGTATATTTGATTGAATTTATTAGACCATTTTAAAAACATTAAAAACAACAAACATTCTCACCCACGTACTGTTGGTCTACTGCTCACTTTTGAGACGTGCTACTAAACTCAGCAAAAAAAAGAAACTTCCCTTTTTCAGGACCTTGTCTTTCAAAGATAATTCTTTAAAAATCCAAATAACTTCACAGATCTTCATTGTAAAGGGGTTTTAAACACTGTTTCCCATGCTTGTTCAATGAACCATAAACACTGAATGAACATGCACCTGTGGAATGGTTGTTAAGACACTAACAGCTTACAGACGGTAGGCAATTAAGGTCACATTCATGAAAACTGAAAAAAAATCATTCTGATCGGATTGGATGTGCCCCTGCCCAGTCATGCAAAATCCATCAATTGTATATTGTTGGATTCTGAGAATATGAAAGATACTTATTCATGTCACTGAGGGGGAGAGAGAGGAATGTATGACGTTCACGTTCTGTCTGGATATGTTATTGTTAGCCATCAGGGATCCTATGGGAGGGAAAAAGACAGTCTGGTACGAGTCAACATCACAGCCGTGAGTTTGGGAGAAGTGAGCACTTTGGGGCAGAGGTCAGGTCAGAGGAAATGGAACAGATATCACTAAGGTTCTGTCTAGCAACAGAGATGCGTTGGCTGTTCAGATGTGTAGGAGGAGACTCAGCATAGGAGAAAGGGTTAAATATCAGTGCTTGTGTGAATATGTTTTTTTGTCTTATGCAGATGTAATGGCCCAATGGGTGAATAAACTTGGTTTAAGCTTTACCAATCGCCAGTGAGTTTTAATAGGTTAATTTCAATGGACTTATTTCATTTATTGACTTATTTCACTCTGCAAAATCTTTGAAATTGTTTACATTTTTGTTCAGTATAATTACATAGGTACTTGAGGACCATACTGTGGACAATCTTATATACAAGACACAATTTAAATCTGAGAGAATCTCTCCTCCACTTTGAGCCATCTGAGGCTTTCAAAGTGTGAATGGTCAAGATAAGTATGTTTGTCCCTTTGCATTTGTCGTGTCATCTGTGGTTGTGTGTATGTGTGCATGTGTGTGTTTTATGTGTGTTTGATTGTACGTGCGTGCATGTGTGTGTTTTATGTGTGTTTGATTGTACGTGCGTGCATGTGTGTGTTTTATGTGTGTTTGATTGTACGTGCGTGCATGTGTGTGTTTTATGTGTGTTTGATTGTACGTGCGTGCATGTGTGTGTTTTATGTGTGTTTGATTGTACGTGTGTGCATGTGTGTGTTTTATGTGTGTTTGAATGTACGTGCGTGCATGTGTGTGTTTTATGTGTGTTTGATTGTACGTGCGTGCATGTGTGTGTTTTATGTGTGTTTGATTGTACGTGCGTGCATGTGTGTCTGCGGTCTTTTTGCATATGCACTTGTTTCCCTGAATGCGCCATGTTTCTTTTTTCTATTGCAGATAATCTGTATGCCAGTATATGTTTCTGTGTGCTAGCAGTCTGACCTGCGTGTGGCGAAGCCGTGTAGCCAGCGGGGCATTGGGCGACCAGGCCGACACAGGCGGGGAAGCTGTGTCCTCTCAAACCACAGCAGGGTGTGTGCCCGAAGGGACGGGGACAAGGGCTCCAGGGGCCCGGGGCCACCCAGAGTCAGAGCAGGAGACACCCTCTTCACTACTGTCTGATAGAGGGAGATAGACAGGGAGAGTTGTGAGATTTCTAGGCACATTCAATAGTTGTCTGTTGTGCTGTCGGGTATCTTTCCATTATTGTGGAGATTTTAAGGCAATTCTGAAAAGAAAACAAAAAGGGGGAAAAGGAGAGAGTATGAGAGAACAAGGCCCGGTCCAGAAATAGCACCTACCAACTATAAGCAATATGTATAGCTCCACCTTGTCTGAAAAAGGAAAGGAAAGAGATGGGAGAGAGGGGGTAGGAGAGGGAGAACACGGCTGTTGTTTACACAGGTAAGCTTGGATACGTTCCCACAGAAGTTACCTTAGCAAGAGAAGACAGTTACATTTTAGATACTTGATATGCTCATTCATGCCTTTTTCGTTCCAGCAAAATAAACCCACCATAGTATTTCACCTATCCTTTCCCATTTATGCACATCAAACCGGTAGGATCTTGGAGAAGGCTCTGGAGACAGAATCTGAACTGGGCTGACCCATGCAACGCTGAACGTAGAGAGGTACCTTTCAGTTGTCTTTATTTTAACGTTTCTATCCCACCATGAAATGGATGTTTTTATTGGCCGAGCCACAGGAAGTTGTCTGTCTCTAACTACACTATGTGGTTTAGGGTGTAAAGTGTGGCTGCTGGTTTCACACATGACAATCTGACTGGAGGCTTACGGGAAGTCCTCTACAAATACACAGACATATACATTTTAGAAAACAAGCATTCACATACAGTAGAAATTGTACAAATGTTTGTCTGTGTTGTGTCTACCATGCATAGAAAACACTATTGAAAAGCATGCACATTTCTGTATTTTGACCCAATAGTAGAGTTTCCACTGATCTGGTAAATCTAATGTAAAATGTTTATTCTGTCACCTCATTCTCCTGGCCATTGGTTTGTTTGGCTGGTAGCACCACCTCCTCACGAAGGGTTTTGGGGACCTTTAAGCTCCGCCTGGGTTTGATTGGAGGAGTCTGGCGGGTGGGTGGGTCTTGAGCAGAATGCTGGTGTGGTACAGGCTTTTGGGGTTGGATTGGCAGGCAGCTGATTCGCTCTTCTCGCCTGAGGATTTCAACATCTGCAAACCAACACAAAATAATCTATAAAGCTAACCATTAACTATCACAAAAGTGACGGCCACAGAAACCTTTTTTATTTTTTTATTTTTACATTTAACAAACACAATATTATGAACTAACAAAATATTATGGGCTTAATAACAGTACAGTATTTTTTTTATTTTATTTAACTAGGCAAGTCAGTTAAGAACAAATTTTGTGAGTTTTCGTGAGAAGACCGATTTGTCTCATGGTCTGACAAACACTGCAGTAACTCGGTTACCTTCCACAACAGATGCTGAAGCCAGACATAGGCGGATGCGGTGGATTGGCCCTTGCAAAAAATGCCTAAATTAACGGATTTTAATGGGGATTTTAATGTTTTCACTTTGTCATGATGGGGTATTGTGTGAAACAAAAAAATATTTAATCAATTTTGAATTCAGACTGTAACACAACCAAATGTGGAATAAGTCAAGGGGTATGAATACTTTCTGAAGGCACTGTAGTAAAACACATGAGACACAAGACAACATAAAAAAACATAGCAATTAATGGAAGTTAGAAGGGTGTAAAGTGCATAATTTCTCTGACAATCAAGCAATTCAGATCACTTTTAGCATCAACTTCAGGTATTGTAGATAACACCGTAGATAATGCA
Organism: Oncorhynchus clarkii lewisi; assembly: GCF_045791955.1. NCBI lineage: Eukaryota > Metazoa > Chordata > Actinopteri > Salmoniformes > Salmonidae > Oncorhynchus > Oncorhynchus clarkii. The sequence continues at coordinate 43,293,572 of NC_092164.1, forward strand.
ATGTTCACATTAGTGCATTGGATGCACCTAGAATTCACACAAATAATCCATTTTATAACAAGCACAGTTGTATTATTTTTTTTCAAACCCAGTTGGCCGCATTTTTGCTGTGACTCAGATTTGGTCAGTTGATGCCTATTAGCTGTTGGTATCTTATTGGAGAAAAGGTGGAGTGTAACCAAGGTAATCTGGTAACTACTCTTGTGTGATGAGTAACCTTTTTCTGAGACCTGACTTAGCTCCCACAGCTAATGCCTAGCTTAGTGGGCTAACACAATCTTCAGTTGCGCAGACAAACCTGTCTCTCTAACTCTTTCAGCCCAACAGCAGACCCTTGGCTTGGTATCATGCTGAGTGATTGGGATGGGGAAATGTAACCACTCTCAAATGCATAGATGGAGCTATGGCCAGGATTTACAGTCCGTGAGATCGACATGATCTTTTTAAACATATTTCTAAACTATAAATTGGTTGTTAATAAAGACTCAAACGGCAATAAAAATGTAAGCAATGGTAAACAATGATATTAAATGAGTTAGTAATGAAAACATTGTTCCTACATAGTTCTGGCTGATTATAAAATGGTTAAAAAGTATAAGCCTGACCTTTTAAGCGCTGGTAGTCAAAGTCCATGATGACATTTAAAATAGGTCGTCACAAGACGGCTGTATCAACGGATGTCTGAACATCTCTTTCCTCCTCTACATCAACTGCTGTGTGTGGTGTGTGGGTGGGGGGGGGGGGGGGGGGGGACATAATAAAGAGAGAAACTATAAAAGTTGTTGTGGGTGGGGGAGGGGAAATTTAATCTTTACCAATTTCTTAATTACATAATTATGTCCTAATTGTGCATACATATACCAAAAGTGATACAGTATGTGCATGTATCTACAATTATCAATGTAGATACATGTTTTAGACTTTTTTTTATTTTTACAAATAACAACTGCTCATGTCCATCACAGAAGAAACAATAATTTGCATGAGCTGAGCTGAATCTTTACCCTGTTGCCTACAAGTAACCTAGCGCTCCCTTTTTGGTGCACATTTTGCATTTGTCAAGTTAGAGAACTGAGAGACATGTAGCACAAAGAACAAAGTGGCAGTCACATGCCCCCACCCATGTGCACACACACACACACACACACACACACACACACACACACACACACACACACACACACACACACAGGAAGAGTGAGGCACCGCAACTTAACAAATGACAACAGAGATAGGAGGACTGGAGAAAATGAAAGAGTGAGCTGAACTTAGTCAGACAGACTCAGGAGGACTCAATTCACTCAATTGCAGATGATGAAAAATAGCACTGTGGAAGCGAGATGACTCGGAATGTATAGCTCTGTGAACCACGTTAACACTGTCCCTCCCCACAAGTTGTTCCTTTCGCAGACTTTGTCATTGGTTATGTGAAACCACATCTGTCTTTAATTTAAAATACATAAGAAACATCTTACTTAAGTGTAAGGAAGGATTGAAGATTCGCCCCCGAGTGAACCCGCAGTGCGATTTCCTGTATCTGTATTGACTGAAATTGGGCCTACGTTTAACTATGACCAAAGTAGCTCTCATTGGTTCACCATAAGGTCAACTAACACCGAAATACACTCTCAATACTGAATAATGAAAAGTTAGCAGGAATTCATGAAAATACTGCACAATGCACTGTGCAAGGCAGATGTTGGGATCCAATGCATAGTAATGCATAGAAATGCATAGAAATATAGTTCCTCATTCATTCATAGATGATTGTCTCTGGTTTCCTGTTATCTTTCTCACAGCTGCATTGTTGTCGCGTTCGTTTTCTTAATATTTGTATCTTCTAATCTCTCCTGTTCTCGCTGTCTTCCCATACCTCAAAACATCTCTCCATCTCTCTCTCTCAAAACACACAAATACATATTTCACATAAACAAACCTACAGGCACAGACACACAGACACACACCACTCTCTCTGTCTCAGTTACTGTACTGCATTCTGTGACATTTCTTTTCACTTCCTTCCACCTACAAATATCCAAGTAAGTTACACTATAGCTGCCATTGTCTCAACTTGTCATGTGACATGGCACTTACTAATTATGAAACATTTAGAGCAGTTTTTTTTTCTAAGAGCTTATATTATGTCCACAACTGTTCTGTTCCATCCGTGTATGTATACTTACTGTGTATTACTGTATAAAAACAATAATCATAATAACAATTTGCTACATTTATTAAATCAGGTGTATTCCATGCAATTTGTTTTAATAATTTGTATTTATCGGAGTATTAGGCCATAGACTTGTGATTATTCCAATGTGAAAGGTAAAGAGAAAGGATTTAGGGCAGAACTACAGTAGGATTCGGCTACTTATAAATAACAGTTCAATTTTAATTCCACAGAGCGGCGCAAGAACCAAACACATCCTAAGATAATGTTTTGGGGATGATACAGCACACGTGCCACAATAAAAACATGACATCTTGTAACAAACGATCAAGGCCAATTGCATATCATCATCGTCATGATTAATTATCATCTTCATCAATCCATGAATGTCGTTGATCTCATTTCAATGAATTAGTGTGTATATAGCCATACAATAGGGTGCCACCACACACACACAGGCTGACAATATCTCACCATCGTTGTGTGTTACAGCATAGGATCATTGAAACATAATGGACCATATGCGACTTGACAAGTTGCTTCATATCTAGGAAGTGTGGGTGTCGGGTTCGTTTTTTCGAATGGCATAGCATGCCTGTACAACTCAATATAATATATACAAACCTCACACTTTTTCAACGATTGTCTTGTTTGAGACAGCCGTTTCGTGCCTCTATTTCGGACCTCTGTTGGACTGGCACGATTCGTGACGTCTTCGTGCGCAGCCACGCGGACAGTTTCGAAAACAGGTGAGCTCTTCCCATAGCCGCCTTTGGTGCGTAAAACGACGGTATTGTTATTTACTCATACAGAAAAGCAGAACGATAGCGGGGGTATCAGACAATGTTGCATTGCTGTGGTATGTCGCAACTCAAACGAAACAACGCTGCCTGAATGCTATCAAACGAAACAGCGTTGCCTGAACGCTTATAATAGGCTACATTCCGAGAAAGGGATACCAATATTTTGCAGGTATTTATTTTTATCCAGGTGGGTTTATTGTAGAATTTAATTCACACAGTTGTAAATACCGGTGGTCGTGTTTTGTATGACATGCTATTCTCTCCCTGTAATGTGTGTGTGTGTGTGTGTGTGTGTGTGTGTGAGTGTGTGAGTGAGTGAGAGAGCGCGGGAGGGCTTTTATATTCATAATGTATAGGCTACTGTATGATCAAATGCTCTATCCTAGTTATTTTTATGTGATACCCTAATGTAAATCTGGTTGTGTTGTGTGTAGTGGTGGTACTAATTCGAAGTAATGGGAATTGGGTGCATGTGTGCACTGGAGCAAAGAGCATCGTGAGCTCTGATTGCAACCTGGTCTCAGAACATTTCATGTTATTCTGTATATTAATCCGAGATACTCCATTTAGTGTGGTGTATTATGTTTCTTATGGTATGTATTAATTTGTGGATGTCCATCATCCATTTCGTATGATGTGTTACGAATTTGATATATGTTACAAATTATAATTCTTATGATATGAATTTGCAAAACATACAATATGTTACGAATTCGCAAAACATATGATATGTAACAAATTATTATTCGTTTTGGCTAATGCTAACGTTAGCTAGGCTAGGGGTTAGGGTTTAGGTGTTAAGGTTAGGAGTTAGGTTAACTTCTTGATGCACCCATCCCGTTAGCGGGATCATTTTTGTCAACATCCGCTGAATTGCAGAGCGCCAAATTCAAATTAAATTACTATAAAATATTTCATTTTCATGAAATCACAAGTGGAATATTGCAAAACACAGCTTAGCTTGTTGTTAATCCACCTGGCATGTCAGATTTCAAAAAAGCTTTTTCGACGAAAGCATACCAAGCGTTTATGTAAGGACATCTCTCTCAGTAGACAAAACGTTACAAACAGCTAGCAGCCAAGTAGATTGGTCACGAAAGTCAGAAAAGCAATAAAATGAAACGCTTACCTTTGACGATCTTCTGATGTTTGCACTCACGAGACTCCCAGTTACACAATAAATGTTCCTTTTGTTCCATAAAGATTATTTTATATCCAAAATACCTCCATGTGATTCCCGCATTATGTTCAGAAATCCACAGGCTCGAGCGGTCACGACCAGGCAGACGAAAATTCCAAATAGCATCCGTAAAGTTCGTAGAAACATGTCAAATGTTTTTTATAATCAACTCTCAGTTTGTTTTTACAATATACAGTGGGGCAAAAAAGTATTTAGTCAGCCACCAATTGTGCAAGTTCTCCCACTTAAAAAGATGAGAGAGGCCTATAATTTTCATCATAGGTGCACTTCAACTATGAAAGACAAAATGAGGGAAAAAAATCCAGAAAATCACATTGTAGGATTTTTTATGAATTTATTTGCAAATTATGGTGGAAAATAAGTATTTGGTCAATAACAAAAGTTTCTCAATACTTTGTTATATACCCTTTGTTGGCAATGACAGAGGTCAAACGTTTTCTGTAAGTACTTTTTTGCCCCACTGTATAATTGATCATATTTCAACCGGGACTGTAGCTTCTTCAATAGGAGAGAGGGAGAAAATGTCTGATCTAAGCTGTTGCGCATGCAAAATGCTGCTGGCACCCAGCTATACAATGATGCGATGTAATCTTTCTCGCTCAAAATAAAAGCCTGAAACAATGTCTAAAGACTGTTCACACCAGGGGGAAGCCATAGGGAAAGGAATCTGGTTGATATCCTTTTAATGGAGCGAAGGCAGGCAATGGAACAGAGAGCTTTCAGGAAAAACAGCACTTCCGGGTTGGATTTTCCTCAGGTTTTCGACTGCAATATCAGTTCTGTTATACTCACAGACAATATTTTGACAGTTTTGGAAACTTTAGAGTATTTTCTATCCTAATCTGATATGCATATTCTAGATTCTGGGCCTGAGAAATAGATAGTTTCATTTGGGTACGTTTTTCATCCAAACATCAAAATACCGCCCCCTACACTCAACAGGTTAAAGGAGTAAGGTTAGGGTTATGAGAATGGTTAGCTAAAAGGGTTAGGGTTAGCTAACATAATAAGTAGTTGCATAGTAGCAAAAAAGTAGTAAGTAGTTGAAAAGTTGCTAATTAGCTAAAGTTGTCCGTGATGAGATTCGAACACGCAACCTTTGGGTTGCTAGATGTTCATGTTATACCTTTTGTTTTTCCCTTAAGTAACCTTTTGCCTTATGTAACCATACCAAACATTACAAATCACACTAATTTGATTGTCCCGGATTTACATTTACTATGTTACGTCTAGTCTATGAGACCAGGCTGTTGATTTGAACATACAGTTCTCTGCACTGCTCCCAGGGGGCTTGACTCACATGACATCACACTGACCAATGCACTGTGTAGTGACTCTGACTATGGCTCAGTTGTAACCTTTATCTACATTGAAATATGGATATGCAGTACTGTAGGCTACTGGGGTATGGCTAAATTAAAGGGGAAATCTGTGATTGATACATCCATTTCTTGTTTTACTTTTAAATTATGTATATAGACCTATACCCATTGATTATTGAAGAATATAACTTATAAATGCCTCATGAGAACCAGAAATGCAATGTTGATGTCATAGATGGTCAGACCTTATATTCATAACTCTGTCTATGAATTTGAGAGTGGTAACATTTCTCCAACCCTTAACTGTTTAATAAACAGTGGCGGGTTGATTACTTACAGATTACCCCTTTAATCTTCACAGATTCAATTATGTTTGATTATCAAAAATGTAAGGTTTGAAAGTAACGGGATTAACTTTTTTATTGGCATATATAATGTCTCATATCATAACAGATCCCACTTCTGACACCAATGTAGTGAAGTTGAGGCATAGCTGACAGCTGGGCTCAATTAGTCATCACCTCATACAGTATGTCAAAAGTTTGGAAACACCTACTCATTCAAGGGTTTTTCTTTTTCTTTAAAAAAAAAACTATTTTTCTGCATTGTAGAATAATAGTAAAGACATCAAACTATGTAATAACACATATGGAATCATGTAGTAACCAAAAAAGTGTTAAACAAATCCAAATATATTTTATATTTGAGAGTCTTCAAAGTAGCCAACCTTTGCCTTGATGACAGCTTTGCACACTCTTGGCATTCTCTCAACCAGCTTCATGAGATAGTCACCTGGAATGCATTTAAATGAACAGGTGTGCCTTGTTAATTTGTGGAATTTCTTTCCTTCTTAATGCGTTTGAGCCAATCAGTTGTGTGGTGACAAGGTAGGGGTGGTATACAGAAGATAAGCCTTTTTGGTAAAAGACCAAGTCCATATTATGGCAAGAACAGTACAAATAAGCAAAGATTAAAACAATTGTATTTAACTAGGCAAGTAATTTAAGAACAAATTATTATTTCCAATGGTGGGTTAGCTGCCTTGTTCTGGGGCAGAATGACAGATTTTTATCTTGTCAGCTCAGGGATTCGATCTAGCAACCTTTCGGTTACTGGCCCAACGCTCTAACCATTAAACCTTTTGTGACTAGGGGGCAGGATTTTCATTTTTGGAAAAATAACATTCCCGTAGTAAATGGGATAATTTGTCAGGACAAGATGCTAGAATATGCATATAATTGACAGCTTAGGATAGAAAACACTCTAAAGTTTCCAAAACTGTAAAAAATATTGTCTGTGAGTATAACAGAACTGATGTTGCAGGCGAAAGCCTGAGAAAAATCCAATCCAGAAGTGCCTCATGTTTTGAAAGCGCTGCGTTCCAATGCGTCCCTATTGAGCAGTGAATGGGCTATCAACCAGATTACTCTTTCTCCGTATTCCCGAAGGTGTCTACAGCATTGTGACGTAGTTTTACGCATTTATGTTGAAGAATACCCGTAAGCGGCGACATTGCGCAAGTGGTCACCTGATGGCTCCCATAGTGACTCTCGCGTAAAATACAGAGGTAGCCATTATTCCAATCGGTCTTACTGAAAAACTAATTGTCCCGATGGATATATTATCGAATAGATATTTGAGAAACACCTTGAGGATTGATTATAAACAACGTTTGCCATGTTTCTGTCGATATTATGGAGTTTTCGTGACTGCAATTTCCGGGCGATTTCTCAGCAAAACGCGAAGAACAAACGGAGCTATTTCACCTACAAAAATAATATTTTTGGAAAAAAGGAACATTTGCTATCTAACTGGGAGTCTCGTGAGTGAAAACATCCGAAGCTCATCAAAGGTAAACAATTTAATTTGATTGCTTTTCTGAATTCCGTGACCAAGTTACCTGCTGCTAGCTGCACAAAATGCTATGCTAGGCTATCGATAAACTTACACAAATGCTTGTCTAGCTTTGGCTGTAAAGCATATTTTGAAAATCTGAGATGACAGGGTGATTAACAAAAGGCTAAGCTGTGTCTCAATATATTTCATTTGTGATTTTCATGAATAGGAATATTTTCTAGGAATATTTATGTCCGTTGCGTTATGCTAATTAGTGTCAGGCGATGATTACGCTCCCGCATGTGGGATGGGTAGTCACTTAAGCCATCTGCGACCACAAAACGATAGTCCATCATTATTTTAAGACATGAAGGTCAGTCAATTCAGAAAATGTCAAGAACCTTGAACGTTTCTTCAAGTGCAGTCGCAAAAACCATCAAGCGCTATGATGAAACTGTCTCTCATGAGGACTGCAACAGGAAAGGAAGACTCAGAGTTACCTCTGCTGCAGAGGATAAATTCATTAGAGTTAACTGCACCTCAGATTGCAGCCCAAATAAATGCTTTACAGAGTTCAAGTAACAACACATCTCAACATCACCTGTTCAAAGGAGACTGCGTGAATCAGGCCTTCATGGTTGAATTGCTACAAAGAAACCACTACTAAAGGACACCAATGAGAAGAAGATAATTGCTTGGTCCAAGAAGCACAAGTAATGGACATTAGACCGGGTGGAAATCTGTCCTTTGGTCGGATGAGTACAAATTAGATATTTTTGGTTCCAACTGCCGTGTCTTTGTGAGATGCAGAGTAGGTGAACGGATGACCTCCGCATGTGTGGTTCTCACCATGAAGCATGGAGGAGGAGGTGTGATTCTTCACTATTATTCTACAATGTAGAAAATAGTAAAATGAAGAAAAACTCAAGAATGAGTAGGTGTGTCCAAACTTTTGACTGATACTGTACTTGCCAACCCAATTAGATACTACTGTGGTGTTAAACTGTCTGCTAGGTCATCTTAGTGAACAACACCAAATAGTCCCCTGGCCTGTGATGTTCAATGATTGTCGATGTTGATATTGTTAAATTAGTTATCCATATTTTCACAAATGCAATAGAAAAAACTGATCACAGGCCTAAACTCCAACCACAAACGTTACGGAAATATGTCTATACTCTATAAGAAGATTGTAAAGTTTACGACATGGCCAAGGATATGATCTCACCATGTATATCATTGTCTCAGTAGTTCCTGTAATCAGTGTACTATGTAATCCTTAGTGGTCTGGAAATGCTCTGCAACCCAAGGAGAAATTGTTGAGCTTTTGTTGAGAAATTGTTGAGCTTGCTTGGCACATTGGGACCAATAGAATAGTCACAAAAATGCATTACCCCGCCCATCTGGCACTCCAAGAAGGCTCAAACATTTGAAAGATATTAAATTCTACTTGAAACCAGGTCTGACTTTGTGTATGGCAGTATGGGTACTCCATTCTAGCCTTGTCAGACAAGCACAATGCTGAACATGACAATGATTTGTGAATAGTTTTGACTTGAAGCTCACAAATGTTGATTATGTAATGATCTGTGTACTTTGGTGGTGTGAGTGCATCTAAAGATAACATCATGTGCAAACACACCTGACATTTCCAAAATTATATACAGTGGGACAAAAAAGTATTTAGTCAGCCACCAATTGTGCAAGTTCTCCCACTTAAAAAGATGAGAGAGGCCTGTAATTTTCATCATAGGTACACGTCAACTATGACAGACAAAATGAGTAGAAAAATCCAGAAAATCACATTGTAGGATTTTTAATGAATTTATTTGCAAATGATGGTGGAAAATAAGTTTATCTCAATACTTTGTTATATACCCTTTGTTGGCAATGACAGAGGTCAAACGTTTTCTGTAAGTCTTCACAAGGTTTTCACACACTGTTGCTGCTATTTTAGCCCATTCCTCTTTGCAGATCTCCTCTAGAGCAGTGATGTTTTGGGGCTGTTGCTGGGCAACATGGACTTTCAACTCCCTCCAAAGATTTTCTATGGGGTTGAGATCTGGAGACTGGCTAGGCCACTCCAGGACCTTGAAATGCTCCTTACGAAGCCACTCCTTCGTTGCCCGGGCGGTGTGTTTGGGATCATTGTCATGCTGAAAGACCCAGCCACGTTTCATCTTCAATGCCCTTGCTGATGGAAGGAGGTTTTCACTCAAAATCTCACTGGGGCCCTTCGCCCCATTCATTCTTTCCTTTACACGGATCAGTCGTCCTGGTCCCTTTGCAGAAAAACAGCACCAAAGCATGATGTTTCCACCCCCATGCTTCACAGTGGGTATGGTGTTCCTTGGATGCAACTCAGCATTCTTTGTCCTCCAAACACGACGAGTTGAGTTTTTACCAAAAAGTTATATTTTGGTTTCATCTGACCATATGACATTCTCCCAATCTTCTTCTGAATCATCCAAATGCTCTCTAGCAAACTTCAGACGGGCCTGGACATGTACTGGCTTAAGCAGGGGGACACGTCTGGCACTGCAGGATTTGAGTCCCTGGCGGCGTAGTGTGTTACTGATGGTAGACTTTGTTACTTTGGTCCCAGCTCTCTGCAGGTCATTCACTAGGTCCCCCCGTGTGGTTCTGGGATTTTTGCTCACCGATCTTGTAATCATTTTGACCCCACGGGGTGAGATCTTGCGTGGAGCCCCAGATCGAGGGAGATTATCAGTGGTCTTGTATGTCTTCCATCTCCTAATAATTGCTCCCACAGTTGATTTCTTCAAACCAAGCTGCTTACCTATTGCAGATTCTGTCTCCCCAGCCTGGTGCAGGTCTACAATTTTGTTTCTGGTGTCCTTTGACAGCTCTTTGGTCTTGGCCATAGTGGAGTTTGGAGTGTTTGAGGTTGTGGACAGGTGTCTTTTATACTGATAACAAGTTCAAACAGGTGCCATTAATACAGGTAATGAGTGGAGGACAGAGGAGCCTCTTAAAGAAGAAGTTACAGGTCTGTGAGAGCCAGAAATCTTGCTTGTTTGTAGGTGATAAAATACTTATTTTCCACCATAATTTGCAAATAAATTCATTAAAAATCCTACAATGTGATTTTCTGGATTTTATTTTCTCATTTTGTCTGTCATAGTTGAAGTGTACCTATGATGAAAATTACAGGCCTCTCTCATCTTTTTAAGTGGGAGAAATTGCACAATTGGTGGCTGACTAAATACTTTTTTGCCCCACTGTACCTCCTGTGTCACTTTGTGGGACCTGCTATAATTTGCATTATATATGTAATACCATGATGTCAGCTGACATGAAAGTGAACAGACAACTAACATAACAGTGTTTTGACAAGTTTGTTGTGACTTGTCTCATATGGTAAGCCAGGGTACTTTTTGAGTGAAATCTATTTATAACCATGAAAAGAACCAAAGTGATTCAGCCGCTTTAATGATGAAAAACACTGTTTTGCAGCTAGGGTAGACTTGCCTAGATTGCAGTGTTGTGTTGGAAACCACCTAAAGCGAGACCAATTCAAGACCAAGACCGGAGCAAGTCGAGTCCGAGTCAAGACCAAGACTGGGGGGGGGGGCAAGACCAAGACCAGACGGGGAACAAGGGGTCTGAGACCGAGTCAAGACTGAGACCAGAAAAAACATAATTCTGATTTTGTCAAATTGCCACCATAACAAAAGTTCAAAATGTCCAGTATTTCTGTGTTCATATTTCAGATAAACATATGGATTTTTCTGACATTCAGAATGGTGAAAACATGCATGCTGAGGACAAATAGAGCCACTCTACAAATGATTACTAACCCAAACACAGTGGAGAACAATGAGGGCCTTCTACGCCTTCAGAGAAGGGCTAAAGATTTATAAAATAATAATAATAACAATAATAATTATAATTATATTGTTATTTTAAATGGTGTTCTGATTTAATCTCTTCAGTTTTTGTTGGAAAGGAAAGGGTTAACACTGAATATAAAAAAATATCCAATCAGGGTTTTTCTTTGGTTGCCTCTGGGGCTAGGCTATCAGAAGCTAGGAAGAAGGAATCTGCCATTCCACTGTATTAGGGCAACATTTTGGAGTGACGGTGGAATCAACCAATCACATTTTAACTTGTAACGGGTGGGACCATTTTTACAAAACTCTTTCTCTTTTTAAAACAGGTCATTTCGCAATAGCAAGCCATAGTTTTCCCACAGTCTAGCTAGCTATCTTTTGTTGTAAACTAGTTTGCAGCAGGTGTTATCGAAGAGGATGTTGTTGCTAATTTGTTAGCTTCTCCCTTTTCAAGAATAACTTTCAACAAGAAGTTAACCTTTTACTGTAGTGGGCTAGATCAGGGTCACACAGTGGAATTATAGGTAGTCTTTAACAAATCTACTTTGAAACAAAAGTATACACCTCGCACATGGTTATGGGCTTAAAAAAAGACACCTGTACCATGTCAAATAGTTTTTTTTTTTGCATCCCAATTTTAATATTTATATATATCACAGAAGACTGAGATATAACAAAACTGTTTGACATAGAAACACCAGATGTCAGAAGAAAAACAAATCTTTATTATTTATGATAAAAAACATTAATAACATTCCACCCATGAGGCCAAAGAGTGTGCTTTTGGTCATTGGCTGAAGGAAAGGGCTGTTTCAAATTATCATCAGCTGGTGAGTGGAACTGTGTCTTTTGTAATAATAATGTATAATTTTTTTGTTTTTCCTCAATCTGATTGGGTGAGCCTGGCAGGGTCTGGCTCCCCAGTGGGTGTGCCTGTGTCATCGAAGGTCCACTCATGCCTACAGTATGCCCCTGATGCAAACAGCTCATGATGATTGAATTGCACATCACAAATAGCCAACTAACCAAAACTTCGGACCAAACTTTTTCAGTACCTGGTTTACATACTCATTGTTGCCTTAGTAAGAATTTACTGGTAGATATCATACAATGAAATGTCCTACCTACCGGCTCCATGTCAAAACCAGTTGAGCTGCGCGCGTTTGCTGCCTACATATTGTATTCTGCTGAAACTAGGCTGTGTGCAGCGCGCAAGCGAACACATTTCACGTGATTTGCGATTGTGTAGGCTACTTTGTGTATGATTTCACTATTGTACTACATAATCGTACACCTCCACTACACTACTTTAATAAGCATCCGTGGGGATTAAGAAGTGAGTATACGCAATGCCCACTGGAAGAAAAGTGTGTATACGGTATATACCTGCATAGCTTCCACTACACCAGTGTCCCGTTGTGTTTAACAAAAAGTGCACTCTCCTACACGAGTGCGCTGGTATTACCGTTGCTGTCCTTTCAGAATCACGAACCCGTCACACACTGAAGACCTATGGGTTCGCCACTGCGCAATCATGTCTATAAAAGACCGGTCTCGAGTACTACAACACTGCATAGGGTTGAACGTTGTTCATTTTTGTCTAGCTGATGTTCTTCTGATGTTTCTTAGGGATATTGTTCGTGATATCTCCCGCTGTTACAATTTACAACTAAACTTCAGACTCTGATTAGTTTGTTAATAGAATAGGAATGCGTTGTCTGTATTGTACAAGTACCACATTCCAGTAGTCATCAGAACATATTCATTGTGAGAGTTTAAAATCCATATATTTTGTATATGATATGTGTGTGCGCGCGCCTGCGTTGTTTCCTTGAGCAATTCATGACTACAATGAGGAACTCCGTAGTGGCGTTATCATTGGAGACCACAGCTACAAAATCATAATTATGGCCAAACCCCGCCTATTTCTAAAATGTCTCTTCTTAAAAAAAATATTTTAAACCTACCCCCACTGCTAACTTATACCAAAACCTAACCTTAAATTAAGACCAAAAAGCTTTTTTTTTGTTTTCATTAATTGTTATGATAGCCCATGTTTGCTTTGTGACTGTGGTAACTAGTGACAACCTAGTCATAGCGGGTTTGCATCTAGGCAAGCAAGCACTCCCAACAAAGTTACGTATAAACCGAAGGAGGGGCAGAAATAAGATGAACTTTTCCGCATTCCACGGTTAACTGTAAAGAACTCTGAATGTAGGCCTATCTACACATGCACAGGGGAGTTTGCTACGTCGTTGACTAGTTGTACTACTACTTGTTGACTAGTTGTCATCGGGAAAAATTCATTGCAACGCATTAGAAGAACAAACACTTATTTGTTTCAGTTTGCAAAAGAGCCTGGTCAGGCATTCAGTTGGGTGAGTGTTTCTCCTGACGATCTTTTCGACGCACTTTGTTTTCGCTGATTTATGCTTATACACACACACACACACACACACACACACACACACACACACACACACACACACACACACACACACACACACACACACACACACACACACACACACACACACACACACACATATATATATATAAATATATGTATATATATATATATATATATATATATATATATATATATATATGTATATATATATATGTAAGTGTTTGTAAACCACCCAGGCGACCCAATAAATTATAACCTCGTGATAATAAACGATGTGCCGCTCTCATCACCCGCTTTTCTCTCAAAGGCCATTGCGCATGACTGCTGCAATCTCTCGATCGTTCCCGACTAGTTAAATTTGATGAAAAACTGCAATACCTTTTGGAATAGAACATTTATTTTCGGGTTGTGTTCTGCTATAGTCTGATGGTTGTAATGGATTGTCAGAATCTGAAGTTTGGCATTTTTAAAATGAGAAAGTTGGGCACGTTACACACCATTTATTCTGGAGTCAATTATGGGATTGTTTTTCATAACTGGTTCATCCGAGTTTCTGATTATTATTTTTTTGCATAACGTTTAGGCACCCTCACTTCTCTTTCTCTCCATTGACTTTCATAGTTCCCCAATTCCAACGATTCAGCTTTCATATATTATTATTGAGGTGTCCACATGATCATAATCTTCTCTAAATCTTTTGCATTATGTGGTGATCAATTTAGTATTTTCTACAAGTGCTATCCTATGACTAGCTGGTAAACGACTTTATAGTTACACACAAACACGCACAGGGGAAGGCCAAACTCAACATAATGTTGAAAAATGAACAGATCACATTCCCTTAGACACATCAGTGTGGTCGGGGTCTGCAGTAGCCCAATAATGGATTAAATGACCCTAATGTTACTCTTTATAGTCCAAGGACCTTACATGTTCTGTTTAGAGGTGAATTGGCTCTGGCAGTCGAAACAACCAAATGCACCATCTAAACGTGAATCGAATGTGAAACACTCCTGCCCCATAGCATGTTGGCTGGAGTACATTGGTGACATGCTGAACGTCAATTGTCGCTCATAGAGTGCCAAACTAGTCTCTTGCTCAGTTGGCTAATACAGTGGGTTTTGAGTGGCGTGTGTTGTTGTACAGAAAGTTGCAAATTTGATCCCTGCTCTTGGCAGAATAGAATACACTCTGTTTACGTGGTACTGGTCCATGGCTTGTGCCCACACTGAAGTCAAGTGGGTTGAGCAGTAGTTATCTCAGAACAGATCAGTCTCTCTACACTCCATGATGATGGCATATTTTCTTCAGAACTGAACTGTACTGTCTATCTCTGACTCATCTCTTGTGAGGATAGATGAATGATAACAAGGCATTTTTTGTTTTATGGGGCACCTAGTCAGCCAGACACGCACACACACGCACACACACATTTTGCATACACAAAGACACCAGTTTGCTGGTGGCACCCATAAACAACCACTTCTTCACACTTACTCTTCAGATTAGAGTGCCCTAGATAAGACAGTAAAGCCACGGTCTGTCTGTCTATTTTGGCCCACATTTAGGAGCAAGGCCTCACTTTTAGCCGCTTATCAGACCTCTTGACATGATGACATAATGTACCGTTCATAGACAAGGGCCATTGTTCCACTGTAGTGTTATTTGGGGAAGGGGTGGTTTTGGAGTTGCGGGGGAGCTGGTTCTTGAATCAACGCTGTTGTTCTCAGGATATTGTCATGTTGTTGACTTCATGGTATTGGGGTGGGAAGCTGGGGGTGGATCATGAGGGGAGTCTCGGGAATGTCTTCTTGAGAATGAGTTTTAGCAGGGGAGGGGGCATGCACATAACTGTCAGACAGAGTCTGAGAGTGAAAGATATTATTGTGTTCTGTAGTTAGTATATATACAGGAAGACTCACAAACACTCACATGCTGTCACAAATAGACACATTTAAGTTTACGCCAGTTGTATTCGGCGCACGTACATTACCTCTATATGATTGCAGACTGTTGAAGTTGACCCCTCTTGTCCTCACTCCCTTTCTCTCACTCTCTTTAATCTCTTTCTTTCCCTGTCTCTTTCTGCCTCCCTCCCTCACACCATATTTTGCTCTGATTGACATATATTAATTAAAAACATTATTTTGATGAATTTATTGATACTATTTCATCCGTCCACTGTCTGTCTGTCTGTCTGTCTGTCTGTCTGTCTGTCTGTCTGTGTCTTTCTTTCTTTATGATGTTGGTTTTTGGAGACAACATGCTTTTCTCTCATTGTCAGCATTTCTCTCTTTCACTCTCTTTCACCCTCTCTGTATTTGGTTCACTATATTAGGCACGACTGGACGCCGACAAGGATAATTCTTCCCTGCAATTAACATCAGTAATCCTTTCAAAACTGATCACCAATCCCCATTGAACATTTTCAAAAGGGCTGCATTATATAACTAAGGGAGAAAAAAAAACACTCACTGATGCATGCGCTGATGTACTTTGACACTTGAGGCTTTCTGAGGGTTTCAGTCTGTTATTTTAATCACGTTTGTTTTCATACGGTGGGTAGAGGCAGAGTAATACTCTGTGAACTTGCACTTTTAAACACTGTCTCACTCTTTAGTCCCTCCGCGTTCACTGCTAATAAAGGCTTATGGGTCATTCCATTTGATTTCAATAACTTTTTGACTGCACCCCTTTTGATTTGAACTTAACTTCTCATACATATTTGCCCATAGTAGAAGTGGTCAAAACTGACAAAACATTTACGAGATAGAGGTGCTAAAAGTTGACCCATTTTGCATACTCCACCATACCACAAGACATCCATGTCTTTATCACTGGTAAAGATAAATTGTGTAGTTTGATACCATTTAATTAAGTGATAATGTCCGAGATGCTGGTGTTTGGAGGATATATTGGCATGGGTGTTGTTAGGCACGAGATTAAGTCCAAACACCGGCTTTGAGGGCATTATCACATTTATACAACGGGTTACCAACTTATTCAAATAATGCTTGACATATATTAATTAAAAACATTATTTTGATGAATTTATTGATACTATTTCATCCGTCCACAAGATATAGTCCCTAAACAAATCTAGGGTTGCTACCCAAGCCGGCTGGTCGTTCGTTCTGTTGGTTCAGTTGCCAGAGACAGGACCCAGTCGTTCAGTCTTTTTGTTTTGTATCTGTTTGTTCTAAATGTTCCATTGCCATACTGGCTGGTAACGTTCTTATCCCTTGAATGTAAGCTAGCCAACTAAGGCTAATTTACAGTGACATCAACCAGTGCAGACAGAATAACAACAGTAGCTGCATTTGTTTAAGCTGTTTTGTTGTGACATTTATTTGGATACATCCATAACAATGAGCTAATGAGGCACGATTTCACCTGGCATAAAAAAAAGTTCTGTCTCGTTAGGACACTGTTGTTCAGAGGAGCTAGCCAACAACACAACTAACACAATAACTTCAAACTGAAGCTGGAAAGACTGCAAACTAGCTGTTCTTTGTTTTATTTGACCTTTTTTCAATTTACATTTCTTTGCATATATCCATAAAAATTATGCCAGCTGATTCATGATTTCGACTGGCTGAGAAACGCTGCCTGCCTCTATTCCTCATCAGTTCGAGATTGAATTTGAATATTGAAACAATGTTGCAAATGTCGGCGAGACAGACTGAAACAATGTTGCAAATGTCGGCGAGACAGACAGCTAGGTTAATACAAATTGCCACGGTTGAAAACTAAATGTTAGTCTAAAAGAAATGTGAGATAATGTCTTGATCAGTGGCGATTCTAGCATGTAAATCTTGGTGGGACAAAAAAAGTGACAAATGTGGGATGCATGCCAGCAAAGCCACAACACAACACTAAACAATACATTTATTGCACTATAACGGTGACAAACGGTGCCCTCAAACTGTTAGGGCCTACATAAAGCTGTCCCAACAGCAGTCCCAACTAGAGGTCGACCGATTATGATTTTTCAACGCCGATACCGATTATTGGAGGACCAAAAAAAGCCGATAACAATTAATCGGCCGATTTAAAAAAAAAAAATGTATTTGAAATAATGACAATTACAACAATACTGAATGAACACTTATTTTAACTTAACATAATACATCAATAAAATCAATTTAGTCTCAAATAAATAATGAAACATTTGGTTTAAATAATGCAAAAACAAAGTGTTGGAGAAGAAAGTAAAAGTGCAATATGTGCCATGTAAAAAAGCTAACGTTTAAGTTGTTTGCTCAGAACATAAGAACATATGAAAGCTGGTGGTTCCTTTTAACATGAGTCTTCAATATTCCCAGGTAAGAAGTTTTAGGTTGTAGTTATTATAGGAATTATAGGACTATTTCTCTCTATACCATTTGTATTTCATATACCTTTGACTATTGGATGTTCTTATAGGAGCTTTAGTATTGCCAGTGTAACAGTATAGCTTCCGTTCCTCTCCTCCCCCCTACCTGGGCTCGAACCAGGAACACATTGACAACAGCCACCCTCGAAGCATCGTTACCCACCGCTCCGCAAAAGGAGGAACAACTAGGGGAACAACTACTCCAAGTCTCAGAGCGAGTGGCGTTTGAAACGCTATTAGCGCGCACCCCGCTAACTAGCTAGCTATTTCACATCGGTTACACCAGCCTAATCTTGGGAGTTGATAGGCTTGAAGTCATAAACAGCTCAATGCTTGAAGCATTGCGAAAAGCTGCTGGCAAAACGCACAAAAGTGCTGTTTGAATGAATGCTTACGAGCCTGCTGCTGCCTACCACCGCTCAGTCAGACTGCTCTATCAAATATCAAATCATAGACTTAATAATAGCATAATAACACACAGAAATACAAGCCTTTGGTAATTAATATGGTCGAATCCGGAAACTATCATTTCGAAAACAAAACATTTATTCTTTCAGTGAAATACGGAACCGTTCCGTATTTTATCTAACGGGTGGCATCCCTAAGTCTAAATATTGCTGTTACATTGCACAACCTTCAATGTTATGTCATAATTATGTAAAATTCTGGCAAATTAGTTCGCAACGAGCCAGGCGGCCCAAACTGTTGCATAAAACCTGACTCTGCATGCAATGAACGCAAGAGAAGTGACACAATTTCACCTGGTTAATATTGCCTGCTAACCTGGATTTATTTTAGCTAAATATGCAGGTTTACAAATATATACTTCTGTGTATTGATTTTAAGAAAGTCATTGATGTTTATGGTTAGGTACAGTCGTGCAACAATTGTGCTGTTTTTTTTTTTACAAATGCGCTTTTGTTAAATCATCCCCCTTTTGGAGAGGGTGGCTGTCTTTGTTAGGAAGAAATAGTCTTCACACAGTTCGCAAAGAGCCAGGCGGCCCAAACTGCTGCATATACCTTGACTCTGTTGCACAGAACGCAAGAGAAGTGACAATTACCGTAGTTAAAATAAATTCATGTTAGCAGACAATATTAACTAAATATGCAGGTTTAAAAATATATACTTGTGTATTGATTTTAAGAAAGGCATTGATGTTTATGGTTAGGTACACGTTGGAGCAACGACAGTCCTTTTTCGCGAATGCGCAATGCATCCATTGTATGCAACGCAGGGCACGCTAAATAAACTAGTAATATCTTCAACCATGTGTAGTTAACTAGTGATTTTGATTGATTGATTGTTTTTTATAAGATAAGTTTAATGCTAGCTAGCAACATACCTTGGCTTATTACTGCATTCGCGTAACAGGTAGGCAGGCTCCATGTGGAGTGCAATGAGAGGCAAGATTGAATCCCCGAGCTGACAAGGTAAAAGTCTGTCGTTCTGCCCCTGAACAAGGCAGTTAACCCACTGTTCCTAGGCCGTCATTGAAAATAAGAATGTGTTCTTAACTGACTTGCCTAGTTAAATAAAGGTGTAAAAGAAATGGGGGGGGGGGTATCTGTACTTTACTATTCATGTTTTTGACAACTTTTACTTTTACTTCACTACATTCCTAAATAAAATAATGTACTTTTTACTACACACATTTTCTATGAAACCCAAAAGTACTCGTTATTTTTTGAATGCTTAGCAGGACAGGAAAATGGTCAAATTCATGCACTTATCTGGCTATCCGTAAATTAAAAAACAAGAAAATAATGCCGTCTGGTTTGCTTAATATAAGTAATTAGAAATTATTCACACTTTTACTTTCAATACTTAAGTATATTTTAGCAGTTACATTTACTTTTGATACTTAAGTATATTTAAAACCAAATATTTTCAGACTTTTACTTTTACTTACAATTTTCTATTAAATCAAATCAAATCAAATGTATTTATATAGCCCTTCGTACATCAGCTGATATCTCAAAGTGCTGTACAGAAACCCAGCCTAAAACCCCAAACAGCAAGCAATGCAGGTGTAGAAGCACGGTGGCTAGGAAAAACTCCCTAGAAAGGCCAAAACCTAGGAAGAAACCTAGAGAGGAACCAGGCTATGTGGGGTGGCCAGTTCTCTTCTGGCTGTGCCGGGTGGAGATTATAACAGAACATGGCCAAGATGTTCAAATGTTCATAAATGACCAGCATGGTCGAATAATAATAGGGCAGAACAGTTGAAACTGGAGCAGCAGCACGGTCAGGTGGACTGGGGACAGCAAGGAGTCATCATGTTAAGGTATCTTTATTTTTACTCAAGTATGACCATTGGGTACTTTTTCCACCACTGGGTAGGGTGGGTATGCAAAATGGGTCAACTTTGAGCACCTCTATCTCCTAAATGTTTTGGCATTCATGTTCAAAAAGTTATTTTCTGTCCACTTCTACCATGGGCAAATGCATATAGAAAGTTATGTTAAAAAAGTGATTGACATCAAATGGAATGACCCTCATGTTTTCTTTCTCTACTGTTGAGTCATTGTTCTATCACTGTTTGTGATTTTAAGTTATTTGTGCTGCAATAGATAGAAACAGTAATGGGGTCTTTTTGTAAGCACTAAATCCGCCATGGTTCGAGAAAATGAATGGCATTTTTGTAGAAGTTTTGTATAAATGCTGTTTTGTTCTATGAGATCATCAGCTAGTGTAACTTCTTGTGAATTTTGGCTTCATAATTAATAACGGTCATGTTAACTGACAGATATTATCTCATATAACAAAACATATAAGATCTCCTAAGCCTGTGTTACCCTCAGACCTTATTTTCTGCGTTTATTCCAGAACCCTATTCTTTCGCCATTAATTTTTCCCATAGGGATGCCTGAACGAACCAGAGGTAGCTCATTTCCGTGATTAAGAACTACAAGCTGGCGAGCTCTATAGAGTCTTATTCTTATGAGTGGAATCCTAATTTCAGATATTTCAGATTGGACTCGAGCTAAAATCATCCATTGGCCTCAACTGAAGATATGTCTGAACATTTGAGTTGCGGGTGCACATCTCAATATTGGTTTTGTGTTGTAAATATGTAGTGGTGTTTTTGTGTGATGTGCCTTGTGTTTGGACCCCAGAAAGATTAGCTTATGGGGTCCATAATAATAATAATAATAATAATAATAATAATAATAATTTTTAAAAGTCAGGATTCAATTCATCCCCTATGCACCTCAAACACAACTCTGGACCTCGAAGCCAGTTCCACTGCATTTTTTAAATTGTTCCCCTCTAATCAGGGACTGATTTAGACCTGGGACACCAGGTGTGCACAATTAATTGTCAGGTAGAACAGAAAACCAACAGGCTCTAGACCTAATAGGGTAAGAGTTGAATACCCCTGCATGCTATCACATTTGCCTCAGAACTGTGATATTAATTGTTTTCTTTTTCTCTTTGTTCAGGTCCCGACCTTGTGAAGACATAGTTGAAAGCACCATGCAACACATGGATGTGAACCAACAGTAACATACAGTGAGGTGAAACTGAGGAGAAGAAGATCAGTATGGCAGTCTTTAATAAGCTTGATAATGTGGAAGACCTCTATGAGATTGGAGAAGTACTTGGGAGGTAAGGATGGTCATTATAAAAGGTATTCTTGTATGAGGCTGTTGAGGTGAGGAAGGTATTATAACTCTGAATTCAGTTGCTTTTCAAGGTCAATTTTGCATATGCTGTCTTGTTGCATAGGTCAATGTTAACAAAAATTCAACCTATGCAATTGAAAAAATAAAGAAATGGACCGAATTGTGAATAGAAAGAAACTACTCATGTCTGAGTCTTGTTGCTTTTCAACATCACAAATGACATTGCAGAACAGCTACATAAATAAATCTGTGTTGTGTTCAGGAGGAACATATTTTTATTGGATAGACTCAGGTAGTACCTACCCATTCCAAGATGTTTCCAAGCAAGTAAATAAATGGTTGCACTCTGTCGCTGCCCCAGTGGCCATTTTGGGCAGGTGCGGGAGGTGCGCGAGCGGGCCACGGGGGCTCGCTGGGCTGGGAAGTTCCTGAAGATTAGGAAGTGCGCCAGCAGCCGGCTGGGCATGGAGAGGAAGAGCGTGGAGCGGGAGGTAGAGGTCCTGCAGGCCCTGCAGCATCCCAACATCATGGCCCTTAAGGATGTGTTTGAGAGCCGGGCCGAGGTGGTGCTGGTGCTGGAGCTGTGAGTGGAGGGAGGGGAGGAAGGAGAAAACAATACTATTTGAACCCAGGTCGTACATGCAGGGCAAGTCATTGATTCCATGAAGTGGCTGAATTATGTAGTAGAGTTAAGTTCTAACACTTCTCTCCATTTATTTTCCTCCTTTCTCTTTCAGTATTAGTGGAGGAGAGCTGTTTGACTTCATTGCTGAGAAGGAGAACCTGACAGAGAGCGAAGCCATCGAGTTCATGAAGCAGATACTGCTGGGTGTGGGCTTTATGCACAGCAAACAAATAGGCCATTTTGACCTAAAGGTAAATTATGCTAGTGTGTTGATTTGACATATCTTTAGTTTGTTACTCACTCCATATGACATTTAGAAATCCAGTGCTGCAATAGTCTGTGGTTGTGATTTACATCTAACCTCTTACCTCCCCAATAATACTGCTAATGTAGTAGTATGCATGAAAATAGTAACACATCAAAGCCTGTCCATTTATTGAATCCAAAATCCTAGGCTTTTAGGCATAAGTACTTGAAGTGAAAAGAGCATACCTGTATTCATCCATCCCAAAACCACATCAGACAAACATGCTGATACTGTTACTTATTAGCAGAAATGTCCATGCCGCACGCTTACCGCACATGGTCGTGTTTGTATCCACAGGTGCCACTAAACAGTGTGCCTGTTCACTAGTGTTGATGAACATGCTGTTTGCGTGCTGGTCGGTCAGAGCGCGGTCCGCATGCAATTGACCATTATGGTCAGATTGACCTCATTTTGCATGTAACATGTTTACTCCCCTTCCCCAATCAGCCGGAAAACATCATGCTGTCAGCCAAGATGGCCCCAAACACTGACATTAAGATCATCGACTTTGGGCTGGCCCACCGCTTCCAGCCAGGGGAGGAGTACAAGTGCATGAGTGGCACCCCCCAGTATATTCGTGAGTAGTACAGTAATTTCATATGAGTTAGGCCCAGTTTAAAAACGATGTAAAAGCATCCATCCTCATCCTTTGCTGTGAAGCACTTACTGACATGACTGGATTCTTGAGTACTGGATTCTTGAAACCCATTGCTTTCGTTATTTCCAATTGTCCCACCACTGATTGAGGGAGGGAGGGAGGAAGGATACTTTAGAAAAAGACTAGGACAGACTGTAAGCTAGGTTCAGGACGATTTCTGCCACCATGGTGCATCAGTCAGAATGAGAATCAGGAGATGGAACTAGAATCCAGGTTTAGGGGTATTTATTAAACAAAGTTCAAACACAGGAACGAACAGAGGCATATGGGGGAGTGTTTTGGGACAGAGGTAGGGCTTGTGCTTTAGGATGTGGCTTGTAAGGCCTTGGAGATAGGATTGGATGTAGTGGTCTGGAAGGGAGATTCAAAAGGGAAACATTAGGAACACAACATAAAGCTGCTGACGTGACAAAGTAGTGCCAGGTGACTTATAAGGAATGAGCTTAACATATAACTACAAACTAAAGGAGGCGGCCAGGACTCAACACAAAAGGGCCATTAGCATAGCAGGGATATAAAGGATACAACATAACAAGTTCAGGCAGCATAATATACATGGTTAACATTTCTCCTACAATACAAGGCATTTACTTAATCATATCAAGCACAATGGCAGGATGGAGCCACCTCGTGGCATCACCAAGCAAACTATTCTAGTGTGTAGGAAGGAGCATGCCACTTAAATAGAACCTGAAAGGGGTGGAAAAAGACAAAAGTGGCGTGATTTAGGCGTGGAAACAGATGTGATGGAAAGGGACGCGGTCTAGGGTAATTGGAGACAATTAGAAGACTGTAGGAGTGGCATGACCCTTCACAACAGATGCATTATTAAAGAATTGGAGCAGGCCCTTTGTAATGCAGTCCCTACTGTGTTCTGTGGAAGTTAGCGTGTATTTCCAGGTCCAGGGTTTTCCACGGAGACAGCGAAAGAAGTGCAGTGTCATGATCTGGGTTGATGGTGTTATGATAAACTAGGGGGGTTGCAAGTCCAGTTGAAACAGGAAGTGATTTGAAGGATGTAGGATAGTCGCTATTTCAGTGATAACTAAAATACATCCCCAACCCAGATAATTTAAGAAACCTCTTATCAATATAATAATTATATTCTACATATATTTAAAATCTACATATTTAGTACAACAGTATATCATAAAGCAAAAATGCATAACAAAGCAAAAATATCTTTAAAATCCTATTAGATTTTGAAACATCAGGTAGTTCGCCCCAAGACAAAGAGCTGTTGTCAAACACTAGCTGCTTCAACACAGATCTGGCCAGCATGATAAGGTTGGCATGGTTACAAAGCTCTTCCTGTTTGGAATTCAAATGTGTTTTCCCACCAGTAGCAGAACCAGTACGGTAGGTTTAAATAATACAATGCGACTGGTGGAGGAAAGCCACTGGAGTTGTTTGACTTGTAGGAACAATCTATTCATGTTTTTCTGATGAATGCAGTGTTCATTTTGCATTCTTAAAAATGTGAAATTGTTCCTTTAGGCAGTGCTTGTCATAAATGCTGCTACATGCATAGACAAGTTTCTCCGATTGCTTTATTGGCATGAAATACAATTTGTAGATATTGACAAAGCAGTATAGCGGTACAGCATTTCAGATACAAGGACAAGGGGATACCTAGTCAGTTGCACAACTGAATGAATTCCACCTCATTTAACCCAACCCCTCTGAATCAGAGAGGTGCAGGGGGCTGCCTTAATTGACGTCATCAGCACCCAGGGAGCAGTTGTTGTTGTTGGGGGTTAACTGCCTCTCTCTCTCTCTCTCAGCCCCTGAAGTGATCAACTACGAACCTCTGAGCACAGCTGTCGACATGTGGTGAGTGTCTGTACTGCCCCCTCTTCCAACATATACAGACACCTAAAATGACCCCCTTCCATCTTGATGAATAAGCCCCTGGGATGCGTTTGGACATGTGTAGGCACGCTTTCCCTAAACAGTGTGACTGTTTCTGGTTGAATGCATTAGGTACACCCTATGTGTTCAGACACTGTATAACAATCTGATTCTCTAGTGAATTTAGACTAAATCAAATCAAATACGGTGTTTTTTTTTACACAGAAATGAACTGGTCGGAGTCTAAAGGGTTGGATTTGATTGTAGTACAGTAGAATATGAGTGTACCCAGACGTGCTCCAGCACAATGTTAATAAATGGTGCTCAAAACTGAGGGGCTTAAAAAAAGAGCAATTCTTACCCCAGGACACTTCACATTGTGACTATCCCCGGAAAGCAAAGGAGCATTCCGATGGCTGTGTTTATCTTTGAGGTTTATTTTAGGGACAAACAGACAAGCTTATGTTTTCGATGTGTCATGCCTCTCCACCAGAACCTTAAACAGGAAACTGCCAGAGACAGCTGATTATAGTACGTTTAGAAATACAAAAGCAAGCATTAAAAAACTACTCACCACAACAGCTCTAATGTCTACATCCTTTGGAATAAAGTTATGATCATGAGATAATAACTGAGTCTATCTAGGCCTCTATGAGAAAAATAACAACAACAACGTTTTTTCTTTGTTTGTGTTTGCCCCTATAGGAGCATCGGAGTGATCACCTACATACTGTAAGTTGGGGGAGAAAAGGGGGGTGCTACTGTATGTTTGGATTCACACATATGCCCAATTCCAAATCAACCCTTGCCTTACCATAACCCTTCATTTAAAAAAAATGTTTTTGTGGTGGGGGGTGGGGGTAGATAAGCGTTAATATTGCAGATAGATTGTGGCTTCCATTAATGTAATTGTCTGCATCATTTCCAATCCCCCTTATATTGTGTGTATATGTAAACTCTGCAAAAAAAGAAACGGACCATTTTCAGGACCCTGTCTTTCAAAGATAATTTGTAAAAATCCAAATAACTTCACAGATCTTCATTGTAAAGGGTTTAAACACTGTTTCCCATGCTTGTTCAATGGACCATAAACAGTTAATGAACATGCACCTGTGGAACGGTTGTTAAGACACTAACAGCTTACAGACAGTAGGCAGTGAAGGTCACAGTTATGAAAACTTAGGACACTAAAGAGGCCTTTCTACTGACTCTGAAAAACACCAAAAGAAAGATGCCCGGGGTCCCTGCTCATCTGCGTGGACGTGCCATAGGCATGCTGCAAGGAGGTATGAGGACTGCAGATGTGGCCAGGGCAATAAATTGCAATTGTGAGCCGCCTAAGACAGCGCTACAGGGAGACAGGATGGACAGCTGATCGTCCTCGCAGTGGCAGACCATGTGTAACAACACCTGCACAGGATCGTTACATCCGAACATCACACCTGCGGGACAGGTACAGGATGGCAACAACAACTATTTTCAAGTAAGGCAGGTCCTAACCAGACATCACCAGCAACAACGTTGCCTATGGACACAAACCCACCGTCGCTGGACCAGACAGGACTGTCAAAAAGTGCTCTTCACTGACGAGTTGCGGTTTTGTCTCACCAGGGGTGATGGTCGGATTTTCATTTATCGACGAAGGAATGAGCGTTACACCGAGGCCTGTACTCTGGAGCGAGATCGATTTGGAGGTGGAGGGTCTGGGGCAGTGCGTCACAGCATGCACTGCAGTACTTAATGCAGCTGGTGGCCACACCAGATATTGACTGTTACTTTGGATTTTGACCCCCCTGTTGTTCAGGGACACATTATTCCATTTATGTTAGTCACATGTCTGTGGAACTTGTTCAGTTCATGTCTCAGTTGTTGAATCCTGTTATGTTCATACAAATATTTACACATGTTAAGTTTGCTGAAAATAAACGCAGTTGACAGTGAGAGGACGTTTCTTTTTTTGCTGAGTTTATATAATTGTGTCTTTCTTTATTATTTTCTCTTAACTACCACCCCTCCCCTAATTGGATTAAACTAATGGACAACAACACTTAGGCTTCCACTTCTAGCTTATACATACTATATACATTTTACGGACACAGTGTATTTTACAACAGCTATCTTTTGTTTGTTTTTAGTCCCATCCTTCAGCTACCCTCAACCCCTCCCATCCATCTCTGAACACCATCCAGTTTTGATTTCTGTTTGCCATATATGTTTCAACTGTGCTGTGATGTTTCACAAAAGGTCTGAACCTTTCTATTTTCATTGTTTCAACAGATTATCTTTAATTTACAAAGATTTTTGCTATAAGATTTATTATATTATTGATCGATTGACTATGACTTTTCAAATCACCCAGCATTGCTATTTGCAGAGTTAATCAGAGTATTAACAATGTGGCAATAGTGCCATCTTCCTCTCTGTTGACTTGGAATTGGGCAATGGTAACAGAGCAACCTTCTTTCCTCTGACTGCCCTTTATTTTTCCAGACTGAGTGGTATGTCCCCGTTCCAAGGGGACAAGGACGAGGAGACGCTGAGGAACATCATAGCCTTGAACTATAAGTTTGACGACCACCACTTCAGCATGACCAGCGCCATGGCCAAAGACTTCATCCAGAAGCTCTTAGTGAAAGATCAGAAGTAAATAATGCATTGGTCATGGGTAATTTGGCCTATTATGATGTCAAGACAAATATGGAAAATGACTGGAATAGTGAAAGCATCACTTATTTTGTGACTTTGCACCTATTGTAAATGGATGGATACTAGGTTCTTTCAGCCACTATACTTTCTTTTCAGCCTCTATTGATAGAATAGGAACTGTGTATTGTATGAATAGATCACCCTTTGTCTAACTTTCTGTGGTTACTTGTCTGTCTCTGTGTAAGTGAGAGAATGACATCTGAGAATGACAGCTTTCTATTTCAGACGCTATTGATAGAATATGAACTCGCATATCAAATTAATAGATTACCTTTTGTCTGACCGCCTGTGGTGTCTGTGTGCACTGATCTTATCGTCTCTGTCGGTCTGTCTATGTGTAGTGAGAGAATTACAGCTGAGGAGTGTCTACAGCACCCCTGGATCAAGGTGAGAGTCGGCAGCCAAGGCTTTGCTCCCTACAAACGGTTTAATATGGAAAGGATAAACGCTGACATTCTGTACATTACCTTAGAAATAATGGACGAGGCGGAGCAGAGGTAAAGTACAGAACGTTGGCGTTTATCCCGCTTATACCACAGCTGCCAAAGAAAACAATACTATAAGCACACATTTGGGGCGGCAGGGTAGCCTAGTGGTTAGAGGATTGGACCGAGAAGTTTCAAGTTCATATCTCCGAGCTGACAAGGTACAAATCTGTCGTTCTGCCCCTGAACAGGCAATTAACCCACTGTTCCTAGGCCGTCATTGAAAATAATAATTTGTTCTTAACTGACTTGCCTAGTAAAATAAAGGAACAATTAAAAATGTACCGGTAGAAAGACACGCGACCCAGTCGTTCGTTCTTATCCAACGGCTCACAGTCACGACCTCTGCAGTAGCTGTTTTCTATTGACATTCATTTGGATGCATCCATAACAATGAGCTGATAATGCCCGATTTTGCCTGGCATAGCTAGAAAAGTTTGCCCTCGTCAGGACACGCAACACTGTTAATTACGAGGAGATCGCATTGCATATCAAACACTAGGCTAGAAGTTCGCTAAATTGTTTGTTGCTAGCAAACCTGCCAATATGACAAGCAAATTAAAATATATCAGTTGCTGAAAACAGCTGGTCAAACTATAAACGTGGGAGTATTTGACAGCATAGCGCCATTTGCGTCATGACTGCAACATTAGGAACAGAGAAATTAATTTATCACTCACCATGTTACATCAGATGCTCAAAAAAAGATCTCTGCAAAAATAAATCAATGGTAGCTATTTTTTTCCTCGTTGGAACTGCGTTTGTGTGGTTGTTGGATTCGGTTTCTGTAACTTTGTAGCAAGTACAGTTTGCATGTGTTGGCGCTTATTGCTTCACGAATGCAAGGTGTCCCGATATCTTTTCCAACTGTCCCGTTATCTGGTTTTAATGTCCATTCTAGAATGCCCTTCTAATCAATCAGAAATGTGTATTCAGAAAGGCTGTGGTATAATGCACGTTTAATATGTGTATTTGTTTTTAATCTCTACATTGATTAATTGTATCTCCTGCACTTATTATCTATCCATCTCTTTTAGCCTCTGACACGAAAACAGGTGGCCAACAGGAATCGCTCCTCCATCAACATGAAGAACTTTAAGAAGTTCAATGCCAAGAGGAAATGGAAGGTGAGTAGGATATATGGCCAATTTATATCATATTGTCTCGGTCTTCCTCCTCTTCATCTGAAGAGGAGAGGCGAGAAGGATCAGAGGACCAATATGCGGCGTGGTATATGTTCATAGTGAATTTTAATAAAGAGAACACTGAACACTATACAAAAGAGTAACAAAAAAACAATAAACCAAATACGACCGTGAAGCTACAAAATGAGACCTGTGCTGACACAAGCCACTAACATAGACAATCACCCACAAACAAACAGTGCAACCCAGGCTACCTAAGTATGATTCTCAATCAGAGACAACTAATGACACCTGCCTCTGATTGAGAACCATACTAGGCCGAAACATAGAAATGCCCCAAAACATAGAAAAACAGACTGCCCACCCAACTCACGCCCTGACCATACTAAATAAATACAACACAAAGAAAATAAAGGTCAGAACGTGACAGTACCCCCCCCCCCCCCCCCCCCCCAAAGGTGCGGACTCCGGCCGCAAAACCTTGACCTATAGGGGAGGGTCTGGGTGGGCGTCTGTCCGCGGTGGCGGGTCTGGCGCGGGACGCGGATCCCACTTCACCATTGTCTTAGTCCGCCTTATTGTCCGCCTTCGTGGCTTTCTCACCATGGCCACCCCTCTCAATGACCCCACTGGACAGAGGGGCAGCTCGGGACAGAGGGGCAGCTCGGGACAGAGGTGGGGCAGCTGCTCGGGACAGAGGTGGGGCAGCTGCTCGGGACAGAGGTGGGGCAGCTGCTCGGTACAGAGGGGCAGCTGCTCGGTACAGAGGGACAGCTGCTCGGTACAGAGGGACAGCTGCTCGGGGCAGAGGGGCTCCGGCGCCGGACAGGCGGGAGGCTCCGGCAGGGGCGCCGGACAGGCGGGAGGCTCCGGCAGCGGCGCCGGACAGGCGGGAGGCTCCGGCAGCGGCGCCGGACAGGCGGGAGGCTCCGGCAGCGGCGCCGGACAGGCGGGACCACCTGCAGGGAGGAGACAGAGACAGCCTGGTGCGTGGGGCTGCCACAGGAACCACCAGGCTGGGGAGACCTTCAGGAGGCTTGGTGTTAGGAGGCACCTGAAGGACCGTGCTGTGGGGGAGCACTGGAGCTCTGGTGCGCAACCTTGGCACCACTTCCCCAGGCTCGACAACCACTCTAGCCTGGACCCTCCAGAGTGCAGGCACAGGTTGAACTGGGCTGTGGGTAAGCACAGGAGATCTAGTGCTTACTACACGCACCTCTCCCTTAGGCTCCATTCCCACATTCGCCCGGCACGAGCGGAGCGCAGGCAGAGGACGCACTGCACCCTCCCAGCGCCCCGGAGACACAGCACGCAGAGCCGGCGCAGGATACCCTGGCCCAAAACTGCGTACCGGCGACCAGACCCGCTGAGCAGGCACCATACGCCCTGGCTCGATGCCCGCGCTCGCATGACACTCTCGGGGGGCTGTCCTATAGCGCACCGGGCTATGGACACGTACTGGCGACACCGTGCGCTTAACCGCATAACACGGTGCCTGACCAGTAACGCGCTGCTTATAATAAGCACGAGGAGTGAGCGCAGGTCTGCTACCTGGCTTAGCTCCACCCCTCGTGTGCCCCCCCCCCCAAAAAAACTTGGGGCTGTCTCTCGTACCTGTCGCACTGCCGTGCTGCCTCCTCATATCGCCGCCGCTCAGCTTTCGCTGCCTCCAGCTCTGCTTTGGGGCGGCGATATTCCCCAGCCTGTGCCCAGGGTCCCTCTCCGTTCAGTATCTCCTCCCATGTCCAGGAGTCCTGTGATACCGGCCGCTGTTGTTGCTGCTGCTGCTGTCGTCGCTGATTTTTACCACGCCGCTTGGTCCTTGGTTGGTGGGTGATTCTGTCACGGTCTTCCTCCTCTTCATCTGAAGAGGAGAGGCGAGAAGGATCAGAGGACCAATATGCGGCGTGGTATGTGTTCATAGTGAATTTTAATAAAGAGAACACTGAACACTATACAAAAGAGTAACAAAAAAACAATAAACCAAATACGACCGTGAAGCTACAAAATGAGACCTGTGCTGACACAAGCCACTAACATAGACAATCACCCACAAACAAACAGTGCAACCCAGGCTACCTAAGTATGATTCTCAATCAGAGACAACTAATGACACCTGCCTCTGATTGAGAACCATACTAGGCCGAAACATAGAAATGCCCCAAAACATAGAAAAACAAACATAGACTGCCCACCCAACTCACGCCCTGACCATACTAAATAAATACAACACAAAGGAAATAAAGGTCAGAACGTGACACATATAATTTTATGCCATATCACATATTGTTATGACACTGAATGAAGCTCAAATATTGAAAATGTGCATGTGTTTTATTAAAACAGATAATGAAATCAAACTGAGGTCATTGCTACACAGTCGATGATTGTCTTCTGGAGAGCTAAATTAACAAATAGGACATGAATGTGAGGCGGAAACGTTTTGTTCGAATGGCCATTTTCAAGTCTACTCCCTAAGGTGCTAACCAGCTTTCACAATAATAGGTTGCGAATTTTGTTAAAAGGCGTCAAAATAGTTTGGTAGGCTGCTAAATATTTCAGGCTGAGGTTTGGTCAAAAGCTGCAAAATATTTCAAAGGCCTGCTAAATATTTCGGTCTACTCAATATTTCTGCTAGTGAAATATTTCATGCTCTTAAGTTTTGTGAAAAGCTGCTAAATATTTGAAACACCTGCAAAATATTTCAAAGACCATCAAAATATTTTTGCCAGTGATATTTGTTTAAATGAACAGCACTGGCTAGTTAGAAGCGCTAACAACTTAGTTAAGACGTTAGCAGCGCTAACTAGTTATGTCATTAGCAGCGCCATCTATTTAGCTACGTAGTTAGCAGCGGTAACAAGTTAGCTACGACGTTAGCAGCGCTAGTTATGACCATAGCAGCACTATATAGTTAGCTACGTCATTACTGAGTGCTAATAATATTGGGGGGGGGGGGGGGGGGGGTTGTCATGTCCGCAGAAGAGTGGGGGCAAGGGAGGGGGGGTTGAGGGTTGAAGTAATATGTATATCACCAAAGAAAAAGCAGAAATAGGATTTTTTGAAATAACTCAATTAAAACCCCCAGAAGAAGACTCATAGGGATCCAAGTCCTGTATATCGCCCTGATATGGTGTAATGTAGATTGTAAAGTTGAAAGAACTTTGATTGCCTTCAATGGTTAAAGCATTCATTAATTAAAAACCTGTTTTACAAAATATTGACTCAAACTTGGGGAAAATTCAGTGGAAGTGAGAAGAACCAGACAAACTGAATCCCTAATAACATGAGAGGGGTTTCGCGTCTTCTGGGGTTTTAATGGGGGGACATTTTCTTATCCTATTTCCTCTTCTTTGGTGATACAAGGACTAGCACACTCCATGGCAGAATTTGAAATCTCAGCAGGTGTCTTTGAAACTTCTTGGACCTCTTGGTGACTGGCACCGACAGAGATGGCCGCCTCGCTTCGCGTTCCTAGGAAACTATGCAGTTTTTTGTTTTTTTACGTGTTATTTCTTACATTAGTACCCCAGGTCATCTTAGGTTTCATTACATACAGTCGAGAAGAACTACTGAATATAAGATCAGCATCAACTCACCATCAGTACGACCAAGAATATGTTTTCCGCGACGCGGATCCTGTGTTCTGCCTTACAAACAGGACAACGGAGTGGATCCTATGCAGCGACCCAAAAAAACGACTCCGAAAGAGAGGGAAACGAGGCGGTCTTCTGGTCAGACTCCGGAGACGGACACAGCGCGCACCACTCCCTAGCATTCTTCTTGCCAATGTCCAGTCTCTTGACAACAAGGTTGATGAAATCCGAGCAAGGGTAGCATTCCAGAGGGACATCAGAGACTATAACGTTCTTTGCTTCACGGAAACGTGGCTTACTGGAGAGACGCTATCCGAAGCGGTGCAGCCAAAAGGTTTCTCCACGCATCGCGCAGACAGGAAAAAACATCTTTCTGGTAAAAAGAGGGGCGGGGGCGTATGCCTTATGACTAACGTGACATGGTGCGATGAAAGAAACATACAGGAACTCAAATCCTTCTGTTCACCTGATTTAGAATTCCTCACAATCAAATGTAGACCGCATTATCTACCAAGAGAATTCTCTTCGATTATAATCACAGCCGTATATATCCCCCCCCAAGCAGACACATCGATGGCTCTGAACGAACTTTATTTAACTCTCTGCAAACTGGAAACAATTTATCCGGAGGCTGCATTCATTGTAGCTGGGGATTTTAACAAGGCTAATCTGAAAACAAGACTCCCCAAATTTTATCAGCATATCGATTGCGCAACCAGGGGAGGAAAGACCTTGGACCATTGTTACTCTAACTTCCGCGACGCATATAAGGCCCTGCCCCGCCCCCCTTTCGGAAAAGCTGACCACGACTCCATTTTGTTGATCCCTGCCTACAGACAGAAACTAAAACAAGAGGCTCCCACGCTGAGGTCTGTCCAACGCTGGTCCGACCAAGCTGACTCCACACTCCAAGACTGCTTCCATCACGTGGACTGGGAGATGTTTCGTATTGCGTCAGATAACAACATTGACGAATACGCTGATTCGGTGTGCGAGTTCATTAGAACGTGCGTTGAAGATGTCGTTCCCATAGCAACGATTAAAACATTCCCTAACCAGAAACCGTGGATTGATGGCAGCATTCGTGTGAAACTGAAAGCGCGAACCACTGCTTTTAATCAGGGCAAGGTGTCTGGTAACATGACCGAATACAAACAGTGCAGCTATTCCCTCCGCAAGGCTATCAAACAAGCTAAGCGCCAGTACAGAGACAAAGTAGAATCTCAATTCAACGGCTCAGACACAAGAGGCATGTGGCAGGGTCTACAGTCAATCACGGACTACAGGAAGAAACCCAGCCCAGTCACGGACCAGGATGTCTTGCTCCCAGGCAGACTAAATAACTTTTTTGCCCGCTTTGAGGACAATACAGTGCCACTGACACGGCCTGCAACGAAAACATGCGGTCTCTCCTTCACTGCAGCCGAGGTGAGTAAGACATTTAAACGTGTTAACCCTCGCAAGGCTGCAGGCCCAGATGGCATCCCCAGCCGCGCCCTCAGAGCATGCGCAGACCAGCTGGCCGGTGTGTTTACGGACATATTCAATCAATCCCTATACCAGTCTGCTGTTCCCACATGCTTCAAGAGGGCCACCATTGTTCCTGTTCCCAAGAAAGCTAAGGTAACTGAGCTAAATGACTACCGCCCCGTAGCACTCACATCCGTCATCATGAAGTGCTTTGAGAGACTAGTCAAGGACCATATCACCTCCACCCTACCTGACACCCTAGACCCACTCCAATTTGCTTACCGCCCAAATAGGTCCACAGACGATGCAATCTCAACCACACTGCACACTGCCCTAACCCATCTGGACAAGAGGAATACCTATGTGAGAATGCTGTTCATCGACTACAGCTCGGCATTCAACACCATAGTACCCTCCAAGCTCGTCATCAAGCTCGAGACCCTGGGTCTCGACCCCGCCCTGTGCAACTGGGTACTGGACTTCCTGACGGGCCGCCCCCAGGTGGTGAGGGTAGGCAACAACATCTCCTCCCCGCTGATCCTCAACACTGGGGCCCCACAAGGTTGCGTTCTGAGCCCTCTCCTGTACTCCCTGTTCACCCACGACTGCGTGGCCACGCACGCCTCCAACTCAATCATCAAGTTTGCGGACGACACAACAGTGGTAGGCTTGATTACCAACAACGATGAGACGGCCTACAGGGAGGAGGTGAGGGCCCTCGGAGTGTGGTGTCAGGAAAACAACCTCACACTCAACGTCAACAAAACTAAGGAGATGATTGTGGACTTCAGGAAACAGCAGAGGGAACACCCCCCTATCCACATCGATGGAACAGTAGTGGAGAGGGTAGCAAGTTTTAAGTTCCTCGGCATACACATCACAGACAAACTGAATTGGTCCACTCACACAGACAGCATCGTGAAGAAGGCGCAGCAGCGCCTCTTCAACCTCAGGAGGCTGAAGAAATTCGGCTTGTCACCAAAAGCACTCACAAACTTCTACAGATGCACAATCGAGAGCATCCTGGCGGGCTGTATCACCGCCTGGTATGGCAACTGCACCGCCCTCAACCGTAAGGCTCTCCAGAGGGTAGTGAGGTCTGCACAACGCATCACCGGGGGCAAACTACCTGCCCTCCAGGACACCTACACCACCCGATGTCACAGGAAGGCCATAAAGATCATCAAGGACATCAACCACCCGAGCCACTGCCTGTTCACCCCGCTATCATCCAGAAGGCGAGGTCAGTACAGGTGCATCAAAGCTGGGACCGAGAGACTGAAAAACAGCTTCTATCTCAAGGCCATCAGACTGTTAAACAGCCACCACTAACACTGAGTGGCTGCTGCCAACACACTGACACTGACTCAACTCCAGCCACTTTAATAATGGGAATTGATGGGAAATGATGTAAATATATCACTAGCCACTTTAAACAATGCTACCTTATATAAATGTTACTTACCCTACATTATTCATCTCATATGCATACGTATATACTGTACTCTATATCATCGACGGTATCCTTATGTAATACATGTATCACTAGCCACTTTATACTATACTATGCCACTTTGTTTACATACTCATCTCATTTGTACATACTGTACCCGATACCATCTACTGTATCTTGCCTATGCTGCTCTGTACCATCACTCATTCATATATCCTTATGTACATATTCTTTATCCCCTTACACTGTGTACAAGACAGTAGTTTTGGAATTGTTAGTTAGATTACTTGTTATTACTACATTGTCGGAACTAGAAGCACAAGCATTTCGCTACACTCGCATTAACATCTGCTAACCATGTGTATGTGACAAATAAAATTTGATTTGATTTGATTTGACTGTATGTACAGTGCATTCGGAAAGTATTCAGACCCCTTGACTTTTTCCAAATTTTGTTACATTACAGCCTTATTCTAAAATGGATTAAAGTGTCCCCCCCCCCCCCCCCCCATCAGTCTACACACAATACCCCATATTGACAAAGCAAAAACAGGTTTTGAAATTGTAGCAAATATATTACAAATAAAACATGTAACTGTGATATTTAAGTAAGTATTCAAACCCTTTACTCAGTACTTTGTTGAAGCACCTTTGGCAGCGATTACAACCTTGAGTATGACGCAACAAACTTGGCACACCTGTATTTGGGGAGTTTTTCTCATTCTTCTCTGCAGATCCTCTCAATCTCGGTCAGGTTTGATGGGAAGCTTCGCTGCACAGCTATTTTCAGGTCTCTCCAGAGATGTTAGATCGGGTTCAAGTCTGGGCTCTGACTGGGCCACTCAAGGACATCCAGAGACTTGTGCCGAAACCACTCCTGTGTTGTCTTGGCTGTGTGCTTAGGGTTGTTGTACTGTTGGAAGGTGAACCTCACCCCAGTCTGAGGTCCTGAGTGCTCTGGAGCAGGTTTTCATCAAGGATCTCTCTGTACTTTGCTCCGTTTAGCTTTCCCTCGATCCTGACCTGTCTCCTGGTCCCTGTCGCTGGAAAAACATCTCCACAGCATGATGCTGCCACCACCATGCTTCACCTTAGGGATGGTGCCAGTTTTCCTCCAGGCGGGACGCTTGGCATTCAGGCCAAATAGTTCAAACTTGGTTTCATCAGACCAGAGAATATTGTTTCTCATGGTCTGAGAGTGCTTTAGGTTTCTTTTGGCAAACTCCAAGCGGGCGGTCATGTGCTTTTTACTGAGGAGTGGCTTCTGTCTGGCCACTCTACCATAAAGGCCTGATTGGTGGAGTGCTGCAGAGAAGGTTGTCCCCAGTCAGAGGCTGGCACTAAGATAGCATTGAATGAGCTGTACTCCGCCATAAGCAAACAAGAAAACGCCTCACTCAGAGGCGGCGCTCCTAGTAGCCGGGGACTTTAATGCAGAGAAACTTAAATCAGTTTTACCTAACTTCTATTAGCATGTTAAATGTGCAACCAGAGAGAAAATAACTCTGGACCACCTATACTCCACACACAGAAATGCATACAAAGCTCTCTCGCACTCCATTTGGCAAATCTGACCATAATTCCATCCTCCTGATTCCTGCGTACAAGCAAAAATTAAAGCAGGAAGCACCAGTAACAAGATCAATAAAAAAGTGATCAGATGAAATAGATGCTAAGCTACAGGACTGTTTTGCTAGCACATACTGGAATATGTGGCATCAAATGGCATTGAGGAGTACACCACATCTGTCATTGGCTTCATCGATGACATCGTCCCAACAGTGATCGTACGTACATACCAGAAGCCATGGCTTACACGGAGTATCCGCACTGAGCTAAAGGCTAGAGCTGCCACTTTCAAGGAGTGGGACTCTAACCCGGAAGCTTATAAGAAATCCCGCTATGCCCTCCGACGAACCATCAAACAGGAAAAGCGTTAATAGATGACTAAGATCGAGTCATACTACACCGGCTCTGACGCTCGTGTGGCAGGGCCTGTAGACCATTACAGACTACAAAGGGAAGCACAGACGAGAGCTGCCCAGTGACACGAGCCTACCGGACGAGCTAAACTACTTCTATGCTCGCTTCGAGGCAAATAACACTAAAACAGGCATGAGAGCACCAGCTGTACTGGAAGACTGTGTGGTCACGCTCTCCGCAGCCAATGTGAGTAAAAACTTTAAACAGGTTAACATTCACAAAGCCGCAGGGCCAAACAGATTGCCAGGATGTGTACTGCAAGTATGCGCTGACCAACTAGCAAGTGTCTTCACTGACATTTTCATCCTCTCCCTGTCCGAGTCTGTAATACCAACATGTTTTAAGCAGACCACCATAGTGCCTGTGTCCAAGAACAGTAAGGTAACCTGCCTAAATGGGGCAGCAGGTAGCCTAGTGGTTAGTGCGTTGGTCTAGTAACTGAATGGTTAGAAGATCTAATCCCGAACTGACAAGGTAAAAATCTGTTGTTCTGCCCCTGAACAAGGCAGTTAACCCACTGTTCCTAGGCTGTCATTGAAAATAAGAACATGTTCTTAACTGACTTGCCTAGTTCAATAAAAGTAAAATTAAAAATGACTACGACTCGTAGCTCTCACGTCTGTAGCCATGAAGTGCTTTGAAAGACTGGTCATGGCTCACATCAACACCATCATCCCAGAAACCCTAGACCCACTCCAATTTGCATACTTCCCCAACAGATCCACAGATGATGCAGTCTCTATTGCACCCTTTCCCACCTGGACAAAAGCAACACCTATGTGAGAATACTATTCATTGACGACAGCTCAGCATTCAACACGATAGTGCCCTCAAAGCTCATCAATAAGCTAAGGACCCTGGGACTAAACACCTCGCTCTGCAACTGGATCCTGGAGTTCCAGATGGGCCGTCCCCAGGTGGTAAGGGTAGGTAACAACACATCCACCACGCTGATCCTCAACACAGGGGCCCCTCAGGGGGGCGTCCTCAGCCCCCTCCTGTACTCCCTGTTCACTCATGACTGCACGGCCAGGCACGACTCCAACAACACCATTCAATTTGCCGATGACACAGCAGTGGTAGGCCTGATCACCGACAACAACGAGACAGCCTATAGGGAGGAGGTCAGAGACCTGGCTGTGTGGTGCCAGGACAACCTCTCCCTCAACATGATCAAGACAAATGAGATGCTTGTGGACTACAGGAAAAAGAGGACCGAGTACGCCCCCAAGCTCATCGACGGGGCTGCAGTGGAGCAGGTTGAGAGCTTCAATTTCCTTGGTGTCCACATCACCAACAAACTAACATGGTCCAAGCACACCATGACAGTCCTGAAGTGGCACGACATAACCTATTCCCCCTCAGGAGACTGAAAAGACTTGGCATGGGTCCTCAGATCCTCAAAATGGTCTACAGCTGCACCATCGAGAGCATCTGGTTGCATCACTGCCTGGTATGGCAACTGCTCGGCCTCCGACCGCCAGGCACTACAGAGGGTAGTGCGAACGGCCCAGTACATCACTGGGGCCAAGCTTCCTGCCATCCAGGACCTCAAAGACTCCAGCCACCCTAGTCATAGACTGTTCTCCATGCTACCATACGGCAAGTGGTACCGGAGCACCAAGTCTAGGTCCAAGAGGCTTCTAAACAACTTATTCTCCCAAGCCTTAAGACTCCTGAACATCTAGTCAAATATCTACCCAGACTATTCGCATTGCCCCCCCTCCCCTCTCCACACCACTGCCACTCTTTGTTGTCATCTATGCATAGTCACTTTAATTAAGCATTTCACTGTAAGGTCTAAGGACCTGTTGTATATGGCGCATGTGACTAATAAAATTAGATTTGATTTGATAATTGCCTTGTTTGCTCTATAACCTGTTAGTTCAGATGCCTTGCAGCGTGATATATAGGCATAAGGCTGAGACAATAAGAAGACAGTGGCAGAATAAATGAATCACAAAACCAGAGTGCAACATCTGTCTGGTGAAGTCCACAAAGCATATTAGATGTAACAAACAGTTACATGGCATACAGCATGGTCAATCAAGTTAATGTTACCGACATTTTCAGACTACTAAACAACTATTGACTTAGAACACCAGAGAGTTACCGCAAGTCGCAAAAAGAAAACAGGAGCTGCCGCCACTATTCCAGCACCATATCAAATCAAACTTTATTTGCCACATGCGCCGAATACAGCAAGTGTAGACTTTACCGTGAAATGCTTACTTACAAGCTCTTAACCAACAGTGCAGTTCCAGAACTTCAACATTTTCAACAGCATCACATCATCTATGCTTACGTCTAATACAGTGACAACTAAAAGATTCAAAAACAAGTATTTTTTAAATTTGTAATTTTTGGGGGGAAGTCTGGCTTCCCTTGGCGTCCATGCCACTGAATTTCACCATACCAGGGTGACATCCAAGACTTGGATCCCTAATCACATGACGTTGGTTAGGGCTTCTTACTTTTCTTCTGTTTTTTTATTTATTTTTTTACCCACTTTTTTCTCCCCAATTACGTGGTATCCAATTGGTAGTAGTTACAGTCTTGTCTCATCGCTGCAACTCCCGTACGGACTCGGGAGAGGCGAAGGTCGAGAGCCATGCGTCCTCCGAAACACAACCCAACCAAGCCGCACTGCTTCTTGACACAATGCCCATCCAACCCGGAAGCCAGCCGCACCAATGTGTCGGAGAAAACACTGTACACCTTTAATGGAGGGACTTTTTCTTATCATATTCGCAGCCTGAAATATCCATACATGTATGTGTGTGTATAGTGCGTATGTTATCATGTCTGTGTATGTATGTATCTGTGCCTATGTTTGTGTTGCTTCACAGTCCCGGCTGTTCCATAATATGTTTTTTATTTTTTACATTTTATTTCACCTTTATTTAAGCAGGTAGGCCAGTTGAGAACAAGTTCTCATTTACAACTGTGACCTGGCCAAGATAAAGCAAAGCAGTGCGACAAAAACAACAACACAGAGTTACACATAAACAAACGTACAGTCAATAACACAATAGAAAAATCTATGTACAGTGTGTGCAAATGTAGTAAGATTAGGGAGGTAAGGCAATAAATAGGCCATAGTGGCAAAATAATTACAATTTAGCATTAACACTGGAGTGATAGATGTACAGATGATGATGTGCAAGTAGAGATACTGGGGTGCAAAAGAGCAAAACTAAATAACAATATGGGGATGAGGTAGTTGGGTGGGCTATTTACAGATGGGCTGTGTACAGGTGTAGTGATCGGTAAGCTGCTCTGACAGCTGATGCTTAAAGTTAGTGAGGGAGATATAAGACTCCAGCTTCAGTGATTTTTGCAATTTGTTCCAGTCATTGGCAGCAGAGAACGGTGGCCAAAGGAGGAGTTGGCTTTGGGGATGACCAGTGAAATATACCTGCTGAACCGCGTGCTACGGTGACCAGTGAGCTGAGATAAGGCAGGGCTTTATCTAGCAAAGACTTATAGATGACCTGGAGCCAGTGGGTTTGGCGATGAATATGAAGCAAGGGCCAGCCGCCGAGAGCATACAGGACATTGTTTTAGAAAATTTGGCAGTACGTCCAACCGCAGACCACGTGTACTATGCCAGCCCAGGACCTCCACATCCGGCTTCTTCACCTATGGAATCGTCTGAGACCAGTCACCCTGACAGCTTGTAAAACTGGGTTTGCACAACCGAAGAATATCTGCACTAACTGTCAGAAACCATCTCAGGGAAGCTCATCTGCATGCTCGTCGTCCTCACCAGGGCCTGGACCTGACTGCAGTTCAGCGTCGTGGGCAAATGCTCACCTTTCTTTGATGGCCAATGGCACGTTGGAGAAGTGTGTACTTCATGGATGAATCCGGTTTCAACTGTACCGGCAGACGTTGATGTCAACGTTGTTAACAGAGTGCCCTATGGTGGCGGTGGGGCTATGGTATGGGTAGGCATAAGCTACGGACCACGAACACAATTGCATTTTATTGATGGCAATTTGAATGCACAGAGATACTATGATGAGATCCTGAGGTCCATTGTTGTGCCATTAATCTGCTGCCATCTCGTCATATTTCAGCATTATAATGCATGGCTCCATGTCGCAAGGATCTGTACACAATACCTGGAAGCTGGAAATGTCCCAGTTCTTCCATGGCCTGTATACTCACCTGACATGCCACCCATTGAGCATGTTTGGGATGCTCTGGATCGACGTGAAAGGCTGTGTGTTCCGGTTCCCACCAATATCCAGCAACTTCGCACAGCCATTGAAGAGGTGTGGGACAACATTCCACGTGCCACAATCAACAGCCTGACCAACTCTATGCGAAGGAGATGTGTCGCTCTGCATGAGGCAAATGGTGGCCACACCAGGTTTTCTGATCCACGCCCCTACCTTTTTTTACAGTATCTGTGACCAACAGATGCATATCTGTATTCCCATTCATGTGAAATCCAGAGATTGCAGTCTAATTAATTTATTTCAATTGGTTAGAGTGTTGGGCCAGTAACCAAAAGGTTTCTGGATCGAATCCCCGAGCTGACAAGGTAAAAATCTGTCATTCTGCCCCTGAGCAAGTCAGTTAACCCCGGGCGCCGAAGACGTGGATGTCAATTAAGGCAGCCCCAGCACCTCTCTGATTCAGAGGGGTTGGGTTAAATGCGGAAGACACATTTCAGTTTAATATTTTCAGTTGGACAACTGACTAGGTATCCCCCTTTCCCCTTTCCCCAATTGACTGATTTCATTATATGAACTATAACTCGGTAAAATCTTTGAAATGGTTGCATGTTGCATTTATTTTTCTTCAGTGTACATTGAGAAGCAGGGTGTATACATCATAGTGTCAAATAACAGTATTTTTCTGTCTATATCTGACTCTTATGTTCCCGTCCCCTCGACATCCTCCTTTCTTTCTCTTTTCATATCTCCTTTCCTCTGCTTTCTTTCTTTCTTGTTTTCTTTCTCTCTCTAGATGTCATATAACATGGTATGGGTGTGCAACCGGCTGCATCGACTGAAGATGCTATGTAAGACTAGCGCACTGGTGGACGAGGAACTGGTGAGTAAGGCAGCCATGACAGTTTAACTAAGAGTTACACTTGAACGAAACCCATTACATTATTTGAATAAAGAGTGCCCCCTATTTTAACCTCTTGCTAAAAATGCAATTAATAGCAAAATATTTCCAGGCTTTGAAAACACAGGTAATATAGCCTACTGTATCATTAACTCATGGCTTATCATCCAGGCTTTGCTAATCTCTTTTAATGTGTTGGGTGATATCATCAGAAGTTGAAATGCAGGCCAAATATTTGAGTAGAATGAGTGAGGAAAATCACATAAATAAATAAAAAGGGAGGGGGAAGTAGAAAACATTGCAAAGAACTTGACTGTATTCAAATACAAGCAATGTTGTACATGCACCATAGTTGCTGGAACCATTCTGGAAAGAACAATGTGAAAGAAAATAACCGAGCCAGCACACTATGATTTGTGTCTGCCCTATAGTGTGAGTCAGGTAAAAGAGAACTAACCTACTATATCTCTCCTCGTCATCAGAGACAGTGTGAGAGTGACCAGGAGGACACGGAGACCAAGCCATCATCTCTCATTCGCCGGCGACTCAGCAGCAGTTCATAGACTCGACCATCAGGTGGGAGTGCTGCATCAAGCTGCAGTGCATACTTCCCTTAACAGTGACCCAACCAAGCCTACAGTATTTGCCCTCCCCCTTTACCAGACCTCGAGGGAGGGTAAGACCAAGACACAGGCTGACACAAGCGCTGGGCACACAATAAGGAATTTTCAGGCTCTATGTCCCTACATGAGACTTTTCCCTGATGAAGTGGAATGGAATCTACAGAACAATTGTTGCCTATCAAACTATTTCCCGAAAGGCCTGTCAAGGCTTAGTTTTAGGCTCAATGCACTTCAGGTGGATTGAAAGT
Source organism: Oncorhynchus clarkii lewisi (assembly GCF_045791955.1). Lineage (NCBI taxonomy): Eukaryota > Metazoa > Chordata > Actinopteri > Salmoniformes > Salmonidae > Oncorhynchus > Oncorhynchus clarkii. The sequence goes on from NC_092164.1 coordinate 43,337,407, forward strand.
GGTGGAGGTAGTTCTACTAAGAGCACAAATACAAGTGTGTGATGGCTTCTGTGAGTGAGAAGTCATATAATAAGGCTCTCAATTGGGTAAAACACAAGAAAACCCAGCATGACTTGTTTTTCGAGCTTTGCTCAGTATTTCTGTGGTTTATTGCATGTTTTATGGTGCTTTTGCAGTTGTAAAGGTCAACTGATAGCAGGCGGTGACAATATTGTTCTTATGGTGAAGTTACTGATTTGGGGATGTACAGTACTGGATTGCACCATGTAGGGTGTTTAAACCTGAGGCATATCTGTATATCTAGTATTTTTCCCCTAAAGGGTGGATGGAAATTGAACGGAAACCTCAGAATTTAGTAGGTTTTAGTCTTCCAAATGCGTTTTTGACTATTTTACTAAGCTTCCATTACATTGCCAAATATGAATATATTATGTTATATACAGTATAATACAATTATACAATATAATGCTATACAATATCTATATCGTAGTGTCCTAAACATGATTACCAAGTGTTCTCGTATTGTACATGCATGATGGACAAATGTTTCAAGATAACTAACCAGAATAAATAGCACAGCAAATCAACTTTTAACGGTTCTACTCATAGAAATAGGATGAAGAAGGAATTCCAGTTCTGTGTTTCTGCTAATTCAATACTGACTTCCTGCATACAGTGAATAATCTGAACACTCCATGCTCTACTGAACCAGTAGCATTACTGACACGATCATACAGTAATACCTGACAAATAATGTGACATGTTGGTCGATTAATTGTATTTTTGTGAGAACTGTTTTTGTTTTCTGTTTCTCAAAGAAGTTTCAGAATTTACATGTTTTTGTTTTATTTTATCATAACCTTTATCATAATACCTAACGACTGTCCGTGTTAAGTGTGGTTCTTTTAAATAAAATAACATTGTTGTCAACAGGTTTTGTGAATACATTTTGGAATCATCCCCCTTGCAAACTTTTCAAATCATAGGGAATAGAAAAATAGTGCAGGCCATTCTTTTTAATCATCTCTTAATGTTCTAATTTGGACCAGAGCTTTTCACCTCTGCACTAGTTTACCCCTGCAATGTGTCATTGGTGTTCTGACTGCTGTTATTATTAAGAAGCATCCATCCCTCAAAAAAAGTGTTTTGGTAAATAGGAGCGTGACGATTGTGTAATAACCCAGTATTGAAGCTGTACACTATTTTGAGGATTTTCCATTAACATAGATTAATTTATTTATTAAAAAACGACCTATCTGATGAGCGCAGATTGGGCTTCCAACCGGTTCCCTACAGTCTTGTCGCCCTCTGCAGGAGCAAACCATAAAGCACAGAAACGCATACATTGGATTGGGTCATCAATGATTTGACGTGAGATTAACAAGACAGAAATAAACTAGTTAATTGATACCCTAATGTGGTCCATTATAAATTTGAAAGTTGATATAATAAATAGTCTCATGAAATGCCTAGGCTTATACTAAAGTAGTCTAGGCCTACAGGAATACACTTCTGTGAGCGATAAAGGAAGCATTTCGGGAATAGAATTTGAATCTATAACATCATTTTTTACATAGGCTACTATGAAAGAGTCGACAAAAAAACAAAACATGAACAATATAACAACATTTCAAGGTGCACAACATGTGATGTTCACTTAATGTCTGAATCATATCAATCGGTAATCAAGCAGTAAATTGAAATACAAATAAAGTAGCATTTGTTTTATTTGTTGATTTAGCAAAATTCCAAAAGCGTTCTCTTTTTTAATTACCCAATGATGTGTAATAAACTCGTCGAATAAAAGGTGCGTTAGTGCGTTTGAGTCGAGAGGAGGGAGTTACGGTTAGCGTTTGAAAGCCAAGGGGCAACACAAAAAGAAAGTCTTTGGCAACACTCCTGAGACGGGACAAGAAGCAAATAACAGTAGACGTCGTGTAAGCATTCGACCTGCAAAACGTTTGGCAGTATTCTCAAGAATCAGTCGAGTTGTTGTTTTGAAGCAAGTTTCCTTTTGGACCGCTTGGAATAGGTTTATTTTCTCTGGAACTATTGGTTCCTCGCGCAGAAGCGGATTGGTTCAAACCCAAGAAGAAAGGTAAAAACCGCCGACAGAACTTCTTATTCAAAATATCAATACGAAAAACGTTTATACGCCTCTAAAGTATTTGATCAACAGTAGTCCAGTTGTATTTCAGTCAGCGAATGTTTCGTGGAGTCAGATGCGAGCATCTTCCATCAAAAACGTTAATTAGTCAAATTTTATTCACATTTGCGTTGGTATAACCAAAGTCTTCGTGACCACATTGTGGCGTTATTATCTTACATACAATTATACTGTAGCCTAATTATTACATTGTATGCAATATACTACTACATGCTTTCCTCTCAATTTAGAGGTCTATAAAATGGCAATGTTTTAACCATTCAGAGCAAACCGTGCAGGTGGTTTACACTTTAGTGAAATATCTCCAAACTTACAGGCTGACTACACTGCTCGCGTTGCAAAATAAATTTAGAAATCTATATTATTAAATTATTGCGCCAACGAGCATCTGTGTTGCCAAGGGCTAAAATAGAAGTCAGTTCTATTTCTGATGCAGATCGCTCTGCAAGCCCTGCCTCTCCCATTTCCTCAATGGTTTATAGAAGAAGGTACTCACGTGCCATCTCCTCATTGGTTATGCCCATGTGGGTGACTGAAAGACGAATGAGATCGGTGGCGATAATGCACCTAATTTATGATAATATAAAGTCAAGAGAAGAAAAAGCCTATGCGGAGAGATGACTAGAAACAATTCTGTTGACCGTTTTATGTGTGGATAAATTGTCGGTGTAGAGGACCTTGTGCATTTCAGGTAAAATAACAACTCAATGTTTATATCACATAATAAATTAGCTGGCAACAGCAAGCTATCTAAATAGGACAAATTAGCTAGCAAGTGCAAGCTAGTTAAATTGCTATAAAGGTTTCATGCTTTTTAACCTGTCCCCAAATTAATGTAATTGGTTCAGAGTGTATTTTGATATTTTAACCTGCGTATCGTGATCACGTTTGGTTTGGGGGGACAAAATAAATTTATGCACGATGGCGCAGCGTGCAGCTGGTTTGGGTTCCGTGTTATACAGACCAAAAATATAAACGCAACATGTAAAGTGTTGGTTTTATGAGCTGAAATAAAAGATCCCAGAAATGTTCAATACACACGTATTTCTCACACATTTGTTTACACCCCTGTTAGTGAGAATTTCTCCTTTGCTAAAATAATCCACCACCTGACAGGTGTAGCATATCAAGAAGCTGATTAAACAGCATGATCATTACATAGGTGCAACTTGTGCTGGTGACAATAAAAGGCCATTCTAAAATATGCAGTTTGGTCACACAACACAATGCCACAGATGTCTCTTGGCATGCTGACTGCAGGAATGTCTACCAGAGCTGTTGCCAGAGATTTAAATGTTCTCTACCATAAGCTGCCTCCAACATAGTCTTTTAGAGAATTTGTCAGTACGTCCAACCTGCGTCACAACCGCAGACCACGTGTATGGCGTCGTGTGGGCGAGCGGTTTTCTAAATGTCAAAGTTGTGAACAGAGTGCCCCATGGTGGGATTTATGGTATGTGCAGGCATAAGCTGCGGACAACGAACACAATTGTATTTTATCGATGGCAATTTGAATGCACATTACCCATAAGCACTCCGTTACGTTCCACTGGATGTCATGCATTTCAATGGGGAGGTCCACAATGGAGTGGAAACGCAACACTTTGTTGCGAGAGACGGATGCTACATACTTTTACATTTTCCAAACTTTGCGTCGTCTTCAGTCCAGCCAGAGCCGTTGAAGAACGCAGAAGATGAAAATATGTGGTTTTTACTTTATGGGATAGCTAGCAGCTTCTAAAAAGATTACCCGTTCCTATAAGTGAGTAATGTTAAATAATACACATTGGCTGCTAAGCCAATTCTATGGTATCTTCCACCTAGATTTTAGCTAGCTAGCTACTCTGCAGTGCAAGCTAGCTTCACTTGCTATAAAGTTTGAAAAACCAGTTGAGGGGAAAAGTAACTAAACAAAACATGTTCTATTATCACCTGAAACAATATATTTATCCTGTCTTGAATGATAAGGCCATATTTTGCATTCTCCCAAAATAAATCTGATCTCTGAGAGTTAGGCTTTCCTCTTGCGTTACAAACACTACACTTGTCTGTTCAGTAGCGGGGCAAGACTCCTTGAAGAAGATGCACGGTGTAATGAAATATGTCACGATGTAAACTGGGCATAACGGACGAATGGAGACAGATCCACAGTCTCTGACCCTATTTTATCATGGGGGACAATAAACCATAGGTGCTGGAGACATAAAGTACAGGAAGTTGTTGTCCACCTGTTCAGAACACCAGTAAAACACAGCACTACAAAGATGAACTTAAGTAGGTATTTCATCATTAGGAATACATGAGGCTAGACTTTATTTATCTGTTATTTTACCAGGTAAGTTGACTGAGACCACATTCTCATTTGCAGCAACAACCTGGGGAATAGTTACAGGGGAGAGGAGGAATGAGCCAATTGTAACCTGGGGATTATTAGGTGACCATGATTGAGGGCCAGATTGGGAATTTAGCCAGGACACCCCTACTCTTACAATAAGTGCCATGGGATCTTAAATGGCCTCAGAGAGTTAGGACACCTGTTTAACATCCCATCCTAAAGACAGTACCCTGGGGTATTGGGATATTTTTTTTAGATCAGAGAAAGAGTGCCTCCTACTGGCCCTCCAACACCATTTCCAGCAGCATCTGGTCTCCTATCCAGGAACTGACCATAACCAACCCTGCTTAGCTTCAGAAGCAAGCCAGCAGTGGTATGCAGGGTGGTATGCTGCTGGCTGTTAGTTTTACAGCAATAACTTGACTCTGCTCTTAGACTCATACCCCATTCACACAGAGAACTGTAAAGTACCTTCCTTTTGCAGATTCAGAATTGTGGGAGCAAAAATAAGGGGTTTGAAAAATGTGCATGACTCAGACTTTGACCTAGTAGTGTATAGGCAGCAACTGTATTAGCAGCCCTTGTGTCTGACTGTCCTTATTTCCGTCCTAAGGACATTAGCTAATGAATGATGGAAGTCATATGGAGGTAAAGAGAATCCAAGACCCTTTAGCCATCTTTCCTTCAGGGGTTCCAATAGAGGACAATCAGTAGATGGTCACACTCAATGTTCAGTTAAGGATGTACAGTACCAGTCAAAAGTTTGGACACACCTACTCATTGAAGGGTTTTTCTTTATTTTTAACATTTTTCCACATTGTAGAATAATAGTGAAGACATCAAAACTATGAAATAACACAAGGAATCATGTAGTAACCAAAACAGTTAAAAAATATATAAATATATTCTTATATTCTTCAAAGTAGCCACCCTATGCCTTGATGACAGCTTTGCACGCTCTTGGCATTCTCTCAACCAGCTTCACGAGGAATGCTTTTCCAACAGTCTTGAAGGAGTTCCCACATATGCTGAGCACTTGTTGGCAGCTTTTCCTTCACTCTGCGGTCCAACTCATCCCAAACCATCTCAATTGTGTTGAGGCTGGGTGATTGTGGAGGCCAGGTCATCTGATGCAGCACTCCATCACTCTCCTTGGTCAAATAGCCCTTATACAGCCTGGAGGTGTGTTGGGTCAGTGTCCTGTTGAAAACAAATGATAGTCCATCCAGTCCACCTGGCCGTGCTGCTGCTCCAGTTTCAACTGTTCTGCCTGTGATTATTATTATTTGACCATGCTGGTCATTTATGAACATTTGAACATCTTGGCCATGTTCTGTTATAATTTCCACAGCCAGAAGAGGACTGGCCACCCCACATAGCCTGGTTCCTCTCTAGGTTTCTTCCTAGGTTTTGGCCTTTCTAGGGAGTTTTTCCTAGCCACCGTGCTTCTACACCTGCATTGCTTGCTGTTTGGGGTTTTAGGCTGGGTTTCTGTACAGCACTTTGAGATATCAGCTGATGTACGAAGGGCTATATAAATACATTTGATTTTATTTGATAGTCCCACTAGGCACAAACCAGATGGGATGGCATATTGTGGCAGAATGTTGTGGTAGCCATGCAATTCAGGTGTTCCTTGAATTCTAAATAAATCAACAACGGTGTCACCGGCAAAGCACCATCACACCACCTCCTCCATGCTTCACGGTGGGAACCACGCATGCGGGGATCATCTGTTCAACTATCTAAAAATCGGATTCATCAGACCAAAGGACAGATGTCCACCTGTCTAATGTCCATTGCTTGTGTTTCTTGGCCCAAGCAAATCTCTTCTTCTTATTGGTGTCCTTTTTAGTAGTAGTTTCTTTGCAGCAATTCAACCATGAAGGCCTGATTCATGCAGTCTCCTCTGAACAGTTGATGTTGAGATGTATCTGTTACTTTAACTGTGTGAAGCATTTATTTGGGCTGCAATTTCTGAGGCTGGTAATCTCATGAGAGCCAGTTTCATCATAGCTCTTGATGGTTTTTGCGTCTGCACTTGAAGAAACGTTCAAAGTTCCGACCTTCATGTCTTAAAGTAATGATGGACTGTTGTTTCTATTTGCTTATTTGAGCTATTCTTGCCATAATATGAACTTGGTCTTTTACCAAATAGGGTTATCTTATGTATACCACCCCTACCTTGTCACAACACAACAGATTGGCTCAAATGCATTTAGAAGGAAAGAAATTCCACAAATTGCCTTTTAACAAGGCACACCTGTTACTTGAAATGCATTCCATGAAGCTGGTTGAGAGAATGCCAATCATATGCAAAGCTGTCATCAAGGCAAGGGGTGGTTACTTTGAAGAATCTCAAATAGAAAATATATTTTGATTTATTAAACACTTTTTGGTTCCTACATGATTCCTTGTGTTATTGCGTAGTTTTGATGTCTTCACTATTCTACAATGTAGAACATTGTAAAGAAAAACCATTGAATGAGTAGGTGTGTCCAAACTTTTGACTGGTACTGTACTTAGGACTTCTGATGCAGGTCCATCTGTGAGAGGTGGAGTTATGGAAGAGGATAGGAAAGAGAAGAGGAGAATAAGAACAATGTTGTGTGGTAGACTTTTTTTACACTTTGGATGTAAAAATGGTTAATCTATTTTCCTAACTTCAACTGTCTTTGTTTTATTTCCAGAATAACACAGGGATTGAATTAGGCCGGTGCCTTTGGCACTCCCAAGATAAATTAGGGAAGCACCATGAATGTTGAAATATTAACGTTAGCACCCCCATAGGCGTAAAGGATATCAGTCAACCGTTAGCTCTCTCGAGTCGATTTGTAATTCAGTCCCTGGTTTGACATTTCCCACAATCGTCCTTGGCATTAGAACTAAAAATGTAGCCTGGCTAATTGCATATCTGTTTGTGCTGTCTTGCCAACTCCTATGGTCATTGTCATGGTATACAGCATAAACAGATCTGGGACATTAAGTTACCTCTGTACCAAATGCCCTCCAGGGATACTCTCAAAAGAAGCTCTTCATTCGCTTCACCCTCATGAATAGGCAGAAAGAGTAGGAGACAAAAAGGGGAGAGCAGGGGAGGGAGGGAGGGTGTTTATGGTGTGGGGATGAGTGAGTGACATGAGATGGGGGGGGGGGGGGGTGGAAAGATGATGTAGGAAGACTGAGGGACAGAGAGATTGAAAAGACTGGCAGGACAGACTGAGAGAAGGTAAGAGGTGCAGTTGTCTGTCTTATTGGCCACTGTTAATTCTACCCCTTTTTGTCTTTCTATTTGGGTCTAAGTCTATAGGGGCCAAAACTTCAGCATGTGATGACAAGTGTAGTTGGCAGCTATGTCAATTCAAGAAGTCAGATGCAACCATGTCAGTGAGATTGCGCCTTTATTTCTTAGAGCAGTGTTAGGGTCTGCACCAAGGCTAGTAGTAGCAGGTGGCTAGGTCATAAAATTAGGATAAAGTAATTTAGAGTTTAAAAAGTACTCAAACCAATAAATAATGTGGTAACAGTGGATATTATATATATTTTTTTTATATATGTTTTTGTACTTGTACCAGAATTTAACCTGGTATCAAATGGAGCACGGTGCTTGTTTTAATGAAACCAAAAGCTGATTTGTTAATACAAATATTATGCACTTATGCATCAGTTTACCATGTACTTTTGAAGAGACTACCAGGTAAATAGTGGACTAACGAGGAATAAGGAAAATAGAAAATGTACTCAATGTATTGAATAGACATCATTTTATTGAATAGAGGGACTTAAGAACATGGCTTTCAACTTGAGTGGCCAACTATATTTACTTGTGTTTTGATGCTTTGGTTGCCCAAAGAAACTATTCAAACTTGCTTGCTGAACACTGTTCTGAGCTTTGTGTCCTGTCACTGTGTCATGTACCTGCATTCTTAATAGACATATTACTGTACACACCATCTTTCTTTCTGTTGTGGGCTGTTGCCTCGTGTGAATACACTTTCAGATAAATATTGACGTACACCTAGACATGTCCAGTATACTTGCAGACTTTTCACTCTGTCACATACACAAACGTGTGCGGACAAAAATTCATTGACTCAGAGTTTAATGTTGACGTAGTCGCTGACCCATCAAACTCCCCATTGTTTTCCATGTTTGCTCTATGGGCCTGAACAAGGATAGGGCGGGAGAGAGCAGGAATATGACAATTGGATATGATGGAGAGTATTGTTAGAGGAAGACTGGGAGATATACACTGAATGTACAAAACATTAGGAACACCTTCCAAATATTGAGTTGCACCATCAGAGTTACCATCAGAACAGCCTCAATTTGTTGAGGCGTGGACTCTACAAGATGTTGAAAGTGTTCCACAGGGATGCTGGCCCATGTTGACTCCGATGCTTCCCACAGTTGTCAAGTTGGCTGGATGTCCTTTGGGTGGTGGACCATTCTTGATACACACGGGAAACTGTTCAGCTTGAATAACCCAGCAGTGTTGCAGTTTTTGACACACTCAACCCAGTGCGTTTGGCACCTACCATACCCCGTTCAAAGGCACTTAAATCTTTTGACTTGCCCATTCACCCCCTGATTGGGACACATACACAATCCATGTCTCAATTGTCTCAAGGCTTAAAAATCCTTTGTTAACTGGTCTCCTGCCCTTCACCTACAATGCAATCAGTTAATACCTTTTAGTGAAAGAAGATATCCTACAGACTTACCGTTATTGTACAGGTTTATACTCGTGTCTAATTTGAAGTATTGTCTGTGTATTTGGTAAAAAAAATAAAATAAAAAAAATGGGGCCAAAACACAGCATTACGCAACTTAATATCCATTACGGCTTGAAATCGAAGAATAGAGGAAGGAATAAGGAGAAAGGAATGAGGTGGGTGAGGGAAGAAAAACAGCTGTGGGAGTGAGGTTGCGAAAAAGAAAGTGATGAAGTATAGCCTACGTTTTGATGACAACTATGCCGGTAAATCAAATGTTGATATTGAGTTTTGTATTGGTTGTGAAAGTGTTGAAAAGAGTGATGTGATTGACGTGAATGGTGCTCGTGTTGTAATGGGATTACAAATGTTATTCAAGGACTGTGAGGGGGTTATGTTATGGCAGTATAATGGATAATGTTGTGACGTGTGTGTTTTTAGTTAGTGTCATTGTATTAATGTTCTGGTAGTGTTGTTAAGGTTGTGGAATCTACATAATTTGCTATTGATTTTGCTATTGATTTTGTTGGTGTTATCATAACTTTTTGATGTTGAATACTATGTTTTTAAGTAAACCTTGAGGTCATTCTTTTTAGACCACAAAGGCTAAGGGAAGTTATGTTTGTTTTCATAGCCATGAAAGGGTTGTACAAATGTGAGTGTTAGAAGTTTGTGAAATTTGTTCCTTGTTCTATTGGGTGTGGTGCCATCCAAAGCTAATCTACCTTATCTCAGAAGTGTTTGCCCACTGTGTGATTGCATGGTATAACCCTGTGCTTATGTTGAGGTTCTGCTGATATAGCATGGAAAGCTATCGTCACACACACACTGCCTTATAAAGGATATATATATCACGTTTTAAGATATGACACAGGTGCAGGCAATGTTGAAGAAACAAAAGTGTATTCTTTTAACCTGTTGAGTGTAGGGGGCAGTATTTTGATGTTTGGATAAAAAACATACCCAAATGAAACTGCCTATTTCTCAGGCCCAGAATCTAGAATATGCACATTGTCTCTGAGTATAACGGAACTGATATTGCAGGTGAAAACCTGAGGAAGATCCAACCCGGAAGTGCTGTTTTTCCTGAAAGCTCTCTGTTCCATTGCCTGCCTTCGCTCCATTTAAAGGGATATCAACCAGATTAATTTCCCTATGGCTTCCTCATGGTGTGAACAGTCTTTAGATATAGTTTCAGGCTTTTATTTTGAAAAATGAGCGAGAAAGATCACATTGCGTCATTGTATGGCTGGGTGCCAGCAGCGTTTTGCATGCGCAACAGCTTCGAGCAGACATTTTCTCTCAAATTGAAGAAGCTACAGTCCCGGTTGAAATATTATCGATTATAAATAGTAAAAACAACCTGAGGATGGATTATAAAAAACATTTGACATGTTTCTACAAACTTTACGGATACTACTTGGAATTTTCGTCTGCCCGGTCTTGACTGCTCGAGCCTGTGGATTTCTGAACATAACGCGCCAAACAAATGGAGGTATTTTGGATATAACAATAATCTTTATGGAACAAAAGGAACATTTATTTTGTAACTGGGAGTCTTGTGAGTGCAAACATCCGAAGATCATCAAAGGTAAGCAATTCATTTTATTGCTTTTCTGACTTTTGTGACCAATCTACTTGGCTGCTAGCTGTTTGTAATGTTTTGTCTGCTGAGAGAGATGTCCTTACATAAACGCTTGGTATGCTTTCGCTGAAAAGCTTTTTTGAAATCTGAAACGCCAGGTGGATTAACAACAAGCTAAGCTGTGTTTTGCTATATTGCACTTGTGATTCCATGAAAATTAAATATTTGTAGTATTTGTAGGGCTCAGGGTCAGGTCAGGCAGATCCAGAGTAGAGGCAAAGGTACAGGATGGCAGGCAGGCTCAGGGCAGGCAGTAAAGGTCAAAAACCGGCATACTAGAAAACATGGAAAATAGCAAAGACAGGAGCAAGGGAAAACGCTGGTAGGTTTGAATGAACAAAACAAACTGGCACAGACAGACAGAAAACACTGGGATAGTGGGGAAGATGAGCCACACCTGGAGGGGGGTGGAGACAAGCACTAGGACAGGTCAAACAGATCAGGGCGTGACGGTATACACACCGGCTAAACTCATAAACACCAATATAAGTACACTGTAGTACACAAGCTCACTCCCAAAGACATGAATAAACATAGTTGTGGTTATACAATTGGAGGCATTCTTAACCTGTATTGCAGTACAGAAAAAATATTTGCTAAATGTGGATGTAACTGCGCTGTCTTGGGCATATTTCACTACAGAAGTTATTGTTAGATAATTACTAATGAACTTGGCGATTGTCATCATCCTGCTAGAGGTCTGTCACATTTTAATGATGTGTGGTTGCTATAGCAAATTACCAATAAGGAACCTTTTTAAAGCCCCCAACTGTAGTTGTAGATTCTTTACGTCAGGTGAAGTCTGTGCATCTGTGAGTGTATTTGTGTGTGTTGACTCATTTTCATTTATTGCACTTTACCCACTGTTTTATAACATTGATAACAAGGTAGCCAAACTTAATGTACTTCAATGATTCTTGTTTTTTTTCTTGATTATCTATTGCTGTACTTGATGTATAATTGTATTAAGTAGATAATAATGGATTCATTGTATTGAATCAGTTTTGACCTTCATTGGATCTTTTTAAGTAGGATTTACCTCCAATTCATCGGGGAGACGGACAGTGGTTGGAAGGACAAACAATGAGGCATACATCAACATACAAATTCCTTGTAGGACAAGTTAATCATCTATATCCATCCATTTTATGATGGGGGGGAATAAGAAAGTATTCAGCAGATATCCTGGGAGGTCAATGATTGATACTGACAGCATGGGATGTTATACAAATCGGATCAAATAAACATTTTATTTGTCACATGCCTCGTAAAACAACAGGTGTAGACTAACATTGAAATGATTACTTACGGGCCCTTCCAACAATGCAGTGAGAAATAAAAAAAACAAGGAATAAATACACAATGAGAAACAATAACTTTGCTGTATACACGGGCTACCAGTAATGAGTTGATTTGTGTAGGGATATGAGGAAATTGAAGTAGACATGTACATATACAGTGGTTCTTTCTGTAGAAGTTGTCATACTGCAGTACACCATGTGGGCTGCCGCATAAATCTATGGTACGTTATTTAAGTGTCAGCCATTGTTGCCATTAATGCTAGTTAGTGCTAGTTTGACCACCAGAGGGCATCTTTGAGAAGCATTTTACTTTTTGTAATATTGGCTGTACTAGAGAATTTTAAAATGTTTTTGTAAGAACATAGTATATGGGATTGATTTTAAGAAATGTAGCTTAATTAATTTAATTAATATTATGGTGTTTATATTCCACAAAAAACTAAACCCTCAGGGTTTCCATTAGGAAAATATGGCGCTGTACAACGTGACCATTTTCACACCCTAATTGTAGACTAACCAATACCCAAACGGAGATTCAGTCAAAAAATTAAAAATCTCATTAATTTATCAAGATCAGTCCCCATGCTCAGAGCAGCGTGAAACGGTACTGAAGTAGTTGACCACGCGTGGGTAGGCTATTGCTTGAAATCCTATTATAACAATTGGATGACTTTGGGTGTTCCAGTAAGTATTCTTAAAAGAACTCCAGCACAGAGAAGAGAAAGGAACCTTGAATAACTAAACATGTCGGTAAAATACTGTTAGAATTGGGGATTATGGTCACGGTCAGTGCTAGTCGCCTGTGTTACGCCAAACGCGAAAACCCAGGAAAATGAACAGGTACAGTAGACTACAATACTGTAAAGTAGGCCTAATAATGCTAAAAAAAATAATGCTTAAATAAATTGACTACTGGTCTTTAATATATGCTGCACATTGTATTCCATTTCCAGCGAGACTATTCAAGCCATCGACTCACTGATGGTTGAAGATGATGAGCGATTGACAAATGCAGTCTGGAATCTGCTTGCATCACAGCACAACGTCGCTCTAAGCACAATCAGAAGACAGTTGAAGAAACTTGAGTGGATTTATGGAAATACTCTGTAAGCTATATTAGGGTTCGTCAACTACAGTTGAAGTCAGAAGTTTACATACACCTTAGCCAAATACAGTTTTTCACAATTCCATTTAATCCTAGTAAAAATATCCTGTCTAAGGTCAGTTAGGATCACCACTTTATTTTAAGAATGTGAAACATCAGGATAATAGTAGTGATTTATTTCAGCTTTTATGTCTTTCATCACATTCCCAGTGAGTCAGAAGTTTACTTACACTCAATTAGTATTTGGTAGCATTGCCTTTAAATTGTATGACTTGGGTCAAGGTCTTTTCTTTGGATTTTCCCAGCATGTCAAGCAAAGAGGCACTGGGTTTGAAGCTAGGCCTTGAAATACATCCTCAGGTACACCTCCAATTGACTCAATTTATGTCAATTAGCCTATGAGAAACTTCTAAAGCCATGACAGCATTTTCTGGAATTTTCCAAGCTGTTTAAAGGCACAGTCAACTTTTGTGTATGTAAACTTCTGACCCACTAGAATTGTGATACAGTGAAATAATCGGTCTGTAAACAATTGCTGGAAAAATTACTTGTGTCATGCACAAAGTAGATGTCCTAACCGACTTGCCAAAACTATAGTTTGTTAACAAGAAATGTATGGAGTGGTTGAAAAACAAGTTTTAATGACTCCACCCTAAGGTTATGTAAACTTCCGACTTCAACTGTAGGTTTGGCCTCGGGCTCAAAAACATTTTCTGAGACAATAGTCGGCAGGCCAGAACATAGTAAGTATATAATATTAGCACAATTAATTGGCCTACACTACAAATTTGACATGTTTTAACACATGATTAGTACATAATAAATTCAGTGACAATTTGATCTGATTACGCTCATAATATCTTTGTCTCTATTCAATTATTATTGTCTATTTCTGCATTGATTGGTGGGGAAAACATGTATACGTAGCCTACTGTAGGCTACACTACTTTTTTTAACATCAACAATTGTTCAGAACAATTTGCTTGATAGCTAGATAAAATGTTGCTTACAAAAAGTATCAAGAAGAAATGTGGATAATGAAAATCAAAGTTTGAGAGAATAATGTACGTATGTACATGTATGTATGCGTTCATCTCACCATCTTTCCCAATGCCAAACCAGTGTGTTTTATTTGCAATGAAAATATCGCTGTTTGAATTATTTGCAATATCAGACGTAATTATGATTCTAAGCATAGAACGTTCAGTGGCCCGACGCAGAAATATTGAATCGTTAACTGCAAGCTTGAGCGGCAGGTAGTGGTTTGAGTGTTGGGCCAGTAAACGAAAGGTTGCGGGATCGAATCCCCGAGCTGACAAGGTAAAAAACGGTCATTCTACCCCTGAACAAGGAAGTTAACCCACTGTTCCCTGGTAGCCTGTCATTGTAAATAGGAATGTGTTCTTAACTGACATCCCTAGTTAAATAAAGGGACATTTTATAGCTTCAATGGGTTAAATATGCAGTTACAAGGAAGAGGGAAACAGTTATAGACTTGGTGGAGAAATTTGAGGCCTTAACTAGGAAGCTTGAGTTATTCGATTTGGACTTGTCATCTGGAATGCTACTGCACTTCAGCACACTGAAGAAACGACAGGCCGCAGCATTGTCCCAGAGGTGATGGAAGATTTCATCATCTTGTCCCAAATCAGCTGAAGGACAACTTTAGCCTTCAGGTTTTGAAGACCACAGCATGCCCAAGGATATCATTGCGTTTGTGTTCGTGATCCTCTCACAGTCCGCCCAGGTGGAGAATTCTCCTTCCTTGATAAGAAAACAATACCCTCGCTGAATGAGGCCGCAAGTCAAAAACACAGAATATCTAAGGGGCTTTTACAGTATATCACAAAAGTGAGTACACCCCTCACATTTTTGTAAATATTTGAGTATATCTTTTCATGTGACAACACTGAAGAAATGACACTTTGCTACAATGTAAAGTAGTGAGTGTACAGCTTGTTTAACAGTGCACATTTGCTGTCCCCTCAAAATAACTCAACACGCAGCCATTAATGTCTAAACCGCTGGCAACAAAAGTGAGTACCCCCCTAAGTGAAAATGTCCAAATTGGGCTCAATTAGCCATTTTCCCTCCCCGGTGTCATGTGACTCATTAGTGTTACAAGGTCTCAGGTGTGAATGGGGAACAGGTGTGTTAAATGTGGTGTCATCGCTCTCACACTCCCTCATACAGACTGGTCACTGGAAGTTCAATATGGTACCCCATGGCAAAGAACTCTCTGAGGATCTAAAAACAGGAATTGTTGCTCTACATAAAGATGGCCTGGGCCATAAGAAGATTGCCAAGACCCTGAAACTGAGCTGCAGCACGGTGGCCAAGACTAAACAGCGGTTTAATTGGACAAGTTCCACTCAGAACAGGCCTCGCCATGGTCGACCAAAGAAGTTGAGTGCACGTGCTCAGCGTCATATCCAGAGGTTGTCTTTGGGAAATAGACGTATGAGTGCTGCCAGCATTGCTGCAGAGGTTGAAGGGGTGGGGGGTCAGCCTGTCAGTGCTCAGACCATACGCTGTACACTGCATCAAATTGGTCTGCATGGCTATTGTCCCAGAAGGAAGCCTCTTCTAAAGATGATGCACAAGAAAGCCCGCAAACAGTTTGCTGAAGACAAGCAGACTAAGGACATGGATTACTGGAACCATGTCCTGTGGTCTGATGAGACCAAGATAAACTTATTTGGTTCAGATGACAAGTGTGTCTTGCCTACAGTCAAGCATGGTGGTGGGAGTGTCATGGTCTGGGGCTGCATGAGTGCTGCTGACACTGGGGAGCTACAGTTCATTGAGGGAACCATGAATGCCAACATGTACTGTGACATACTGAAGCAGAGCATGATCCCCTCCCTTCGAAGACTGGGCCGCAGGGCAGTATTCCAACATGATAACGACCCCAAACACACCTCCAAGACAACCACTGCCTTGCTAAAGAAGCTGAGGGTAAAGGTGATGGACTGGCCAAGCATGTCTCCAGACCTAAACCCTATTGGGCATCCTCAAACGGAAGGTGGAGGAGTGCAAGGTCTCTAACATCCACCAGCTCTGTGATGTCGTCATGGAGGAGTGGAAGAGGACTCCAGTGGCAACCTGTGAAGCTCTGGTGAACTCCATGCCCAAGAGGGTTAAGGCAGTGCTGGGAAATGATGGTGGCCTCACAAAAGTTTGACACTTTGGGCCCAATTTGGACATTTTCACTTAGGGGTGTACTCACTTTTGTTGCCAGCGGTTTAGACATTAATGGCTGTGTGTTGAGTTATTTTGAGGGGACAGAAAATCTACACTGTTATACAAGCTGTACACTCACTACTTTACAATGTAGCGAATTGTCATTTCTTCAGTGTTGTCACATGAAAATATATACTCAAATATTTACAAAAAGGTGAGGGGTGTACTCACTTTTGTGATATACTGTATATAATTATAATGCACGGTTAATAATAATACGTTTTCCCCCTTCCACTTGTTAAAGGTTCCAATTGATAAAGTTTTTTAATCGATTTGTAGATTTGAGTTTAAACCACAATATTTTGTGTCTTTTCTGGTGGATTAAACTTTCTATGGCTTGTTTAAAAAAAAAAAGTATTTTGGAGATTTTGTTTACACTTTCGGTTATTCGAAATCTGAATAAAGGGAAAAAGGCCATTGGACGTGGGGTGAGACATTCTTACTCATTTGTAAATAAAGCCAGTTTGTTATATAGAATTATTTATTTCTCTTTTTAGAGGGAAACCAAAAGCCCACCGTGCCTATTCTTTTTTTGACAAGGACAACCTCGCCGGCCAGACCCTCCCCTAACCTGGATGACGTTGGGCCAATTGTGCGTCACCTCATGGGTCTCCCGGTTGTGGCCGGCACAGGTATCGAACCAGCATCTGTGGCAATGCAGATTGCACTGTGATGCAGTGTCTTAAACCACTGCGCCACTTGGGAGGCCCCAGCCACAACGATATTAATGCTGATCAATTGCCTTGCAACAATGTTTCAAAATACTAAAATACAACTTAAACAGAGACATTCAATTACATCATTAAGAGAAATGCTGGACCTTATGTCATAGAGGTGTTTTTGGGACCACATCGAGTCTATTGTCCTGCTAATAGCCCTTGGGAAAAACAAATATTTCCGACATTTTGTGGTTGCATGAGGTTTGGAGTTAAAAATCTCTTCCCAACTATTTAGCTAAGGGATGAATCTCATTTGCCATTCCAAATAAAGTTGAATATTTTTTGTTTAAGAAAAAAAGAAATGTCCTCTCACTGTCAACTGCATTTATTTTCAGCAAACTTAACATGAGTAAATATTTGTATGAACATAACAAGATTCAACAACTGAGACATTAAACTGAACAAGTTCAACAGATATGTGACTAACAGAAATTGAATAATGTGTCCCTGAACAAAGGGGGTGGGTGGGTCAATCAAAAGTAACAGTGTGGCCACCAGCTGCATTAAGTACTGCGGCGCATCTCCTCCTCGTGGACTGCACCAGATTTGCCAGTTCTTGCTGTGAGATATTACCCCGCTCTTCCACCAAGGCACCTGCAAGTTCCCAGACATTTCTGGGGGGAATGGCCCTCACCCTCCGATCCAACAGGTTCCAGACGTGCTCAATAGGATTGAGATCCAGGCTCTTCGCTGGCCATGGCAGAACACTGACATTCCTGTCTTGCAGGAAATCGCTCACAGAATGAGCAGTATGGCTGGTGGCAGTGTCATGTCAGGATGAGCCTGCAGGAAGGGTACCACATGAGGGAGGAGGATGTCTTCCCTGTAACACACAGCGTTGAGATTGCCTGCAATGACAAGCTCAGTCCGATGATGCTGTGACACACCGCCTCAGACCATGACAGACCCTCCACCTCCAAATCGATCCCACTCCAGAGTACAGGCCTTGGTGTAATGCTCATTCCTTCGACGATAAACGTGAATCCGACCAATACCCCTGGTGAGACAAAACCGCGACTCGTCAGTGAAGAGCACTTTTTGCCAGTCCTGTCTGGTCCAGCGACAGTGGGTTTGTCCCCAGTGATGTCGGACCTGCCTTACAACAGGCCTGCAAGCCCTCAGTCCAGCCTCTCTCAGCCTATTGTGGACAGTCTTGTGCCTTCCTGGTATAACTTGGGCAGTTGTTGTTGCCATCCAATACCTGTCCCGCAGGTGTGATGTTCGGATGTACCGATCCTGTGCAGGTGTTGTTACACGTGGTCTGCCACTGCGAGGATGATCAGCTGTCCGTCCTGTCTCCCTGTAGCACTGTCTTAGACGTCTCACAGTACAGACCTTGCAATTTATTTCCCTGGCCACATCTGCAGTCCTCATGCCTCCTTGCAGCATGCCTAAGGCATGTTCATGCAGATGAGCAGGGACCCTGGACATCTTTATTTTGGTGTTTTTCAGAATCAGTAGAAAGGCCTCTTTAGTGTCCTAAGTTTTAATAACTGTGACCTTAATTGCCTACCGTCTGTACGCTGTTAGTGTCGTAATAACAGTTCCACAGGTGCATGTTCATTAATTGTTTATGCTTGAACAAGCATGGGAAACAGTGTTTAAACCCTTTACAATGAAGATCCATTAAGTTATTTGTATTTTTATGAATGATCTTTGAAATCAATGTCCTGAAAAAGGGAGGTTTCTTTTTTTGATCAGTTTACTGTTCCTCCACGTAGGCCCAACTTCCTCTGTTTCTCAAACTAAACACTCTAATGTACTTGTCTTCTTGCTCAGTTGTGCACTGGGGCCTCCCACTCCTCTTTATATTCTGGTTAGAGCCAGTTTGTGCTGTTCTGTGAAGGGAGTTGTACACAGCGTTGTACAAGATCTTCAGTTTCTTAGCAATGGAATAGGCTTAATTTCTCAGAACAAGAATAGACTGTCAGAAGAAAGTTATTTGTTTCTGTCCATTTTGAGCCTGTAATCGAACCCACAAATGCTGGTGCTCCAGATACTCAACTAGTCTAAAGAAGGACAGTTTTATTGCTTCTTTAATCAGAACAACAGTTTTCAGCCAAGCTAACATAATTGCAAAAGGGTTTTCTAATGATCAATTAGCCTTTTTGAAATGATAAACTTGGATTAGCTAACACAACGTGCCATTGGAACACAGGAGTGATGGTTGCTGATAATGGGCCTCTGTACGCCTATGTAGATATTCCATAGAAAATCAGCCATTTCCAGCTACAATAGTCATTTACAACATTAACAATGTCTACACTGTATTTCTGATCAATTTGCTGTCATTTTAATGGACATAAAATGTGATTTTCTTTCAAACCAAGGACATTTCTAAGTGACCCCATACTTTTGAACGGTAGTGTATATGATGCAATTCGGATTTACCTGTGAGGGTAAAAATAAATTGTTGCACACTGTTGACATATTTTTCCAGTGCGGACCTTGTGTTCTAAAAATATTTGAGTACTGGAAGAAAAACATGCAAATACTCGAACAATCAAAATATTTCAAATGCCCATCCCTAGTGTGGACCATGATAATTCCTCAGTGTTGTGGACACCTGAGGAATCTCTTGACCCGCTCCAATTATAGCCCCGTCGATGTGGATGGGGCATGCTCGACCCTCTGTTTACATGATCAGCTCCTTTGTCTTGCTGACGTTGAGGGAGAGGTTGTTGTCCTGGTACCACACTGATAGGGTCACTGACCTCCCTATAGGCCGTCACATCGGTGATCAGGACAACCACCATGTCGTCATCAAACTTAATGATGCTGTTGGAGTCGTGTGCGACCACGCAGTCCTGGGTGAACAGGGAGTACAGGAGGGGACTAAGCACACACCCCTGAGGGGCCCCATGTTGAGGGTTAGCATGGGGTATGAGTTGTTGCCTACCCTCACCACCTGGGGGCAGCCTGTCGGGAAGTCCAGGATCCAGTTGCAGGCGGAGGTGTTCAGTCCCAGGGTCCTGAGCTTAGTGATGAGCTTGGAGGGTACTATGGTGTTGAACTCTGAACAGCTTTCTTACGTAGGTGTTCCTCTTGTCCAGGTGGGAGAGGGCAGTGTGGAGTGCAATAGAGATTTGCGTCATCTGGGGATCTGTTGGGGCGGTATGTGAATTGGAGTGAGTCCAGAGTGTCTGGGATGATGGTGTTGAAGTGATCCATGATCAGCCTTTCAAAGCATTTCATGGCTACAGATGTGAGTGTTGCGGGTCGGTAGTCCGGATTAGTGTCCTGCTCCTTGAAAGCGGCAGCTCTAGCCTTAAACTCAGTGCTGATGTTGCCTGTAATCCAGGGCTTTGGGTTATGATATATACGTACATACACTGTGGGGACGATGATGTCAATGCACTTATTAAGTACTATTATTATGTACTTAATCAGACCACTTCTGTATTGAGCTGGTACTTCCTTACTTTTTTTTCACCTTTATTTAACCAGGTAGGCTAGTTGAGAACAAGTTCTCATTTACAACTGCGACCTGGCATAGCAGTGTGAACAGACAACACAGAGTTACACATGGAGTAAACAATTAACAAGTCAATAACACAGTAGAAAAAAAAGAAAAAAAAGAGAGTCTATATACATTGTGTGCAAAAGGCATGAGGAGGTAGGCGAATAATTACAATTTTGCAGATTAACACTGGAGTGATAAATGATCAGATGATCATGTACAGGTAGAGATACTGGTGTGCAAAAGAGCAGAAAAGTAAATAAATATAAACAGTATGGGGATGAGGTAGGTAAATTGGGTGGGCTATTTACCGATAGACTATGTACAGCTGCAGCGATCGGTTAGCTGCTCAGATAGCAGATGTGTGAAGTTGGTGAGGGAGATAAAAGTCTCCAACTTCAGCGATTTTTGCAATTCGTTCCAGTCACATGCAGCAGAGAACTGGAACGAAAGGCGGCCACAGGTGTTGGCTTTAGGGATGATCAGTGAGATACACCTGCTGGAGCGCGTGCTACGGGTGGGTGTTGCCATCGTGACCAGTGAACTGAGATAAGGCGGAGCTTTACCTAGCAGGGACTTGTAGATGACCTGGAGCCAGTGGGTCTGGCGATGAATATGTAGCGAGGGCCAGCCGACTAGAGCAAAACGGATGGCACTGTGATAAACTGCATCCAGTTTGCTGAGTAGAGTATTGGAAGCTATTTTGTAGATGACATTGCCGAAGTCGAGGATCGGTAGGATAGTCAGTTTTACTAGGGTAAGTTTGGCGGCGTGAGTGAAGGAGGCTTTGTTGCGGAATAGAAAGCCGACTCTAGATTAGATTTTAGATTGGAGATGTTTGATATGAGTCTGGAAGGAGAGTTTACAGTCTAGCCAGACACCTAGGTACTTATAGATGTTCACATTCTAGGTCAGAACCATCCAGGGTGGTGATGCTAGTCGGGTGTGCGGTTGCAGGCAGCGAACGGTTGAAAAGCATGCATTTGGTTTTACTAGCGTTTAAGAGCAGTTGGAGGCAACGGAAGGAGTGTTGTATGGCGTTGAAGCTTGTTTGGAGGTTAGATAGGACAGTGTCCAAGGAAGGGCCGGAAGTATACAGAATGGTGTCGTCTGCGTAGAGGTAGATCAGGGAATCGCCCGCAGCAAGAGCAACATCATTGATATGTTTGTGTTTTTCCTTGTAACCAGGAATCGGGAGGATAGTTTTTTTATGGTCAGATTTGCCAAATGGAAGGTGAGGGAAAGCTTTGTATGTGCATAATGCCCCAACAGGTTTGCTCCTGACATGTTAACAGCCAACCACTGTTAAACATGACATTTTCTCCTCTGTAGTGGTTATCTGTATAATATTAGTCACTCATATCCACTTTTTTTGTATTTTTGTTGTCCTAGGGCCAGTCAAGGTGGAAGTTTGAATTGATCATGACATCCTTTGACCTGTGGGGGAGCAGTGAACTATTCTCCTCTGGAGTATGGGCCCTGAGAAACCTGATCCACAGGGTACAACTGTCTGTCTTTTTCTGTGTCTGAAAATGTTGTAGTGCACAGAGGGTTGGGCGACATTACTATAGCATGGTCTATTGATGATGATGATTGATAACCATCGTCGATGGTGACAGACGGTAGTTTAGCCTATTTGAACTTGACTAGTGCCCGCAGTAAAGAAGAAATGAGTCTCATCGCATTGCAGGGCAGCACCCAAGTGATATTCAGAGTAATTTGCCTATTTGCTATAGTCTATTTCAAGAGACTTAGTGGAGAATTCCACCAAAGCAATGCTAAATATCCAGTCAGAAAATCTTGTTTCTCTCTGTCAGATGCATGGGGTTTAGGCTTGTTTAACTTAAACATTTTTGCCTATATTCCATTCACTCTCTTCAGTATATGAATGACTGAGGGCTACACTTCATCATTTTATGCATGGCTTTCTCTCAATCAAACAATGAATGGAAGTTGCATCTTTTATTTCAATAGACCCAACATTTAAGGTAGCCAGGGGACTAATAATGAGAGAGAACAAACAATATCAATAGCCTATAGAAAATGACAAGTTTAAGCTTATTAAGAAATAAATTATGTTAAAAACCACATGGCCAATAACCTGTCCACATTCCTTCTATGGAGATTGACATCGCCCAACCCTAGTGAACAGTATGAGTTCTCACTGTATCCCTCTCTTACTTTAACCCCTCTAGATGCCGACCATCCCTCCCTCCTCCCTCGACGCCCACCCACCAGCTTTCCCGCCCTTTTCCTTTACCACACCACCCGCCCCCCCCTGTTCCCCGTACCCCTCCCCACCATGCTCTCCAGGACCTGGGGTGAAGGGGATTGGAGGGTCCGGAGGGGTGACCCTGCGTTCTCCAGCCACTCGTCACCTCACCCACCTGGACCCCTGGAGGAGGCATAGCTGGGAGCCCGGGGCTGTGGTGACAGTGCAGCAGCAGGGGATGGAGCCCAGCGACAACCACAGGTAGGGGGTGCCCTAAACATACAGTTCTATTTGGGAATCCTTATGTTTACATTTTAGACATTTACAGTACAATCTTTCTTTACAATCTATTATACATAAGCAATGGAAATGTTTTACTGTCACAGTACCCAGTCCCACCACATAACTACATTATAGTAAGTTAAAAGACACTCTTATTCACACCCTCTTAAATCACATGTTGACACCCAAATCTACAGTCAAATCTATCAACATCCACTACAGACCCGGGTTAGATCCCATGCTGTGTCACAGCCAGTCATGATCGGGGGACTCAATTGGCGTACAATTGGCCCAGCGTCGTCCGGTTTAGGGGAGGGTTTGGTCGGCCGGGATTTCCTTGTCCCATCGCGCTTCAGCGACTCCTTGTGGCAGGCCGGGTGCCTGTAATCTGACTTTGGTTGCCAGCTGGGCGGTGTTTCCTCTGACACATTGATGTGGCTGGCTTACGGGTGAAGCAAGCAGTGTGTCAAGAAGCAGTGCGGCTAGGCAGGGTCTTTTCGGAGGATGCATGGCTCTCGACCTTCACCTCTCCTGAGTCCGTAGGGGAGTTTCAGCGATGGGACAAGACTGTAACCACCAATTAGATATCACGAAAAAGGGGTAGAAAAAAAATATATATAATTCTATCAACATCATGATTTATTTGAAAGCCGTATTCACGTGAATTTCAAGCAGTCCCTCCAGGGATTTTTTTATGACATTTGAGGGTAAAAATGCTTGATTTTGCTGCATCAATTTGGACTTTTTCCATGGCGATATGCAATGATTGTATCGAAGGTGTTGCGAAAATGCGCTGACAAGGGGGGACATTTGTTGACATGTGGCGATTCACTGGCTTGATTGAACCACATTATGCGGTGCAGTGATTGGTGGAAATTGCGAGCCCTCTTATTGTATGATTGCGGAATCCTGGAGGGACTGCTCAATGCTCACTGATAGTTAACCCCCTACTCACTATCTTTCTTTCACGCTCTTTTATTCTCTCTTTCTCGATATTCAAAAATGCTTTAATACCTCTTTAGTTGACGAGACTGTCTCTACGTCTCTCCCTCCAGCCTCTTTTTCACCTCATTTACAATGTTATTGACCTGACAATAGCACATTTCTGTGGGCGGTAGGTACAAAGTCAATCATTATGTGGCACAAACCTTGATGAAAGCTTGTTGATATGACTGGTAAAAACCGAAGGGTTGGTTAAACAGTGGTTTATCCAATAACGGCCCTGTCTTGGGAAGAGAATGAGCAGTGTTCAGTGTGTCCACAGTGTCCAGATTCACACACATATAAGCACATGTATTCAATCTCAAACTGGTACGGTCACCCTCCCTCTCTCTGACACACACACACCACCCTGAGAGTGGCCATTGTACTGGCACTGTCATCCTTGGACATCTCTCCCCTCCTCTCAAATAAACACACACACACACACAGAGCGACATGTCCAGTCAGACAGTGTTACAACCACAACACACACAGCTGTGTGGGACAGTGTCAGTCAACCCTCATTGCCTTGATACGTACCAGGAGTTATGGAAACAACCTCTCATCTGCAACTATAGTGAGTGGTAACTAGTGAATGGGAGTGTGTATGTGTGTGGATACTTTCTTTACAGAAGAGGTAGAAGTGTAGGGGTCAAAGTTGGTTGGAAACATTTTCCCTTTCTCTCTGATCCCTCTTCTCTCTACTTGTATTCTACTAATATTGTTGCAGGGGTTGTATTTTATTGAGAAGTGTTGGTATGTATCTATGGAGGATTTTGATATTTATATGTGTAAACTGACAATGCCTGTCTAAGGGATAAATAAAGTTAAATTGAACTGATTCTTCCCTTAGTGTGAGTCTGGAGAACCTGGATCCGGAGGAGATGGAGAAGGTTCTGGGAGTGGCGCTGGGCGTCCGGCGAGTGGGCAGGAACCCCATCACTCAGGAGGGCTCCTTGTCTTCCCTCACGGAGGAGGAGGCAGGGTCCGATCTGCAGCACTACTCCGTATTGGAGGTGAGCCTGTGAATCAGCGAGCCCGGGTTGTGGGATTGGACTAGCAGGCTTTTATTCAGTCTGAATGAAGATGCATGTTTTGAGAAAACCATAGAGACTTTCAATGCTATGAAAGTTGTGGAATGAGCTATGTTCCGGGTAGCCTCAGAGAATAATATTGACATAAACTCTGATTCGGTGAGTGAGTTTATACGGAAGAGTTTAGGATATGTTTTACCCACTGTGACTATATTAAAACCTACACTAACCAGAAACCATGGCTAGATGGCAGCATTCGCGCAAAACTCAAAGCATTTAACCATGGAAAGGTGACTGGGAATATGCCCGAATACAAACAGTGTAGTTATTCCCTCCGCAAGGCAATCAAACAAGCAAAATGTCAGTATAGAGACAAAGTGGAGTCGCAATTCAACGGCTCAGACACGAGACGTATGTGGCAGAGTCTACAGACAATCACGGACTACAAAAGGAAAACCAGCCATGTCATGGACACCGTCTTGCTTCTAGGCAAACTAAACACCTTTGCCTGCTTTGAGGATAATACAGTGCCACCGACGCGGCCTGCTACCAAGGACTGTGGGCTCTCCTTCTCCGTGGCCAACGTGAGTAATTTAAACGTGTTAACCCTCGCAAGGCTGCTGACCCAGACGGTATCCCTTGCCACGTCCGCAGAGCATGCACAGACCAGCTGGCTGGTGTGTTTATGGACATATTCAGTCTCTCCCTATCCCAGTCTGCTGTCCCCACATGCTTCAAGATGGCCACCATTGTTCCTGTACCCAAGAATGCAAAGGCAACTGAACTAAATGACTATCGCCCCGTAGCACTCACTGTCATCATGAAGTGCTTTGAGAGACAAGTCAAGGATCATATCACCTCCACCTTACCTGTCACCCTAGACCCACTTCAATTTGCTTACTACCCCAATAGGTCCACAGATGATGCAATCACCATCACACTGCCCTATCCCATCTGGACAAGAGGAATACCTATGTAAGAATGCTGTTCATTGACACTAGCTCAGCATTCAACACCATAGTACCCTCCAAGCTCATCATTAAGCTTGAGGCCCTGGGTCTCAACCACACCCTGTGCAATTGGGTCCTGGAAAGCCTGACAGGCTGCCCCCAGGTGGTGATGGTAGGGAACATGTCCACTTCGCTGATCCTCAATACTGGGGCCCCACAAAGGTGCGTGCTCAGCCCCCTCCCGTACTCCCTGTTCACCCATGACTGCGTGGCCATGCACGCCTCCAACTCAACCATCAAGTTTGCAGACGACACTACAGTAGTAGGCTTGATTACATACAACGACGACACAGCCTACAGGGAGGAGGTGAGGGCTCTGTGTGGTGACAGGAAAATTACCTCACTCAAAGATGATTGTCAACTTCAGGAAACAGCAGAGGGAGCACCCCCCTATCCACATCAACGGGACAGCAATGGAGAAGGTGGAAAGTTTTAGGTTTCTCAGCGTACACATCACAACCAAATGGTCCACGCACAGATAGTGTGGTGAAGAAGGCACAACAGAACCTCTTCAACCTCGGGAAGCTGAAGAAATGTGGCTTGTCACCTAAAACCCTCACTAACTTTTAGATGCACAATTGAGAGCATCCTGTCGGGCTGTATCACTGCCTGGTATGGCAACTGCCCCGCCCATAACCGCAGGGCTCTCCAGAGGGTGGTGCGGTCTGCACAATTTCTCCCCGGGGGAAAAATACCTGCCCTCCAGGACACCTAAGGCACCGATGTCACAGGAAGGCCAAAAAGATAATCAAGGACAACCACCCGAGCCACTGCCTGTTCACCCCGCTACCAACCAGACGGCGAGGTCAGTACAGGTGCATCAAAGCTGGGACCGAGAGACTGAAAACAGCTTCTATCTCAAGGCCATCAGACTGTTAAACAGCCATCACTAGCACAGAGAGGCTGCTGTCTACACACAGACTTGATATCATTGGCAACTTGAATAAATGGAACACTAGTCACTTTAATAATGCCACTTTAATTATGTTCACATATCTTGCATAGTCATCTCATATCTATACTGTATTCTATACAGCTCTTTCATTGCTCATCCATATATTTAGATATTCTTATTCCATTCCTTTACTTAGATTTGTGTGTTTTAGGTATTTGTTGTGGAATTGTTAGATATTGCTGCACTGACGGAACAAGAAGCACAAGCATTTCGCTACACTCGCAATAACATCTGCTAACCATGTGTATGTGACCAATAAAATTTGATTTGATGTAGTGTAGCTAAGGTTCGTCAATGGTGAACCTTGAGATGAATAGTAAGTAACGTAAATGCCCTCAACGTTAATTTAGCGTGATAGGTGCTTAAGCACTATTTACTTAATAAAAAGGTGAGTAAATGCTGTTTACGTGCATTCACCCTCCACTAAAACCCGAAGTATAACTTCTTGTTGGGTCACAGGAGCAGTTCAATGCTAATCGCTAATTGTGTGTAATATGTGCTTAATTAAAATAGGAACAGTCCAACCAGCTGCAGGGCTGCAGTGCGTCGGCCCCAACCCTCAGTGTGGTTCGTCGCAGCAACCCTCCCAGCACGGGCCTCCGACCAGGCTCCAACTGCTACGGTAAGCCTACGCTACATGCCTGGATCGTGTTCATTACGCACCAAATAAAGAAAACGGACTGAAACGGGGAGGGACTACCTGGAACTGTCCAATAAGAAACACCGATTTTTGTTTCCTGTTCCAAAATGTTTTCTGTTGTGTGCCTTAATGAACACAACCCGGGGTCAGACAAGTTAAAATGGTTGAAGGTGTCACATAGGCTGCAAGTGATCCTATTCTGTATTCCTACACCCTAAAGTGTACCCTCGTTTCTCCCAGATTTCTTACACCCGTCCATTCCTTTTAAATTCAGCACGTGAAGAGGAGACTTAGTGGAGAAGGGTAGAGAACTGGACTGCAGCCAAGGAATGTTACTTGAAGTTCTAAAGTAGATGGTTTAACTGTTTGCTGGGCAGAATGTATCCTTGTAGCCTTCTCTAGATGTTAGTAAGTCGATAAACTCCTTACTCTTCCCAAACACTCCTCTGACTGCAAAACGTCTTTCTTGCCTTTTTTATGCGGTCTGTATAGTATCTAGACACACGCACACTTTGTCAGTCTTTGTTTTGCTCTGAATCGGGCTCAAGTTGGACAGTACGCCAGTGTCAGTCAATAGCTGTGTGTGCGTGCATGCGTTTTAATAGACGGAGTGAATGTACATGTGTTTGTGTGTAAATGCCCTGTCTTACTGTGCCTTCTTGTTTTGTTTACAATGGTTGGATCATTTTTGTACATTTATATGTGGGTGTATTTAATTATCATAATTGGGTTTTGTAATTTGCACTAAATGCATGCTTGTTTTTGTTTGTCATTGATTGTCAGTTTCTGCATGTATGTTTGTCAGGTTTTTACTCAGTATCTGAGTGTCTGTTTTTCACTGTTTATGTGTACAGTATGTTTCTCAGTTGGTGTGTGTCTTTTTTTGTTTTTCAGTGCATGTGTATGCTTCAGTCTTTATTTCTTAAGGGTTTGTGTTTGTCAATGTGTGTCAGTGTTTCTCTGAGGGTTTTTGTGTGTGTGTGCCTCCATCTCTGTGTGTGTGCCTCCATCTGTGTGTGTGCCTCCATCTCTGTGTGTATGTGCAGCAATGCGGAAGCGCTCTTCCTGTGTTTGTTCTGTCTGGGCTCTGGTCCTGTTATCCCCAGTACCAGCTTCATAGCAGAGCCTCCATTTCTACTGCTACCTCTCCCATCTCTATTCTCTCGCTCTCTACTAGTCTCCTCCACTTCAATTCCTCCATTTTAACACACTGCTTGGATGACCAACTGTTTTACTGTAATTTCTTCTATCATTCTCGCCTTATCCCTCTCGTCTAATCTGTGTTATCAAACTCAGTTGCCTATAGGCTACTGTCTGTGTCTCTTTCACTCTCATAACTTACTATTTGTGCTTGGCTAGTTTATTCTTGGTTATAAATAGCAGTGAAGCCCTTGAATGAGCATCAGGTGAATGGGACATTTACCTACTTTTTTTATTTATATTTTAAATATTTTTTATTTCTGCCTTGTTCTTTGCGTACTGGTTATTGAGTTGTAAGCTGTGGGGAGTGTTTAGGAAGGTGTCAGTGTGAGTGTCTTCTGATCTGTGTGTTCCAGAGACTTTACCCTACAGTCAAATTGGAGGATCCACACAGAGGTGAGTTGCCTTTCTCCCCGTTTTCCCTTTCATGCAAGGAGGTCGCCATTTTGGATCTGTTTCCTTTAGCAAACAGCCATAACCATGCTAGACCTGTCAGTCTCAATTCTGGCTGTGTTTCCTGTTATCATGGAAGTCATGGTGCATTTTATAGTTGCATGTCCCATGTTGTTATTAAATGACCGTCAATATATGCAATCTGGCACTCCATTCTTTCTCTACCTCTCCATTTTTCTCACTTCCTCTCTCTTCTCTTTAATCATTCCCTTTACTGTCCTGCTCCTTCCTCTAATCATCTTTCATGTCTTCTGTTCCTCTTTCCTCTCTGTAATTCTTCCCTTTCTTGTCATCCTTGCGTCCTCTCTTACAAACTGTCATGTCATCTCTCTCTTTTCTTTGTCAAACTTTCCTGTCCTTTTCCCTCTTTATCTTTTAATGTTCTCCTCTCCCTCAGTGTGGATAGGGACCTGGGTCTTCTGCTCTGGGGGAGAGAGGGAAGCTGGACGGAGGTCACGAGAGACGAGGCCCAGGAGGAGGTGACAGGCGGCCCTTTTGTGCGCACCTTCAGTTTCCTACGCAAGATGGCCGGCAACCTCAAGGTAGGAGAGGCCTGCTTTCTGCAGTAGAGTAAATCATATTTTATCGACAGCGACGGGTATGAATGAAGGGCAGACTGACAGAGGAGAAACGGTGTAGAAGATTGGGATTTCATCCCTCGAAAAACATGGGATGGCATGTGCCAAATACGGTGGCCTTAACTGACCGACCAACCCACAGCACACGAGATCTAAGACTCATTATATATCTAAGGTCTCTTCTCAATAGGGTAATATCATTATGACAACGACACTGCGTGGTGTTGCTGATCATATTGAATGGCGGCCAGAAAGATTTTACCTTTTGAACAAGGTGTGTTGACTCATGACGAAAATGGAATGGAGAGTAATAAACATGTCAAAAGTCTGAATATATTTTCGTTTTTTTGCCTTTAGTCAATAGCTAGTGATAACGGAATCATTTTGTCTCCTAACTAGCCATAAGTTGTCATAAGTCTCCTGTGACGATCTGAAGGATCATGTTACAGCGGGTCCTCTCTACAGCGTTCTCGTAGAGGGGGAGAGCGGGAAGTCGGCTGTTTTATGGTGGTCATAAAACACACGGCCTGGCCTCTATGCTCTGTCGTGTTTAAGTTTGGAATGCAAACTGTGGAACACAGAGAGACCCTTGGACATCAAAAGTTTTGAATAATTAAACAATATTTATATTTTTGAGAATGTGGGAGTGGTCTGTGGACACTTAAGGGACAGTCATGACGAGTGTGTTTCATTTGGTGATCTCATGAAGGACAGGAAACAGTCATTACTGTGTCTTTGGTTGTGTACACTTAATTATGGGGTTTACATCTAAATATTGTGAAACGTATGTGATTAAACATGGAACTATTTGTGAAAAGATGTAATGTGATGTTAACCTTTAAATGAGAAAATATGTGTTTTCATATAAAGTTAACCAAGTCAGTGGCCATGGCCAAGTGAGCATAGACATTGCGTCGGTGTCATGGACTGCACTTTTCTCAGTGAGTATAAAACCCACTCCTTCCGAAATTTACATTAGACTAGAAAACATGGAGCTGACGCTACATGTTGAAATGGTTAAGAACTACAACTCTATAGGCCCAGGACACCAGACAGCGTGTAGTGTTGGCTACACGGCTGGATAAGGTTAAACTCTAAGACTATGGATCACTACAGAATAAAAGCAAATCCTAGACGTAGAATTACTAGTCTGCAGCTGGAAATTACGTAAATCTAGTACGAGAATACCGACAACCGCAGAAGCAACTATCCTATGGAACAACCATCTGTACGCCTGACAAAGCCATTACAACAGACACTATCCAGAGCCGCTGAGAAAGCCACAACCACGAAAGACATTGTGACTTCTGGGGAAGTTAACCAGAGACTCTCCGATTAGAAACAGAGAAGACAACGACATAAGGGCGTAAATAAATACATTGCAATTATTTTTGAATGAGCGGCCGTTCATGTGCAAAGGATTAGCATTTCAATTAATATAATTATCAACTGTGTGTAGTGAATCCATTTTGTCTTTCCTGCTCTTTATCCGTCCCCACTCCTTTCCATTGTCTACCAAGCCGTCATAGCGGTTTAGCCCACTAGGGACTTATCAATGCATTGTGTTAATAACCAATAACTGTATTGTTTGTTTTTGTATTTCTGTGATTTTAGTTAGTTAGTAAATAAATAATTTAGCCAATTTGTATATAGCTGATTCATTATGGAGACTAGGGTTCTTGCAGATATCCAACGGGTGCAACATTCAGATGAGAATGACTAATCGATAAGCTATGAAAATATCTGAACAGTTAATTTGGGAATTAGAGACTATAAACATTTTCCCGTGGTGCCCCAACTTCCTAGTTAAAGTTTACATGATTAGTTTAATCACATAATAAGTACAGAGAATTGATTTGATAATACAACAGTCTTCACATTAATGAATAGTCAGACAAAGCATTGTGATAACTTCACAATTGTGCCCATTATAGTAAACCTAAAGGCTTAGAGGCCTAGAGGGTTGTGTAGAGGGAAAGTATTCAGACCCTGTGACTTTTTCCACATTTTATGTCACAGCATTATTGTAAAATGCAATAAATTGTTTTTTCCCCCTCATCAGTCTACACACACTACCCCATAATGACAAAGTGAAAATAAGTTTTTGATTTTTTTGCAAATGTATTAAAAATAAAAAGTTATTTACATAACTATTCAGACCCTTTGCTATGATACCCGAAATTGAGCTCAGGTGCATCCTGTTTCCATTGATCATCTTTGATGTTTCTACAACTTGATTGGAGTCCACCTGTTGTAAATTAAATTAATTGGACATGATTTGGAAAGACGCACACCTGTCTATGTAAGGTCCCGCAGTTGACAGTGCATGTCAGAGCAAAAACCAAGCTATGAGGTCAAAGGAAATGTACCCTAGAGCTCTTAGTCAGGATTGTGTCAAAGCACAGATCTGGGGAAGGGTACCACAAAATGCATTGAACACAGTGGCCTCCATCATTCTTAAATGGAAGAAGTTTGGAACCACCAAGACTTTTCTTAGAGCTGACCGCCTGGCCAAACTGAGCAATCGGAGTAGAAGGGCCTTGGTCAGGGAGGTGACCAAGAACCCTATGGTTCCTCTGACAGAGCTCCGGAGTTCCTCTGTGGAGATGGGGGAACCTTCCAGAAGGACAACAATCTCTGCCGCACTCCGCCAATCATGCCTTTATGGTAGAGTGGCCAGATAGAAGCCACTCCTCAGTAAAAGGCACATGACAGCCCACTTGGAGTTTGCCAAATGACACCTAATGGACTATCAGACCATGAGAAACAAGATTCTCTGGTCTGATGAAACCAAGATTGAAACTATTTGGCCTGAATGCCACGCATTACGTCTGGAGGAAACCTGGCATCATCCCTACGGCGAAGCATGGTGGTGAATGTTTTTCTATGCAGGCTCTGGGACTAGTCAGGATCGAGGGAAAGATGAACGGAGCAAAGTACAGAGAGATCTTTGATGAAAACCTGCTGCAGAGAGCTCAGGACGTCAAACTGGGGTGAGAGTTCGCCTTCCAACAGGACAACGACCCTAAGCACACAGCCAAGATAATGCAGGAGTGGCTTGAATGTTCTTGAGTGGCACAGCCAGAGCCTGGACTTGAACCTGATCTAACATCTCTGGAGAGACCTGAAAATTGCTGTGCTGCAACACTCTCCATCCAACTGTTTAGAGGATCTGCAGAGAAGAAAGGGAGAAACTCCCCAAATACAGGTGTGCCAAGCTTGTAGCTTCATACCCAAGAATACTCGAGGCTGTAATCATTGCCAAATGAGCTTCAACAAAGTATTTATTTATTTATTTTTAACCTTCATTTAACTAGGCAAGTCAGTTAAGAACAAATTCTTATTTACAAGACCTACCGGGGAACAGTGGGTTAACTGCCTTGTTCAGGGGCAGAAAGATTATTTTTTTTATCTTGTCAGCTCAGGGATTCGATTCAAACCTTTCTGTTACTGTGCCAACGCTCTAACCACTAGGCTACCTGCTGCCCCCCCAAAAAGTACTGAGTAAAAGGTCTGAATACTTATGTAAATGTGATATTTTAGTTTAATACATTTGTAACCATTTCTTAAATCCAGTTTTTGCAAATTGGGTATTGTGTGTAGATTTGAAGAAAAAAATACAATTTAAATAATTTTAGAATAAGGCCGTAACAAAATGTGGGAAAAGTCAAGGGGTCTGAATACTTTCAGACTGCGCTGTACTTATCACACAGGGTGGATACTCCTTGGACAGAGTGGATGCTTCTTGATTATTGCCTTCTGTTGGTTACAGTGGACTTTGTCCATGGTCTTTATAATTATGTAGTATACTGTGAAATGGACTAGTCATTCACTTGCAATGACTGACTGCTTACATCGGGAAGTAACAAGAACAGCAAAACATTACAATGGAAACATAAAAAAAAAGTTTTATGGATTGGCAAATAATTTCAAACGTCTTGTTTATTACATATGTTAAATTCCCTGAAATATCACTTGTGCTTGACTATGTACTATTGGGAGAGTGTTTGTAACCGTTATGTCCAGCAGAGGGCAGAGTAAATAACTTTATTGCCTTGTGAGCTCAGTAGAGCTTTGCAGTCAGCTTTTCTCTCCCTTCCTCACTGTCAACCTTCCTGCCACTACAACACAACATGCATTGTCAGAATCTGGTTGAATTCTGTAACAACACAGAATAAAATGATTAATAAAAGTCCCATGGTGGTAGTTGACTGCCCATTACTGTGTATCACTTATTAAGCATCATTTATTCACATTATTTCAGGCATACTTTAATCAAATATTTCAGTTGATTTGTATATTACTTTTGTTTTACTTTGATTTTATTTCCTCATCTCAGAGCTGCTGTCTGACCAAATCACTATTTTCGTAGTTCTTCAAAGTAAATAAGGCATACTTTTATGACTGCTGAATACCAACTATCAATCACATCATATATTTTCAGGTACAGATACCTCTTATTTACCTCTTAGATACTTCTTAATCGTAGCCTCAATTTTGTCCCGCACATTAAATATAGTTGCGGAGAGTCCCTGTAATCCTAGATTCAGATCATTCTGGCGAGGATAAAACATCACTCAGATAGGAAACTTGTCATCATACAAGCGGTCAGACAAGTGAAAATTATGGTCAGTAAAAACTTTAAGCTTGTCTCTCAATTAAAAAATGTGTCAATACTTTGCCCCTTGATTACCAGCACATTTCTGTATGTTGTAAAAGCATTACATGGTCGCTACCCATGTCATTGCATAGTGTAGAAAATACACAAGAGTTCAGGGGCCTTGCTCTAACAAAGTTTTAACAATTTTCACTGTAGTGTCAAACGTCTTTCAAGATGTCAGGCATTCCCTTGGTAGCAAGAGCCTCTCGGTGGATGCTGCAGTATACCCGAGTGGCATCGGGAGCAACTTCTTGCACGTGCGTTACCACTCCACTAAATCTCACTGTCATGGCTTTTGCGCCATCAGTACAGATACCAACACATCTCGGCCACCAAAGTCCATTTGACATCACAAAGCTGTCCAGTATTTTTTTTAAATATCCTCTCCTGTTGTCCTCGTTTCCAGTGGTTTGCAGAAGAGGATATCTTCCTTAATTGACCCCCCCCATAAATGTAACGGACATATACTAGGAGCTGT
Organism: Oncorhynchus clarkii lewisi; assembly: GCF_045791955.1. Taxonomy (NCBI): domain Eukaryota; kingdom Metazoa; phylum Chordata; class Actinopteri; order Salmoniformes; family Salmonidae; genus Oncorhynchus; species Oncorhynchus clarkii. Next base: position 43,372,580 of record NC_092164.1, read on the forward strand.
GCCAGGCCTGCGAAGTCTGACTCATCCAGCTGTAAGGCATAGAATTCACTAGCTTGTATGCAAAGCAGTAATTGTTTCAAAACATCTCCTGCCATGTCACTGTGTCGTGAAACAGTGTTGTTTTGATAAAGGTATTGTCTGTATAGTTTTTTTTGGCCTTTTCCCCCTACGTTGTCCAGCCATATCCACAGTAGCAGGAAGAAATAAGCATGGGGCTTGCCTGTCCTAGGCACTCGGTAGCTCACCATATAAGACGCTTCTAGCACCTTCTTATGAATGGTATCTGTTGCTTTTATGTCTTACTACTCGAAAGTCGTCTTAATTCTTGCTCAAACTCACGTGGCTTATTTATCAAATTGTCATGTTTGGTTTCTAAACGTCTGCGCAAGAGTGAAGGTTTCATCAAGTTGTAAGAGAGTACTTTTGCACATATTTTTTATTTTTTATTTAACCAGGTAGGCCAATTGAGAACAGGTTCTCATTTACAACTGCGACCTGGCCAAGATAAAGCAAAGCGGTGCGACACAAACAACACAGAGTTTCACATGGAATAAGCAAATGTACAGTCAATAACACAAAAGAAAAAATCTATATACAGTGTGTGCAAATGAGTTAAGATTAGGGAGGTACGGCAATAAATAGGCCATAGTGGCAAAGTAATTACAATTTAAATGCTTAACACTGGAGCAATAGATGTGCAGATGATGATGTGCAAGTAGAGATACTGGGGTGCAAAGGAGAAAAAAACAAAAACAATATGGGGATGAGGTAGTTGGATGGGCTATTTACAGATGGGCTATGTACAGGTGCAATGATCTGTGAGCTGCTCTGACAGCTGATGCTTAAAGTTAGTGATGGAGATATGAGTCTCCAGCTTCATTGATTTTTGAAGTTTGTTCCAGTCATTGGCAGCAGAGAACTGGAAGGAAAGGCGGCCACAGGAGGAATTGGCTTTGGGGGTGACCAGTGAAATATAGCTGGTGGAGCGCGTGCTACGGTGGGTGCTGATATGGTGACCAGTGAGCTGAGATAAGGTGGAGCTTTTACCTAGCAAAGGTATTGCGCGCCACCCAGTTTGGGAATACCTGCTCTAGATAATGACAATGATCCAGCATAAACTGACTAGAAGCCATGAGAACATACCATGGCAACGCACCATAACACATGTCCCATTGGAGTCTGGGTAAAAAAAAATCAAACTATACCTCGACCCCGGAGAATATTGTATACACCATATACTTTTTAAACAAAGTAGCCTATGAATACTATCCATGTCGGGGTCTAGATAAATAGGGCTACTATATTGATATGGAGCCTAGCCAATTTACATTGTCTTCGGAGTTGTGATGAACCTTTTAAAGGCTGGTTTCTGTCTGACATGCCTGGTTATCATAAGTCTGCTTACCCAGTCTGCATGTCTACAGGCTATAGCAGATGAGCCCTTTCTTCCAGGCTGATTCTGTATAACATTGTGATTATGTTAAAGACCGGTTCAAACCAGTCAAACAAACTGCCTGTATGTTTAAAAGACTGGTTCTTTCTTACAGATACATTTAGGTCAGGAATCAGGGGCCTGATCAGCTGAGCATTGAGACATGACGTCACCACAAGCTTGTGATAGAAAACTGACAAGCCTGGAGGGACTTTTTAAATGGGGCCGGACTGATTTTGACAGTATTATGAAGGAATAGGAACAGAAGTTCATAATGTTCAAGTGTGACTGTAAGTACATTTAATGTGTTCACATCATAAATTAATGTGTGTACAGTATGTTTCTACTGCTTCAACTCTCTTCATGACTTCCTGATTTCTATTAACATGGGCTTTGAAGATAACCTTAATGTTTTACTCCATCTGTCTGCTCGCTTAGTAGGGTAAGCTACAAACCAGACTAAAACTGAAATTAAATCTGCTGCCTCACAAATTTTCATGAAATATTCAAAATCCACAGTGGAGTCCTGTAAGCATGCTCTAATTAGCCGGCCTAGTTAAATCTAAGTTAGGCTAGAAAAAGCAGGTGAAACTAGTGACTTCATTATGACATCTTTCGTGACATGCTGGGCAGGTTGCATAGGTTGTTATCACTAAAAGTCACAATAGAGTGAATGTTCATTGCCATTTATATGGTTGTTGATGAAATAAGTTATTTTCTGGTATTAAACTGGGTTTCCTGGTGAAGAAGTAAAAGTATACGTCATGTAGTCAGAAGGGCAGGACTTTCAGTCTGGTGTCTGAAGCCTCTCTCATTGCCAAAGGTGTTTCCATTCCATCCTTTCAACAGCAATGCCTCCTACAGAGGACAATCTCTTTCAAAGGACATCCCCTGTGGCACATGTTGATTCCGGAAGCCTTCCACACTAAGCTTTGTCATCTCTGACCTCCACTTCAGTTGATCCTCCACAAGTGGCAGTAACGCCTAACAGTGCTTGAGACCTAGAGGTACCACGAAAGTAAACTAATAAAGGCTTTATAGAGCATTCATGAAGTCTTTATAAGCACTACATAGCTATTGTTTGAAGACATTAAAATACTCATGGATCAGTCAAGCAATGCTTACCCTAGTTGCCGTTCCCTCAGTTGCAGTACAGTAGTTGACTCTTTGTTTTCAATGTGAACTGTTTTGTAATGGAAAACCAAAATGTGTGTTTCTTATTGGACAAGTCCATGTAATCCCTCCTCGGTTTGATGCCTAATAAACACAACACTGTCTTTCCTGGAGGCCCCTAGCACTTCATCACACCCACTTTAGTAGAGCAGTAGTCTGCGGTCAGTAGAAGTATTTTGTTAAGGTACAAATGGGGGGCCATCATTACATGGTCTCCTAAGCTAAATACACACACATTAACACTAACATACAGTATATAATGCAACTAAGGTCTTCACCAACCGCTCCAGTGATATCCTAATACTGTTTAGTAGCTGCCGATGTTTGTTGGAGTTCATCTTTAGAAGATGTTCCTTTGTAATGTGATAGGTGATCACTGTTTATTTTCTTTGTGTTGCTGTGCAACACCATCTCCTCCCAGGAACCTCCATTGGTAGGCACGAGGAGTTGCTTCGTGGGCTGATGGAGAGGGTCCAAACGTTGGCTGAGCACCATGACCGGGCGTTGGACATGCTACAGGAGCAATTCCACGGGTTGACTGGGGGGCAGCCTGCCACAGTGGTAACCCCACCACCCCTCAGTAACTCGGCAGTTAGCAGTGCCGCCTCACCGGCCACTCCACCTTCCCGGGAGCCCTGGTTACCTCCCCCGGAACGCTTTAATGGAGAGCCGAGCACCTGTCAGGCGTTTTTTAGCTCAATGTGCCCTTATTTTTGAGCTTCAGCCCTCCTCCTTCCTCTCGGATCGCTCCAGAATGGCCTACCTCATCACACTGATGTCTGGGCTCTCACCTGGGCCACCGCCGTATGGGAACAGCAGCTTGCTATATGCGTAAGCCTGGAGGGGTTCGTGGGGGCGATTGCGGGAACGACGGATGGAGAGGGAATTCGACGTCACTCGCACGTCCAGGGATTCCACCTCGCCTCCGAGCCATCCCGGAAGTCCATGACAGTCCCGTGGCAGAGAGCACCCAAGGTTTCCCGACCTTCTACGAGAGTCACATGCAACTAGGCAGAGCTGGGCTGTCGCCAGTGGAACTGCAACACAGGATCAGCACAAGGAGCTGTCTATATTGCGGGACTTTTGGTAATTTTGTGTCCTTGTGCCCGGTGAAGGACCAGGCCCACCAGGGAGCGAGTACTCTGGTGGGCCCTATGCAGAACGTTTCTGCTTCCCTTAATCACACCACTTTTCATGTCATTCTGCTATGGGGGAACCAGTCCAAATCTCTCCAGGTCCTCATTGACTCTGGAGCCAATGAAAGCTTTTTTGACGCCACACTGGCTTACGAGCTGAACATCCCCACTCAGCCTCTCTCCATTCCCATGGATGTTAGAGCGCTGGACGGGTGCTCTATAGGTGTCAGGGAATCACAGCAAGACCATTCAGATCCTGCTCATCAAGTCCCCCCAGGTTCCCATGGTGTTGGGATTCTCCTGGCTCCAGCGACACAATTCACTCATCAACTGGTCTACCGGGGCTATCATGGGCTGGAGTCTGTTCTGCCACACCCATTGTCTGAAATCGGCGCAACCTGCCCCGGGATGTCTTCCTGGGCCCTCAGTGGTGGCTCTGGACCTCTCCGCCATTCCCGCGGAGTACCAGGACCTCCGGGAGGTGATCAGCAAGGCCCGGGCCATTTCCCTTCCACCGCACCGCCCCTATGACTGAGATTTATCTTCTCCCTAGTACCATGCCGCCCTGGGGACGTCTGTACTCGCTGTCGTGCCAGAGACCAAAGCTATGGAGAAATACATTGGGGACTCTCTACCTACAGGATTTATCCATCCCTCCTCTCCCGCTGGCGTAGGGTTATTATTCGTGGAGAAGAAGGACAAGACCCTGCGCTCGTGACTACCGGAGACTCGATGACATCACTGTGAAGAACCGTTATCCGCTACCACTTATTTCCTCGGCCTTCGAGCCACTCCAGGGGGCCACAATCTTCTTCAAGCTGGATCTACAAAATGCCGTCTGGAGAACCTGTTGTTCATTAATGCAGAAAAGTTTGAGTTCCATCGCTCCACCATTCCCTTTCTGGACTACATTATCTCTGTTGGGAGTGTCCAGATAGATCCCGAGAAGGTGAAAGCGGTGTTGGATTGGCCCGGCCGGGGTCCAAGAACGTAAAGCCGGATGCCCTATCTCGCCGCTATAACCCCACGGTTACCACCCCAGAGCCCGAGACCATCCTTTCCACCTCGTGCCTGGCGATGGCACTCAGCTGGGGTATCGGAAACAGCCGAACCCTGGGGGAGAGGGGCAGATAACCGGATGTTCGTGCCTGAAGCTGTCTGCTCCACGGTCCTGGAGTGGGCCCATTCCTCCAGGCCTGCCTGCCACCCGGGCTCCCGGCGGACCCTGGCCTTAGTGCGACAATGCTTTTGTTGGCCTACCATGGTTCCGGACGTCGTCACCTTTGTCGCCGCCTGCATGGTCTGTGCACGTAACAAGATCCCTCGAAAAGCTCCGGCTGGCTTCCTCCAACCTCTGCCTGTCCTTCATTGCCCCTGGTCTCACATCTCCTTGAACTTTGTCACTGGTCTTCCCCCGTCTGATGGCAACACCGCCATCCTGACCGTGGTGGATTGCTTTTCCAAGGCCGCCCACTTCATTCCTCTCATCAAGTTACCCTCTGCCAAGGAGGGTAACTTGATGAGCAGCTCATGCTGCAGCACGTCTTCCGGATCCATGGACTGCCCGTGGATATGGTCTCCGGCCGTGGCCTTCTGTTCTCGTCCCGGTTCTGGAAGGCGTTCTGCACCCACATTGGGTTGTCGGCCAGCCTTTCCTCTGGGTTCCCCCGAGTCTAACGGCCAGTCGGAGCGAGCCAACCAGGACCTCGAGACCACTCTGCGCTGCCTGGTCTCTGCCAACCCCACCACCTGGAGCCAGCAGCTGGAGTGGGTGAAATACGCCTGTAACACCCTTCTCTGCTCTGCCATGGGCCTATCACCGTTTGAGTGTTCCCTGGGATATCAGCCCCCATTCTTCCCTGAGCAGGAAGCGGTCAGCATACCTTCTGCCCAGATGTTTGTCTGCCGCTGTTATCGTACCTGGAGGAGAGCCCGGTCGGCCCTCCTCAAGACCACCTCCAGGTATCGACGACAAGCGGATCGCCATCGGACCCTGGCTCCCAGGTATCATCTCGGGCAGAAGGTATGGCTATTTAACCGGGATCTGCCCCTCCGGGTGGAATCCCGCAAACTCTCCCCCCGGTTTATTGGCTCGTTCCCCATCTCCAAGATCATTTCCCCCTCTGCTGTTCGTCTTCTGTTGCCCTGTACCTTTCGTGTACATCCCACCTTTCATGTGTCCAGCATCAAACCCATGTCTCATACGGTGAGGCGCCTCCTGAAGGTTCAGCCTCGGGGCAGGGGGTTCCAGTACATGGTTGACTGGGAGGGTTATGGCCCGGAGGAGAGGTGTTGGCCAGGGACATCCTGGACCCAGGCCTCATCACAGATTTCCAACGCCGACACCCCGGTCAACCAGGTATGCGCCCAGGTAGGACGCCAAGCCCCCCCTCCAGGTCTCGCCCATCTTCCCCATTATCCCCTGTGTATTTATACCTGTGTTATCTGTCTGTTGCCAGTTCGTCTTGTTTGTCAAAGTCCACCAGCGTTTTGTTTCTCAGCTCCTGCTTTTTCCCAGTCTCTCTTTTCTCAGCCCTCCTGGTTTTGACCCTTGCCTGCCTGACCACTCTGCCTGCCCCTGAGTCTGCCTACCAACCGATACCTTTGCCCCCCACTGGATTTTTGACCTCTGCTTACCCTGAGCCTGCCTGCCGTCCGGTATCGTTGCCTCACCTCTGGTTACTGACCCCTTTCTGCCTTGACCAGTCTGTTGCTTGCCCCTATTGTATAATTAAACTATTGTTTATTCAACGTTGTCTGCATCTGGGTCTTACCTTCATACCTGATAGCCTGCCCATAACATAACACCACCACCACCATGGGGCACTCTATTCACGATGTTGACATCAGCAAACCACCATACACCTGGACTGAGTTTGTGAGGCCGGTTAGACGTACTGCCAAATTCTCTAAATCAACGATGGAGGTGGTTTATGGTAGAGGTCAGGTCAGGTCAGATGAAGTGAGAAGGAGCAGTCCTATTACACACACACATATACTTCCATGCCCACAAAGGTCCTACCATGAGGCAGGGCCATGACTACACCAGTGAGAGTAACCAATTAAATTCCTGACTAGCAACAGAGATGTATTGGCTGTTTAGATGTGCAAGGAGATGACTCCACCTAGAAGGAGGGTGTAAATATATGTGCTTGTGTAATCATGTCTTTGACTGCAGCTGTTTGACGCAGTGGGCGAATAAACTTGGTTTGAACTTTTACAAGTTGTCTGTGAGTTTTTACTGTTTGTTCAGAACCTGACACTCAACTTGAGACATTTGTGGCATTGTGTTGTGGACAATACTGCACATTTTAGAGTGGCCTTTTGTTGTCCCCAGCACAAGGTGCACTTGTGTAATGACCATGCTGTTTAATCAGCTTCTTGATATGCTGCACCTGTCAGGTGGATGGATTATCTTGGCAAAGGAGAAATGCTCACTAACAGGGATGGGGGGGGGGGGGGGGGGGGGGGGGGGGGGTGTTACAATGTGGGTGTCATAGAATGAGTCAGTGCACCATCTACTCATGTTTTGTAGGTACAGTCGTCCACCCATCTGCCCCCTCTCTCCTGCAGCCTCCCTCCTATGTTCTGTCATATTTCTGGATTGCAACGGAAAACAATGGAAGTCTAATTCAAACAAGCTACTCACAATATGAGTGCTGTCTCTCCTGTTGCTACATAATCACACTATGAAACACATTCGCACACACACAGTCTTTCTGTGCTGGGCTGAATGACAGGGTTTGTGGGTGAAGGCTCTCAGCACCTGGTCATTATCTCACCGGCGCAGAAGCATATCTGTGCATGGAGACACCTACGCGCTGCTGACTCAAAATACACACACACACACACACATAAAATACACATGTACTTGCATTGGTTCTCACACACAGCCACCGACACTGACGCACACACACATTTCTCCACAAAGCGGTGCGGCTCTGCAGTGGAGCGGTAACCCACGGCAACGCTCTGGTCTCAAGCCGACCAAAATTCACCAGAGCTGTGGAGGGAGAGGACTGACAGAGGCAGCGTAGTCAAACATGTCACTTTGTCTCTCTGTGTCTGCCACCGCCCATTAACAGGCCCTTCAAAATCAAGAGGACCCTTTCACTCCCACGCAGACTCCCTAAGATAAAACCTTTTAAACAGCAACAGTACCGAGCCTGTGGGTGAGTGGTAACCCTCCCGTCTCTTGACACATGTATGGGTATGACCCCGGATACTGGGGTTCAATCCATGCGTCCTCCAAAGGGGCTGATGTATACAGTAGGACTTGTGAAGCCAACAAGGGGTCCCTAGTAGAGACTGCTGCAGCCAATTGAAATGTCCTCAAGTCTAGAGGACTCTTCACTCCCTAAGATAAAGATGTAGCAGGGATACTCTCTTTTTCATCTACTTTCACCTACAGGCGACGTGAGTATGACGTCTTCCTCTCATCATGAAATAGACGTCTGTACTTGTTTGTAACAGAAGCGAGTTGGTCTTCTCAGTCACCAAACCAGTTTCCAACCAGAACATTTTGTCATAAAGATATCATGTGCCAAATGTTGCACACCGAGATTGAAGTCTGACGCATAGAGGGCAGGAGAAAGGCAGGGAGAGACTGAGAGAGGGAGTCAAATACACCTTTCAAACCAAGATGTTTCCGCCAAATGTTTGACTATTTTTCTTTATATCTGAAAGGTGTTGTCGGGAACAAAGCCTGTACTTTTATTTCTGCCAACCGACCTAGCCTTGATTGTGGTAAAGTTCTGCTTATGGCTTAGTATGAACGTAGCCGTAATGCTGAGGCGGCATTGGCACGCTCTTTGCTCTTGATGGTTGCTAAACTCTTAGAAAAAAGGGTTTCAAAGGGGTTATTTGAGTGTACCCATCGGAGAACCCTTTTTGGTTCCATTTAGAACCCACTTTGGAAAGTGTTCAAGATAGAACCCACAAGGTTTCTACCTGGAACCAAAAAGTTTTGTTGTGTGGATAGCCGAAGAACCCTTTTAGGTTCTAGATAGCGCCTTTTTTCTAAGAGTGTAGGCAGGGCCCTTTACTAGGCTGTTATCATCCTCCTGGCAGTTATAGACTTTGAGACCCACTCCAATTTGCATACTGCCACAACAGATCCACAGATTATGAAATCTCTATTGCACTCCACAATGCCCTTTCCCACCTATAGCTCAGTGTTCAGTACCATAGTGCCCTCAAAGCTCATCACTAAGCTAAGGACTCTGGAACTAAACACCTCCCTCTGCACCTGGGTCCTGGACATCCTGACGAGCCGCCCTCAGAGGGTAAGGGTAGATAACAACACACCACCAACGATGATCCTCAAGACGTGGGCCCCTCAGGGGTGCGTGCTCAGTCCCCTTGTGTACTCCCTGCTCACCCATGACTGCATGGCCAAGCACAACTCCAACACCATCATTAGGTAGGCCGACGACACAACAGTGATCTGATCACCGACAACAATAAGACAGCCTATAGGGAGGAGGTCAGTGCCAGGATAACAACCTCTCCCTCAACGTGATCAAGACAAAGGAGATGATTGTGGACTACAGAAAAAGTAGGACAGAGCAAGCCCCCATTCTCATCGACGGGGCTGTAGTGGAGCAGGTTGAGAGCAACAAACTATCATGTTCCATGCACACCAAGACAGTCGTGAAGAGGGCACGATGACGCCTATTCCCCTCAGGGAACTGAAAATATTTGGCATGGGTCCTCAGATTCTCAAAAAGTTCTACAGCTGCCTGGTATGACAACTGCTCGGCCTCCGACTGCAAGGCACTGCAAAAGAAACGGCCCAGTGCATCACTGGGGCCAAACTTTCTGCCATCCAGGACCTCTATACCAGGCGGTGTCAGAGGAAGGCCCAAAAAATTGTAAAAGACTCCAGCCAACCTAGTCATAGACTTCTCTCTCTTCTACCTCACAGCAAGCGGCACCGGAGCGCCAAGTCTAGGTCCAAAAGGCTTCTTAACAGCTTCTAGCCATAAGACTCCTGAATAGCTAATCAAATGGCTACCCGCCACCCCCAATTTTACGCTGCTGATACTCTCTGTTTATTATCAATGCATAGTCACTTTACCTCTACCTACATGCACATATTATCTCAATTACCTTGACTAACCTGTGTCCCCGCACATCTGTATCCTCTGCATATTGCCTCGCTACTGTTATGTTATTGTTTCTCTGCTTCTTAATGTGTTTGAGCCAATAAGTTGTGTTGTGACAAGGTAGGGGTGGTATACAAAATATAGCCCTATTTTGTAAAAGACCAAGTCCATATTATGGCAAGAACAGGTCAAATATCAAAGTGAATCAACGGTCCATCATTACTTTAAGACATGAAGGTCAGTCAATCTGGAAAATTAAGAACTTTGAAAGTTTCTTCAAGTGCGTGCAGTCACAGAAACCATCAAGTGCTATGATGAAACTGTCTCTCATGAGAATCGCCACAGGAAAGGAAGACCCAGAGTTACCTCGGATGCAGAGGATAAGTTCATTAAGAGTTACCAGCCTCAGAAATGTGGTATTTTACCAAATAGGGCTATCTTCTGTATACCACCCCTACCTTGTCACAACACAACTGATTGGCTCAAAGGCATTAAGAAGGAAATAAATTCCACTAATAATTACACAAGTACTCTAATTAAACTGTTAATTGAAATGCATTCCATGTGAATACATCATGAAGCTGGTTGAGATAATTGCCAAGAGTGTGCAAAGCTGTCATCAAGGCAAAGGGTGGCTACTTTGAAGAATCTAAAATATAACAAGTATTTTGATTTGTTTAATACTTTGTTGGTTGTGTTTTTTCATATTTTTGTATATCTTCACTATTATTCTACAATGTAGAAAATAGTAAAAATAAAGAACCCTTAAATGAGTAGGTGTGTCAACTTTTGACTGGTACTGTATATGTATGTACAGTCCTTTTGGAAAGTATTTAGACCCTTTGCCTTTTTCCACATTTTGTTACATCACAGCCTTATTATAAAATGTATTAAAAAAATAAAAAATGGCATCAATCTGCACCCATCATGACAAAGTGAAAACAGGTTTTTTGACATTTTTGCAAATGTATAACTTTTTTGTTGTTGAAAATAGCTGCACAGCGACACTCCCCATCCAGCTTGAGACAATCTGCAGAGAAGAATGGGAGAAACTCCCCAAATACAGGTGTGCCAAGCTTGTAGCGTCATACCCAAGAAGACTCGAGGCATTAATCACTGCCAACAGTGCTTCAAAAAAGTACTAAGGGTCTGAATTCTTATGTAAATGTGATATTTCAGTTTATTTGTAATACATTTGCTAAAATGTCTAAAAATCTGTTTTTGCATTATCATTATGGGGTATTGTGTGTAGATTGGGGTGGGGACTAATCCATTTTAGAAGGCTGTAACGTAACAAAATGTGGAAAAAGTCGAGGGGTCTGAATATTTTCCGAAGGCACTGTATGTATGTGGAGGTCCTGGGCTGGCATGGTTACACGTGGTCTGCGGTTGTGAGTCCAGTTGGACGCACTGCCAAATTCTCTAAAACGACACTGGAGGCAGCTTATGCTAGAGAAATTAACATTACATTATCTGGCAACAGCTCTGGTGGACATTCCTGCAGTCAGCATTCCAATTGCACTCTCCCTCAATTTGACACATCTGTGGCATTGTGTGTGACAAACCACACATATTAAAGTGGCCTTTTATTGTCCCCAGCACAAGGTGCACCTGTGTAATGACAATGCTGTTTTAAAAATGTTTATGCCACACAAATCAGGTGGATGGATTATATTGGCAAATTAGAAATGCCAACTAGCAGGGATTTAAACAAATTTGTTAACCAAATTTGAGAGTAATAAGCTTTTTATGTGTCTTATTTCAGCACATGGGACCAACACTTGCGTTTATATTTTTGTTCAGTGTACATACAATGAGTGACCATTCCCTCTCTCTCCATAATACCAGAATAGTACCACAAAGAACCTAACACTTCTTGATTTACTTCCATATATTTTCTCTCTGTGCTAGCAGTGAATGTTATCACTGAATTTAAAGATGGGCTCATTCTGAAACCTCCTCCGGTAGGCGTAATTTTGTATAATCTGAAGTGCAAAAAACCGACAGAATTTCCTGTATGAGAAAGCCTCCTTTTACGCAGCATCAGTGACATTGCCGTTGGACTAGGGATACAGACAAGTTGAACGTGCAATTTTGTAAGGGTGTTACAGTTTGGCTACAACACAGACCTTTTACCCTAGCCATATAATCATATAACTGCTTTAGCGTTAACCTCTCAGGGAAGAACAAAACAGGCAGATATTTGAAGTTCCTGCTTGACAGCCACAAGCGCTTTGCCTTTAAAAGGATTTATTTATCGTACTGGAGAGGAAGGGTCTCGATTCTCACCATGTCCAGAGTCGCGGATCTGTCGAAAATTCGACAAGAGAGAATGAGAGATATTAATTTACGGGTGAGTGGATGTATTTGGAGGCTTACTATTACTGATACCTTGTGCTATTGGCAAATTTCTGACAAAAGTGAAATGCGCAAAAAGTTAATGTTTCAAGCGCATCTGTACATATGATTAAAACTTGAAACTTGTGGATGTCATTTTAGAATTGGAGACTATCTAATATTGGTTATAATGATAACGTTTAGATTGCGATCGTCATTGCAGAAGCACGTAGGCAATTTTTTTAGGAAGTTTGCGGAATATGGAGATACTTCACAAAAACAAGCGGCGCGCTTGGCAATGATCCTGCCCTTATGGTGACAATTGGTCTGTGGAAGCCTATACTGTTAATCACCTTTTTCAGTTTGGTCATGATTCCCCAGAATATCGAGACTAGGGGTCTGAGTTGGAGAAAGTTCTTTTTTGGGGGGGGGTGGGGGGCTTTGTGCATCGGTACCCGGAAGTGTTGCCACATTCTGGATAGCAAACATAGTCATTGGAACTAACAGTTGTTTGCAGTTTTCCATGTAGGCTATATATAGACCTATGAGACACACCTAAAATATGTATATACCTTTAGTGTAATATTTGTGATTGGAAGAAGCATGTACCTGTACATTATTTTGGTTTATTTTCAGAATTACATGTAAACGTTATACACCATACATAGGTGTATAAAACAACAGTGCATCATGCTATTACCATGCAAGCCTGCAATATTGAAATATGACATTGTTCTGTGTACCATTTTGCCTCCCAATTAGACTGATTGTGTGTGTGCGTGTGCACATGCTTGCATGTGAGCTGGTTTCAGGGAATGAGGACTGCATGTGCCCTTAGTTTTGTTAATGTAGTGATCTTGAATGTAAGGTACAGTGCCTTGCGAAAGTATTCGGCCCCCTTGAACTTTGCGACCTTTTGCCACATTTCAGGCTTCAAACATAAAGATATAAAACTGTATTTTTTTGTGAAGAATCAACAACAAGTGGGACACAATCATGAAGTGGAACGACATTTATTGGATATTTCAAACTTTTTTAACAAATCAAAAACTGAAAAATTGGGTTACAACTGTAAGTCGCTTGGGGTATGTCTCTATCAGTTTTGCACATCGAGAGACTGCAATTTTTTCCCATTCCTCCTTGCAAAACAGCTCGAGCTCAGTGAGGTTGGATGGAGAGCATTTGTGAACAGCAGTTTTCAGTTCTTTCCACAGATTCTCGATTGGATTCAGGTCTGGACTTTGACTTGGCCATTCTAACACCTGGATATGTTTATTTTTGAACCATTCCATTGTAGATTTTGCTTTATGTTTTGGATCATTGTCTTGTTGGAAGACAAATCTCCGTCCCAGTCTCAGGTCTTTTGCAGACTCCATCAGGTTTTCTTCCAGAATGGTCCTGTATTTGGCTCCATCCATCTCCCCATCAATTTTAACCATCTTCCCTGTCCCTGATGAAGAAAAGCAGGCCCAAACCATGATGCTGCCACCACCATGTTTGACAGTGGGGATGGTGTGTTCAGCTGTGTTGCTTTTACGGCAAACATAACGTTTTGCATTGTTGCCAAAAAGTTCAATTTTGGTTTCATCTGACCAGAGCACCTTCTTCCACATGTTTGGTGTGTCTCCCAGGTGGCTTGTGGCAAACTTTAAACGACACTTTTTATGGATATCTTTAAGAAATGGCTTTCTTCTTGCCACTCTTCCATAAAGGCCAGATTTGTGCAATATACGACTGATTGTTGTCCTATGGACAGAGTCTCCCACCTCAGCTGTAGATCTCTGCAGTTCATCCAGAGTGATCATGGGCCTCTTGGCTGCATCTCTGATCAGTCTTCTCCTTGTATGAGCTGAAAGTTTAGAGGGACGGCCAGGTCTTGGTAGATTTGCAGTGGTCTGATACTCCTTCCATTTCAATATTATCGCTTGCACAGTGCTCCTTGGGATGTTTAAAGCTTGGGAAATCTTTTTTGTATCCAAATCCGGCTTTAAACTTCTTCACAACAGTATCTCGGACCTGCCTGGTGTGTTCCTTGTTCTTCATGATGCTCTCTGCGCTTTTAACGGACCTCTGAGACTTTCACAGTGCAGGTGCATTTATACGGAGACTTGATTACACACAGGTGGATTGTATTTATCATCATTAGTCATTTAGGTCAACATTGGATCATTCAGAGATCCTCACTGAATTTCTGGAGAGAGTTTGCTGCACTGAAAGTAAAGGGGCTGAATAATTTTGCACGCCCAATTTTTCAGTTTTTGATTTGTTAAAAAAGTTTGAAATATCCAATAAATGTCGTTCCACTTCATGATTGTGTCCCACTTGTTGTTGATTCTTCACAAAAAAATACAGTTTTATATCTTTATGTTTGAAGCCTGAAATGTGGCAAAAGGTCGCAAAGTTCTAGGGGGCCGAATACTTTCGCAAGGCACTGTGTATGCAGCTTGTGTGCGTGTTTGACTATAGCATCGGTTGCCATAGAAATGACACTCAGTTGGTGTGATATTATCTGCTTTCTCTGGCACAGTGGATGGCGGATGTCTGAGAAAAACCTTAGCTTGCCAGCGCCATATGAACATCACTTTCCTACGGTGGGGGGGTGTGTGTGCATGTGTGCATGTATGCTTATTGCACATTTTTTTCAACATAGTTTTGGGGCCAGTGCCAACAAATCTGTGTCACTCACACACTACAACAAACTGGACAGTTAGAGGTTTTGCATGTTCAGCACATGCACAAGACCATGCTTTGAGTAATTTTGCTGGTGTCCTCGGTTCATGTTACACATTCACACCACTACACTAATCAGACCTGAGTTTAAATACTAGTTGTTGTCTCTTAAATACTTGTAGTGTTTCATAGAGCCTGTCTGGAGTGCCATATGGGTGGCGTTTCCACTAAATGGGAGTATTCATTTGATTCCTTTGCACCAGGCAAGGATAAATAAAGGTTGCGAAACACTGCCCTAGTTTATCAAAGTCAATATTTTTACTGAAATGCTTATTACAACCCCCGCTTTTGATGTTTTTTAATGCTTGGGTGCCCTTATTTGCTATGGTAGTCCCCAGTACCCTTGTGGTTTGAACCCTGATTAAAGTTGCAATATGTAACTTTTAGGGCGACCCGACCAAATTCACATAGAAATGGGATTTATAGATCTGTCATTCTCATTGAAAGCCATTCTAAGAAGCTCTTCTATGTTTTGTTTTTTGAATCTTTTACTTTCGGTTTTGTACATCAGCTGAAAAAGCTATATTTTTGGTTATGGAAAAGATATTTGACAGCGGTTTAGATAGCACAATGATTCTCTACAAAATGACTGCTTCTTTTGTCACGTAAACTGAAATTAGACAAACTATTGGGAAATGGAGGAGTGATGTCTGCATTTGACACATTTTTAAGTAGTAACTTTCCAAGCACAATTAGTGACCAGAGTAAAAACCATCATCGTCACTGTGCTTCCTTATGTTATTATTTTGATCGGTATTGCTACCTGTATGTATGGTTGTGTTGAACTTAATCAAACAAAATAGGAATACTTCCTACAGTACAGAAGTGAGGTGGGAGGGAGCTATTGCAATCTATAGCACACATGGGAAACCGTGTAGGAGAATGTGTGTAGGCGTGAATGTGTTCGAACGAGAGGACCGAGGGCGAAGGACACATCTTGAGAGTTAGAAATAAAGAGTGAGAGGAGGGGGATGGAGAAAGATGTTGTGTGAGATACAGGGAGGGCGAGATGGAGGATAAGACTTCCGTAGAGAGCAATGACTCTGGTGCATTCCAGAGTTGTGTGTCAGGTTGGAGGGACTCTCTCACTCACACACACACACACACACAGGCCAATATTAGACTGACTCCCCGTTTTCTTCTTGTCCCTCTGTATGGTATGTCGATTAGGGAGACTAAACTTGAATCCACCTCAGGCTCTGCTTTGCCCAGCATCCCTCCAGAGGACATAAATCAGGCTACAGGGCCACTTCAGTCCACACAGCAGTCCTTAATCTGGAGCGGCACACATACACACACATTTGATGTCAATACACATACCAACACACAGAAAGCATGGACATTCTAGGAAACACACTGTATAAGAGGTATGAAACTTTGTGTGTGTGTTTGCCGTTGCTTTATCAGTGACTCAGTGAAGTAAACCGGTGGAAGACTATAAAATGAATCCCCCTATAGACTCTGTCCATATTCCCATGTCTTTCTCAGTGTTATCGTCCTGACACCTTTTAATGACACCCTCTATATCTCTCTCTATCTCACCCCATCTATTCTTTCACTCCCTGATGTATTGCTCACTTTAGCATTTAAGCCAATTATACAGCACTAGGCTGTGTATACAGTGAGGGAAAAAAAGTATTTGATCCCCTGCTGATTTTGTACGTTTGCCCACTGACAAAGAAATGATCAGTCTATCATTTTAATGGTAGGTTTATTTGAACAGTGAGAGACAGAACAACAAAAATCCAGAAAAACAAATCAAATCAAATGTATTTATATAGCCCTTCGTACATCAGCTGATATCTCAAAGTGCTGTACAGAAATCCAGCCTAAAACCCCAAACAGCAAGCAATGCAGGTGTAGAAGCACGGTGGCCAGGAAAAACTCCCTAGAAAGGCCAAAACCTAGGAAGAAACCTAGAGAGGAACCAGGCTATGTGAGGTGGCCAGTCCTCTTATGGCTGTGCTGGGTGGAGATTATAACAGAACATGGCCAAGATGTTCAAATGTTCATAAATGACCAGCATGGTCCAATAATAATAAGGCAGAACAGTTGAAACTGGAGCAGCAGCACAGCTAGGTGGATTGGGGACAGCAAGGAGTCATCATGTCAGGTAGTCCTGATGCATGGTCCTAGGGCTCAGGTCCTCAGAGAGAGAGAAAGAGAGAATTAGAGAGAACACACTTAAATTCACACAGGACACCGAATAGGACAGGAGAAGTACTCCAGATATAACAAACTGACCCTAGCCCCCCGACACAAACTACTGAAGCATAAATACTGGAGGCTGAGACACATGTCAAAAATGTTATAAATTGATTTGCATTTTAATAAGAGAAATAAGTATTTGACCCCCTCTCCCAGGTGTCTTTTATACAGGTAACGAGCACATTCTTAAAGGGAGTGCTCCTAATCTCAGTTTTTTACCTGTATAAAATACCTGTCCACAGAAGCAATCAATCAGATTCCAAACTCCCCACCATGGCCAAGACCAAAGAGCTGTCCAAGGATGTCAGGGACAAGATTGTAGACCTACACAAGGCTGGAATGGGCTACAAGACCATCGCCAAGCAGCTTGGTGAGAAGGTGACAACAGTTGGTGCGATTATTCGCAAATGGAAGAAACACAAAAGAGCTGTCTATCTTCCTCGGCCTGGGGCTCCATGCAAGATCTCACCTCGTGGAGTTGCAATGATCATGAGAACAGTGAGGAATCAGCCCAGAACTACACAGGAGGATCTTGTCAATGATCTCAAGGCAGCTGGAACCATAGTCACCAAGAAAACAATTGGTAACACATTACGCCGTGAAGGACTGAAATCCTGCAGCGCCCGCAAGGTCCCCCTGCTCAAGAAAGCACATATACATGCCCGTCTGAAGTTTGCCAATGAACATCTGAATGATTCAGAGGACAACTGTGTGAACGTGTTGTGGTCAGATGAGACCAAAATGGACCTCTTTGGCATCAACTCAACTCGCCGTGTTTGGAGGAAGAGGAATGCTGCCTATGACCCCAAGAACATCATCCCCACCGTCAAACATGGAGGTGGAAACATTATGCTTCGGGGGTGTTTTTCTGATAAGGGGACAGGACAACTTCACTGCATCAAAGGGACGATGGACGGGGCCATGTACCGTCAAATCTTGGGTGAGAACCTCCTTCCCTCAGCCAGGGCATTGAACATGGATCGTGGATGGGTATTCCAGCATGACAATGACCCAAAACACACGGTCAAGGCAACAAAGGAGTGGCCTAGCCAATCTCCAGACCTTAATCCCATAGAAAATCTGTGGAGGGAGCTGAAGGTTCGAGTTTGTAATGGAATTCCTCTTCTTCAGAGGAGGAGTAGCAAGGATCAGACCAATGTGCAGCGTGGTAAGTGTCCATAATGATATATTTAATAAATCAACTGAACAAAACAACAAAAGTACAAACAAACGACCGAAGCAGTCCCATATGGTGAAAACACTAACACAGGATACAACCACCCACAAAACACAATAGAAAACAGGCTACGTAAATATGGCTCCCAATCAGAGACAACGACTGACACCTGCCTCTGATTGAGAACCATACTAGGCCAAAAATATAGAAACATAACAACAGAACAAAACATAGAAAAAACAACATAGAATGCCCACCCCAACTCACTCCCTGACCAAATAAAATAAATAAAAAAGGAACTAAGGTCAGAACGTGACAGAGTTGCCAAACGTCAGCCTCGAAACCTTAATGACTTGGAGAAGATCTGCAAAGAGGAGTGGGACAAAATCCCTCCTGAGATGTGTGCAAACCTGGTGGCCAACTACAAGAAACGTCTGACCTCTGTGATTGCCAACAAGGGTTTTGCCACCAAGTACTAAGTCATGTTTTGCAGAGGGGTCAAATACTTATTTCCCTCATTAAAATGCAAATCAATTTATAACATTTTTGACATGGGTTTTTCACTGTTCAAATAAACCTACCATTAAAATACAGACTGATAATTTCTTTGTCAGTGGGCAAACGTAGAAAATCAGCAGGGGATCAAATACTTTTTCCCCTCACTGTATATATATAGAGAGAGAGAGCTTTGCCTCTGACACATCAGAAATGACTAATTATAAACTTCAATGGTATATTTATTCTCTTTTCCCTGTAAAAATGTTAGTGCTTTGCATTGCTGCATCAAAATAACAGTTTACTTTAAACAGGTACACAAACATTGACCAACAATTAGGGACAGTACAGATGTATAGGTTTGGAAGACCTGGCCCAGCATATCAGTCAACCCTGAATGTCATGGGTCACCACTGAGATGATGATGATGATGCCAAAATGTAATGGTAATATTGGCAAATGTTAACTTTTGGACATCACTATACTGTATAAGTAGTCCCGGATAGATTCAGAGAAGTATTTCTCAACTCCTGTCCCCACAACCCACATTTATTTTCCCAGCCAAGCACAAACACACAATTCAACTTGATGTGACGAATAATCTATTCATTAAGTCTTGCTTTATCAACCAGACAATTTATCAGGTGTGTTAGTGCTGTGTGGACTATGAGATGGTGGAAAACACCATGAAGGTCATTGTCTAGACATTTACCACTCAGCAATATTTAGATTTTAATTACGACATGGCAAACTACAGTCAACCTGTCTAGCTTGGGTTCCTCTTTTACTGCAAAAGTTCATGTGATCACCACAAGCCGTTCTCCAATTTGCTTCTCAATATCAGCCTTCTGTAGAAAAACAGCGGAAACAGAGAAACAGACATAAGGCAATGATGGGGTAGTGAGTGAGAAGGTGTAGAAAGACAGTGAAAACACAGACGTCTATTGTGTTGCATTCTGGACCTATGTTGTGTAAAGTGCTAGGAATCATCTTCTCTCTCTCTCTCTCTCTCTGTCTCTGTCTCTGTCTCTGTCTCTGTCTCTCTCTCTCTCTCTCTCTCTCTCTCTCTCTCTCATATTAACGTCCTCTGCTGGTGATCGCTGTCAAAAAATACTGACCAGTTTTGTAAATCCTCTTACTTTTATAGTGGCATTTGGTTTTGAGACCTACCCACACGTACTGATCTCACACACAGATAATCAAGTCTCTAACTCTCACCTTTAGCCTCAATTATTTCACACTGAATGCAGAAAAACTTTTGACCTCAAATGAAAAACTGCACAAATGCGGTTTTGTGGTGCCCTCCCTCTTTTGCCGCTGTTGCCGTAGTAACAACTCACCCTGCCCACTTTAGCCCCAAAAGAGGAAGCCTTCCCTGTCTACTTCCTGTGCAGGATGTCAACATGGCAACAGACATAAGGCTGTCCCTCCCCTGACACACAGACAAAAATACGTTACTTGGCACAACTCTAAAAGAATGGAAAGACATTGTTAACGCTTCACTGCTACCGTATACCTGTTTCTGCTTGAACAATCAATCCCAACACAGGAAAATGTACAGGTTCAATGTGGCGGCAACTGCTTTTAGTTCCCAAGAAGTCATCAATTTATGTTGCATAAAGTTCTACTCCATCAGACTGGTTCCCAAAGACACTGAACATTGCTCATGCTTCTGTGACAGGAACACACTGGAGTTTTTAGTAGGAGGTAGCATCAGCTATTAAGTTAGTTAGTCAGGGCGACTATGGCCTGCCTCGTCAAGGTAGCTATGGTTACAAGATGATTGTGGACATTGCATTAGGAAATCCTCATTAATGATGGAACGTTACGATGATAACAATGGGGTGTGTGACGAATCCGGGTGGGGGGGGGGGGGGACGACTCCCTCTTTAGCTTTTGTTATTCTCACATCTAATTTTGACACCTAAGAGGGCTACTGGTAACGCTTACATTTTGCTTCCTTTTGCTATTGTCACGAGCTGTAGACTTTCCACCAACATGTTTCTTTAAGGTACTGATGGAATGTAAAATGCCTATTTTTTAAAAGCAGAAGAGTAGGAGGGTTAAGGGAAGTTCTGACACATGATTTAAACTCTTTAACCTGTCCACCTCATGTCAAAGGTGCCATTGTATGTCATCAGTGCATTCTGCTTCTCTCCTCCTTTTTTCATTTCCTCCCAGAATAAGGAGAAGGAACGCATGAGGGAGAGGGAGAAGGAGGCGCGGGACAGGGAGGCGCGCTACAGCAACGGGCATCTCTTCACCTCCCTCACCGTGTCGGGGACCACCCTCTGTTCAGCATGCAACAAGAGCATCACTGCCAAGGAGGCCCTCAGCTGCCCCAGTGAGTACTACTAATGCTACTACAAATACTACTACTACTACTACTAATACTACAAATTAATACAACTACTACCACACACACAGCACCCCAATAGTGGCCATCAACTGACCTAGTAAGCCTTGCCTACCCACCAGATCCTTCAGACACAGGCCTGAGCTACACAGCATGTGTAGCTCAGCAAACCAAAAGAACATCTCAAAAACGTGCCACAACCCTATACCTCCCTAAAACCCTAAGACGATTTACAAAAAATGCAGCATCATTTATCAGGACATACATTGTCATATCACTCTATGGTGGCAGAATATTGAGGCACTACCAAAGGGAACAATCTACGCTATTTATACCATTCCTTTACAAGCAAATGAACCTGTTAACTCTCCAAATAAGTTACAACACAGTAATGAACTACACTGTGACTATCAATTCCATTTCAAATAGTTACATTATGGACATTGATCTACATGCAGTCAGATAATGGGGTGAGAGTTGGGGATGGTGAGCTTCTCACCCACTCAAAAACACATCTCCACTGCCATCCTCACAGGCAAATTGGCCTAGAAGGAGCTGCAGCCCAATGTATTTTCATTACATTTGATATAACTTACAATAGATTGTGCTGGAATACATTTTGGTGTGTGTGTTATGCTAAGTATTTATTTTGAAATATTTACATTATTATAGGAATACATTTTGACACACAGTTCACACACAAATATACATTAATTTATGCAAAACTTGCCACGGTGTTTGTCAGTCATGTGCACAGGCAAAACATTTCACACACAAATATAGACACGTGTCACACACACACACACACCCTTTCCTGTTATGCCTATATACTTCACTTTTTCTGCTGGGTAGCATTTCTTCATTTCTCAACCAAACCTGATTCAGTTTTCCAGACAGAGAGGGTTGGTTACAGATAACAAACAGTTCCTGTGTTGTCAGGACTCCATGCCCCTATACAGATAATAGCCCTGGTGTTCTGTCAGAACTGTGCACCCTGTGCTGGCCTGCACCAGACTCTGCTCTGATAGCTCATCTGTATCTGTGGCAGGCGGTAACCGCTAACATAGCCAGGCGCTAACTATGTACCTTGCAGGTTCTTCCTAATTTGAGGGGGAGTTAAAGGTTAAAGGTCAAATTCCTGGCTTGATTTCACCACACCAAATCAAACCGGTGAATAAGTAAAAGCAAATAAATTCAGTGTTCACTCAAACAATTGTCTTAAAAGATCTCTCTAAAAAAATGATTTTCCTGCAACAGGGAGTCAGGTTTGCGTTCTTCAGTGTGTAAGCCTACAAATTTAAGTAGGCTTTATGTCTAGATTTGGGTCAGAGAAGTGTTTAGGGCGGGCGGGGGAGGACCAGTGGAACTGGGTTAGAGGGTTCTGAAACACCCCTGGGTCTCTCCTCCCCTCCGCCAGTTGTGTCTAAACCCTAACTTCCTGTTCACAAACCCTGCACAGGAAGTGAAACGATGGCCACAAACGAAGTAGGTGGGACAGGGAAAGAGAAGTGGGAAGAGAGAGGGAGATCCTCACAATAAATTAAAAGTTTCCCCATATTCGATGAAGGTTGACATATGAAACAGAGGAACAAAGATACATATAGGGTAGGGGGGACATTCAGAGTGCGAGAGAGAGAGAAAATGTTTGAAAGAGTGAATCACGTGTGTGTTTTCTTTTTCTCACAGCCTGCAGTGTAACTATCCACAACCGCTGTCGAGACACGTTGCCAAACTGTGCCAAAATGAAACAGAGGGTAAGAGATAACAGAGGATGTATATACAGGGTATTCGGAAAGAATTTTAGAATGCGTTCCAGCCTTATTCTAAAACGGATTAAATCGTTTTTCCCCCTCATCAATCTACACACAATACCCCATAATGATGAAGCAAAAACAGGTTATTAGAATTATTTTCTAATTTATTAAGTATCATAAAAAGAAATCACATTTACATAAGTTTTCCTATGCTTTTACTCAGTACTTTGTGGAAGTACCTTTGGCAGTCATTACAGCCTTGAGTCTTCTTGGGTATGACACTACAAGCCTGGCACACCTGTATTTGTGGAGTTTCTCCTATTCTTTGCAGATCGTCTCAAGCTATGTCAGGTTGAATGGGGAGCATTGCTGCACAGCATACAATGATATTTTAGATGATTATGTGCTTCCAACTTTGTGGCAACAGTTTAGGGAAAGCTCTTTCCTGTTTCAGCATGACAATGCCTCTGTGGACAAAGCGAGGTCCATACAGAAATTATTTGTCGAGATTGGTGTGGAAGAACTTGACTGGCCTGCACAGAACCCTGACCTGAACCCCATTGAACACCTTTGGGATGAATTGAATCTGACTGCAAGCCAGGCCTAATCGCCCAACATCAGTTTCCCACCTCACTAATGCTCTTGTGGCTAAATGGAAGCAAGTCCCCACAGCAATGTTCTAACATCTAGTGGAAAGCCTTCCCAGAAGAGTGGAGGCTGTTATAGCAGCAAAGGGGGACCAACTCCATATTAATGCCCATGATTTTGGAATGAGATGTTCGACGAGCGGGTATCCACATACTTTTGGTCATGTAGTGCATATGTATACAGGGGAAGTCGGAAATTTACATACACCTTAGCCAAATACATTTAAACTCAGTTTTTCACAATTCCTGACATTTAATCCTAGTTAATATTCCGTGTCGTAGGTCAGTTAGGATCTCCACTTTATTTTAAGAATGTGAAATGTCAGAATAATAGTAGAGAGAATTATTTATTTCAGCTTTTATTTCTTTCATCACATTTCCAGTGGGTCAGAAGTTTACATACACTCAATTAGTATTTGGTAGTATTGCCTTTAAATTGTTTAATTTGGGTCAATTGTTTCGGGTAGCCTTCCACAAGATTCCCCACAATAAGTTGGGTGAATTTTGGCCCATTCCTCTTGACAGAGCTGGTGTAACAGTCAGATTTGTAGGCCTCCTTGCTCGCCCACACTTTTTCAGTTCTGCCCACAAGTTTTCTGTAGGAATGAGGTCGGGGCTTTGTGATGGCCAATCCAATACCTTGACTTTGTTGTTCTTAAGCCATTTTGCCACAACTTTGGAAGTATGATTATGGTCATTGTCCATTTGGAAGACCCATTTGCGACCAAGCTTTAACTTCCTGACTGATGTCTTGAGATGTTGCTTCAATATAGCCACATAATTTTACATCCTCACGATGCCATCTATTTTGTGAAGTGCACCAGTCCCTCCTGCAGCAAAGCACCCCAACAACATGATGCTGACACCTCCGTGCCTCACGGTTGGGATGGTGTTCTTCGGCTTGCAAGCCTCCCCCTTTTTCCTCCAAACATAACGATGGTCATTATGGCCAAACAGTTCTATTTTTGTTTCATTTTTGTTTCCAGAGGACATTTCTCCAAAAAGTCCAATCTTTGTCCCCATGTGCACTTTCAAACCGTAGTTTGGCTTTTTGATGGCGATTTTGGAGCAGTGGCTTCTTCCTTGCTGAGCGGCCTTTCAGGTTATGTCGATCTAGGAGTTGTTTTACTGTGGATATAGATACATTTGTACCTGTTTCCTCCAGCATCTTCATAAGGTCCTTTGCTGTTGTTCTGGGATTGATTTGCACTTTTCGTTCCAGAGTACGTTCATCTCTAGGAGACAGAACGCATCTCCTTCCTGCACAGTCAACTTAGTGTATGTAAAAGTTTAACCCACTGAAATTGTGATACAGTGAATTATAAGTGAAATAATCTGTCTGTATGCAATTGTTGGAAAAATTACTTGTGTCATGCACGAAGTAGATGTCCTAACCGACTTGCCAAAACTATAGTTTGTTAACAAGAAATTTGTGGAGTAGTT
This sequence comes from Oncorhynchus clarkii lewisi, assembly GCF_045791955.1. NCBI lineage: Eukaryota > Metazoa > Chordata > Actinopteri > Salmoniformes > Salmonidae > Oncorhynchus > Oncorhynchus clarkii. The sequence goes on from NC_092164.1 coordinate 43,397,575, forward strand.
GAAAAATGATTTATAATGACTCCAACCAATAGACATTATGGAGTATTGTGTGTAGGCCAGTGACACACAATCTCAATTTAATCCATTTAAAATGCAGGCTGTAACACAACAACATTTGGAAAAAGTAAAGTGGTGTAAATACGCTCTGAAGGCACTGTATACAAGCATGTAATAATATGTGGTATATGATATTTAACTGTACTCTATGTAACCACAGCAACAGAAGATGGCTCTCATGAGGAACAACTCAGCTCTGCAGAGCGTGACCCTTCGTACCAAAAGTCAGTACATGCAAATGCGCACATGCATGCTACATACTTCAAATTCTTTATTACATATGCAAAGGAAAATGTATTTTTCACTATTGGGTTGGTTTGTAATAACAATCCGTTTTGCAATTGAACAAAAGTATCTGTAGTTTCACTTTTGAACTCTGAAATTGCATCTGACTCCTTTTTCATTATAAGAGTTTCCCTTTTATAATATTTCACTATATTTCTCCTCCTCTTCTCCTTCCTCCTCTATTCCCTCCTACTCCAACTTTATCTACTCCTCGTTAGCCCCCATGATGAGGGAACGCCCCAGCTCCGCCATCTACCACTCTGACAATCTCCGCCAATCCTTGCTGGGCTCGCGCCGCGGACGCTCCGGCCTTTCCCTCTCCAAGAGTGTCTCCACCAATAACATTGCAGGGTGAGCCCCGCCACTGCCTGCTCATTGGTCAAAGCACAAAAAGGGGGAGGTTACGAGGGAAACCACAGTCAAACTTGTCATTGACATTAATAGTGGCATCATGCCACGTATAGACTTTTCATAGTAGAAATGAAAGTCCCACTCACTAGTTAATATATATACAGTGCCAGTCAAAAAATTTGGACACCTACTCATTCCTGGATTTTTCCTTATTTTTACGATTTTCTACATTGTTGAATAATAGTGAAGACATCAAAACCTTGAAATTAAACGTATGGAAGGAATCATGTCGTAAGCAAAAAAGTGTTAAACAAATCTAAATATATTTTATATTTGAGGTTCTTAAAAGTAGCCACCCTTTGCCTTGATGACAGCTTTGTACACTAATGGCATTCTCTCAACCATCTTCTTGAGGTAGTCACCTAGAATGCATTTCAATTAACAGACACATCTCAACATCAACTGTTCAGAGGAGATTGCGTGAATAAGGCCTTCATCGTCAAATTTCTGCAAAGAAACCACTACTAAAGGACAACAATAAGAAGAGACTTGCTTGGGCCAAGAAACACGAGCAATGAAATCTGTCCTTTGGTCTAATGAGTCCAAATTTGACTCAAATTTGACTCATTTGTGAAACGCAGAGTAGGTGAATGGATGATCTCCGCATGTGTGGTTCCCACCGTGAAGCATGGAACAGGAGGTATGCTGGTGTGGGGGTGCTTTGCTGGTGACACTGTCAGTGATTTTATTTAGAATTCAAGGCACACTTAACCAGGATGACTAACACAGCATTATGCAGCGATATGCCATCCCATCTGGTTTGTGCTTAGTAGGACTATATTTTGTTTTTCAGCAGGGCAATGACCCAAAACACACATCCAGGGCTATTTGACCAAGAAGGAATGTGATTTATTGCTGCATCAGATGACCTGGCCTCCACAATCACCCGTCCTCAACCCAACTGAGATGGTTTGGGATGAGTTGCACCGCAGAGTGAAGGAAAAGCAGCCAACAAGTGCTCAGCATATGTGGGAACTCCTTCAAGACTGTTGGAAAAATATTCCTCATGAATCTGGATGAAAGAATGCCAAGAGAGTGCAAAGCTGTCATCAAGGCAAAGAGTGGATACTTTGAAGAATCTAAAATCTAAAATATTTTTTGATTTGTTTAACACTTTTTTGGTTCCACATGATTCCATATGTGTTTTTTCATAGTTTTGATGTCTTCACTATTATTCTACCATGTAGAAAATGTAGAAAATAATAAAAAGAAACCTTGAATGAGTAGGTGTGCCCTTTTGACTGGTATTGTATACTCAACAAAAATATAAACGCAACATGGGACCAAGTGTTGGTCCCATGTTTAATGTACTGAAATAAAAGATCACAGAAATGTTCCTTATGCACACAAAACTTATTTCTCTCAATTGTTGTGCACAAATTTGTTTACGTCTCTGTTAGTGAACATTTCTCATTTGCCAAGATAATCCATCCAACTGACAGGTGTGGTTTATCAAGAAGCTGAATAAACAGCGTGATCATTACACAGGTGCATCTTGTGCTGGGGACAATTAAAGGCCACTCTAAAATGTGGAATTTTGTCACCCAACACAATGCCACAGATGTCTCAAGTGTTGAGGGAGCATGCAATTGGCATGCTGACTGCAGGAATATCCACCAGAGCAGTTGCCAGATAATTTAATGTTAATTTGAGGAGTATTTCTGTCTGTAATTAAGCCCTTTTGTGGGGAAAAACTAATTCTGATTGGCTGGGCCGGTCTCCCCAGTGGGTGTGCCTGGACCCTCCCAGGGCAACTCAGCCAATTTCGAGTCATGTGAAATCTATAGATTAGGGCCTAACAAATGTATTTCAATTGACTGATTTCCTTATATGAACTGTAACTCAGTAAAATTGTAGAAATTGTTGCATGTTGCGTTTATATTTTTGTTCAGTGTGTGTGTGTGTGTGTGTGTGTGTAAGTAAGTATGTGTGTGTATATATATTTATATATATATCTCCGTTTGTACTTTTGTTGTTTTCTGTGTACTCATACATATGTGGATGGTTTCTGTGTGCATGTTTGTGTTTACTGCATATGCATATGGCATGTGTATATTATACATGTTTATTGGTGCATGTGTATATGTGTATATATGTATATTTGTGTTTTTGTCCTGGCATGTGTCCTCGTCCATGCCTCTGTATAGGAACCTGAATGATGACTCTCCCTTGGGGCTGCGCAGGATCCTGTCCCAGTCTACAGACTCGCTCAACTTCAGGAACAGAGCTATGTCCATGGAGTCGCTCAACGACGAGGGTAAGACCCAGGGATGTGGTTGTGCCTTCCTGGGATTAAACGTGGGACATTTGTGCTATGTATTTGCTACTGATCTTAAGCCTAGGCATACAGATTGTGTAACTTATGCAAGTCTTTGGGTCTGGGATAAGGTTGCATCCATTACATAGGGAAAGCCTCAGGGATTTTGGGTAGACGGTAAAAGGGATATTGGCAACTATCATGTCCATGTCTACATTGAAAATGTTTATATGAAAAAAGGATGAATATATATTCATTGTCAGGAGAGATTTTAAGACAAATAGAGGCCATTTGTTGTTTACACTGGATGAATGTTTTACTCTCTCAGGAGAAGTGTACTACGCCTCCATGCTGGAGGAAATGGAGATTGAGGGGCGGGATTTTGAGGCGGACTCATGGAGCATGGCGGTGGACTCGGGCTACCTGCAGACGCATCGCAAAGACATCATCAAAAGGCAGGACGTCATCTATGGTGAGAGTGGTGACATGCACTGTACGTCTTGAACCTCTTTCCCTTTGTGGTGAAAAGTTCATGGGCTGGGCGATGGAAAAAGTAGCAATTGCAGAGGCTGCTTGTTTCAGATCATGGCCACCATCCACTACTGTTGTGCCCTTGAGCAAGGCACTTAACCCCGACATACGTAGCTCCAGGGGTGCAGCTGACACTGTGCCTCCTCCCAAATGTTCATATGTGTATGTTTCTGTCAGGTGATGTGTTTCTTTCAGGTGATGAACAGAGCAAAATATAAATTTCCTTCGCTAGATGGGCAATTCTATTGTATCCCCATGTTACATGATTGACTCTTTCTTTGCGTTTTTTGTCCCCCGCAGAGCTGATCCAGACAGAGCTGCACCACGTGCGGACACTTCGCATTATGGAGCGGGTGTTCCGCCAGGGCATGCTGGAGGAGGTGCAGCTGGAGCCGGGCGTGGTGCACGCCATCTTCCCCTGCCTGGACCGCCTCACTGGCATCCATGTACGCTTCCTGGCACAGCTGCTCACACGGCGCAACCACAGCCTGCAGACTGGCAGCACCTACAACTTCACTATCCACCAGCTGGGAGATGTGCTGCTGGAACAGGTACAGTAGGTAGACAGACATGGACATTATACCAACTGCCTTATGTGATGTATACATTTACCATCCTATATCTATCCTACCCTGCCTTTCTAAGCGTCTTCGAAAGCCAAGTTATCAAACAAATCACCGACCATTTCGAATCCCACCGCACCTTCTATGCAATCTGGCTTCCGAGCTGTTCATGGGTGCACCTCAGCCACGCTCAAGGTCCTAAACGATATCATAACTGCCATCGATAAGAGACAATACTGTGCAGCCGTATTCATCGACCTGGCCAGGGCGTTCCACTCGGTCAATCACCACATTCTTATCGGCAGACTCAACAGCCTTGGTTTCTCAAATGACTGCCTCACCTGGTTCACCAACTACTTCTCTGATAGAGTTCAGTGTGTCAAATCGGAGGGCCTGTTGTCCGGACCTCTGGCAGTCTCTATGGTTGTGCCACAGGGTTCAATTCTCGGGCCGACTCTTTTCTCTATACATCAATGATGTCGCTCTTTCTGCTGGTGATTCTCTGATCCAACTCTTTGCAGACGACACCATTGTGTATACTTCTGGCCCTTCTTTGGACACTGCTAACTAACCTCCAGATGAGCTTCAATGCCATACAACTCTCCTTCCATAGCCTCCAACTGCTCTTAAATGCAAGTACAACTACATGCATGCTCTTCAACTGATTGCTGCCCACACCTGCACGCCCGTCCAGCATCACTACTCTGGATGGTTCTGACCTAGAATATGTGGACAACTACAAATACCTAGGTGTCTGGTTAGACTGTAAACTCTCCTTCCAGACCCACATTAAGCATCTCCAATCCAAAATTAAATCTAGAATCAACTTCCTATTTCGCAGGAAAGCATCCTTCACTCATGCTGCCAAACAAACCCTCGTAAAACTGACTATCCTACCGATCCTCAACTTCGCCAATGTCATTTACAAAATAGCCTCCAACACTCTACTCAACAAATTGGATGCAGTCTATCACATTACCATTCGTTTTGTCACCAAAGCCCCATATACTACCTACCACTGCGACCTGTATGCACTCGTTGGCTGGCCCTCGCTTCATACTCGTCGCCAAACCCACTGGCTCCAGGTTATCTACAAGTCTTTGCTAGGTAAAGCCCTGCCTTATCTACGTTCACTGGTCACCATAACAGCACCCACCCGCAGCACTCGCTCCAGCAGGTATATTTCACTTGTCTTCCCCAAAGCCAATTCCTCCTTTAACCGCCTTTCCTTCCAGTTCTCTGCTGCCAATGACTGGAACGAACTGCAAAAATTGCTGAAGCTGGAGACTCTTATCTCCCTCACTAACTTCAAGCACCAGCTGTCAGAGCAGCTCACAGATCATTGCACCTGTACATAGCCCATCTGTAAATAGCCCATCCAACTACCTCATCCCCATACTGTATTTATTTATTTTGCTCCTTTGCACCCCAGTATCTCTACTTGCACATTCATCTTCTGCACATCTATCACTCCAGTGTTTAATTGCTGTATCATAATTACCTCGCCACTATGGCCTATTTTATTGCCTTACCTCCCTTATCTTACCTCATTTGCACACACTGTATGTATACTTCCTTTTTTTCTACTGTATTATTGACTGTATGTTTGTTTATTCCTTGTGTAACTCTATGTTGTTGTATGTGTCCAACTGCTTTGATTTATCTTGGCCAGGTCGCAGTTGTAAGTGAGAACTTGTTCTCAACTATCCTACCTGGTTAAATAAAGGTGAAATATATATATTTTTAAATTCATGTTTAATTGAACCTTTATTTAATTAGGCAAGTCAGTTAAGAACACATTTTTATTTACAATGAGGGCCTAGGAACAGTGGGTTAACTGCCTTGTTCAGGGGAGAACGACAGCTTTTTTTCCTTGTCAGCTCGGGGATTCGATCTAGCAACCTTTTGGTTACTGGCCCAACACTCTAAACACCTGCCGCCCACCCATCCTAATTTGTCATTCATTCTTTGTAAGACCTGATCAACTATCTGGCCTTGATGGTCATATGTAATCTTAACTACTAGTCCTGGCGCTTGCTGGACTTTCTTTGGCGCCCTAAAGCCTTCTTCACAACAATTGAACCGCTCTCCTTGAAGTTCTTGATGATCCGATAAATGGTTGATTTAGATGCAATCTTACTGGCAGCAATATCCTTGCCTGTGAAGCCCTTTTTGTGCAAAGCAATGATGACGGCACGTGTTTCCTTGCAGGTAACCATGATTGACAGAGGAAGAACAATGATTCCAAGCACCACCCTCCTTTTGAAGCTTCTGTCAGTCTGTTATTCAAACTCAATCAGCATGACAGAGTGATCTCCAGCCTTGTCCTCGTCAACACTCACACCTGTGTTAACGAGAGAATCACTAACATGATGTCAGCTGGTACTTTTGTGGCAGGGCTGAAATGCAGTGGAAATGTTTTTGGGGGATTCAGTTCATTTGCATGGCAAAGCGGGACTTTGCAATTAATTGCAATTCATCTGATCACTCTTCATAACATTCTGGAGTATATGCAAATTACCATCATACAAACTGAGGCAGCAGACTTTGTTAAAATTAATATTTGTGTCATTTTCAAAACTTTTGGCCATGACTGTAAACTATACAGCCAGAGGAGTATGGTCCTTCCCTGGTTCCTCTCGAGGTATTCTTCCTTCCAGGGAGTTGATCCTAGCCACTCTGCTTCTGATTGGACTTTGGGGTCTAGGCCAGGGTACTTTAAATATATTTTACTTGATTGACGGATTGATTGTTTCTCTCAGTTCTCGGGCCAGTGTGCTGACGAGATGAGAAAGACCTACGCTGAGTTCTGCAGCCGCCACCTGAAGGCTGTCAAGCTGTACAAGGAGCTGCTGGCCAGAGACAAGAGGTTCCAGTACTTCATACGGGTAAGATGAAGAAGGAGAAGGGAAAAACAAGAAGGATAGAATGAGTGATGAGACTTAATGCAATTTTTTACTTTTAAAACAATGCGTTTTGGAACGCTTTGGCACTATTCACATAATGTATTTCCTGTCAATAAAAAACCTTGAATTGAGATTGAAAGGGGAGGGGGGGGGAGTAGAGTGAACAACAGAGGGAGAGCTTTTGTGTTTTCGTAATTCTTTAATAAACCCACATTTTTGTCACCGTTACTACGGTCTTAATTGCGATGATCATAATATTTGGTTGTTTCACCTTCCTTAGCAGAGAGAGAGAGAGAGAGAGTGAGAGAGGGGTCACATAGAAAGCAAAATAGGCCAATGGGAATGTGTGCGTACTTGTGTGTTTACTGATAATGAGTGTTCTGAACTGTGAGGAGTTGGAGTTGCATTACCATTTACTTTGCTAACCTTGCCTTTTGTAATTGGCACCTTTCCAATTAATAATTTATACTCCGTACAATATCATGTGTTATTTGATATTTTTCTATTGTAAGTTGTATATTTTATCTTTCGTTTAGATTTAAAGCTCTTCAAGCTAGTTTTGAAGTTGTTTCATTCGCCAGAGTGACGTCGCCAGAATTTCGGTTTAAAATATGATTTGCTCTTGATTGCGTTACAAAACACAGATATTTGTTTTTTTCCAACCATCCCTCGTGTGTTTGCCGCTTTTCCTGTCTCTTCTCAACTCTTTTTGTCTTGTTCATATTCATTTCTTCCCTTCTCCTGCTCTTTCGCTCTTATACCCTCTCTTTCACTCTCCTTCGCCTTTCTCTCTCACACGCTTTCCTGCTCTCTTTCACACCCACTCTATCTTTCTCTCTCCCTCCCTTCTGTCTCGTTCACCTTTCATCTCTCTTTCACCCTCTCTTCCTCGCTCTCTGTTCAGCGGGTGTGTCGGGGTCACCTGTTGCGTCGCCATGGCGTCCAGGAGTGCATCCTGTTGGTCACTCAACGCATCACCAAGTACCCTGTCCTCATCCAGCGTATCCTTGACAACACCAAGGGTGAGAAAAACGTTGATACAAAAGCAGGGGAGAGGGTGATATATCAAAGCCCTCCTCACTTTAGATTGAAAGATATGGTTGGGGGCAGCAAACAGTTATGTGGGGTGTAAAGAAATGTAGCCGAACTATGCCAGCTTTTTATATCATGAGGCAAATTAGTTCCTCAGAACTAACTAAAAGCACAGGGTCTTTAAAGTCAATGGCGGAGCATGGTAAAAATCAGCACTACTAATGATATGTCTAACCACCTTATACCCCCCCCCCCCCCCCCCCTCCAGACAATGAAGAGGAGGCCTCCTGTCTGACCCAGTCTCTGACCCAGATCAGGGAGCTACTTAGCTCAGTGGACCAGCAGGTGCTTTATTCATCCATTTATAGTTTGATTTACTCAAGTTATCACTGAGATCAATTCTGACATGAACCAGCACCTGTTAGTCAGATTGAAATAAAAGACACCATTTTGACTTTCCACACTTTATCTATAAACCCATCCTTTTACTATGAGAAAGTTACAATTACACAGTGCAGAAAATGTATTGCACACTAACACTATTGTGAACCAGGGTTGTGTTCATTAGGGCACGGAACTGGGTGATTCTCAGTCCATTTGCTTCCAATCAGTGCCTAATGAACATGACCCTGCTGTCCAGGTGATGGAGCTGGAGCGGACCCAGAGGCTGCAGGAGATCCGGGCCAGGCTGGACCCACGGGTCGAGGCCAAGGTGAGGGACGGGGGCCTGTTCAGGGGAGGAGAGTTGCTCCGCAGGAGACTCATCCATGAGGGAACGCTGCTCTGGAAGACCCCTGGGTCCAGGCTCAAAGGTGTGTGTGTGTGAGTGGAAGTGTCTGTGTGTGTCAGTGGAGGCTGAGGACAGGGACTTTGTAATGACTTTAATTGAACAGTATCAAACACATGGTAACCAGCCTCCACTAGCTTAAATTTGTCAAATAAGTTTGTACAGTGCCTTCAGAAAGTATTCATAGCCCTGGACTTCTTCCACATTTTGTTGTGTTACAACCTGAATTCAAAATGGTTTAATATCTTTTCTTTCTCGCCCATCTATACACAATACCCCAAAGTGAAAACATGTTTTTAGAAATGTTTGCTAATTTATTGAAAATTGAATACAGCAATATCTCATTTACATAAGTATTTACACCCCTTAGTCAATACTTTGTAGAAGCACCTTTGGCAGCGATTACAGCTGTGAGTCTTTCTGAGTAAGTCTCTTAAGAGCTTTGCACACCTGGATTGTGCAACATTTGCTTGTGTTTTAGGTTATTGTCCTGCTGAAAGGTAAAATCATCTCCCAGACTGAACCCGGTTTTCCTCTATGATTTTGCCTGTGCTTAGCTCTGTTGCTTAATTGTTATCCTGAAAAACTCCCCAGTTTTTAATGATTACAAGCATACCCGTAACATGATGCAGCCACCCCTATGCTTGAAAATATGGAAAGTGGTACTCAGTAATGTGTTGTATTGGATTTTCCTCAAACATAACACTTTGTATTCAGGACAAAAAGTTAATTTCTTTTCCACATTTTTTGCAGTATTACTTTAGTGTCTTATTGCAAACTAGATGCATGTTTTGCTATATTTTGTATTCTGTACAGGCTTCTTTCTTTTCACTCTGTCAATTAGGTTAGTGTTGTGGAGTAAATACAATGTTGTTGATCCGTCCTCAGTTTTCTCCTATCATAGCCATTAAACTCTGTAACTGTGTAGCTGTTTAAACCATTGGCCTCATGGTAAAATCCCTGTGTGGTTACCTTCCTCTCCGGCAACTGAGATAGGAAGGACGTCTGTGTCTTTATAGTGACTGGGTGTATTGATACACCATCCAAAAGTCTAATTACTAAATTCACCATGATCAAAGGGAAATTCAGTGTCTGCTTTTTTAAATGTTTACCCATCTACCAATAGGTGCCCTTCTTTGCGAGGCATGAGAAAACCTCCCTGGTATTTTTGGTTGAATCTGTACTTGAAATGAACTGCTTGACTGACCTTACAGATAATTGTATGTGTGGGGTAGTCACTCAAACATGGTAAACACCATTATTATGATTTGTTAAGCAAATGCTTACTCCTGTCCTAGGCTTGCCATAACAAAGGGGTTAAATTCTTATTGACTCAGCTTTTTTGGGGGGGGGAAACATAATTCCACTTTGACATAATGCGGTATTTATTGTGTGTAGGCCAGTGACAAAATATCTCAATTGAATCCATTCTAAATTTAGGCTATAACACATCGACATTGGAAAAAAGTAAAGGGTTGTGAATACTTTCTGAAGGCATTGTAGGGGATGGAACTATCCCCAAAACATGTTGCTTACTCATGTTTTAAAGGAGTTTTTTCTTTTGTGTGTGTGTGTGTGTGTGTGCGCATTCGTGTGTGTGTGTGTGTGTGTTTAGATGTGCAGGTCCTGCTGATGACAGACATCCTAGTGTTCCTACAGGAAAAAGACCAGAGGTTCATCTTCCCTTGTCTAGTAAGCACACACACACACACACACACACACACACACACACACACACACACACACACACACACTGACAAATACATCAAACAAAAAACACTTGAATATAGAGAGACTTGTTTCGTCACAATTGAATATACTATATGGAAGGTCAGGGAATATAGCAACTACCCTTATTTTTCTCTCTCTTTCTCTTTTCAGGACAAGTCTCCGGTCCTCTCCCTGCAGAACCTCATGATTAGGGAGATAGCCAATCAGGAGCGAGGGCTCTTCCTCATCAGTGACTCCTCTCCTCCGGAGATGTACGAGGTCCATGCTGCCTCAAAAGATGACAAGAACACCTGGATACGCATCATACAGCACACTGTCAGCAGGTATATACATAAACACACATACACACACACGCACACAGAGACACACACAAACTGCTCATATCCTCACTATCTTTTCTGTCTCTGCAGTTGTCCTTCCAGGGAAGAGTTCCCACTCATAGAGACTGAAGACAAGGCCCTTCTGAGACGACTGAAAGGTCAGCAATGAACACACACTCATACAGATCTATATGTAATATAGGGATGGAAAGATTGCGCCAACATACTCGGCGGCCCTATTTATTACTTTATTTGCTCGGGACGTTTATCTTCTGGACATTAGATCGCCTATAAAAGTCACCACAAATTCGACTTCCCAGACCTTGAACCCTTTGTTTTATATTCTGGATAATTTCTTGATTTCTTGTTTAGATGTTTTATTATTTGTGTATTTGTGTTGTATTCTAATGCACTGTTGGAACTAGTAACATAAGCGTTTTGCTCTACCTGCTATAACACCTGCAAATCTGTGTACGTGGCCAATACTTTGATTCGATCTGATGTAGGTATAAACACACTTGTTTGCACATAAGAACTCTGTTTCACTTCTTCTCTACATGACCCTCTGTCAATCTGTCTTCCTTTCTACCTTTCTCCATCGTTCTTTCTCTATCAACCCCTTTGACCATCTCCATTCCTTCTTTTCTCTATCTACACGTCTCCCTTTCAAGCTCTATCTCTCTCTCCACCTCTCCCTTTCTCTCTCTCCCTTCCTCTTCACCCCCCCCCCCCCCCAATCTCTCCCTCTCTCTACATGGTGCCTACAGTACAACGTGCAATTCTCACTCTGTGTGTAGGAGGACAAGTGTGAAGCCTGCCTCCTACTCAATCCCAGTGGAGGAGCTTGTCAAACTCTATCTTTCCATCACAGCTTTTCTGTCTCTCAATTTCACTCTCTTGGACTCTCATCTTTCTTGCTCACTTGTACCTTCTATTCCTGCACTTCTTCTTTTGTTTTTCTCTCTCTTTGTCTCTCCCTCTTTTCTCTCTCCCTTCTTCCTTTTCTCGATGTCTCACTTATAGCCTACATCCAACTGAACAATGTGTGAATATGATTGCCCCCACTGTTAAGTCAAGAGGTCTTTAGGAAGAGCATCAAGTCAGTCTTTCCCTCTCTCCCCCTCCTCTTTCCCTCCCCCTCTCTTACTCCCTTTCCTTCCCGCTTTCTCTCGACTCTTTGCTTCTTTCTCCCTACTCCATCTCTTTCTTTCTTTCCCCCCCCTCTATCCCCCACCCCTCTCTACCCTACTCATCTTCCTCTTTCCACTTTCATCTCTCCTTCCAGCGGACATCCAGCAGAAGGACCGGGAGGTGCTGGAGCTGCTCCAGGAGCGGGTCACATTGTTCTCGGACCTGGCTGAGGTGACGGGGGGTCAGGAGGTCATGCTGCCGGGGGGCCCCAACTCCCGGAACCTGTTCCGGGCCGACACGCCCCATGCGCCACTCGGCGAGAGATTGCTCACTGATGCCATCGCAGAGGGTGAGGGGTTGGTGGAGGGAGTGGGGGGCAAGGAGAGGGGGTGGGAGCAGAGTGAGGGAGAGGGGGGTGATATAGAGTTAGGGCAAGGGAGAGCAAGAGTGATAGAGCGCAAGAGAGTTGTTAAAGGACCAGTGCAGCAGTTTTTGATCTCAATATCAAATCATTTCTGGGTAACAATTTATTACCTAACAGTTTTCCATAAAAATCTACCTAATTGGTGGGTCCAAATAGGAAGCATATGGAACCTGAAGACTAGCTGTTGGCAGAGAGGTTTGGAACTCTCTTTGTTATTGTTATCTTGACTTATATCGCCTGGTGATGTTACCAGGAAAGCCACAACTCCACCTATGCAAAACCTGAGGTAAATTGTATTTTCAACTAGCAACTATCACGAAATAACACTGATCAAGTTTGTTCACACTTTTACAGTTTAGTTTCATCAGCTGTTGTACAATATGATACAGAACACAGGAAAAACAGAATTGAGGTCACTGGGCCTTTAAGCAGATTTAGAGAGGGTTAGACTGGAAGAGAGGGAGCGCGATATAGGGAGATGTTGAAACAGAGAGGAGAGCAAGACTAGAGAGGAAAATAAGCAGACAGGAGATAAAGATGGAGAAGTGCAAATAGCCTGTTTAAATGCAGAAACGCAACTGCTACTGTGCGTTCCACTTAACTGACTGCAACGATACTTCAAAGTTGAATTATGGTAGCTATGAAATGCCTTGGCATGTTTTCAGTTGTACTTGGCAATGCACTTAGTCTAAGCATCAACTGTCGCTATTCCTTTACTCAATATTCTACGGATGCATGTGCAATGTGTTGCCACAAAATGGCTGCCAGGTGGTGGTGAAGTTGCCAAACATGCCATACATTTTAGACGACTGACTTCAAAGTTTCCTTCATAGAAGGCCATTGGTTGGCTTACATTACAGTTTTACTTGACTTGGAAGATTCAAACCGACATTTGAATTGTGTACTGTCTGTACAATTAAATATTAGAACCTATTATTCAAAGCATTCGAGCGACATTTACACAAACAGCAAACTATCAACTCATCATCACCCAGACATTGATTGACGTGTACAGTTGTCCAGTTCCCTCCCTACATACCGTGAAGATGGCAATGTCTTCAATGGGTATCATGTGTATGTTTTGAATATCCAATGTTAAATTTGAAGTGGCTGTCAACCCCTAGGCTAATGTTGCTCTCATGGAATGTCATTCCTTGAGCACCATACCATAGAAAGTGCTAAATGCATGTGAAATGTCTTGACAGTGTACACTTGTTTTAGCTTGCCCGCCCATATCGAAAACAATCATACAAATCAAATAAGAATCTTGTATGGCAGGAGAAGATTACTTAAAAAAAAAAAATGTTTACAAATAATCTGGTAAAATGTTGTGTTTTACCTTATATGTCAGTGGTGTCAGTGGTGTACTGTTGAAGTCAGAAGTTTACATACAGTTTGTTTGGACTCATTAAAACTCGTTTTTCAACCACTCCACAAATGTCTTGTTAACTATAGTTTTGGCGAGTCGGTTAGGACATCTACTTTGTGCATGACACAAGTCGTTTTTCCAACAATTGTTTACAGACAGATTATGTCACTTATAATTCACTGCATCACAATTCCAGTGGGTCAGAAGTTTACATACACTAAGTTGACTGTGCCTTTAAACAGCTTGGAAAATTCCAGAAAATTATGCCATGGCTTTAGAAGCTTCTGATAGGCTAATTGACATCATTTGAGTTAATTGGAGGTGTACCTGTGGATGTATTTCAAGGCCTACTGTCAAACTCAGTTCCTCTTTGCTTTACATCATGGTCAAAATAAATCAGCCAAGACTCAATTGTAGACCTCCACAAGTCTGGTTCATCATTTGGAGCAATTTCCAAATGCCTGAAGGTACCACGTTCATCTGTACAAACAATAGTACGCAAGTATAAACACCATGGGACCACACAGCCGTCATACCGCTCAGGAAGGAGACGCGTTCTGTGTCCTAGAGATGAACGTACTTTAGTGCAAAAAGTGAAAATCAATCCCAGAACAACAGCAAAGGACCTTGTGAAGACACTGGAGGATACAGGTACAATAGTATCTATACCAACATTAAAATGAGTCCTATGTCGACATAACCTGAAAGGCCGCTCAGCAAGGAAGAAGCCACTGCTCCAAAACTGCCTAAAAAAAAGCCAAACTACGGTTTGCAACTACACACGGGGAAAAATATTGTACTTTTTGGAGAAATGTCTGATGAAACAAAAAGGGAACTGTTTGGCCATAATGACCATCGTTATGTTTGGAGGAAAAAGGGGAAGGCTTGCAAGCCGAAGAACACCATCCCAACCGTGAAGCACGGGGGTGGCAGCATCATGTTGTTGGGGTGCTTTGCTGCAGGAGGGACTGGTGCACTTCACAAATAGATGGCATCATGAGGATGTAAAATTATGTGAATATATTGAAGCAACATCTCAAGACATCAGTTAAAGCTTGGTCGCAAATGGGTCTTCCAAATGGACAATGACCCCAAGCATACTTCCAAAGTTGTGGCAAAATGGCTTAAGGACAACAAAGTCAAGGTATTGGATTGGCCATCACAAAGCCCCGACCTCATTCCTACAGAAAACTTGTGGGCAGAACTGAAAAAGCGTGTGCGAGCAAGGAGGCCTACAAACCTGACTCAGTTACACCAGCCCTGTCAGGAGGAATGGGTCCAAATTCACCCAACTTATTGTGGGAAGCTTGTGGAAGGCTACCCGAAACGTTTGACACAAGTTAAAGAATTTAAAGGCAATGCACCCAAATACTAATTTAGTGTATGTAAACTTCTGACACACTGGGACTGTGATGAAAAAAATTTAAGCTGCAATAAAACAGGCTCTCTACCATTATTCTGACACTTCACATTCTTAAAATAAAGTGGTGATCCTAACTGACCTAAGACAGGGACATTTTACAAGGAATGTCAGGAATGGTGAAAAACTGAGTTTAAATGCATTTGGCTAAGGTGTATGTAAACTTCTGACTTCTGACTTGTGTCAATAATTCTCAAACATCTCCTTGTGGACCCCCAGCCAAATACATGATGGTGGTCATTTTCCCACATAGATATGGTACGACATATCTGAGACAAAATAAACAAATTAAACAGTATGAGTCATCAATTAATGTTCTAAGAAATGTGTATGTATGATTATGTAACCTCTACAAAATAAATGCTTTCCTTATAGGTTTCACATTTTTTCTATAAGTCAACATATCAAAAAACATGGCAATTACTATCTGAAAATACAATATTTGTAGATACATTTTCATTTTCAAGAACGAGTTTCCATGGTAAGAAAACAATAGGCTGGGTAGCAACTCCTACTGGACAGTTGATTTATCTAAAGATATCCCTTTACTCTCCAATCAAGGATTTTAACCAAGCCCAGCCCAGCCCAGCCCTGCTTAGCTTTGATATTTGTCACTGACTACTACCAATGTGCTATCGAGAGAATGATTGTTGAGATATAAATATATTACCAGATACTTATTATATTATCTGTTAGATTATTGTACAAATAATCTTATTCTGCCATACAAGGTTTTATTTAAATGTTCATGATTTTTTTTAATTAATCTTGTTTGTGTATTTGCTGCCATATGTATAACATAGAAGTTCCAGGTAGAACATGTTTCTATATCTTTTCCTTGTGGGCGGTGCCCCGGGTGGGCGTAGAGTTCACTTTACGACCAATGGAATGGTCTAAAATGTAAAAACTCGACCCACACTGTGTCGTAGGTGAGTTAAAATGAATGCACCATACATTTTGTTAAGGCACTTATGATGTGTTGTCTGTCTTTGTGTCTCCCAGTGGATAGGCTGAGTGAGCTACTCCTGGGCTCCACCTTTGAAATGCCTCTGCCCTGCAGTTTCAACGGTCACCCGAACCACACAGGGGCGCTAGTGATCAGTGAGTGACTCCTTTGTGCCATTGATTGACAAGTTGTATAGTAGTCTAGACTCCATAGCACTGTGAGCAATGATCATTGAGTGACCTTTGTGTTTATTTGTAGACGGTCAGGAGGTGGTTGTCAATGGAACGCACGGGTCCCCAGCAGCAAAGGTGAGGTCCTAATAATAATAATAATAATATGGTCATTTACTGTGGTCTACCAGGCTTAGAACCAAGGTCTCCCATGTGCCACAAAGCCAAGCTAAAGTCATGCGCTGAGCTACAGTAAAGCCAAGTCCTTAGCTCGGGAAGCTAACAGAAGTCTTCGGGACGCAGGCAAGATTGCTCATTGTGAGCATGGTTCATGTGTGGGAATCAAATCAAGGTGTAGACTAACAGTGAAATGCTTACTTATGGGCCCTTTCCAACTGTACAGAGAGAAAAACATTGAAATAATAGAGAAATTATAACACAAGGAATAAATACACAATGAGTAATGATAACTTGGCTATATACATGGGGAACCAGTACCGAGTTGATGTGCAGGGGTATGAGGTAATTGAAGTAGATATGTACAGTACCAGTCAAAAGTTGACCCAACACACCACCAGGCTATGTAAGGGCTATTTGACCAAGAAGGACAGTGATGGATTGCTGCATCAGATGACCTGGCCTCCACAATCACCCGATCTCAACCAAATTGAGATGGTTTGGGATGAGTTGGAATGCAGAGTGAAGGAAAAGCAGCCAACAAGAGCTCAGCATATGTGGGAACTCCTTCAAGACTGTTGGAAAAGCATTCCAGGTGAAGCTGGTTGAAAGAATGCCAAGAGTGTGCAAAGCTGTCATCAAGGCGAAGCGTGCTACTTTGAAGAATCTAAAATATAGAGTATATTTTGATTGGTTTAAGACTTTTTTGGTTACTACATGATTCCATATGTGTTTTTTCATAGTTTTGATGTCTTCACTATTATTCTACAATGTAGAAAAATTTTAAAAGAAAGAAAAGCCCTTGAATGAGTAGGTGTGTCCAAATGTTTGACTGTACTGTACATGTAGGTAGGGATAAAGTAACTAGGCAACAAGATAGATAAACAGCAGCAGAATATGTGATGAGTCAAAAGAGTTCATGCAAAAATGGTCAATGCAGATTGTCGGGGTAGCTATTGGTTAACTATTTAGCAGTCTTATGGCTTGAGGGTAGAAGGTGTTCAGGGTCCTGTTGGTTCCAGACATCGGTACCGCATGCCGTGCAGTAGCAGAGAGAACCGTCTATGACTTGGGTGGCTGGAGTCTTAGACAGTTTTGTGCCTTCCTCTGACAACGCCTAGTATAGAGGTCCTGGATGGCACGGAGCTTGGCCCCAGTGATGTTCTGGGCCTTACGCACTACCCTTGCGCCTTGCAGTGGAATGCCAAGCAGTTGCCATACCAGGCGGTGATGCAGCCAGTCAAGATGCTCTCAATGGTGCAGCTGTATAACTTTTTGAGGGCCCATGCCGACTCTTTTCAAGAGACGTTGTTGTGCCCTCTTCACATCTGTGTTGGTGTGTGTGGACCATGACGATTCCTTAGTGATGTGGATACCGAGGAACTTGAAGCTCTTAACCTACTCCACTACAACTCCGTTGATGTGGATGTGGGAGTGCTCGCCCCTCCGTTTCCTGTAGTCCACGATCAGCTCCTTTGTCTTGCTAATATTGAGGGAGAGGTTGTTTTCCTGGAACCACACTTCCAGGTGATCAGGCGTACTACTGTCGTATTGGCAGACTTAATGATAATGTTGAGGTTGTGCACGGCCACGCAGTTCTGGGTGAAGGTGAACAGAGAGTACACGAGGGGACTAAGCACGCACCCCTGAGGGGCCCCCGTGTTGAGGGTCACCGTGACAGTGTTGTTGCCTACCCTCACCACCTGGGGGCGGCCCATCAGGAAGTCCAGGATACAGTTGCAGAGGGAGGTGTTTAATCCCAGGATCCTCTCTCCCTGCCGTCCGGGACAGCTGGTGCTCTCATGCATGGTTTGTGTTGCTAGCCTCAAAGCGAGCATAGAAGGTATTTAGCTCATCTGGTAAGCTTGCATCACTGGACAGCGCACTCCTGGGTTTCCATTTGTAATCCGTGATAGTTTGCAAGCCCTGCCACATCCGAAGAGCGTCAGAGCCGGTGTAGTAGGATTCAGCCCCTGTGTTGGTAGCACCATGCTTCAACTAACTGATCAAACTGAAATTTGTTGTGAGAATTATTTACCATATACTTTTTATAGGCAGGGTTCAATTCCATATTACACTCTGGAGGTGCCCTAAATAGAAATAGGGGTTTGTACCATCGTTGTTATTTGAAGAGGATACCCGCAGTGATATTTTAGTGCTTATGAGGTTATGGCCCTGATTTGTCATACGAGTGGCACCACAGAGATAAATCAATCCAGCTATGAAGGTTAATTGTACCAATAACATTGTAGACTGAAGTTCATGGTTAGCTGGCCATTTTACAGTGTCATGTCATCATCCAGCTTCTTTTAGTCTAAGATTGATTTATGTCTGGTGGCAACAGCCCCAGGTCTGTCATAAGACAAAATGGGTGTAGACAACATTCATGCCAACATACTGGTCAACCCAAATAAACAAATATTGAAGAAAGATTAGCAGTTCTAGTCATTTTTAATATAGGCTTATGATCGCTTAAAGCTGGGTCATGTTCATTAGAGCAGGGGATCCTTTGAATTAGCAGTGAGACATCAATTTTTTATTGGTCACTTTGGTGCCAGTGAAATAAATGTAGCTGGTCATGTTCGTTTTTGGTTCACAATGAGCTTTTCCTTTTATCAATATTTATTCAACCAGTAATCGTTTTGCAACAATTGGTATGCAGACCAGGTATTCAAAAGGTTTGGTCCGAAGTCTTGGCTGAATCTTTGCAATGCACAAATCAGTCATCATGCACTGTTTTGAATTAAACTTTCGTAAGGTTTCCCCAAAAAACCTTTCCAATTAAAATTTGACTGCTGGGTAGACCTACCTGGCAGAATGATATCATGATGATTTGTATCAGTCGTGGGGCATTTGTTTTGCAAACTCTGCCATCACATGAAAACTACACTATACATTGTACAGTACAAAAATACCGCTAGCCAAACACAACGGTCTCTTGATAGGTGCACAGTTGAATTAAGGGGAAACTACACCCTGGCAGAAATATATCATGATGATTTGTATCAATTGCTGGGCATTTGTTTTGCAAACTCTGCCATCACATGTAGCTTACACTGTACATTGTACAGTACAAAAACAAAGCTAGCCAAACACAAGTCTCTTGCTAGGTGTACAATTGAATGAAAGAGCAACTACACCCTCCAAATTATAATTGTTCCCAGACCTTAAAAGTGGTCTCCTGATGTGGTTTAAGCATTGTTGTAGACTAGTTTTTATTTATTTTAATTTATTTATTTATTTAATATTTTTTATTTTATTTTATTATTAACAAAATAAGTGTGATTTTGAGAATGAAAATCGGGAAAAATCTAACCAGGAAAACAGAATTTTCCAAAATATTAAATTGATTTTATAGGGTCCAATAACTGTGGAGTGACTGTTCAAAATCACTGACAATAACACCCTTTTTGAGATTGTGCAAAGGGTAGATTTTTTACTCCTCTTAACAATCAATGTAAAATGTAATTTTGTGAATGCAGGGTAGGTCATTATAGGCAACAGACTACTTACTCAGCCTGAAAATTAAATATAAAATGTAAATGATGTGCGTATCATCTGCTTTCCCGGGCCAGTATTGTTTTCATTCAGGCCAGTAGCTTTCAGTTGGCACTGGCCTGGTGTGCCACAGGCAAATTTGCCTGAATGTCAAGCCATGCAATGGCATTCTACTTTAAAAAAAATCATCATTAGCCTGGTTCTGTATGGAATGCGTGTACATTATGGAACACAGGTCAGGTCATCATTGGTGTGACCAAATCATGTGCTGGTGCCATCAACTGAAAAAGTTTGTCTAGAGCCCTGGCCCGAGTGAAAAATTGAAAAAGTTTGAGAACCACTGCATTAGGGCATTTGCAATGTCCATGTAGTCCCTCCCTGTTTCAGTCCGATTTCTGTTTGGTGCCTAATGAATATGACCTTATGTTTGAAGTTTCAAGTGAAGGCATCCGTTATTCATGAGTCTTCCACTCTGAGTTTTTATAGCTTGACAGCTCTGTTTCAGGCAGTGCCATGGAGTATCCATGGCAACATACATTTTTCCAAACACCATTATTTTCTTAAGCCTAACTCTATTCTGAAATGTCATTATAATTATAGGAACGTTTCACAATAAAACCCTACTGGTTTCCTTAGAAAAATATTCATAAATTGCAAAAGTTGAAAAGTATTTTGTTAGCAAACATTTTTCACCTCCACCAAAGGAATGGAATTTCTATTGTGATATGAAGCAATGCTATACTACAGTCAATCAGTGAGTAATTTGCTTACTTTAATGGCATTTTAAATCTCAATATACAGAAACAAAGTGATATGAGGATCATACAGATATTATGCATAGTTTAAAGTATTATTATGCTTGCATGAAACACTTATCAGTTTAGCTCTCAACTGAGGTACAGTGGTCAATGCACACTGAATCCACACTATCTTATAATGAACTACTGTCACTTTATCCATACATGTCTAACTAGCTAACAGAGAACCCATTGAAATATTTGGCTAGAGATGGCGAGAGGTTGTGTGTCTGTGTTGTGGAGAAGTCTGCGTGTGCCTGTTTGTGTAGCCTATGAAATAGAGCAAGGTACAGTGCATTCAGATAGTATTCAGACCCCTTGACTTTTCCCACATTTTGTTACATTACATCCTTATTCTAAAATGCATTACATTTTTCCCCACTCATCAATCTGCACACAATACCCCATAATGATAAAACAAAAAACGTTTTTTAGAAATGTTTGCAAATGTATTAAAATAAAGAACTGATATCACATTTACAAAAGTATTCAGACCCTTTACTCTACTTTGTTGAAGCACCTTTGGCAGCGATTACAGCACACCTGTATTTGAAGAGCTTCTCCCATTCTTCTCTGCAGATCTTCTCAAGCTCTGTCAGGTAGGATGGGGACCGTTGCTGCACAGTTATTTTCAGGTCTCTCCAGAGATTTTTGATCAGGTTCAAATCCGGGCTCTGGCTGGGCCACTCAAGGACATTCAGAGACTTGGCTGTGTGCTTAGAGTCATTGTCCTGTTGGAAGGTGAACCTTTGCCCCAGTCTGAGGTCCTGAGCGCTCTGGAGCAGGTTTTCAACAAGGATCTCTCTGTACTTTGCTCCGTTCATCTTTGCCTCGAACCTGACTAGTCTCCCAGTCCCTGCTGCTGAAAAACATCCCCACAGCATGATGCTGCCACCACCGTGCTTCACCGTAGGGATGGTGCCAGGTTTCCTCTAGACGTGACGCTTGGCATTCAGGTCAAGTTCAATGTTGGTTTCATCAGACCAGAGAATCTTGTTTCTCATGGTCTGAGAGTCTTTGGGTGCCTTTTGGCAAACTCCAAGCGGGCTATCATGTGCCTTTTACTGAGGATTGGCTTCCGTCTGGCCACTTTACCATAAAGGCCTGATTGGTGGAGTGCTGCAATGATGGTTGTCCTTCTAGAATGTTCCCCCATCTCCAGAGAGGAACTCTGGAGCTCTGTCAGAGTGACCACTGGGTTCTTGGTCACCTCCCTGACCAAGGCCCTTCCCCGTCGATTGCTCAGTTTGGCCGGGTAGCCAGCTCTAGGAAGAGTCTTGGTGGTTCCAAACTTCTTCTGTTTAAGAATGATGGAGTCCACTGTGTTCTTGGGGACCTTCAATGCTGCTTACATGTTTTGGTACCCTTCCCCAGATCTGTGCCTCGACATAATCCTGTCTCGGAGCTCTATGGACAATTCCTTCGACCTCATGGCTTGGTTTTTGCTCTGACATGCACTGTCAAAGTGGGACCTTATATAGACAGGTGTGTGCCTTTCCAAATCATGTCCAATCAATTGAACTTACCACAGGTGAACTCCAATCAAGTTGTAGAAACATCAAGGATGATAAATGGATACAGGATGCACCTGAGCTCAATTTCGAGTCTCTTACCAAAGGGTCTGAATACTTATGTAAATAAGGTATATCGCTTTGTCATTATGGGGCATTGTGTGTAGATTTAAAAAAAAAATAATAATTTAGAATAAGGCTGTAAGGTTGTGGAAATAGTCAAGGGGTCTGAATACACTGTATATGCTCTTAATGGCATTGACATATTTATTTTATCACTGATGGTGTATGTATTTTCAGGAAGCGTATCAGAGGCTGGTCAACCTTAGTGCCTACCTTCATGCCCTCCAGGTCAGTGGATGTGTCTCTTTGTACCAAACCTGAGTCGAATACAAATGTCAAATATCTTCAAATTCTTGACTGTATTTGAGGTGCTCTTTATTTAACCGGGTTTGCATTTTCGGGACTATTTAATTGGTTCTTAATGTGCTGAAGTATTTGAGAGTCTTTGACCCATATTTCCAGTTTTGCAGTAGACTTGCTTAGGCTTCTGCTTGTTTTAAACAGCTTGAATAGTAATGTATTATTTTCCTTTCATGATCTCACAGTTGATAAAGTATTTTCTATTGTGACATCTATAAATTTATTCCTATCTATAGCTTGTGCCTTCATTCCTGTAGATCAAACAAAAATAAAAGTTTATTGGTTGCATACACAGATTTGCAGATGTTATTGCAGGTGCAATTACTGCAGTAACACCTAGCAATAATATAACTATACAGAAATGAAAAAAACAAAGTTATAGGATGAGCCATGACTATAATACAGTATATATATATGCAGGGTAGAGTACTGGGTGGTAGCCAGCTAGAACAGTGACTAAGGTTCAGGGCAGGGTACTGGGCAGAGGCCAGCTAGTGGTGACTCTTTAATAGTCTGATGGCCTGGAGATACTCCCGTCACATTTGTATTTTAGCTTTATTTAACTAGGCAAGTCAGTTAAGAACAAATTCTTATTTTCAATGACGGCCTAGGAACAGTAGGTTAACTACCTTGTTCAGGGGCAGAACAAACAATGTATTTTTCCTTGTCAGCTCGGGGATTCAATCTTGCAACCTTTCGGTTACTAGTACAACGCTCTAACCACTAGGCTACCCTGCCACCCCAATGACATGGAGTCAGCAATGCTACCAATAGATCAGTCTCGTCATATCTCACTCCATTCGCTTCTAACTTATTCTCCTTCTCCCAGGGCACCGTGATCAAGCAGGACTCCATCCTGGAGCTCTGCCTGCGCTCTGAAGGCCCACCAGTCGACACCCCGACCACGCCCACCGGACGGGTCTGGCACTCCCTGTCACGTGACGCGGGCATGGCTGAGGCCAGCACGGGGGTGGCCATCGGGGAGCTGGCCCTGCTCCAGAGGCAGCACAGCCTCCTGCAGGAGGAGCTCAGTAGGCTGCGGGGTACCGAGGGCCGCCTGAGGGATAGCGAAAAGGCCCGCGCCCAGCTGGAGAGGCAGGTCCGCGACATGAAGGCCCACAGTGCCACTATGATGGACAGTGTGGGAACTGCAGGCTCAGAGCAGGTATGGGCAACTTTGATGGGCGTGGGGGGGCCACAAAAAATCTGATCTCATCATGAGGGGCTGCAGTTGCTCGCGGGTCTGCGTACCCACATCCCCCCCCACCCCACATTGCGAGCAAAACATTTTAGTGACCCCCCTCTTGACAGTGGAGATGGAAAAAAATCAGTTAGAGTTCATTTGCTGCAATTCGACACATTCTGCCACGGGGCCGAGAGGACAATGGTCTGTTTTACAGCTTATTCCTGCACTTCTACACATTTTGCCATAGGGTGGGAGAAATGTTTGCAGTTTTTAATATATCTGAGTGAGACTGACTAACAAAATCAATGGGGGGCCTCACAGCCCATTCGACCATGATAACAAGTTTACATAGCAGGGTGCTAAACTAACTTAGCGATCTAAAAAATGTAGCTGACATGGGCTAATTGACTATCAGTGACTGACAACAGAAAAACTGCTGATGCACAACCAAATTTTGAAATTGCACCTTGTGTATTTTACTATTCCAACTCGCAACAGTAAGCTTAGACACCAACTCTGACACTGTGGGTAGTTGCACTTAGCTTAACTATAGGGGGTACACTGATTTTTACCAAGGTCATTGTTGTAGATGAGAATCTGATAATGGGAATATGCTCTCAATCATCTGAGTTGAGTAAATGCCTTCAGAAAGTATTCATACCTCTTGACTTATTTTACAATTTGTTGTTACAGCCTAAATTCAAAATGGATCAAATAGATTATTTTTCTCACCCATTTTTTTCTCACCACACAATTGCCCATAATGACAAAGTTTAGCTAATTTATTGAAAATGAAATATCTAATTTACATAAGTATTCTCACCCCTGAGTCAATAGAATCACCTTTGGCAACGATTACATCTAAGTGTCTTTTTTTGGGTAAGTTTCTAAGAGCTTTGCTGGTCGGGCCAAAAGAGATTCGTAACATTTGCACACCTGGATTGTAGAATATTTGCACAATATTCTTTTAAAAATTATTCAAGCTCTGTCAAGTTGGTTGTTGATCATTGCTAGACAGCCATTTTCAAGACTTGCCGTAGATTTTCAAGATATATTTCAGTCAAAACTGTAACTCGGCGACACAGGAACATTCAATGTCATCTTGGTAAGCAACTCCAGTGTATATTTGGCCTTGTGTTTTAGGTTATTGTCCTGCTGAAAGGTGAATTTGTCTCCCGGTGTCTGTTGGAAAGCAGGCTGAACCAGGTTTTTGCCTAAAATTAGCTCTATTCCGTTTATTTTTATCCTAAAAAACTCCCTAGCCCTTGCTGATGACAATCAATCAATCAATCAAATGTATTTATAAAGCCCTTTTTACATAACAAAGTGCTATACAGAAACCCAGCCTAAAACCCCAAACAGCAAGCAATTCAGATGTAGAAGCACGGTGGCTAGGAAAAACTCCCTAGAAAGGCAGGAAACTTGGAAGAAACCTAGAGAGGAACCAGGCTCTGAGGGGAGGCCAGTCCTCTTCTGGCTGTGCCGGGTGGAGATTATAACAGTACATGGTCAAGATGTTCAAACGTTCACAGATGACCAGCAGGGTCAAATAATAACAATCACAAGCATACCCATAACATGATGCAGCCACCACCATGCTTGAAAATATGAAGGGTGGTACTCAAACATAATGCAAATCATAATGCTTTGTATTCAGGACATAAAGTTAATTTCTTTGCCACATTTTTTGCAATTTTACTTTAATGCCTTATTGCAAACAGGATCCATGTTTTGGAATATGTTTTATTCTGTAGAGGCTTCCTTTTCACACTGTCACTTAGTATTTTGGAGTAACTACAATGTTGTTGATCCATCCTCAGTTTTCTTCTATGACAGCCATTAAACTCTGTAACTGTTTTAAAGTGATCATTGGCCTCATGGTGAAATCCCTGAGCAGTTTCTTAACTGAATTAGGAAGGACGCCAGTATCTATGTATTGACACACTTTCCAAAGTGTAATTAATAACTTCACCATGCTCAAAGGGATATAGATTTTTTTAACCCATCTACCAATAGGTGCTCTTCTTTACGAGGCATTGGAAAACCTCCCTGGTCTTTGTGGTTGAATCTGTGTTTGAAATTCACTGCTCGACTGAGAGACCTTGCAGATAATTGTATGTGTGCGGTAGTCATTCAAAATAATGTTGAACACTATTATTCACAACATTTTTACTCCTGAACGTATTTAGGCATGCCATAGCAAAGGGGTTTAATACTTATTGAAAACATTTCAAGTTTTCATTTTTTATTAACTTGTAACATTTTTATGGGGGTGTAAAGTCAGTCCAGTGACACAAAATCTGAATTTAATACATGTTTCATTCAGGCTGTAACAAAATGTGGAAGAAGTCAAGGGGTCTGAATACTTTCTGAAGGCACTGGAGGTTATATATTAGACAAATATAGAAAAAAAAGTGTCAGTAGGTGTCACAATTGATCTGGTGTGTCGTTCCACTTGTCATCTTGCCTAGGCTCCACCCCTTCGCAGAGCAAGTGAAACCAACGCAGACACCCAATTGGCCAGCCAGGAGTCAATCGAGCATTTGGAAGGGCATCATGATGGCAGTGACCTGGAGGTGGAGGTGACGTCAGATGAGGAGGAGGAGGAGGCCAAAGCATCACCGCGCTCAGAGAGTCCCCATGGTGTGTAAAGAGTCTTAGTAAACAACACTTCCAAGTGTACAGTCGTGGCCAAAAGTTTTGAGAATGACACAAATATTAATTTTCACAAAGTTTGCTGCTTCAGTGTCTTTAGATATTTTTGTCAGATGTTACTATGGAATACTGAAGTATATTTACAAGCATTTCATAAGTGTCAAAGGCTTTTATTGACTATTACATAAAGTTGATGCAAAGAGTCAATATTTGCAGTGTTGACCCTTCTTTTTCAAGACCTCTGCAATCCACCCTGGCATGCTGTCAATTAACTTCTGGGCCACATCCTGACTGATGGCAGCCCATTCGTGCATAATCAATGCTTGGAGTTTGTCACAATTTGTGGGTTTTTGTTTGTCCACCCGTCTCTTGAGGATTGACCAGAAGTTCTCAATGGGATTAAGGTCTGGGGAGTTTCCTGGCCATGGACCCAAAATATTGATGTTTTGTTCCCCGAGCCACTTAGTTATCACTTTTGTCTTATGACAAGCTGCTCCATCATGCTGGAAAAGGCATTGTTAGTCACCAAACTGTTCCTGGATGGTTAGGAGAAGTTGCTCACGGAGGATGTGTTGGTACCATTCTTTATTCATGGCTGTGTTCTTAGGCAAAATTGTGAGTGAGCCCACTCTCTTGGCTGAGAAGCAACCCCACACATGAATGGTCTCAGGATGCTTTCCTGTTGGCATGACACAGGACTGATGATTGCGCTCACCTTGTCTTCTCCAGACAAGCTTTTTTTCTGGATGCCCCAAACAATCTGAAAGGGGATTCATCAGAGAAAATGACTTTACCCCAGCCCTCAGCAGTCCAATCCCTGTACCTTTTGCAGAATATCAGTCTGTCCCTGATGTTTTTCCTGGAGAGAAGTGGCTTCTTTGCTGCCCTTCTTGACACCAGGCCATCCTCCAAAAGTCTTCGCCTCACTGTGCGTGCAGATGCACTTACACTTGCCTGCTGCCATTCCTGAGCAAGCTCTGTACTGGTGGTGCCCCAATCCCGCAGCTGAATAAAATTTAGGAGACAGTCCTGGCACTTGCTGGACTTTCTTTGGCGCCCTTGAAGCCTTCTTCACAACAATTGAACCGCTCTCCATGAAGTTCTTGATGATCCGATAAATGGTTGATTTAGGTGCAATCTTACTGGCAGCAATATCCTTGCCTGTGAAGCCCTTTTTGTGCAAAGCAATGATGACGGCACGTGTTTCCTTGCAGGTAACCATGGTTGACAGAGGAAGAACAATGATTCCAAGCACCACCCTCCTTTTGATGCTTCCAGTCTGTTATTCAAACTCAATCAGCATGACAGAGTGATCTCCAGCCTTGTCCTTGTCAACACTCACATCTGTGTTAACGAGAGAATCACTGACCTGATGTCAGCTGGTCTTTTTGTGACAGGGCTGAAATTCAGTGGAAATGTTTTTTGGGGAGACTTTGTTCAAATTAATATTTGTGTCAAAACTTTTGGCCACGACTGTAAACAATGAGTAGACAATGCACCAGAATATTAAATAGCCTTTTAAATGACTAAAACATCACCCATAATATTCTTTCTGATAAAAATGCTAATTTTTTTTAGTTTAGTAGTTTTGATGTCTTCACTATTATTCTACAATGTAGAAAATAGTACAAATAAAGAAAAACCCTTGAATGAGTAGGTGTTCTAAAACTTTTGACCGGTAGTGTGTGTGTGTGTGTGTGTGTGTGTGTGTGTGTGTGTGTGTGTGTATATACAGTGCCTTGCGAAAGTATTCGGCCCCCTTGAACTTTGCGACCTTTTGCCACATTTCAGGCTTCAAACATAAAGATATAAAACTGTATTTTTTTGTGAAGAATCAACAACAAGTGGGACACAATCATGAAGTGGAACGACATTTATTGGATATTTCAAACTTTTTTAACAAATCAAAAACTGAAAAATTGGGTGTGCAAAATTATTCCAATGTGTACCTAACCATAAACATCAATGCCTTTCTTAAAATCAATACACAGAAGTATATATTTTTAAACCTGCATATTTAGCTAAAAGAAATCCAGGTTAGCAGGCAATATTAACCAGGTGAAATTGTGTCACTTCTCTTGCGTTCATATGCAACAGTTTGGGCCGCCTAATTTGCCAGAACTTTACGTAATTATGACATAACATTGAAGGTTGTGCAATGTAACAGCAATATTTAGACTTATGGATGCCACCCGTTAGATAAAATACGGAACGGTTCCGTATTTCACTGAAAGAATAAACATCTTGTTTTCGAGATGATACGGCCGTATTAATGACCTAAGGCTTGTATTTCTGTGTGTTATCATGTTATAACTAAGTCTATGATTTGATAGAGCAGTCTGACTGAGAGGTGGTAGGCAGCAGCAGGCTCGTAAGCATTCATTCAAACAGCACTTTCCTGCGTTTGCCAGCTGCTGTTTATGACTTCAAGCCTATCAACTTCCGAGATTAGTTAGCGGGGTGCGCGCTAATAGCGTTTCAAACGTCACTCGCTCTGAGACTTGGAGTGGTTGTTCCCCTTGCTCTGCATGGGTAACGCTGCTTCGAGGTTGGCTGTTGTCATTGTGTTGCTGGTTCGAGCCCAGAGAGGAGCGAGGAGAGGGACGGAAGCTATACTGTTACACTGGCAATACTAAAGTGCCTATAAGAACATCCAATAGTTAAAGGTTAATGAAATACAAATGGTATAGAGAGAAATAGTTCTATAATTCCTATAATAACTACAACCTAAAACTTCTTATCTGGGAATATTGAAGACTCAAGTTAAAAGGAACCACCAGCTTGTGGTGAGCATGGAACTTAAACGTTAGCTTTCTTACATGGCACATATTGCACTTTTACTTTCTTCTCCAACACTTTGTTTTTGCATTATTTATTTGAGGCTAAATTGATTTTATTGATGTATTATATTAAGTTAAAATAAGTGTTCATTCGGTATTGTTATAATTGTCATTATTACAAATATATATTTTTTAAATGAATCGGACGATTAATCTGTATCGGCTTTTTTTTGGGGTCCTCCAATAATCGCGTTGAAAAATCATAATTAGTCGACCTCTAAAATATATATATATATTTTTTTTTTGTGGCGTACAGCAGGTCAGCCACCAGGGGGAGACTCGTCGAGGCCTGGTAAAAGATGGAGTATACATCACGAGACGGTGGCTCCATCTGCTGGACGTGCCAGGTCTCGACGGGCTCTCCGGACTGGACTAATTGGGGCTGATTGGGAGCCCGACAGGATACAGGAGGACCCGGAGCCCAGGAGAAGGTATCCCGGAGAGGGTCTCATGGGGGAGACCTGTTCTTTTCGATTTATTATTTCATAAACACCCTTGAAACCGAGCTAATCATACTCTGTCCGCGTCTGATCTATGTAAAAGTCTTGACCAAACCCCCTGGTCTGCCACTATATATATATATATATATATATATATATATATATATATATATATATATATATATATATATATATATATATATTATAGTAAATACTACAATATTTAATGTGCATATACCCTGCCCATTCCCTGCCCCATTAAAAAAGAAACAAGTATCTAAGTGTTTTTTTTGTGGTTAATACTGTAGCATTTACTGTAGTATTCTACAGTATACTACACAATTCTGATCGATGTGTAGTATAGTATTTTACAGTATACTATAGTTTATTACAGAATTCTATAGTAAGTATTGTAGTATTCTATAGTAAACTGTATTTTTTAAATGATGTGGGAGAGCAGGGTGTGTCAGTACCAACACAAGAGCAGCTAAATGAGATGTAGCTGATGCTCATGGAGAAGGAGAGAGTAGAGATGGAGACTTAGAAACTGAGTGGGGAAAAAATTACATTTGGAAATTAGGTTCCTTGAGCAACAACAGCAGCAGTTCATTGTAGCTCGAGCGGGAGCAACGCACTACACTGTAGCCAATCATAAGAAATTGTACATTGAATAGGCCTATTTGTTTTACAATAATTTTAAGTGTAGTCTTTGCATTTGTAAATACTGCCTGTAAGACTTTCAAGACTGAAGGAAGGAAAGGAAGATATGCTTTTTAATCGTTACAACGTATATATTTATTGATTGGTTATGCTGCTTATAGAAGTTTTTACATCTCTCATTTAACCTAGACCTTTTGGCTACATTTGATCGATGATTTGATTCTGGACCAGTCGACCTTTGACGTCGTCTGGATCAGCAGGTTCCCTATGGTTTTCCTGTGCCCTGGCTCAGTCATGGGATGGGGCAGCCTCTTCTCCACGCAGCTATTCTGCAAAACCACTGTGGCAGTCACAAGGTGCAGGTCCTCTCTGGTGCCATTCTTATCTCTCCACGTATGCAGTGGAACAATGATGCCCGGTATCCCGTAGACTGTGGATCTGCTGACATTTATCATGTCCTCCACTGTTTTGAAATGCACCTTTGGCATAGAACCGAAGTGCAATCAGAGTTTGCAATGCCGGGGACAGCGCCGGTGAGAGCTCATTGATTATTTCAAACTGATCAGAACTGCCATAGTGGAACCTCACGATACATGTCCAGAGTGTTGTTCCAATATATTATAATTCGTTCTCGTCTAAAGGCCCACTGGTGGTGAAACCGATAGACAAAGACACGCCATGCTCCGTTATTGTAGTTTTTGAATAGAATAGTGTTAACAAGGATAATGTTTGTGAGTTGACACACTTTTGTGTGGTTCACCTGCTAGCTACTAGGCGAAGAATCTATCCCAAGGGATAGCTCATAAAGGGCTTACGCCCAGGTGGTGCAATAGGTATAATTTTAGGTCCGGCGTAGAGCACATTTTACGTCAGGGGTAGTTACAACCCACTTACGACCTGGTGCAACCGGCCACAGTAGACTAGCTACCTAGCTATGTAAACCACGCCCCTCTCCGAACACGCCTTCTGCGATGTTGGTTACAAGGCGGTACTTATTTAAATTACTTAAGAGAATAAGACATTACTATTAGTGTATTAATAAAGCCCTTAGTTATCCCGCCTCCATCCCGACCGTCAACACACTGATGAATTGTTCACCAGTTGGACAGCTGTTACGAGATCCATCTATTCTGACTGGAGCATTTTGTTTGGTGGGTCAAAAAGTAACAGAATCTTGGTTGCCATGAGAGCGATAAACCTGAAGCTGGGCTCGATATGGTGCGCAGCAACCCCACTTCCTTGACTTTCACATCTGCGGGAAAAGCTTGTTAGTTTTCAACCTGTGTCAGCTATTGGGATATATCCTTGGAGGACTTAAGGATAACTTGTACAGTGGCTGGTTCAGCAGGCGTTTGTGTTTCCCCCTTGTAATGAACTCCAACAGTGGGCTTTAAGTATTTGTAAAGGTTACAAATGTTTAAAAAAATCTCTGATGTCCTCCTCAGAGGACATGGCATGGTCCACCACCAGATGAAAATGGTGGTTAAAGCAATGAACATATGGTATGTCTCAACCCAATTTCTTCTGTAGAAGTTTCTGCACTCCCCCTTGCTTCCCCGACATCACAGAGGCTCTGTTGTAGACTTGACGGAGGATTTTGTCAGATCTCAGTCCAGCCTTGGTCAGTTCTGAGGTAACAGTTTCTGTGAGAGTGTTGGCATATCCTGCATCTGCAGTGGCTATGGTCAGAAGGCTCTTTTATTTCATAGTTTCCACCTACAAACCAAAGTACGATTGAAAAGTTTTCATAGCCCGTTGTGCCCCTCGTTCTGTCCAGTTCCCTGACAATATGCTCTGTTACTAAGTTGCTCATTTGTTTTATTAAGTTGTTCTGGGCGCCGTGGCTCGTGTAGGTTGCGTTATGGAGAATGGTTGGTGCTACCTTATTTAAAAAAAAAACTTTTACCCCTTCTTCTCCCCAATTTTGTGGTTTCCAATGGGTAGTTACAGTCCTGTCTCATCGCTGCAACTCCTATACGGACTCGCGAGAGGCGAAGGTTGAGAGCCATGAGTCCTCCAAAACACGACCCAACCAAGTCGCACTGCTTCTTGACACAATGCCCACTTAACCTGGAGGAAACACCTGGCGACCGTGTGAGCGTGCCTGCGTCCGGCCCATCACAGGAGTCGCTAGAGCGCGATGGGACAAGGACATCCCTGCCGCCAAACCCTGCCCTAACCCGGCCAATTGTGGGCCGCCCCATGGGTCTCCCGGTCAAGGCCGGCTGCGACAGAGCCTGGACTCAAACCAGGACCTGTAGTGGCACAGCTAGCAACTGCGATGCAGTGCCTTAGACCACTGAAACCACTTGGGAGGGTTGGTGCTATCTTGGACAACTCTTGGTTCTTTTGGAGGGTATACTCAAACAATGACAAGAACCACCCACTGCCTTCCTCTGTCATGCTTTTTAATGCATCGTGATCACTTCTCAGAGTGATTTGATTAACTGCTAGAAATGCAATAATGTCAACAATAGAGCCCAGGTAATATCGATGACGTGCAAGCAGATCCGTGTTAACCAGTGTTGATATTTCCTGCCCTGTCTCTTCACGCATTTCTCTCCCTCCATAGCCTCACGTTAAGTGTTCTATCGAGGTGGCATGTTCGTTCTGTCCTTTATCTCTCTCTAAAGCATGCTTCCAATCATAGAACCCTTTAATGGTAAAGGTTGAATCTGATGACGCGCTGGACCGAAATTTCGTCAGGGGAAACAAAAGGCTGCAACAGTTTGTAATGAATTCTTACCAAAAGACAGCTTCTTCCCTGAATACAATCTTACTGGAAACTTACCTAACTTCTCAACCCCAAGGTCATCTGGGGTTGCTCCTCTGGATGTAAGTGGCTCTGGCTCGTGTGATTTAGCATTGTTAGCAGCTGCTGCTTAGCTGGGTGGCGGCAAGGAGGCTTGTGGCGGTACTGGGACAGGGGGCTCTGCTGGCTTCACCGTTGACAGAGACTAGGCAAGCCAAACTCTGTGGGCTAGCCACTGCATTGCCATGATCGCCAGCAACTGTAGCAGTGGTTTTGATGAGTGAATTTTCAGCTACACTTGTTGTAGGCTGGATAATAGAACAAGTCAAAATTCACCCAAGGCTAAAAAATAGCAAAAGAACGTTGGCTAAGCTGGAACACTAGCGCGAGCCCATAGCAAATGAATGGAATTGAACGTTCACAGAGCTTGGCACCAAAAAATGTATGCCTTTTTATTTTACCACCGCAATTTGTTCTTAGGATGAAACTGAAAAATAACAACTTGTAAACATCCGCACCTCGATGGTGCCAAGTGTGCTTATGTCTGCATAATGAGGAAGTAGGGAAAAAATTGCAACTTTTGACTATTTCTGGTCTGGCGATCGATGACAGCAGAGTACGCTACCCAACCTTATGTAATTAGAAAGAGGAGATTCTCATGATTAAAATGGTGTCCAATTTGAAAAAACCTAAATGTACACATTGTGAGATATTTGGCAAAATACACAGACATACCTATATTTCCCAATAGGAAACAATGGGACAACCTCAGAGTTCCATGAGTTATTTTTTGTTGTTTACATTTTAACTACCAGCAACGTGGGCCAACAATAGCCAAGCAGGCATTGTGACGTAGAACAATAAATAGACTGGGAATAGAAAGTTCGGAAGGCAAGTTGGTGCCACGGTGCTAACTAATAGGAGCTGGCAGGTTAAAAATGCCCTAAAATAAGGCCTGTTTTTTCGTGATTACTTCAAACAACAAAAAGCAGCAAAATACGAAATATAAAGAAATACACAATTCCCAACAGGGGATATTCCCCTGTAGTATAATTATATTGAAATGTGCTTTAGCAGAGATAGGCTTACCTCTTTCCTCACCATAATGCTAATGCAAGCCCACACACAGTTTTATATAACACATCAATTTTGTGATGAGGCACAAATTGTCTCTTTCTGGAACACACACAACATCGCTGCCCTTCTCACCTCATGTTCTCTCTCTGGGTGTGCATGCGAACAACTCACATCCCTCTGCTTCTCTCAGTGTTTGTGTGTGGGTGGAGATGTCTTTCCAGGGCTAGTGCTGAGCGCCATCATTCTACTCCCTGTTGAAAGAGAGAGAGAGAGAGAGAGAGAGAGAGAGAGATCAAAGTAAAGGAATGCACTACACCAATGATTTCTAGCCCACCGGAGAAAAAGACTACAGTACCCTCCAAGTGTGCATGAAAATAACCTGTTTGTCACTATTAGAAAGAACCTGTCATTAACCACCATCTCTGGCATCATAATAAAGACCATGGTGTTTGCTTTGATATAAATTGTTTATTTGCAAATGGTCTCTTTACTCAGATCTTCAGGACATTCCAGAGGAGAGTGAAGCCAAAGCAGAACTACCACGAGAGCCTGACGTGTCACACTGCTCCCCTACTCTCAAAAATAGGCCGACGAGGACAACAGAACTGAACTTGAAATAGTCTTCCTCTTTTTACACTTAAAAGGAAGTATCATATTCATTTTCAAATATATATATATATATATGTATATATATTTGTTTCGTGGCTTTTGCTTTACAGTACACGACCAGTGGCAATATGTGACTACGCTATTCTTTTATGTTTCTCGATTGGGATTATTTGGATTTATACGGCTCCCTTTGGGAATCGATGCTGGACTTATTCATGCCACCTATTAAAGTGGCATGAATAACAGGAAGGGAGTTATGCAATGAGGATTTTCCAAAGAAGAATATGCAGGAAATGGACAGCAAATATAAAAGCAGTGAATGGATAACCAAAGCTGATGGGGTTTTGTCTAAGTGAATGGGACACTGCTTTAATAATGTTTGGGTAGCTGCTTCTTTGCATTAGGATGTTGGATGTGGATGTGTATATATAGCAGGTTTGTGCTGAGACACATGGATATGCACAAACACACACCACAGACACACCACAGACACACACGGTCATACATGCTCACACACACACACACACACACATTTGAGTCCTTTACATTTCCATAATTAGGATTATCTAATTCTCAACGCTGTTTATGATGCTAATAATTTGTTTATTTATTCTTCCTTCCTTATTTAAGCAGATAAGTTAAGACCTCTCATGACACAGGTCAAACATTAGAATGACTGTATAAGAATGAGGTAGCACTGTATTTCTCTCCCCTGATTACCATGTTTTTACTTAGAAACCACATGGCAACAGCATAATGACAATTATTATTACAAAATTACTTACTTACTTACCCACTGGTTTGTGGTTCATTTCCTGCAGGGATCACATACATATACTTTAAATGCTCAAAGTAATGTAACTCGCTTCGTGGCACATACACTACCGTACAAAAGTTTGGGGTCACTTAGAAATGTCCTTGTTTTTGAAAGAAAAACCTTTTTTTGTCGATTTAAAATAACATCAAATTTATCAGAAATACAGTGTAGACATTGTTAATGGTTGTAAATGACTATTGTAGCTGGAAATGGCTGATTTTTAATGGAATATCTACATAGGCGTACAGGGGCCCATTATCAGCAACCATCACTCCTGTGTTCCAATGGCACGTCGTGTTAGCTAATCCAAGTTTATCATTTTTAAAGGCTAATTGATCAATTATGTTAGCACAGCTGAAAACTGTTGTTCTGATTAAAGAAGCAATAAAACGGTCCTTCTTTAGACTAGTTGAGTTTCTGGAGCATCAGCATTTGTGGGTTCAATTACAGGCTCAAAATGGCCAGAAACAAATAACTTTCTTCTGAAACTCGTCAGTCTATTCTTGTTCTGAGAAATGAAGGCTATTCTATGCGAGAAATTGCTAAGAAACTGAAGATCTCGTACAACGCTGTGTACTACTCCCTTCACAGAACAGTGCAAACTGGCCCTAACCAGAATAGAAAGAGGAGTGGGAGGCCCCGGTGCACAACTGAGCAAGAGGAAAAGTACTAGTGTCTAGTTTGTGAAACAGATGCCTCACAAGTCCTCAACTGGCAGATTCATTAAATAGTACCCCCAAAACACCAGTGTCAACATCAACAGTGAAGAGGCGACTCTGGGATGTTGGCCTTCTAGGCAGAGTTACAAAGAAAAAGCCATATCTCAGACTGGCCAATAAAAAGAAAATATTAAGATGGGCAAAAGAACACAGACATTGGACAGAGGAACTTTGCCTAGAAGGCTAGCATCCCGGAGACGCCTCTTCACTGTTGATGTTGAGACTGGTGTTTTGCGTGTACTATTTAATGAAGCTGCCAGTTGAGGACTTGTGAGGCATCTGTTTCTCAAACTGATAAACTTGGATTAGATTAACACAACGTGCCATTGGAACACATGAGTGATGGTTGCTGATAATGAGCCTCTGTACGCCTAGATATTCCATTAAAAATCATCAGTTTCCAGCTACAATAGTCATTTACAACATTAACAATGTCTTCAGTGTATTTCTGAACAATTTGATGTTATTTTAATGGACAAAACATGTGCTTTTCTTTCAAAAACAAGGACATTTCTAAGTGATCCCAAACGTTTGAACGGTAGTGTATACACTGAGTGTAAAAAACATTAGGGACAGGTGAATCCAGGTGAAAGCTATGATCCCTTATTGATGTTTTCTGTTAAATGCACTTCAATCAGTTTAGATGTAGGGGAGGAGATAGGTTAAAGAATGATTTTTAAGCCTTGAGAAATGGATTGTGTATCTGTGCCATTCACAGACGGAATGGGCAAGACAAAATATTTAAGTGCCTTTGAACGTGCATGGTAGGAGTTGCCAGGCGCACTGATTCGAGTGTGTCAAGAACTGCAACGCTGCTGGGTTTTTCACACTCAACAGTTCCCGAGCGTATCAAGAATGTTCCACCACCCAAAGGACATCCAGCCAACTTGACACAACTATCGTAAGCAGTGGAGTCAACATGGGCCAGCATCCCTGTGGAACGCTTTCGACACCTTGCAGAGTTCAATTGAGGCTGTTCTGAGGGCAAAAGGGGTGCAACTCAATATTAGGAAGGTGTTCCTAATGATTTGTGCACTCTGTGTATATTACTTGGGGATTCTTCGTCACAAATACCAGAAAGGGACAATTGTTCATAATTAATTTCAAGTAATTACCAGAAAGAATTATGCTATCACCATGTAGTTACTAAGTAAATACCTGGCAATAAGGGAGCATAAAATAAAGTTTTACCTAAATGGACAAAGTAGCCTAATCCCTATATGGATCACTTCAGCATAAGCAATGTAGTTTCCAAGTTTAACTCTAGTGGACTTGGTAGACTATATGAAAGAAGCAGTCAAAAATACAGACATTGGAAGATGGAACTAAGACAATACGCCATGTAATCCATTTAGAGATGCATTGAGAGATAGGGGAAATCAACAACTTTTTTGCCAACATCGAATTATAAAACAGAGTCTTCTCTATTAATGACATATGACATTGGGGACTGTTTTTGAACAACGGACAGCCGAGCAACCGTTATATTTGCCTTTAAATTATTTTGAAACTAAAATGCTTTAATTGAGACTTTCTTTATTCTTGTAATTTCTTGTCATCTTAATTTGACTCATGAACCATATTTTCCTGGCTTGCATAGTGTGTATCAATCTGGCAAAAAAATGACATGGGCAATGATTTTGTTTCTGTCTTTATTTGATTGTACTATATTCAATGTATGTTTATAGAAGCCCATACTAAAGATATGAATGTCAAATCCAAATGTTGCCTTTCAAGTTGTTGTCATGACGTTGGCCTGGGGATAGGTTTATGACAGTCATAAATACCTCTTTCCCCCTTTTTCCTCTCTCTACCCTACTGATGTTACATTTGCAAACCCTTGGTTAACATAGAGATTTTGGGAACATCAGAAGGTGGGGGGAAATGAACAATATTCTGGTAATCCGACCAATGGAACATATGCGGTGGTACTTGTCAGTTCGGTTGTCATCTGAGACATTCTCATCAATGATAAGATGACAAACTCTACAGTGGAAAGTCTACACATCAGAGTTATCGGATTCACATGTAATTGTTGTTCAATTGAAATGTTTGAATACGAAATTATTTGTGATGGGATGAAATGTGATTTTAGCTTCTAAAATGTGAGATTTGGGTTTTCATAAGATAGGGCTCTGCTCAATCAGTGGCCCGCCCCTGTGAAGGGACATGGGCTATAAAACTTTTCAAACACGCCCTCCTCTCCCTTCCTATATAAGCCCTTGACGACAATATAACCTTCTGTTCCGAGGACGTGAGGACGACGGTCCTATGTCAGAATGGTTCAGATAATAACTACAGAATGAAGCCAACATCAGCGTGAGCTTTGGTTACGAATGGTATGAACTTTGAACTCTTATTCACTACAGAAGTGATACCTCCTAGCCGTTGAGTTAGCAACTGCAGCTGCAAACACAGGTTAGGAAGGAACAGACACAGAGTATCCCGTCTACCACACAACAACGTTACTACAACGTATCCAATTGACAACCAGAGACATTCTTCAAAGGACTCGGTTGGGCAACACGGCCTTCCATCTACCACCAACCTACCGAAGCGCAGCTCAGCCCAGAGTAAATATTTATTGCATTTTCCTTTTCCAAATGGGCGGTAATTTAGAATGCATAAGATACTGTCTTTACGATAGCACAGCTTTGGCCTTTGTTCCTCAGTCTTCCCGCTCCTTCACTCAAACCCAGCCCTTTTCTTTTGTGTAACAAGCTGTCATATCTGTTCCGCCCGCTAGGGACGTTTTCCTTTATGACGTAATTTGTAATCAAGTTATGATTTCATTATGTGTATGTGTAATTCTGTGTGATTAGTTAGGTATTTAGTAAATAAATGATTAAACCCAATTTTGTATTGCTGATTCAAATTGTTAGCCAGGGTTCGTGCAGATAACCAAGAATTTACAACTTTCAGACTTTCAGATTTCACTGAATTAAGATGATGATTAATATTGACTGCTATTGATGTAAAATATTACTAGGTCTTTAAGAGTTTATTCGGAAGATAACAGCTCTATAAATATTATTTTGTGGTGCCCGACTCTCTAGTTAATTACATTTACATGATTAGCTCAATCAGGTAATATTAATTACAGAGAAATTATTTTATAGAATAGCATGTCATATCACTTAATCCGGCATAGCCAAAGACACGACATTGTTATCAAAGTTATATTGTCATATTTATGTATCAATGGCATATATCCACTCGTTTTGACAAGTTCTATGCTGGTGTAAAAAGGGTCTTCTTGATTTGTGCTCTTACTACAGATAGTTGTGGTCCACCTCACTTGAGCCCTCTGTCAAAACAACAGGTGGTGTAGTAAGGAAGACTTATTTCCACAATTTATCATGGTCCTGACACAAACCGTTATTATGGTAAGTGTGTTGGCATTATGCCTATCCTAATTGGAATTAACAGTTGTAACAGTTGTCATAAGCGGTCATGACTATTTATGACATCTGTATGTCATTATTATGACGGTGTTAGGTAGACCTTGTGATAAAAAAGGTCCAAATGAAGTGTTACCAACAGTTGCTCTTACCTGAAGCATTACCACTGGTTCTGGTAATCGAATCTAGCTCTGCTATAAACTGGCACATTGTACAGACAATCACTGAATTAGCTGTGGCTACCAAAGCTCATATCAGACTATGACGATCCCCGTAGTACGTCAATCCAATTCGGTGGTAAAACGCAGCTGTCTTTTGGAGGGCCTTAGCTCATGTATCCCACTGTCTCACACTCTATATCTATCTAATGTAGGCTGACACCGCTTCCCCAAATACCTCCCCCTAAACCCCTCACGGTGACTTGATGCCTCTACCCAAACAGGTGAAATCTATCAAACCCCCCAACACACTTAACTCTCTCACCTTCTTCACCATCTCTCTTTTCCCTTTACCCTTTTTAACTTCCTCTCTCTATGCCATTTTTTAAAAATGAATTCCACCGCCCGTATGTGTCCATCTCTCTTACTCTCTTTTCCACTACCTCTCTTTTTCTCTCTCACTCTATGGCTCCATCCAGAAATAGCCCTTAGTCCATACCCACCTGTCCAATTGTCTCATTTCCATGAGGAGTTGTTTACGGACAGGTTCTATCTCACTCTCTTAGCCATCTCTTCTATCTCACTCTCTTATCCATCTCTTCGTTTCTCTTTCTCCCTCCCCCTTCCTTCCTTCCATCCACAGTCTAAACCTGGACACTGTCGACCACGTGACTTGTATTCTCTCCCTTCTCTAACCCTCTTACTCTTGTCCACTACCTCTCTCTTTCTCTCTAGCTATATACAGTATATCTCACTCCCTTCTCCATCTCTTTTTGTTTCTCTCTATCTCTCCCTCCCTAATGCTGGGGACAATGTCAGCCAAGTAACATGTATAAATATCCCCATTGGGGGACATAGTTGGCATAGTGGGCGCCTCTCTATGGCCCGCCTGAACCCCATTCATCATTGGAATTTACCAACATTGGGGATGCCATGGCACTGTAAGCCCCGACAAGCTCTGGTGGTCTGGGAAAGAAGCAGGGGGAGTGAGGTTACCGGGAAGCTGTACTGTGGCTCCTTCTTCAAGCTATCTCCCTCTCTTTCCCTTTCTCTATGTCTCTCTCTCTTTATTTTTCTCTCGCGCTTAAATAATTGCCTGATTATGGTATTCTTAACGTTTTAGGTAGGTCACAGTAGAACCAAACAGGCTTAAATTGTTCTTACATTTAACAACTGTGGTAACTATTAGAAGAGTACATAAAACCTTGGATCTGACCTCCAGAACTAAGGCCTAGATTCAATCAGACCAAGCGCTAACTGGCGATAGCCGACACTCGCAAAGCTTATGTTCTGGCGGGGTGTCAGAGGTGTAACTTCATTGGAGCTGTCAAATCGATGAGCAGCTGCTCTTGATCATTGTCACGAAGCCACACCCGTTCCACTCACGTTAGAAGTTCAGAACGAGAAAGTGTAGGCTATATTGAAATAACAAGGTTCAAATTGAAAATCATGAAACAAAATATTTCTATCAGCCTAATCGAGGTGTAGGTTACATCTCACATTCCAGTGTTCGAACTTGTAAACAAGGCTGCATGGGATTTATTTTAATGCGAGTCCGTGCAGCCAATGGCAATGTCTGCTTTAGGTATAATGCTGGGAGCTGCTTGTGGATTTGACAGCTCGCAGTTCCGGCACCGTCAAAACATCAGCTATGCGGATGTCGGCTAAAGCGGATCTGATTGAATTGGATCTTGTTGACTTTTGTACCTTGCTCTAACCCCTTTAACCTAACATTAGCTAACCTTAACTAACCTAATGTAAAATTGCTAGGCGTCTCTCTTTCA
Source organism: Oncorhynchus clarkii lewisi (assembly GCF_045791955.1). Taxonomy (NCBI): domain Eukaryota; kingdom Metazoa; phylum Chordata; class Actinopteri; order Salmoniformes; family Salmonidae; genus Oncorhynchus; species Oncorhynchus clarkii. Next base: position 43,439,419 of record NC_092164.1, read on the forward strand.
GTCACTCTGTATCTTTGTCTGTCAAGCTGATGTTTAAGAGAATTGGAGTCTGCAGTAGTGGTGTCAGGCACATTAGCAGGTGTTGCTGTCGTAAAAGAGTTATGAAGTAGTATAAGTTTATGACCTCTTAATATTTACTATGTCATGATTCTTTGGCGTAAGCTGTTGAGATGATGTGCTTTCTCCTTGTTAGCATGTTTAGCATTTCATGTCCAAATGATCGCAAAGTGTCTCAAATGAATTGTCTACCTCAAAGTTACTTTTTAAGATGATTTGGACATGAAATGCAAAACATGCTTAAATCGGGGACATTGACCTGTATTGGTATTTGGACAAAAATGCACAAAAGTTAGTGTTTGGAGACTAGTAAAGCGGCTAGTAAAAACTAAAGGATAGATTGTTGTCTTACCTTGTCGATAGACTCCTTATAGGGTCAGGAACCCAATATGTAATTTTGTAGTTTGGATGAATAATAAGGAAAATTACTACTGTTGTTTAGTTGCCAAGGTTGTCATTTCAAACCCTGAAGCTAATATTTTCAACATTTAAGTGGTGCCCAGAGCTATGGTATGGGGGATTCCTGATTTATTATGGTAGTGCCCACTCCCCACACTACCCTGCACTCCTTAGACCCCTCTGTAATTTGAACCCTGTGTGTGTGTGGAGGACAGAAATAGAACTGTCTCTTTTGTTTTATGACAGCATCTGCCTAATCCTCTATGCCCCGCTCATTGTCCTTCTCTCTCTCTCCCACCACCTTTGTTTTTATTACTAAAAGCCCCCACAGCAGGAAACATACAATATATGTCAATTATGTCAAAGAATATGACAGCTGACACAGGAAGACAGAAGGAAATGGATGCGAACAGGCTTTCCATCTGCCGGTAGAAGTTGTCCGTATGCACAGATCTAGAATCAGCATGCGTTCCCCAAACATGACCTTAACCATTAGGGGGAACAACGCAACATCAAGGTAAGCTCATCCTACTTTGCTTTATTATAGAGAGGAAGGCTCAGTAGATACATTTAAAGAACTGACCTTTAAAGGATTGAGTTGGGTGGAGCCAGTAGGCTAGAATGGGAGGGGCATGTTTGTGGGTGTGGTCATCTACTCTTTGGGATATATATGTTCTCTTTCTATCCCAGAGTTTGGTCTCTCTTCTGCTCTTTCTCCCTCCCTCCTTCTCTCTCTGTCTCGCCTATTCCACTGACTTGACAGGACTGTCCTGCACCCTTTATCCTTCTTTTCCCTCCTTTTCTCGGTCAAAAAGCCCAAAAGACCTTCATAAAAATGGAGGCAGTCAAGAAGAAGATGCTTATGTTGAAGCTGGATAAGGAGAACGCTCTGGACGCGGCAGAACAGGCCGATACCGACAAGAAGGCAGCCGAGGAGAGGAGCAAGCAGGTGGGCCAACCACATCACAGAGAGTGGGGGGATCCTCTATCATGGATGGGGACATGGGCACCTTGGGCAGTCAAATAGGCAACTATAGGTTACTACTACCCCAGGGAGCAAAACTGGTTGCAATGATGTCATTCTATAATTTTTCTACGTCATGGTCAGGTCGTATACTTATTGTACGGACTTTAAGGACTTTTCAGATGTATTTTTTTGTGACCAGAAAAATATGTGTGGGTGTGTCACACATGGCATCCTAGTCCCTATATATTGAACTTATTTTGACCAGAGCACTGACTGAATTGTCTGTACAACTGGAAATCTAATTAATAACCACCAAAGAATGTCGTCATGATGGGGGGGGGGGGGGGGGGGGATGTCTCGAAAGGTGAAACAGCTTATTGGTTTCCATAATGTTGCTGTGTGGTTGGAAATGGTCTGCTTAGATACAACTCCGTTACAACTCCTAGGCCGGTCATCGTTAAACGATAGAGTTAGAAAGTAATTGGTCAAATAGATGTGACATTTTTTACCTATATTGTAATATACTGTGAAGGAATCATCTCACCTGCTTTTCTAGATGTGTTTGTAACAGATTTAATTATATTTTCTTAATTTTTTAAAAATATTTTATTTTGAAGGGTTTTGTTTTACATTCATTTTATTCTTCTTGAAAATAAGGTAACAAGTTCATGACATTACTATAAATACTAGAGGTTAGAATATGGTTAAGAATAGGACAGAGTTGACAAGACTTAACAACTGAGTCCAAAGTGACCTCTGTCCCCCAAAAAATGACAACTGGAAAATTCTAAACCATGCCAAGACAACTTGAGAGAAACGTTAGACCGTATTTCTCTCATTAGACTGACAAGCTGTCAGTCAAGGCTGGATGGTTTAGCTAGTGATGTCTCCACATGGAAATTGCGAAGGGCAAGACACTAGGATGGAATACGATGGTGGATCCTTTCACTGAGTGATTGTTAGGGGATGTTACCATCCAGAGCAAGTATTTATATATAGATGTCATTGAAGTGGAACCATGGCAGGCATGTCCACCAGGCTTTAGGTTACTTGCGACAAGAGGACAGGTGAGATGGCTGCAGACATGGGTTCAAATAGTATTTGTTTTCTTTCAAATACTTTTCTAACTTTCCTGGCACATTGGAGCCAATGGAATAGTCCCAAAAGTGTCAAACCGGTCGATTTGCCACTCCACGAAGGCTCAAGCGCTAAAATTATTTGTAAGAAGACAAATACTATTTGAACCCAGGCCTGGGTGACAGTCAAGATGCCTTGATGAATGGAGATGGACAAGGCTATGAGGCTATCAGTTAATGAATACTATTTTCACACTATTAAGCCAAGCTTTACTGTGCTGGCCTGGTTATGTATCCACCGTAGTTGCTGGAACAGTGCTGGAAAGGTCAAGGTGAAAAGAAAATAGGTCCACACCATAGTGTGAAAAGAGTGTACAAATCTCACCCACCCTTTCTCCATATCTCTTTCCTCTTCTTGCCCTCCCTCCCTCTCTACTTCCTTCTCTCACTCTTGCTCTCTCTCTCAGCATGAGGATGAGTTGCTGCAGATGCAGAAGAAGCTGAAGGGGACTGAGGATGAGCTGGACAAATACTCTGAGGCCTTGAAGGATGCCCAGGAGAAGTTGGAGGTTGCGGACAAGAAGGCCGCAGATGTAAGTGTGTTGTATTCATCCACAGTCTTACAGGTCTAGTATCAGATCACCCAACCCCATTTCCTAACCTTAAGTATTAAGAGGACAATAAAATACAGTAGCTGACCCTTGACCAGTGGTTAGGTGCAACATCTACCAACTTGTGTTAGCTCCAAGAACTGATGCCTTGGCTATTTGTTACGTTACATGGTCTTGAGTAGCAGGGATGATCCTTGTTTGACACCAGGCCGGTCACATTGGTGCCATGGCCTGGATGCTGGGGTTGCTTTGGAAACGATACGAAGATTGAAGAGGTGGTGGAATTGGTCCAATGATCATCAGCAGCAGCAGAGGGTGTAAAATAGGTCTAGCTAGATGCCTTAGAATGTCCCAAAGTTATAATAGATTAGAGATAAGAGCTTTGAACCCGGAGCGAAGCAGGTTCTGTGCAGGAGACCCATTAAGGATTTACCAAGCTTGAAGGTACCAGAAGCCTCATACCTGCTCATATTACATAGTGTATGACAAAGCAAACACACTTGTGCTATGAAAAAAACAATCTGCTCTTACAGGGTTAGACAAGTTTAGACCACAGGAGGTTAAACCTGGTGCCTGGTGTCTCCCCTAGCTCCCATTCCTTTCATTCACTCCGATCACCCATCCACTGCTACTGCTATTTCATCCCCATATTCTGACCATGGTATCATCCAATCGAGCTATGACTATCCCACCAATGAATATCCCACCTATGACTTATCCCACATGCTACAATTTTAGGGACAATAAACATAGATATTCTTACTAGAGTAGCATTCGTCAAGTCTGGTTTTGGGGACCCACAGGGTGTGCAGGCTTTTGTTCCAGCCCAGCACTAACACACCTGATTTAACTAATCAATAAGACCTTGAGTTGAATCCGGAGTATTGGTGCTGGGCTAAAACAAAAGCTTGCAGACCCTGTGGGTCCAAAGGAACAGGAATGACGTACACTGGAAATAGTTGCTGTTATGGTACTAGCGATAGAAACACAAGACACTAACCAACTCCAAAGACTTTTAGAGCAACAGATAATATTACCATTCAGACTTTCTGAACAACACTTGACATTTGGATTCATGAGCCATTGTGCCTTTACCCATAAATTGCCAAAAAAGGCCTGCTTTAGTTTGGCCAAGGAGTATGTGAAAACCACAAGGCCATGCCTGTTTCTGGGATGATAATTTAGTGACAGTTTGACTGACACTTTTGGTCCACTTTGTTGGCAGTTCATTTCGAGCAGTAACCCGCTGGAGTTAAGGGTTAACTCTAGTGCTAGGAAGCTAAGATACAATTCAAAGGTTTGGTTTTCATGCACATTTTGGATTGAGCGCACAGGCTTTGCTATCTGAACGCTCCCCAAAGAATGGAATAGAATATAATAGACCCTTATTGTCCATTTGCACAGATGTTATTTTTGCTGTGACAGTACCCAACCTACACAGCAGGCTGGAAGCAGCACAGGGTCAGCAACAGAGCAGAACCCCAGGACTAGTTTGGGGTTTAAGGGCTTTGCTCAAGGGCACAGTAACTGTAGATGGCATGTGAGTTATTGATGCCTGAAATTCTCCAGTTGCCAGCTCACTTTTTCAAGTCAGCACTGGGATTCGAACCCGCAAACCTCCTGTTACCGACCCGCCTCTCTAACCTTGAGGCTACCGCGGCCAAGACTATACTTGGGTTGCCACTCTCTATTCTTGGGTTGGCAATCTCATCCTAGTCCCCTCCCTCTTTGTATTTCTTTACTCTTCTTGTGGTTTAGGTATCTTTTTCTCCAACAATGTAGGTCTCAGTAATTCTCTATTTCTCTCTCTCTCTCTGTATTTCCCCTAGTTGACTGTAATGAAGTACGTTTCTCCAGACTTTAGATATAGAACAAACAGCAGCTGTCATCACAATCGTTTGTCTCAATAGAGAGAATGCATGGAATGACCATGTTGAAATACCAGAGGGGCTTAGGTTTGTGTGCGTGTGTGTGTGTTTTACAGTAAATAGGTATTGTGTGGTGCCTTGGAGTGATGATTACCCAATGATTTGTATGGTTTATAACAAGCCAAGGTCATTACGGGTGTTATGTGCTCTTGTGTGGTCTGTCTGCCCTACACTGTCTGTACAGTTATGTGGTAAAATCATGTGTGTGTTTTTCATCTTTGCAAGCTTCAAGTCCGTATTGTGTGTGTGTGTGTGTGTGTGTGTGTGTGTGTGTGTGCGTGCGTGCGTGCATGCGTGCGTGCGTGCATTTTCTTGTGAGTATACCTTTGAAGACACCTCTCTGTCTTGTTCTTGTGCATATGTGTGAATTCAAGGTATATTCGTATGAAAGGGGACCAGAGACCTATGTAAAATAATCTCTTCTCATGAGCCATCCTATATGAGGAGTGTATAGGGGATACAAAGGCCATGACCACAAGGTTATTTCCATTGAGGGGGCGGGGTGGGGTTTAGTGGTCTGAAAGGGGGACAGAATGGGGCATAACAGAAATACCAGAGGAGGGGGATGCCAATGGGACAGACTTACTAAACAAACAAAAAAACATTCAACTTTATATACTGGATACACCCCCCTCCGTATGTATTTGGATAATGAAGCTCCATTTTTTAATTTGGCTCTATACTCCAGCATTTTGATTTGAGTTCAAATGTTTCCTATGAGGCGACAGTACAGAATGTCACCTTTTATTTTAGAGAATTTTCATACATTTGCCGTTTAGAAATGAAAGCACTTTATATATCTAGTCCCCCCATTTGAATAAGTGTTTGGATAAATTTCACTCATAGTGTATTAAAGTAGTCAAAAGTGTAGTATTTGGACCCATTTTCCTAGCACGCAATGACTACATCAAGCTTGTGACTCTAAAAACTTGTTGGATGCATTTGCAGTTTGGTTTGGTTGTGTTTCGGATTACAGTATGTTTTGCCCAAAAAGTAACTGAATGGTGAGAGGTTAGCATTTTTTGTTGTAGCGTCTGAACGGCATCTCACTTATCATTATTCATGATTAAATCATGATTTTTTTCTTAATCATGGAAATATCAGGATTAATTTAGGTGTTCAGAAACATCTTACGACTCAATTAGAAAGAAAATGACTCCATTCACCATTCAGTTACTATTGGGCAAAACATAACCCAAAACAAACTGCAAATGGATACAACACGTTTGTAGAGTCTCAAAACTTGATGTAGTCATTGTGTGCAAGAAACATGGGACCAAATTCTATACTTTTGACCGCTTTGATACATACATAAGTGAATTTATCCAAATACCTATGACTTCACAAGGGTGGGACCAGACACATAAAGTGCTTCATTTTTAAATGGTAAAACAGATATGAATCAAAATACCCTCAAATAAAACATTCTGTACTGTCGCTTCATAAAACATTTGATCTCAAATCTGAAATTCTGGAGAATAGAGTTAAATTCAACATTTTAGCTTCACTGTCCAAATACATACGGAGGGGAGTGTACTTTTGCCTGGTTACCCAAACTCCTTGCTCCGGCCAAACGCTACGCCACGCCCACTAACGTCAGTTTCTTCTCCGGAATGAGTTTGGATCTGAGTACCTCCCCAACCCTACACCGAATGCGAACACTTTGGGGCCATCTCATTGGTCCGGAAACCGATGGCTTGGGCCAGAGTAAGAACATCAGTTGGAAAGTGGCGGTTTGAAAATGTGTCATTGGCTTTGATACTCTGGTTGGTTATAGGAGATCCAATCGCTGAAAACTTTGTTTTGTACAACACTCCTTGTGCCCTATTACCAGAAATGACTTCAATGATGTCATCCTCAGACTAAAGTACTGTATGTAGCAAACGACAAAGAAGAGGAAGAATTTAGTGTGAGTGGTCAGGTTAAGTGTACTTTACCCTTTCATCCAATTACTTCTCTTCTTAATTAATATGGATTTACCTTCAAGGTCTACCTTATACATTTCTTAATAACATGTATTTCTATATTATATGGGCCCCCACTTTCTGTCCCCTCTACCTGGGTATGTCCTAAATATCTCCCCCAGAATAGAATAATTGTTCCATAGAGACAACTAGATTAGTGTGGAGCAATAGTGCCAAAGAGATTAGTGAAGGGCATTTGTCCCTAAAGTGTAACCAGATCTCTCCAAATGTTGCTCTGCTCGCTCTTTCTCTGTGTGTGTGTGGTCCTTTTGAGTGTGCAACGTGTGTATTTGTGTGTGTGTCCGTGGAGGCTGCTGAGGGTAAGACAGCTGATAATAATGACTGGAATGGAGACGATGGAATGGTATCGAACACATCAAAGATGTGGTTTCCATGAGGTTGATACCACTCCATTGACTCCATTCCAGACATTATTATGAGCCGTCCTCCCCTCAGCAGACTCTATTGTTGTGTGTGTGTGTGTGTGTCCTTTCCAGTGGCATTAAGTCTCAGAGGAGTCAGAGTTCTAAGTCGTTGGGATAAACCTTTCCTTGACCTACGTGGCCAGTCTGCCTCTCTCCACATGCTTGTGATTAGTGTCATAATAAGACACACTAAAGGACAGTTTTATGACTGCCTGAGTATGCCTAGCTCCATACGCACTAAATCCCAGGCACACAGTTTTCAGCAAGAGGGTAAAGAGCAACACAATCTTCACACATTAAGGTGCTCTCAAAGCACCGCTCCTTCAGCAGCGCTACTTAACCAGCAGCTAATGGCTAAAACAAACGTGCATTCAACTCCTGCTGAAGCCATAGGGTGTTTCTCAAAATGCATACTACCGTGCTCCAAGCACGCAAATTGGAGCACGGGAGGGTCGGAGTATGAGTCCAAATCAAAGTATGGTAAATGGAGCACAGAGGGTACTTCTCATATTCTCAAATTAATTTGGACATTTTTACCTGCCTACATACCATAGATCGCGAGCCCATAATAAGTCAATAGGGCTAACTGGCTAGCTACTACTATTATCTAGCCAGATAGCCACGAATAACTGCTAGCTAGGTACCCACGAAGAATTGACATCTATCTTGCATAATATTCGTTTTAGGTCAATTTTGCCTGTTAAGCTATTTGGTTAGCTACATTATTACGATTCACATATAGTTAGCTGATAGTTATGAAGTAAAACGGTTGCTTTGTGTATATCTTGTTAAGTCTCTATTTTGATTGTCCTGGCTGGAAGATGGTTCAGTAAATGGGTAAGTCCCAAGTCCATAGTAAGTCAATAGGGCTAACTGGATAGCTAGCTAGCCACAAAGAATTGGTCGCTATCCATGAAAAATGTAAATATACCTTGCATAACATTAGTTTTAGGTCATTTTTTCCTGTTAAACTAACTTGTTAGCCACATTATTACGATTCACATATAGCTAGCTGATAATTAGGAAGTAAAACGTTTGCTTTGTGTACATCTTGTTTTGTCTATTGTTGCCATTGTCCTGGCTGGAAGAAGGTTCCGTGAAGCATGAGGTAATACAGTAGGGGGAGTGCGAGTGCTTCTCAAATGTAATGTTTTATACAATGGGTGGGTTTAATCCTGAATGCTGATTGGTTAAAACCGCAATCCAGCCAGTGTCTATTCCACAAATGACCACCGGCTAAATCTATGAGTTTAAAATGCATATTTACTATATTCCGTCTGACTGCGCAATGCACTGTCTCATCACTACAGCCAGGCAATTTATACACTTGATCTCCACTATAAAAAGCATATAGATATTCAGCTCACATTTCTTTTAGACTCTTATTTTTCAACAGCGGATTTTATATCAACTTTGCTGTCTGTCTCTCTGACATTTGAAACATTGTTTCAATATTCAAATTCTCCAGCTGTCCCATAGTAATGAATGTGTCAGGATGAGACAGACAGATAGGCATCTTTTCTCAGCCAGTGGAAATCATGAATCAGCATAATTTTTATGGATATATACAAAGAACTATCAATAGACAACAGGTCAAACAAAACTAAGTGCAGCTAGTTTGAAGTCTTTCCAGCTTCAGTTTGAAGTGATCGTGTTAGATTTGTTGTTGGCTAGCTCCTCTGAACAACAGTGTCCTGACGAGAGAGCACATTTTATATGCCAGGTGATCAGGCAATATGGCAATGGAACATTTTTGAACGAACGACCTGGGTTGCGTCCAAAAGACTGAACGACTGGGTCGCGTCTCTGGCAACCGAACCGATAGAACAAATGACCAGCCGGCTTGGGTTGCAAGCCTAGATTTGTGTCGGGACTATATCTTGTGGAAGGATGAAATTGTATGAATAATTTCATCAAAATAACGTTCTCAATTAAAATATGTCAATCATTATTTGAATATGTTGGTAACCCGTTGTATAAAAGTGATAATGCCCTCGAAGCCGGTGTTTGGAGGATATATTGGCACGGTTTGCCGGCCCTCGACAAACACCCGTGCCAATATATCCTCCAAACACGGGCTTCTCTGGCATTATCACTTAATTATGCATTCTCCACACTCTCGTCCACACAAGAACCTACTCAAGAAAATGCACTTGGAGCATGACAGTGTGGGGCACGTTAGTATGCATATTGAGAAACACCCATTGTTTAGCACCTAGCTCCTACAAAAAGCTAACATTTTAGCATGTAGGCTACCACTACACCTTATTTTAGTATTATAACTCCTGCTAACAGTTTACAGATTTTTCCATAACTTGTGCTAACTAATAATCCCTTGCTAACTGACCATTTTAGTATAGAAGTAGCAAAAATGTGGCTTTGGAAGAGCCCAGCGATTTGCCACAGTATTGCAGTCAAACTGTGTTTGGCACACATTTTTTGCCCTTTTTCGGCCAAAGCACATCATTCTTCACATCATATACATTCTATATCTTATTTTCAGTCATTAGATAAAATCCTGAAATAGCCAAGATGTAGCCAAATTTGTATAATTTTTCAATAGACTTATAGTTAATAACAAACGTACGTCTAACCTCTAATTAGACCTATTTATACAATTATAAATTGAGAATCTGGGCATAGCAATGCATAATCAATGGACAGCGACAGAAACTCAACGTCTATAGTTGGCTCACAGTGCCAAACGTTGTCTGGAGCGACACTTGGCGGTAACAACTGGAAGTGGACAATCAAGCCATTTACTGAAACCATTCACGTTTCGAACAACACACGTTCGTTAGGCACCAAACGGAAGAAATCAAGGAGGGGACTCCCTGGATTTGACCAATAAGAAACGCTTATTTTCTTTTTCTGTTGCAATATGTTTTCAGGTGTGATCTAATAAACACAATCCTGGTATTGACGGTGGATTGAGAGAGGAAGGGAGGGCCAGGAAATGATGACTACAGCAGGATTTCTCAGTACTCTGCATCTCAAGGCCTGTTTGAAACATAGTCTCCTTCACAGATGGGGTTATTCACTGAAACGAAAGTTCAATTTAATTCGAAATACTTATTTCATCTCACAAGGAAAGATTATTTCGGGCATAATTTAAATATCTAGGCCTGCTGCACAGGTTTGGCTAGGTGTGGCAAAAAATGTAACCAATATTTTCATAGAAAAATAATATTGTATTTTAACGCATCGTTAAACCAACATATTACAAGACAACGAATGTTATTGTTTTATATCACACTGAATTCACATAAATGGTTGACAAGTAGTGACTTGATTTGTGTGTGTGTTCGGTGCATGTCTAGGCATCCTCCAGTTGTTGTGAAACATGAAGGAATTAAGAAACCGTCATATTCTGTGTCTGGAGGGCTTTGAAACAGGCTTCAGGTACGATGTGATGACAAGCAAAAAATGTACACATACCAAGCACATACTGTAGTCACACACGATGAACAAGTAGGCATACAATACCAAATAGCCTGTAGATAGAAGGCACACACACACGTACAACGTTTACACAAATGTTTACTACATCGTGATGTAGTGATTACGTTCTCATGCAGCTGAAAATTGCATTCCACTTAAATTAGACTCTAGACAGGGTATAGATACAGTGTGACATATCAGCTCGCAGTCAGAATGGTGGCTATGTCAAACGTTCACACCATACACGAACAGACACAAATAAATAACCAAATCAATTTAGATAAAATACTGGGGGGGGGAATCATACACGCACACTACCTGCAGCCTAGGTTGGTTTCTGTTAATAAAAGCTGAAGTTTCCCAAATATACCCCCATATATGGACTTTCTCAAATGCTACCCCGGGAGTGGCTTGGAATGCGAGTGATTTTATAAATTGTACGTCACTTTACCTGATCAGGACACGAAAAACAAGGAGTGCCTTCCTGTCGAAGAGACATCGTGCTCAATGCGCTGACAGGGGATCATTTTTGCTTTTCGTCTTGGGACCAACTAGTTCTAGGGGCAGACTCTGGATCAGCATTCCAGTCAATTGTCTACACTCAACTGGGTGTGGCGCAAGCCGGAAGTGGGTTGAAAAGGAAAGAGAAGGGGAACCGAGCCGGCATAGTGATTTGGAGACAGGGGAGGGAGAGACTGGACCGCACAGCACATCTCTTGTCAAGGCAATTTTGTATTCGTTTGTTTGAATGAGTTTAAATTAGAACCGCGCGCAATTGAAAGAAATCCCCCCCCCATTTTCGAAAGCGGAAGCCAATGAATTAGGTTTGCTACTTGCCACGTCTGTAGAAAAAACATCTTAGCTGATTTATAGCAGCAGGATAACTATCTAAACCATCTAGCACAGGGTTAGGCTAATTTGAAAACATTTTACTAAAGTAGGTTAGAACTGTCACATTTTTGTGCGTTATTGAGTCACTGCTGTTAGGAGGAATAACGTATTTTCACGCCACTAATCTACTACAAACAACGTTTTCCCGTCTTGGTGGGGCGTTGCTGCTTTTTTTCTTCATTTCAGGACAACTCCAGCTGAAGTCGAAGTTCTAAAACGTTTTAGAGAAGGAAAAATCTAACTAGGCTTAGCCTACGCTCGCAAACAAGACAATGTCTGGAAACAACAGCATCGACGCGGTTAAGCGAAAGATTAAAGTTTTACAGCAACAGGCAGATGAAGCCGAAGAAAGAGCAGAAATTCTTCAGAGACAGGTCGAGGTGGACAAAACATCAAGAGAACAGGTAAGGATATTCAGGAATCAACATTCGTTTAGGCATTTCGACAAGATGTGCACGTCGATAGGTGTACATTGTTTCGATGTACGAAGTGCGTTGATGGTGCACTTTTAAAAAGACACAATTTAGCCTACCACTGGGTCGTGATTCATGCATTTACACCTCCGCCCAAGGAGCCTAATTCGATATAGGTACGACCGGAAGTTACTTTTCGTAGCAGGTTAGGACGGACAGTTGTAACCAACATTCTTCTGTTACTTTACCCAGCCAGGGATGGGGGGGGGGGGGGGGGTGACTAAATGCTAAACAAAGATGTATAAACAAAATAAAGCACTACTTTTATTTCCTAATTTAAATAAAATGCACGTATTTTGCCTTTTAAAAACCAAAATATGTTTGCAAGTGGTCTCCGTGACGGTTACAAAAACGTGACTGATACAAGTCTGAGGTAGAGATTTTTAAATGTTTCTCCTATTTATGCGTTGGCCACGAGTATAGTCAACAACGTTATTTTGTTGTGAGTTAACGGAATATGAACATTTAAGTGAGATTTTCACCGGACAGGTACTTTAACAGAAAGACACGGATGGGATTTGATTTAATGCCCAGGGTGTACCGGGCTAGTGTTTGAATTAGTTTTGGAATCAGTTTGCCTTCTGGATGTGAGCAAAGTCCCCGTTTTTGCCGATGGCAAAGTCTGTTCAAAACGAAAGTGATGTAATTATTAAGCACTTGTAGGAATGAGTTGGATTCTGTGTTTTCCACATGCAAAAGTAATTGCCTTTCATAACGCTTTTACCTGCCTTCCCAGTGAAAACTAGTTAGAAAATTCTAAGATTTATTTTGTGGAAAATAGATGCACCATGCTGCCTATTTGACATCACCGTTACTGTTTGATTTGAGATGGGCTGCTCCTGCCACGCGTTGGCCCGATGACGTGATGGGCCATTGCCCGGTTCAACCTGGGCTATCGTAATAGAACTCCCTCACTGACAAAAGGCAGCTAGCTAGCTGTAGGAGCAATGGATTGTGGTCATTGATGTTAATTGCCATATTTTCTGCGCTTAATCGATATAAGGAATGGCCTGTTAACTACACCTTCCTACAATGTTCCACAGTTCATGCTTGATAGAGAAGTTGTGTTGAGCTCACGGGAAAAACTAACTAAATGCAATTAAAATAATTGACCTTATGTTGGTCAATTAGTTATTTAAAAAAAACAAAAATAAACCAGAATTTCGGCACTAATTAAACTCTGATTTCAATGAAAGTTCTTCTGGACCATTGAAGGAAATTGTGACCCCCATGCATTTCACCACCTCGCATTACACAGAAAGCATGGTAGGTGTACAGCTAAAGAGTAGAGGCCTTTAGCTTGATATGGCTAGTCTTTAATGCGTGTCAATGTCTCTCCCCTCTTTCTCATCTGTCCATCTAGGGCCATCTCTTTTCTTCTGTCATCTGTCTGTATACCTGGGTACACTGGCAAATTGTTATAGCCAGTCTAGTGACCTCTATTCAATGAAGGTTAACCATGAAAACTAACAAGAAATTGGTAGCATAACATTTATGCAGATTGTCTTTCCCCCACAATATATTTTCATTGGAGAATACACGGTAACAGATATTGTATGGTTGAAATGTTGTGCTACACTGAACATGACCCATGTACTGGATGAGAAAATCAAAGTGAAAGAATGGCCATCTGACTGGAACATTGTCTAGCCTCGTATATCGGTGGACGAGGTGTGATATGACGCAATGTTAAGTGCTTTGAGCACTAGAAAAAGCACTATATAAATCCTATATGACGGCATATACAAACAATTATGTACTGTATGTTCTAAGCGGGGTATGGGTAAATTCCATTTCAATTTGGGCAGTATACTGACATTTGGCCCAACTCTCCCCCTGATACAGGCTGAGGCTGAGGTTGCTTCCCTGAACCGGCGTATCCAGCTGGTTGAGGAGGAGTTGGACAGGGCCCAGGAGCGACTGGCCACTGCTCTGCAGAAACTGGAGGAGGCAGAGAAGGCTGCGGACGAAAGTGAGAGGTCAGTGGGACACATTAACAAAAAGGGAAAAGAGGCCCACACACTAATTCTCCAAACACCACTGTTTAAAGGGATACTTCTCCAGAGTCAGGTTCTGGTGGATACCATTTTATGTCTATGTCCAGTATGAAGAAAGTTAGTGCTAGCGCAATGACTGGAAGTCTGTCTGCTAGCATGCTACAACATGTATTTAGTCTTGCCCACATTATGTACAACCAGGGCTTTCTCTAAGGCAACAAAGTCCGATTTGTATCTCTAACATAGCCTGGTCAACTGTTGGGAATGGCTTACGCAAGTGTCGTCTGCATTCATTTACATACACTTGTGCATGTGTGAAATAGGACAAGTATAAGCACCTACTAAATTATTTATTTGTATAATAAAAGGCCCTATGCTTCAATGGAAGCGCAACTTTTTTTAATATTGGCTCCATGAAGTAAGACAACATATTGAGAAAAGGGTTCTTGGCCTTGGTCGTTATGGTCTTAACCTTGTCAGTTTATCATCAGTGTTGGTCAGGAAGTGAAAGCACAGAGCAACGATGGCACAGACAAAAGGGGAAACCCAGACACATCACAGGGGTGTAAATCTGTTTAAAACTTGCCTTCAAATATGGTGATAAGAAGTTGTGGCGGGAAGTGGGGGAATATGGCGCTACATAAAACTTCGGCAACAATTGTTTCATTGATGAAATATTGTTTTCTGTACCTGAAACTAAAATACGTTACGAACAGATTGAACAAAGTAAAAAAAAATATATATATTTTTTTTAAGTTTAGGAGTGCAAGGGTGAATTGAGTTATTGCACACGTGCACTTCAGACTATTCCCCAACAGAGATATGTGAATACTTGCTTAAATGCGCCATTAGGATTTCACTAGCTCTTGCTTGGCTCTTCCCACCTTGCTTGTTCTGCCCGTTGTACTTCATTTGCTCCTATTGTAAATGACGCCGATGATTAATCTTAGGTTAGTTACCAGTATCTTTGACGATTGTGTCTCCTATCTCTCCACATGAGTCATTATTGGCCCAGCCAATAATGTTAATTGATTGGATGCGTTTTCTTTGACACACTGAGTTTCTCCCTCTGTTGTCCCTCCCAGACTGTGAAATGTAGTGTCACATGCTGCTGACAGTGTAAATATTAAGTGTGTTTAGTTTGACAAATATCCAAAGTCTAATATCCAGTATTGGCGTATTACCACAAAATGGTGGGCTCTCAAGTTAGGATAGGCCAAACAAATCCCTACACGATACAATACGTGTAATGTGTGCCTGTGTTGGTTCCAGGGGCATGAAGGTGATTGAGAACCGAGCCCTAAAGGATGAGGAAAAGATGGAGCTACAGGAGATCCAGCTGAAAGAGGCCAAGCACATTGCTGAGGAGGCCGATCGCAAGTACGAGGAGGTGAGGATATCACACACGGCAGAGTTCTCAGAATGAACAGAACTGCCTGCTGTGCCTTAACTAGCCTTGGATAGTTGCGCAACATTTCTGGGAGAAGGTAATGTTAGGTAATACAATACGTGTGTTAAAATTGGTACAATCATGTACACACACGCCATGCTGCTTCAGTAATATCTCATAAGCACACACATACGGACACAATGTAACGTCCTCATCGAGACACAAAGTGGATGAGGTTATCACATACCTTTCCTCTCACGCAAGGCTGTAAGCTCACTAGTACAGTTTTGGCCGATATGTACACAATTTATATCCAAAATGGGCGTCTCTCCCCACACATACATCACCTGTACACCATCTGCGCCAATCTTGCAAGCAATTGTTTCCGTCTGCAACTGGCACTAAATAATCCTGTGCGTGTGTCTACAGGTGGCTCGTAAGCTGCTGATCATCGAGGGGGATCACGAGCGCACAGAGGAGAGGGCAGAGCTTGCTGAGGCGTGAGTTGCCACATGATTGAACTGCACAATAGTAACACACACACATATGCGCAGAACTACGCTGGTGGTACGTTAACACCTGTTCAACACTGTCAAAGATTATTCTGTCAAATGATTTGAATATACTGACGTTTTCCCTCTAAGGAATGTACACACCTACTACACAGAATACTATATAACATTTAACATGTACTGCGTTGTAGCGCTGTTGTCCTAAACATACTGTTGTCACACACCTACTACTCATGCAGAATGCAGACATGCATTGTGAATTTTCACGTAGATTATTTTTGTGAACTATATTTAAACAATTCCCTGTCTACATCATTATACCAGGCCAGAGTCTAATGCATTGTTAGAGGTTCAAGCGGCAAAGCTGGACCACACAATGTCATGCAGTGCCATGCCAATTGGCCACATTGTGGCGCTATAACAACAAGTTATGGAAGATGAACATTTTTAAAGGTCACGACCCTCACCCCGTTTGCGTTAGTGTGGGTAGCATCTCAAACATACTGACCAATAAACATTCAAGTGGACTTGACCTGGCACATAAATGCATATATTGTAACGCAGATGTGATTATTTGTATTGTAACAACTTGACATGTTCATAACACTGTCAATACTCAACATATGCAAGCATGTTCAAATCGGTCACACTTATAACTCTTGATCTGATGAAATTTGGCACATGCTCAGGAATTTGAGTCTAGCTAACCTGCAGAGGATGGTTGTCTTTGGCCGCAATTACGGCACTGGGACAGCAAAAAACATTCATGCAAGCTTATTGGCTTATAGCGGCCATGTTTGAGCGAGAGTCTTGGAAAACGTAGCGTTTTGAAGATGTGCGTCCATAGATGCTATATACCAAATTTGGTGCCAGCGATTCTGGAGAAGACATTTTTAAAGTAGTCAACATTATTACAAATTGTCCAAGATGCATCAAAAGCATAGTGCATGATCTGTTTTATGAAGAGTTCTGTTATGTGTTAATTAAGCATGTTAAGGAGTACAGATGTTGCAAATCGTATTGCGATCTGTCCTATTTGTCCTGATGGTGGTGCTGTGGGGCCATAGCTTGAACCCTGCCAGGGCTTGAAGGTATATTAAAATAAAAAATACTGCTTAGTTTGCACTTTTGGGACTATTACATTGGTTTCATTTTATCAGAGCAACGAAATCAAGCACAGCTCAAGTTTTTGAAAGCGTTTGATCCGGTTCTGCATTATACCTTTCCCACTCCCGGTATCATCCCAAACTGGCCCCATCCTCACTGTTCCCACAGTCAGGAGAATAAACAAGTGTGTTTGCATAACAATGGTTCTGTATCCTAATGAGAAATTTACCTCCCTCTGTCTCTGTGCATGTTTCTGGGGTTCCGACCTAAATTCCACGCATGACCCCCTCCATGTTCCGCATGTTTATGCGTGATACCGCCCCCTCCCTGCACTAACAGCAAAGCCAGGGCCCTGGAGGAGGAGCTGAGGGGTTTTGACCAATCTCTGAAGTCCCTGCAGGCCTCTGAAGACCAGGTAGAGTGCGTTTGTGTGTGTCTGGCGTGAATATGTATGGTGCACATGCCTATACTTCAGTGTGTGTAAGCTAAAAAGGAGGGCGTAGGGTGTCCACCCACTCTGGGCTGAGTGGGTGGAAATACGCTTTGGTGGTAACTTCACTGCCTTATGTTTTAAAATACATTTTACCGAGACAAATATAATTATTCATGTTCTGAGTCATTCAGTGGGGTCGTTCCCAAATAAGTCAGATTTCTTAACCTAATACATCTGATAATAAGCACTGAGCTCTGTTGACATGGCGTGCAGGTTTCTCATAACTTTTGAGTATTCTACAGTTTGTGGTTGTCTTCAAAGTTGTTTCTGCAGGTCACAATAAGCAAAACTATGACACGGGCTGAATTAAATGCACTAATCTTTGAAAATATAGAACTTGGTGTACACTCAGTGCTCCTTTGACATTTCAGGGGTATGCTTGTTTTTTGTGGAATCTTCTAAAAAGAACAGGAATTTATGAAAAGCGCAAACTAAAATATAAAATACTACATGTCATGTCTCACTCTATCCATCTTACCTCTATTGTTTTTTTTTGTCCTGTGGACTTGAGAAGGATGACAAGCTCAATGCCAAAGGTAGCCAGTAGGCTACTTCTTGCACAGAATCCAGCCTAGCTGACGCAATGCTATTGTCCTTATTTTTGTTCTTATTTTCCCCCCTATGGCCTCTTTTTTTTATTTAGTCACTGTAATTCTGGCCATCCCACTAGGGTAAAAACTCCAATAATTTATTAACATAATTTGACCCATTGGTCAAAATATTATTTTTTGATTGTACACCCTACTGTGTATTAGAAGTCGACCGATTTAATTGGAATGGCCGATTTAATTTGAGCCGATTTCAAGTTTTCATAACAATCAGAAGTCATTTTTTTTGTTGTTTTCTTACACCTTTATTTAACTAGGCAAGTCAGTTAAGAACACATTCTTACTTTCAGTGATGGCCTAGGAACGGTGGGTTAACTGCCTTGTTCAGGGGCAGAATGACAGACATTTACCTTGAATCCCCTAGCTGACAATCTTGCAACCTTACAGTTAACTAGTCCAACACACTCACCACCTGCCTCTCATTGCACTCCACAAGGAGCCTGCCTGTTATGCGAATGCATTAAGAAGCCAAGGTAAGTTGCTAGCTAGCATTAAACTTACCTTATAAAAAACAATCAATCAATCATAATCACCTGTTAACTACCCATGGTTGATGATATTACTAGTTTATCTAGCGTGTCCTGCGTTGCATATAATCAATGTGGTGCGCATTCGTGGGAAAAGGACTGTCGTTGCTACAACGTGTACATAACCATAAACATCAATGTCTTTCTTAAAATCAATATACAAGTATATATTTTTAAACCTGCATATTTAGTTATTATTGCCTGCTAACAATTTTTTTTTTAACTAGGTAAATTGTGTCACTTCTCTTGCAACAGAGTCGGGGTATATGCAGCAGCTTGGGCCGCCTGGCTCGTTGCGAACTGTGTGAAGACTATTTCTTCCTAACAAAGACAGCCGACCTCGCCAAACGGGGGATGATTTAACAAAAGCGCATTTGCGAAAAAAGCACAATCGTTGCACGACTACCTAAACATCAATACACAAGTATATATTTTTAAACCTGCATATTTAGCTAAAATAAATAATAATTCATGTTTTGTTTTCGAAATGATAGTTTCCGGATTCGACCATATTAATGACCTAAGGCTCACATTTCTGTGTTATGTTATAATTAAGTCTATGATTTGATAGAGCAGTCTGACTGAGCGATGGTAGGCTCGTAAGCATTCATTCAAACAGAACTTTCGTGCATTTGCCAGCTCTTCGCAATGCTTCAAGCATTGCGCTGTTTATGACTTCAAGCCTATGTAACCGATGTGAAATGGCTAGCTAGTTAGCGGGGTGCGCGCTAATAGCGTTTCAAACGTCACTCGCTCTGAGACTTGGAGTAGTTGTTCCCCTTGCTCTGCGGAGCGATGGGTGGAGCGATGGGTAACGATGCTTCGAGGGTGGCTGTCGACGTGTTCCTGGTTCGAGCCCAGGTATGGGCGAGGAGAGGGACGGAAGCTATACTGTTACACTGGCAATAATAAAGTGCCTATAAGAACATCCAATAGTCAAAGGTATATGAAATACAAATGGTATAGAGAAATAGTCCTATAAATACTATATTAACTACAACCTAAAAACCTCTTACCTTGGAATATTGACGTCTCATGTTAAAAGGAACTACCAGCTTTCATATGTTCTCATGTTCTGAGCAAGGAACTTAAACGTTAGCTTTCTTACATAGCACATATTGCACTTTTACTTATCCAACACTTTTGTTTTGCATTATTTAAACCAAATTGAACATGTTTCATTATTTATTTGAGGCTTAATTGACTTTTATTTATGTATTATATTAAGTTAAAATAAGTGTTCATTCAGTATTGTTGTAATTGTCATTATTATAAATAAATTTAAATCCGCCGATTAATGGGTATTAACTTTATTTGGTCCTCCAATAAACGGTATCGGCGTTAAAATCATAATCGGTCGACCTCTACTGTGTATGTGTGTTGAGACTGTGTGTTTATGCTCAACTGAATAGATGTGCTTTAGTGTAACCTACCATTGGTAGAACATCAGGCTTGAGATTTATGGATAGTATTGGAGCTATTTATCTCAATAAGTGGACAGGGAAAGTGTTTCTTGTGTGAGGAGAAAGAAGTAATCGGACTCGTGGCCTCCGGACAAACGGGTGGTCCCCTTTGGATGACTCCAGGACTTGCCAACTTCAGCCTTCTCTTTCCTTACCTTGTCAGTCTCTACCATGCCTCCCTTTCCCTTCCCTTCTCTTTTCTCAACCTGTTTGCATGAAATCCAGTGTGTATTAAGTGACATCCTACTGCTCTAAAGTCTATGGGAGAGTTCAGGTTCATGTTTAGTAGGATTGAAACTGGGTGAAATGGGAGCTGCCATCTCGACTCATCCAGGAACACACTTTAGTTTTCTGTTGCAAAACGTTTTGCTAAGGTGTGCCCTACTGAACACAACTCAGAATTTGACTCATGAGATCTCGAGCATGTGCTACTCACTTTTTTTTGTATGCCGACAAGGACATCTCCAGCCTAAAGCATGCCATTCTGATGACCGTGACCATTACTCGTATTGCTCATCTTTCGTTAGGGATGTTGCTTAAACTGATTTCCTGTTGTGACATGTGGGCTCACTTTAATATAGGGATATGGTAGTGTCAAGGGTCTGTGACCGCCGCGGTCTGTGGTTAGCCTCGTGCCTTTTCTCTGCCGTTTCTGTCATAAGGCACTCATTCTTCGTGTTCCTTAACTACTGTATCTGTGCCACACCGCCAACTTTGTTTCTGTCATCTCTCGCCATCAATTATCTTAAACCATATTGACGATGTTTTCACACTGCTGCTCTTTCTTTCCCTCCTTTTTACACTGCTCTGCCCTCGTCACCCTCTGTGCCATCTCTCCTTGTTCTCTTGAAACAAACTCAATGGCGACCTCCCCTCAAATCCAGTAAATGTGCTGAACTGGAGGAGGAGCTGAAAAACGTCACCAATAACCTTAAGTCCCTGGAGGCCCAGGCGGAGAAGGTAGTGTGTGTGTTGGCATTTTACCTGGTTGTGTGAACCTCAAATTAAACCAGCATGTTACCTGTGTGGGCATTTTTTTTGTGACTGTATATATCTGAGCAAGCGAATTTAGTAAGTAATGTGTTGACAAATGTCTTTGCACATGTTGCAGTTGATAGATAATACTGTATCGGTGTGAGCAGCATTTGAGTGCAGCGGCTGTATTTACCCTACACCAAAGGTTCTGTATTGACTCTGCCTTGAACAACATTGGCAGTGTGTACTACCTATCCATATACCCCAGGCAGTTACCCTTGGGTTAATTGGTCTGTGTAGTTAATTGCCTTTTGGCATTTACCTCCATTCTAGGCTTGAATACCCCCTACCCCTTCAAGACATCCATTCTTGTCATCGGTGCCCTTTACAGCCTATGTTTATAATGTCTAGAAAGGTCACACTTGCATGGAGTTAATTTAATCTCCATATTTCTGATTGGACCAAAGGCCTGCATGGACAAACACCCCCATACTAAGTTTAGGGTTTGGTCTAATATAACATATAGATAAAATGTAATGTTACTCTTATGTCGAAGAGGCAATGGGGCCATAATGAATTGTTCCTTTTCACCCCCTTTGTAATCGTTATCTTCCAATGACCCAGCAGTGGGAATACAAATGCACACTTCTTCCAGGTCTGTGTTCATTAGGCACCAACCAGAAGAAAATACTGAAACAGGAGACTACTGGGACTTGTTTTTGGTTGCAAAACCTTTGAAGAAGGTTTTCCATTGTGTGACTTAATGAACACAACCCAGGTTTATGATTGTTCCCGCTACATTCTTGCATATGCAAGTCCAGGTGTGCTCAGAGCAGATGCACAGTAAACATCCCTACAAGTAAAGCTGTTTCAGTGGAATAAAGGTTAAATAAGTGGTATTCTACTTCCATCTTTTATGGACTGTAGTGTTCTGGTATTCCTCCGTTATGTTTTACCGGTGACCTGTCCTACGGGGAAAAATATTCAGAACTTTGGCAAAATAAATGTTTTGCATGGAAATGCTTCAATTTAATGTATTACGCAGATTTTTTTGTTGCCTAGTCCATTTTATTTCGGTACATTTCTTATTGCTATCAGTGATTGGGCAATCGAGACACTGCAGTCCAACTGGGAATTGCAATCTCAGCAAGCAAGTCACACGGGTTGTCATTGATATTTGTCTAATTATTGAACTAAATTGACATGCATTATAATGGCATGTTAAGGATCCTATTGCAGCATCGATAAACTGGTCTTTGACATGAGATTGGGCTGATGTGTTATGTTTTTGTGAGTCTGTGTGCTCTACATGCACTTTAAACTGACAATCCTATCTTCTATTACAGTACTCCCAGAAGGAGGACAAGTATGAGGAAGAGATTAAGATCTTGACTGACAAGCTCAAAGAGGTAAGTGGATAACCTGTAGAGCAGGTATCATCACTAGATTCACACGCGGGCTGATATTATTATAATTGTTTTTGGAGTGAATGGTCAGGGGGCCGGACATGTTGTTACAAATTTGTAGACTGCAAATTGACTGCAAAGAAGCCCAAACGGATATAAATCCTGACTAAAACAATAATTACAAACCTTGTTTATGTTTGTATACGATCACATACTGTATCTCTATACATGGGAATAGTTTGGAACAGATTTCAAAAACAGAAATAGCTTGGCACTGATTTGCTAGGGTTTTTAGTCTTGTGTCCAGCATTCAAATAAAATCTTGGCCCTCGGTCACCAGTTCGGGAACTCTGACGTAGAGAATGGGGAAAAAAGCCTCCTTAATTTGGTAGCTATAATTGCACATGGTTGACACTCTCTCTAGCAAAATTCAGGGAAGTCTATCTAAGTTCATGCGTTGTCTATGACGTCCCCTTATAAGTATCTAGTTTGGTGTTTCGGGGCGATGAATGGGGGGGGTATTTATGTTCAATTCCTCAAGGAGATTTCTTTGATACTAGTTAATGGCTCGGAGGTGGGTATTTTTTGTTTCTGATCTGTTATTTGTCTGGATGTCTCGTTTTGTAGTTTGTCTTGTGCATTGCATTTGTTTGGTCCACTTATTTTTCCTTCAGAAAGTGATAGTTTTGGTTCGATTGCTTTTGTAGTCCCAAATTAACATTTAGTCTAGGTTGTCTAGTATCTTGATTGAATGCTTTGTTTTTTTACTTCTCTTAGGCTGAGACTCGTGCTGAGTTTGCTGAGAGGTCTGTGGCCAAGCTGGAAAAGACCATCGATGATCTGGAAGGTAGGATCCAGCCACTTTGCCTTAACTCCTGTATTTCCCACTGCACTGTCTACAGGAGAAGTCCTGTTCTGGCTTAATCATGCTATTAGCATACATCATCACTTTCTCTTTGGCTGCTATTTCTTTCCCTCTCTTTTCTTTATACACATCTTCCTATTCTTAAAAAAAAATATTATCCCTTCACTCTTTGGCCTCTCTGAACAGATGAGCTATACGCACAGAAACTGAAGTACAAGGCCATTAGTGAGGAGTTGGACCACGCCCTCAATGACATGACTTCCATGTAAATACAGGCCTACTGTGTGTGGTTGTCGTGCAGGGACTGGCGGGGGGGGGGGGGGGGGTTGACTGCAACCCTTAAATTCCCCTAACACTGCATGGAAGTCAGGTGTCCAGGAAAAACACCTGGCTCTAACACGTTACCTAACATCGCATATCATTTGTTAAAATTTTTAAAGCACTGGCAGACCGTGACAAACTACATCATGCAAAAAGCAAAGCTTGAGTAATGCTACAAAGCCTGTCAAGCAGGACTATTTATACTAAAATGTATTTGTGTGACCCAATAACAGTGTGATGTGAGTGGTGTGACATTAAAGGGTGGTTCATGAAGTCTAATAGCCGAATAACTGAATGCTTGCAATTTTGCATATCAACAATACACTAAACGTCCACAAGAATAGAGTCTGTGATACCCAATGGCTACTAATCGTAACAATGTAATGATTCTCAGAATCTGTAGTCACAGTTTCTCAACCCCTCTGTTTTCAGATAACGGGAAGCTCTCACATTGTGGTTTCAAGAATGTTTTCTCAGTCCTCCTGAACATCCATCTCGGGTGTGCAGTTCTCGCTCTCCCTCTTCTGTCAATATTCACTCATTCCTCACGTTGTTAACACGTTGTTAAATCTGTTCCCTTTTTGTGCTTTTCACTCTATTGTCCTGTTTCTTTTGCCTCTCTCTCTCGCTCTCTCTCTCGCTCTCTCATTACTCTTTGTGACCCTCATCTATCCCTCCCTCATCCCCCCTCCTTTTGGGAAACAGTCATTGTATCTTTGGGTCACTGTATGCACTGTACTTGTTGTATTGCTATTTCCTTTTTTCTCCATCTTGCCTTCACAATGTTCTTTACTTTGTCTACACTCTGTACATGTGATTCTCTATAAACATTTAACAACGGGAGAAGGAATAACCTGTCCACGACTACTTTATTCTCTTTTGGCCTGATCTGGCTAGGGTAGCTTCAAAGTGACAACAAACAATTATTTCTGGTTCTCTTACCATGTGCACATTGTTTTTCCACAAATAGTTATGTTAGAAATTGTACATTTGATTTTATGAGCAGAGGTGATGGCGCCTCCACATTTGGGTTTAGCATCATGCTAGCACTAGAATTAAGAACATACTTTAAGGGAAAGCAGAATACTTCATTAAACATGTGCCATCTGTATTTTGGTCATTTACTCATCTAGTGCCACTCGCAACAAGTTCATTCAAACGAGGTCAAGTAATGGATAGGTTTTGTTCACTTGTTCAACGAGATGTGTCACAAGGGTGCAATTTACAATACAGAGCTGATTAGCAGTGCAGCTTATGAGATATGAATGTGATTAAAGAGCCATTAAAGTAATTTCATTGTTAATATCTTCCCCTTTTAGTGTGTTTTAGTTTCCCCCCCTCCAGTTTTCTGAATTTTCATTGTTGGATGTAAGACTGCAAAAACACCAGGAAGTCAGCTGCAAGTGATTTTAATTTTGGAAATCTGTTCCCAAGTATTCCCATAGATGTAATCATATACAACAAATATATATTTCATTGGATTTTTATAGCACTTTTCTACCAACTGAGGTACTTTACATAGTAGGGGGAAATTTGTAGCATCCACCTCCAGTGTTGCATGGCAACCATTTTTGTGCTCAACACACAAGCTATCAGGTGGAGAGGTGAGGCGTGATATATGCCAATTAGGAATGAGGGGGATGATTAGGTGGTCATGATGGAATGTGGCCAGGTTGGCAATGTAGCCATGACACCAGGGTGAACAATTTTTTTTTTGAATGTCCCATCCAAAAGACAGCACCCTATGCAGGACAATGTTCTCAAATATAATCAAGGTTTGAAATTATTGTTTTAGTTACATAAACTCAGCAAAAAAAGAAACGGCCCTTTTTCAGGACCCTGTCTTTCAAAGATAATTTGTAAAAACCCAAATGACTTGCTAGATCTTCATTGTAAAGGGTTTAAACACTGTTGCCCATGCTTGTTCAATGAACCTTAAACAGTTAATGAACATGCACCTGTGGAATGGTCGTTAAGACACTAACTGCTTACAGACGGTAGGCAATGAAGGTCACAGTTATGAAAACTTAGGACACTAAAGAAGCCTTCTACTGACTCTGAAAAACACCAAAAGTAATATGCCCATGGTCCCTGTTCATCTGCGTGAATGTGCCATAGGCATGCTGCAAGGAGGCATGAGGACTGCAGATGTGGCCAGGGCAATAAATTGCATTACATTAAGTGGTCACTATCTGACACTAATAGCTTACAGATGGTAGGCAATGAAGGTCACAGTTATGAAAACTTAGGACACTAAAGAGGCCTTTTTACTGACTCTGAAAAACACCAAGATAGATGTCCAGGGTCCCTGCTCATCTGTGTGAACATGCCTTACGTATGCTGCAAGGAGGCATGAGGACTGCAGATATGGCCCGGGCAATAAAAAGCCATGTCCGTACTGTGAGACGCCTAAGACAGCGCTATAGGGAGACAGCACGGACAGCTGATCGTCCTCGCAGTGGCAGACCACGTGTAACATCTGCACAGGATCGCTATATCCGAACATCACACCTGCGGGACAGGTACAGGATGGCAACAACAACTGCCCGAGTTACACCAGGAACGCACAATTCCTCCAGTGCTCAGACTGTCTGCAATAGGCTGAGAGAGGCTGGACTGAGGGCTTGTAGGCCTGTTGTAAGACAGGTCCTCACTAGACATCACCGGTAACAACGTTGCCTATGGGCACAAACCCACCGTCGCTAGGACTGGCAAAAAGTGCTCTTCACTGACGAGTCGTGGTTTTGTCTCACCATCGTCGAAGGACTGAGCGTTACACCGAGGCCTGTACTCTGGAGCGGGAACGATGTGGAGGGTCTGTCATGGTCTATGGCGGTGTGTCACAGTATCATTGGACTGAGCTTGTTGTCATTGCAGGCAATCTCAACGCTGTGCGTTACAGGGAAGACATCCTCTTACCTCATGTGGTACCCTTCCTGCAGGCTTATCCTGACATGACCCTGCAGCATGACAATGCTACTAGCCATACTGATCATTCTGTGCGTGATTTCCTGCAAGACAGGAATGTCAGTGTTCTGCCATGGCCAGTGACGTGCCTGGATCTTAATCCCATCGAGCACATCTGGAACCTGTTGGATCGGAGGTTGAGGTCTAGGGCCAATTCCCCCCGCCCCAAAGAAATGTCCGGGAACTTTCAGGTACCTTGGTGGAAGAGTGGGGTAACATCTCACAGCAAAAACTGGCAAATCAGGCGTACTCCATGAGGAGATGCATTGCCGTACTTAATGCAGCTGGTGGCCACGCCAGAAACTGACTGACTTTTGATTTTGACCCCCTCCCCCCCTTTGTTCAGGGACACATTATTCCACTTGTTAGTCACATGTCTGTGGAACTTGTTCAGTTAGTCTGAATCTTATGATCATACAAATATTTACACATTAAGTTTGCTGAAAGTAAACGCAGTTGACAGTGAGGACATCTTTTTTTTTTTGCCGAGTTTATATCTGTTTAGGCTTCTTGCGGTCAATTTGCAGCCCAAATGTATTTGATGTTCCCCTCCAATTAAATAAATGGCCTGCAGCTAAATCTAGTTGATGATCCCTGTTTTATTGGCGTGCATGTGTGGTTGCTGGTGTTGCCAAAGCAAAATCAGTTGCTTGTCATGCTAACTAGCATAAAATCACATTTCATCAAATATGGTCTGGTTTTGTATTAAAACAGGTGTCCCTAGAACTTGTTTGCTAACTAACCCAATTAGTTTAAATAAGTACACTTTTAAAGACTGATGAAAGATCCAACTTTCAAAAACCAGTCCTTGACAAGCTAACAGTCAACTGACAGATTGTCTAACTAGTTTTTAGACATATTAACCAAATAGCTAGCACCTTATCCACATTACCCCCACTCCCCCAGAGGAAGTTGCAGCCACTATTTCAATTTAATTTTCTATCCTAGAGAGGACATGCAGATTTAGGTTCCTCCTCCGAAGAATAACAAAGGCTACTTGTGTTACGTTAATATTTTTGTTCAGTGTAGATAAGGTTAGCATGTTAGGGCACTGACAGCTGCCAGTGTAGTTGGGGTAATCAACTCCACATGGAAATTCCCACACCAATTTGTGAATATGTACAGTTGAAGTCGGAAGTTTACGTACACTTAGGTTGGAGTCATTCAAATGTGTTTTTTTTAACCACGCCACACATTTCTTGTTAAACTATAGTTTTGGCATTTGGTTAGGACATCTACTTTGTGCATGACACAAGTCCATTTTCCAACAATTGTTTTAGACAGATTATTTCACAATTCCAGTGGGTCAGAAGTTTACATACACTAAGTTTACTGCATTTTTAAACAGCTCAAACTTCCAGAGAACAATGTCATGGCTTTAGAAGCTTCTGTTAGGCTAATTGACATTTGAGTCAATTGGTGCTGTACCTGTATTTCAAGGTCTACCTTCAAACTCAGGGCATCTTTGCTTGACATCATGGGAAAATCAGCCGATGTGTCAGAAAACATGTAGACCACAGGTCTGGTTCATCCTTGGGAACAATTTCCAAACGCCTGAAGGTAGCACGTTCATCTGTACAAACAATGGTACGCAAGTATAAACACCATGGGACCACGCAGCCGTCATACCGCTCAGTAAGGAGACTCATTCTGTCTCCTGGAGATTTGGTGCGAGAAGTGCAGATCAAATCCAGAACAGCAAAAGACCTTGTGATGATGCTGGAGGAAACAAGTACAAAAGTATCTATATCCACAGTAAAACGAGTCCTATATTGACACAACCTGGGTGCTTTGTTGCAGGAGGGACTAGTGCACTTCACGAAAGAGATGACATCACGAGGGAGGAAAATTATGAAGATATATTGAAGCAACATCTCAAGACATCAGTCAGGAAACTTAGGCTTGGTCGCAAATGGGTCTTTCAAATGGACAATGACCCCAAGCATACTTCCAATGTTGTGGCAGAATGGCTTATGGATGACAACAGCCAAGGTATTGGAGTGGCCATCACAAAGCTCTGACCTCAATCCTATAGAACATTTGTGGGCAGAACTGAAAAAGTGTTTGCACAAGGAGGCTGAAAAACGTGACTCAGTTACATCAGCTCTGTCAGGAGGAATGGGCCAAAATTCACCCAACTTGTTGTGGAAGGCTACCAAAAAACGTTTCACCCAAGTTAAACAATTTAAAGGCAATGCTACCAAATGCTAATTGAGTGCATGTAAACTTCTGACCCACTGGGAAATAAAAGCTGAAATAAATCGTTCTCTCTACTATTATTCTGACATTTCATTTTTAAAATAGTGGTGATCCTAACTAGCCTAAAACAGGGAAATTTTACTAGGATTAAATGTCAGGAATTATGATAAACTGAGTTTACATACGCCTTAGCCAAAAACATTTAAACTTCGACTGTACATGCATTTGTTCCTAAGATTTCTAAGTTATAGTTCATATAAAGAAATCGGTCAATTGAAATAAATTCAATAGCCCTTAATCTATAGATTTCACATGACTGGGAATACATGTGTACAGATCCTTGTGACATGGGCTGTGCATTATACTGAAACGTGAGGTGATGGCGGCAGATGAATGGCACAAATGGGCCTCGGGATCTCGTCACGGTATCTCAGTGCATTAAAATAGTCATTGATAAAATACTATTGTTTTTGTTGTTCGTAGCTTATGCTTGCCCATACCATAACCCCACCACCACCATGGGGCACTCTGTTCACAATGTTGACTTCAGCAAACTGCTCACCCACACGACGCCATACATGCTGTCTACAATCTGTGAAGAGCAGACTTCTACAGTGGCCATCGACGGTGAGCATTTTCCCACTGAAGTCGGCTAGGACGCCAAACTGCAGTCAGGACACGACCCTGATGAGGACGACGAGCAGGCAGATGAGCTTTCCTGAGACCTGTTTCTGACAGTTTGTGCAGAAGTTTTTCGGTTGTGCAAACTGTTTCGTCAGCTGTCCGGGTGGCTGGTCTCAGACGATCCCGCATGTGAAGAAGCTGGTTGTGGAGGTCCTGGGCTGCGGTTGTAAGGCCGGTTGGACGTACTAACAAATTCTCTAAAACGGCGTTTGCTCATGGTAGAGAAATTAACATTCCATTCTCGGGCATCAGCTCTGGTAGACACTCCCCCAAAACTGCACATTTTAGTGGCCTCTTCTCCCCAGAACAAGGTGCACCTGTGTAATGGTCATGCTGTTTAATCAGCTTCTTGATGTGCCACACCTGTAATGGAGTATTTTGGCAAAGGAGAAATGCTCACTAACAGGGATCTAAATACATTTGTGTGCACAATTTGAGAAGCTTTTTTTGCGTATGGACATTTCTGGGATCTTTTATTTTGTGACCAACACTTTTACATGTTGCAGTTTTTTTTTCTGTGTAGCTAGCTAATTTATTTTTTTACTACATATTTGAAAGATTAGCCCGCTTGCTCTTGCTGGTTGTGGAGCTGGATTTATGTTTCTTAAGCATTGATTTAGGGAACACTTTGCCACAGATGGAAACAACTAGCCTATCTTTGACTTCGGCATCTATTATCTCAAGTTTTGGCATCTTCCATAAATAGCGACCCTGACTCCGCCATGGAAAGAAACGTCCTCACTGTCAACTGTTTACTTTCAGCAAATTTAACGTAAATATTTGTATGACCATAAGATTCAACAGACAACCTGAACTAGTTCCACAGACATGTAACTAACAGAAATGAAAAAGTGTCTCTGAACAAAAGGGAGGGGGTCAATCAAAAGTAAGTCAGCTTCCTTAAGTACTGCAGTGCATCTCCTCCTCATGGACTGCACCAGATTTGCCCATTCTTGCTGTGAGATGTTACCCCACTCTTCCACCAAGGTACCTGCAAGTTCCCAGACATTTCTGGGGGGGAATGGCCCTAGGCCTCACCCTCCGATCCAACAGGTCCCAGATGTGCTCAATGGTATTGAGATCCGGGCTCTTCGGTGCCCATGGCAGAACACTGACATTCCTGTCTTGCAGGATATCATGCACAGAATGTTCAGTATGGCTGTTGACATTGTCATGCTGCAGTGTCATGTCAGGATGAGCCTGCAGGAAGGGTACCACATGAGGTAGGAGGAAGTCTTCCCTGTAACGCACAGCGTTGAGATTGCCTGCAATAACAACCAGCTCAGTCCAATGATGCTGTGAGACACTGCCCCAGACCGTGACGGACCCTCCGCCTCAATTGATCCCGCTACAGAGTACAGGCATCGGTATAACGCTCATCCCTTCTACAATGAACGCGAATCCGACCATCACCCCTGGTGAGACAAAACCGTGACTCGTCAGTAGAGAGCAAATTTTTGTCAGTCCTGTCTGGTCCAGCGACAGTGGATTTGCCCGTAGGCAATGTTGTTACTGATGTCTGGTGAGGACCTGCCTTACAACAGGCCTACAAGCCCTCAGTCCAGCCTCTCTCAGCCTATTGCGGACTGTCTGAGCACTGTTGGCGGGATTGTGCGTTCCTGGTGTAACTCGGGCGGTTGTTACAGTCCTGTATCTGTCCCGCAGGTGTGATGTTCGGATGTACCGATCCTGTGCTGGTGTTACACGTGGTCTGCCACTGCGAGGACGATCAGCTGTCCGTCCTGTCTCCCTGTAGCGCTGTCTTAGGCGTCTCACAGTACGGACATGGCTTTTTATTGCCCGGGCCATATCTGCAGTCCTCATGCCTCCTTGCAGCATACGTAAGGCATGTTCACGCAGATGAGCAGGGACCCTGGACATCTATCTTGGTGTTTTTCAGAGTCAGTAAAAAGGCCTCTTTAGTGTCCTAAGTTTTCATAACTGTGACCTTCATTGCCTACCATCTGTAAGCTATTAGTGTCAGATAGTGACCACTTAATGTAATAGGCCTTGTCTCAGTCCCTAGTGCAGAGTTTCCCAATCTCGGTCCTGGGGACCCCAAGTGGTGCATGTTTTGGTTG
Source organism: Oncorhynchus clarkii lewisi (assembly GCF_045791955.1). Taxonomy (NCBI): domain Eukaryota; kingdom Metazoa; phylum Chordata; class Actinopteri; order Salmoniformes; family Salmonidae; genus Oncorhynchus; species Oncorhynchus clarkii. The sequence continues at coordinate 43,471,246 of NC_092164.1, forward strand.
TCTTAGCACTACACGGCTGAATCAGCTTGATACAGTGTTCATTTCTATCTACAAAAATGGTGACAAATATTCGTCAAACACCTATTTTTCACTGTCAATTGGCTAGACTAGAACTGTCTAAATAGACCCAGAATCCTTTCATTTCAGTTGACTAAAACGGTACAAGACAAAATTCTCTGGATAAATTCGAAGTGGGCTGGATTGAGAGCTTTTCAAATAATATTGCGCAGCGCAATTCTGTTCAGCAGTGGGAAGGACGAGTCATACACATTGTGCAGGCGACTCTCTTGCTTCACTTTAGCTAACCAGTCACAGCTAGCCTTCTAGTTAGCGATCATTTGCCTGTTTATGAAACACTGCTTTACTAAATGTAAAAACAATGGCTGCATTGAGTTTAATAGTAAGTCTGTTTCTCTCCCTTGAGTAGGCTGTAGGAAAGTAGGTGGTCTTTTTAAATTGTAGTCTTCAACCTGCCCACTTTTCCCACCTCATTTCCATTATTCAACATGCCAGAGAAGCATGTTTGTTCTACATAGCATATTTCTATCTGAACGTTCTGTCCTGCTGAATGCGGCCCAGGGCGTTAGCTATAGCCAGCTAATCTCACTGAAAAAGGTGTAGTCAAATGTTTAACGGTTCGGTTCGCAAGTAGCCTAGTTCTAGAGCAGCCCGCGATATTCTTTTTATGGAAGTAAAATGTGGCCTGCACAATTGCCAGTATTATGGGTCATGTCTATCGAAATAGAATCAAGACGTATTCTTTGAGGAGAAAAAAGAGGGACTTGGCTACAGAACCTGTATATGTTGGTGCTCTTCATGGAATTTTTATCTGCGAAGTTCAAGAATGTTTTTCAACAGAATGTAGCCCTGGTAACATTACCAGTAGCCTATATGGAAACATTATGTTGGCACAGAAAGGACAAGGGATAGCTAACAATTTGACTTAATTAATCTTGCCAGTAGCTATAGGCCAGGGCTCTCAACCCTGTTCCTGGAGAGCGACACTCTTGTAGGTTTCACTCCAACTCAAGTTGTAACTAACCTTATTCAGCTTATCGACCAGCTAAATCAGGTGCACTAGATAGCGTACAGGATGGTTGCTCTCCAGGAACAGGGTTTAGTAGTCATTATTCAAATTACAAATGTAGACAACCTACACTTTATAGCAGTGTTGCTCAAGATGTATCCTGTGGACCTACTGTGAATGCTGTGTTTGAGACTTCTTACATGCTGACCACACCGCTTGCGTCGTGTGCGCATGCGTTGAATAACATGCGTGTGTGTACATTTATTTTGCAATCATTGCACCCACACTGCTTGCTCGTGTCAACGAGCGTCTGTGTTGCCAGGTGCTAAAATAGAAGTTGTTTCTATTTTTGGCGCAGAATGCGCCGCAAGTCCTGCCTCTCCCATCTCATTGGGTTATAGAAGCAGACACCCACGTGCATCTCCTCATTGGTTTTACCCACGTGGGTGATTGAAACACGAACTGAGGTCGGTCGTCCTCATGGTAATACTATTAGATGCCAATTGCCATATAAAGTCCAAAGATAAAGCCTGAAAATAAGAGGACTAGAAATGATTCTGTTGACCGGGTTATGTGTGGATTAATTGTCGGAGTAGAGAACCTAAAATAACTCAACGTTTATATCCCAGGACAAATTAGCTAGCAACTGCAAGCTACCTAGCTAAATTGCCATAAATATTTCATGCTTTTTGACCTGTCCCCAAATTAATATAATTGGTTGAGTTTGTTTTGATATTTCAACCTGTCTGTCATGATCGCGTTTGACGTGGGGGGACAAAATCAATTTGCGAACACCCGCGACCGGTTTGGGTACGGTGTTAGGCTGTGTTTACACAGGCAGCCCAAATTCTGATATTTTTAAAACTAATTGGTATTTTCATATCAGCTTTGAAAAATATTTGATGTGTAAAGATGTGATTGGTCAAAATGCCAATTAGTGGAAAAAATATGTTGGGCTGTCTGAATAAACGCAGCCTTCGTCTAACTGCTTGGTACATGAAAGCAAGTTAAGTCACTGAATAGGGTTGCAAAGCTACTGGTAATTTACCAAAGTTACTGCTATCTAAAGTAAATTTGCCAATAATTACAATCTATGGTAATTTTGGAAGTATATGCTTGACTAATTTTTTAGTCAAGCATACTAAAGTACTCTTTTTATATAGTGTTCCTTTTATCTGTCTGTCCATTTTAGTTTCTTGTGAATGGACCATATGGTTCAAGATAATGGCCTAATTAATCAAATGTCATTTCAATTAACTCTATGCAACTCTTCAAAAAAGTTAACTGACAGCAGTTTGGCATCAACATTTAAAACATGCTGAAACCCTCATATTAAACACCAATGGTATTCACTTAGTTGATGGTTTAAATTTAGGATTCTGTTTTGTATTTAAATTTATTTTTTTAAATGTGAAAAGTCCAGAGGCCCAGAGAATTAGACAACTGTGATAATCTGAAGTACTCAAAGGCAACTAGATATCATCTGATATTCCCCCCCCCCAAAAAAAGTCAAAGTTACCAATTTACTGGTTAACTACGAAAGTTTCCAGTTATATACCCTCCCTTTGCAACCCTACCACTGAAGATTTCCCGTTTTTAGACATTATATAGACAGTTATATTGTTTTAGGGTAAAACTACTCAACATCAGTCATATTGGGCTATGTAATAACCGCATAATCACAATAAGAACCCATCAGGACGGTTAGAAAACTGGCTTAATTATTGGGGGTAAAGCCAGTTATAAGCTCTCAACGGCTGATTATGGCAGTGTTCTTTAGCCCTTAAAGTGGAACCTAGGGATGTTTGGCGTGTTCCCCTGTGAATCCAGATGCAGTGTAAATATGAACCTCTCCCTTTCTCTCTCTCCCCCTCTCCAGAGAGACTGGCCAATGCCAAGGAGGAGAACCTCAAGATCCATGCCACCCTGGACCAGACTTTGCAGGACCTCAACAGCTTCTAAGAACCCCCAGATGGACTCTCCCAAAAACCACCTTCCTCCACTTATCCCTCTGCCGACCTTTGCTTTCCGCCTCTCTCTCATTCAGTCTCTCATTCCTCCTCGCTCTGCTGTAGTGGAGGGTAGGAAAAATCCCCACTGGAGGGTGCCAAAACCACTATTTACAATGACACCTTTATTCTCAACAGCATTGATTGTTCTTGTTAAACTTTAGGTTTTCAATGTGACATCTTGCGGAAGCTCTTGCCTTTATCCATTGGAATGGTGTTTAATAGGGTAATAGTTTAATCGTACTTGTGTGGTCTATTATTCTATCTTGCTTGTGTGGTCGATTATTCTAACTTCTCCTTGTTGGAATGGGGCTAGCATGACTGCCTTTTAAGGATTTATTTGCAAGTTAACAAGAACATGGTTAGGCCACTCATCCTCATCCTCGCACTTTTTTTTTTTTACCAGCCATTTACTACATGCGATTATTTACTCCTGTCCTGCTGTTGTATACTCTGGCCTGGCTCTATTTTGTTCGCTAGCACCTTCCCCTAACACCTAATCCCTGAATGTTCACAGATCTGAAAGGGGTAAACAAGATGGAGTAAATGCCACTTGGCCTATCAGAGATGGGCCATTTCCACATTGCTTAGGCCTATGCAGTCCTTTCTGATAAGTTAACACCAAAAAGGGTTAGTGGATAGGGTACAGAATGTAGCTGGCTTTCTGTCCTCCTATATCCCTCATTTTTGCCTACTTTACTTACACCAATACGGTTTGGGACCAAAACCACACTGGGTGATGTTTTTCCTATTCCTTAGGTATTTGTTTGTGTGCCTGATATTTTGTTTTATCCCACTTAAACAATAGCCACTATCACAAGACAATGCTGCACTTGTATGACACTAATTATTTGGCTGCGTTTACATGGGCAGCACAATTCTGTTTTTTCCACTAATTGGTCTTTTGACCAATCATAACAGATCTTTTCATATTAGCTCTTTTTCCAAGCTGATCTGATTTGGTCAAAATACAAATCAGTGTGAAAAATATTAGGTTTGGGCTGCCTGTATCAACAGCCTTTTTAGTTTGACAGGTTTATGGTGAAGTTCTTGGGTTAACAAAAATCAATGGCTATCACCTTGCCAGTACCATGCCAATTCTAGAAAATGGGTGGGGGATCTGATTAGTGTGATGTAAAACCTATACAATTTTAGTAGGGGATTAAACTAAAACACCAAAAATTAACTCAATGTTTTAACTGGAAACTCACTGTGTATAACCACTGTTTGTCTTGTTCCATTGTAATGACTTGATGTTGAATAAAGACCATGATTTTTACTGCCATACTAAACTATCGTCTAACTATAAGGTAGTTTCTCCTCTAGAGTACAATTCATTGCTGTGTAGACTTCTTGACTGAATTGACCCCCGCTTGAGTGCCAGCCATCTTTTGATTTGTTTGTTAGACCATTTAAAAAAACTCATACCAAGAGATGCATGCATACATACACAAAAAAATTAACACAAGTACAATGTATTTCATGTTACACACATGAAATGACTGACATTTCTATGTTCAGACCTTACTATTGAGCTGTGAGGGATTGTTTGAATGTCTGTTTGTCATGTGCCATGTTTTGGTAACACTACCTGTATGTGTCCTCTGTTGCTCATGTCGAGGTTGTGCCTTGTTTGTGTGGGAACTCTTCTTCCTGGCTCAATGTTTCTTCCTTGCTGGAATGAGGCAGAAATCCGAAGAGCACGTTGTCAGTTTTCAAAGGAAGCCTCAGCTGGCATCGCCTATATAGGCATGACAGCTTATGATTGGCACGCATCACTACAACGGCTGTGCAGAAGTCTTCCTTCTTAATGACATACCAGTCGGTGTGATACAATGGCTGGGCATCAATTGGGGCCAGAACCGAAGGACATCAGTCAAAATGACTGGTCCTAGGCACTTTACCCTGAATCCTAACTTGAGATCGTAGGTGCATATGTACAGTACCAGTCAAAAGTTTGGACACACCTCGTTCAAGGGTTGTTCTGTATTTTTCTACATTGTAGACTAAAGACATCACAACTATGAAATAATGCATGGAATCAGGTAGTAACCAAAAGTGTTAATCAATATTTTATATTCAAAAAAGCCAACCTTTGCTTTTATGATAGCTTTACACTCTTGGCATTTTCTCAACCAGCTTAACCTGGAATGCTATTCCAATAGTCTTGAAGGTGTTCTCACATATGCTGAGCACTTGTTGGCAGCTTTTCCTTTACGCGGTCCAACTCATCCCAGACCATCTCAATTGGGTGGAGGCCAGGTCATCTGAAACGGCACTCCATCACTCTCCTTGGTCAAATAGGCCTTACACAGCTTGGAGGTGTGTTTTGGGTCATTGTCCTGTTGAAAAACAAATGATAGTCCCACTAAGCGCAAACCAGATAGGATGACGTATCGCTGAAGAATGCTGTGATAGCCATGCTGGTTAAGTGTGCCTTGAATTCTAAATACATCTGTGTCACCAGCAAAGCACCATCACACCACCTCCATGCTTCACTCTGCATCTCACAAAGACACGGCGGTTGGAACCAAGAATCTCAAATTTGGACTCGTCAGACCAAAGGACAGATGTCCACCGGTCTAATGTCCATTGCGTGACATTCGCGGATTACAAGAAGAACACCAGCCCCGTCGCAGACGTCTTGCTCACAGACAAATTCAACTTCTTTGAGGACAATACAGTGCTACCGACATGGCCCGCTACCAAATGCTGTGGGATCTCCTCCGTGGCCGACGTGAGTAAAACATTTAAACATGTTAACCCTCGCAGGGCTGCCGGCCCAGACGGCTAGCCCAGCCACTTCCTTAGAGAATGCGCAGACCAGCTGGTTGGTGTGTTTACAGACATATTAAATCTATCCCAGTCTGCTGTCCCCACTTTTCAAGATGGCTACCATCCCAAGAAAGCAAAGGTTCTTTATTTTTTAAGGTAACTGAACTAAATGACTATTTTTGTCATCATGAAGTGCTTTGAGAGACTAGTCAAGGATCATATCACCTCCACCCTACCTGTTAACCTAGACCCACTCCAATTTGCTTGCCAACACACTGCCTTATCCCATCTGGACAAAAGGGAATACCTATATAAGAATGCTGTTCATTGACTACAGCTCAGCATTCAACACCATAATACCCTCCAAACTCATTAAGCTTGAGACCCTGGGTCTCGACCCCGACCTGTGTAACTGGGTCTTGGACTTCCTGACGGGCCGCCCCCCAGGTGGTGATGGTAGGAAACACCCACAAGAGTGCGTTCTCAGACCTCTCTTGTACTCCCTGTTCACCCATGACTGTGTGGCCATGCACGCCTCCAACTCAATCATCAAGTTTGCAGAAGACACTACAGTGGTAGGCTTGATTACCAACAACGACGAGACTACAGGGAGGAGGTGAGGGCCCTCAAGAAAATAAAAGAGATGATCGTGGACTAAAGGAAACAGCAAAGGGAGCACCCCCCCCCCCATCCACATCGACGGGACAGCAGTGGAGAAGGTGGAAAGTTTTATGTTCCTCGGTGTACATACAGATGAAGTCAGAAGTTTACATACAATTAGGTTGAAGTCATTAAAACTTGTTTTTCAACCACTCCACAAATTTCTTCTTAACAAGCAATTGTTTTGGCAAGTCAGTTAGGACATCTACTTTGTGTATGACACAAGTAAATTTTCCAACAAATGTTTACAGACAGATTATTTCACTTATAATTCACTGTATCACAGTTCCAGTGGGTCAGAAGTTTACATACACTAAGTTGACTGTGGACAATGGAAAATTCCCGAAAATTAGGTCATGCTTTAGAAGCTTCTGATAGGCTAATTGACATAATTTGAGTCAATTGGAGGTGTACCTGTGGATATATTTCAAGGCCTACCTTCAAACTCAGTGCCTCTTTGCTTGACATCATGGGAAAATCTAAATAAATCAGCCAAGACCTCAGAAAAAAACTGTAGACCTCCACAAGTCTGGTTCATCCTTGGGAGAAATTTCCAAACGCCTGAAGGTACCACGTTCATCTGTACAAACAATAATACGCAAGTATAAACCAGAGGTGTGGACTCGAGTCACATGACTTGGACTCGAGTCAATAATATGACTTGCAACTCGACTTTGACTTTAACACCAATGACTCGTGACTTAACTTGGACTGGAGCCTTTTGATTCGATCTGACTTGATACCCTCCCCAAGCCCAAATATAAAAAATGATGCTATTAAAAAAAGTGTGCGGCACATCAACTCTTCATTTAATGGATTACAATCAAATTGTGCAAGCTGAGAAAAAGTTGTGCGTAGCAGTGCAGAGGAACGTCGGCGGGTGAATTCAGATGGAGCCCTTGGAAAGATGATACCCAAAATTATTATTTTCGGATATAAAGACAATGCTGTATCAACAGTGCTTGAGACTTACTTGTGACTTGTAAAACAATGACTTGGTCCACCTCTGGTATAAACACCATAGGACTACGCAGCCGTCAAACCGCTCAGGAAGGAGACGCGTTCTTTCTCCTAGATAAGAACGTACTGGTCCGAAAAGTGCAAATCAATCCCAGAACAACAAGCAAAGGACCTTGTGAAGATGCTGGAGGAAACAGGTACAAAGGTATCTATATCCACAGTAAAACGAGTCCTATATCGACATAACCTGAAAGGCCGCTCAGCAAGAAAGAAGTCACTGCTACAAAACCGCCATCAAAAAGCCAGACTACAGTTTGCAACTGCACATGGGGACAACGATTGTACTTTTTGGAGAAATGTCCTCTGGTCTGATGAAACAAAAATAGATCTGTTTGGCTATAATGACCAACGTTATGTTTAGAGGAAAAAGGGGGAGGCTTGCAAGCCGAAGAATACCATCCCAACCGTGAAGCACGAGGGTGGCAGCATCATGTTGTGGGGGTGCTTTGCTGCAGGAGGGACTGGACTGGTGCACTTCACAAAATAGATGGCATCACGAGGAAGGACAATTATGTGGTTATATTGAAGCAACATCTCAAGACATCAGTCTTGTTAAAGCTTGGTCGCAAATGGGTCTCCCAAATGGACGATGACCCCAAGCGTACTTCCAAAGTTGTGGCAAAATGGCTTAAGGACAACAAAGTCAAGGTATTGGAGTGGCCATCAAAAAGCTCTGACCTCAATCCTATAGAAAATGTGTGGGCAGATCTGAAAAAGCGTGTGCGAGCAAGGAGGCCTACAAACCAGACTCAGTTACACAAGCTCTGTCTGGAGGAATGGGCAAAAATTCACCCAACTTATTGTGGGAAGCATGTGGAAGGCTACCCAAAACGTTTCACCCAAGTTAAACTATTTAAAGGCAATGCTACCAAATACTAATTGAGTGTATGTAAACTTCTGACCAACTGGGAATGTGATGAAAGAAATAAAAGCTGAAATAAATAATTCTCTCTACTACTATTCTGACATTTCACATTCTTAAATAAAGTGGTGATCCTAACTGACCTAAGACAGGGAAATGTTACTAGGATTAAATGTCAGGAATTGTGAAAAACTGAGTTTAAATGTATTTGGCTAAGGTGGATGTAAACTTCCGACTTCAACTGTAACTCTGGGTCTTCCTTTCCCGTGGTGGTCCTCTTTATGGTTTTTGCGACTGCACTTTAAGAAACTTTCAAGTCCTTTACATTTTCCAGATTGACTGACCTTTTACCAAATAGGGGCTATCTTCTGTATTTTTTTGTCCTTTATTTAACTAGGCAAGTCAGTTAAGAAAAAAATATTATTTACAGTGACGGCCTACCTGGGAACAGTGGGTTATCGGCCTTGTTCAGGGGCAGAATGACAGGTTTTTACATTGTCAGCTTGGGTATTCGATCCAGCAGCCTTTCGGTTACTGGCCCAATGCTCTATCCACTGGGCTACCTGCTGACCCGCCTGTATACCACCCCTACCTTGTCACAGCACAACTGATTGGCTCAAACGCATTAAGAAGGAATTAAATTCCACAAATGGACTTTTAACACCTGTTAATTTAAACGCATTCCATGTGACTTCCTCATGAAGCTGGTTCAGAGAATGTCAAGAATGTGCAGTGTGTTTTAGCTGTTTTTTGGTTACTACATGATTCCATATGTGTTATTTCATAGTTTTGATGTCTTCACTATTATTCTACAATGTAGACAATAGTAAAAATAAAGATAAACCCTGGAATGAGCAGGTGTGTCCAAACGTTTTACTGGTACTGTATATACAAGTTACTTACATGCATATATCAAGTTATAATTCACCCCTTTGTGGTAAATCATGTGTCTTTAATGTAGGGCTCAGGTTGGGCTTGGGCATTATCTCATCAGGTGTTGGTAGAATCAGGCTTGAATTTCAAAGGTTTGCATGTCTGTCAATGAGAAATTTCCACAAAGACTCACCGTTCACAGCATCCCACCCCCTAGTTTGGATATCCCCAACAATATATTTTACTATCAAATTCCAAAAGTCCTTAAATAATATGAAGTCAACATGGAAAATCATCAATCAACTGTTGAACAAGGAAAAGGCATCTACAACTATCCCATCTCAATGTATTGTTGGAAATAAGACCTATAGTGATCCTGATGTTATTTCATGTGAATATTTTTGTTGTTGTTGTGAATGTGGGTTTCCATCTGTCAAAGAAAATTTAGAAACCTGATAGAAATCTCTTGGATTACATTAAGGGACATTTCCCATCTCTGTTTCAGTTGGAAATTCCTGATGTAATGGAAGTGATGGTGTAATGGAATTGATGGAGGTAATTGTTAACTTAAAGATATCAGCAGCAGGTGATGAGATTGGTGCCTCTGGTGAATTCAGGGTCTTCCTCGATCACTGAGCCTATAACGTATATCTTTACCAAATCTATGCAAACTGGTTTTGTTCCTAAAGATTTGAAAATTGCCAAAGTTATCCCCCTCTATAAATCTGGTGATCCAAATTATTGCCCAGTATCTGTACTACCATGTTTTTCTAAAATCCTAGAAAAATTGGGGTTTAAGAGAATGTTGAAACATTTAAATCAACACTGTATTCTATATGAGCACCAATATGATTTTCGTAAAAACGACTCCACAGATATGGCTCTTTTGCAACTTGTGGAAAAGATATTCACTGCCCTTAACAACAATGAATGCTTTCTTGGCATCTTTTTACATTTATCCAAAGCATTTGACACTGTTGATCATAAAATATTACTTTCTAAATTGCACTATTACGGTATTCATGATTATACATGTAATTGGTTATATAGTTATGTTTATGATAGAGAACAATTTGTATATTTAATCGACTGTGCATTTACCAGGGACAAGATATCCTGTGGCGTACAACCGGGTCTGATAATTTGATCTTTCTTAATCCTAATCTATAGGAATGACCTTGCTACTGTGTATTCTACCGTACATCCCATTCTCTTTGCTGATGATACCAATTTGATTTTATCACACAATAATTTTGATAGACTAATTAATGAAGCCAACTCAGGCACGGACAAATTTTCTGAATTGTTCCAGATATACAATTTATCTTTTAAATGTAAAACAATTAATTTACCCATATCTCATTTACTGTAATATTGTCTAGGCCAGTACATATCAAATCAAATGTTATTGGTCACATACACATGGTTAGCAGATGTTAATGTGAGCCTGTGCTTCTAGGTCCGACAGTGCAGTAATATCTAACAAGTAATCTAACAAAATCCCAACATCTACTTAATACACACAAATCTAAAGGGGTGAATGAATACATATAAATATATGGATGAGCGATGGTCGAGCGATATAGGCAAGGTGCAATAGATGGTATAAAATACAGTATATACATATGATATGAGTAATGTAAGATATGTAAACATGATTAAAGTGGCATTGTTTAAAGTGACTAGTGATCCATTTATTAAAGTGGCAGTGATTGGGTCTCAATGTAGGCAGCAGCCTCTCTGAGTTAGTGATTGCTGTTTAGCAGTCTGATGGCCTGTCTCAGTCCCAGATTTGATGCACCTGTACTGACCTCGCCTTCTGGATGGTAGCGGTGTGAACAAGCAGTAGTTCAGGTGGTTGTTGTCCTTGTGACATCGGGTGCTATAGGTGCCATGGAGGGCAGGTAGTTTGCCTCTGGTGATGCGTTGTGCAGACTGCACCACTCTATGGAGAGCCTTGCAGTTGAGGGCGGTGCAGTTGCCATACCAGGCTGTGATACAGCCCGATAGGATGCTCTTTATTGTGCATCTGTAAAAGCTTGTCAGGGTTTTGGGTGACAAGCCAAATTTCTTCAGCATCCTGAGGTTGGAGGGGCATTGTTGCTCCTTCTTCACCACATTGTCTGTGTGGGTGGACCATTTCAGTTTGTCTGTAATGTGTACGCCGAGGAACTTAAAACGTTCCACTACTGTCCCTTCGATGTGAATAGGGGGGTGCTCCCTCTGCTGTTTCCTGAAGTCCACGATAATCTCCTTTGTTTTGTTGGCGTTGAGTGAGAGGTTGTTTTTCTGACACTACACTCCGAGTGCCCTCACCTCCTCCCTGTAGGCTGTCTTGTCGTTGTTGGTAATCAAGCCCACTACTGTTGTGTCGTCTCAAACTTGATGATTGAGTTGGAGGCGTGCATGGCCACGCAGTCGTGGGTGAACAGGGAGTACAGGAGGGTGCTGAGCACGCACCCTTGTGGGGCCCGTCTGTGGACCTGTTGGGCGCAGTCCTTGTTAGTGGGCCACGAAGGTGGCACTGTATTGTCCTCAAAGCTGGCAAAGAAGGTGTTTAGTTTGTCTGGAAGCGTGACGTCGGTGTCCGTGACGTGGCCGGTTTTCTTTTTGTAGTCCATGATTTCCTGTAGAGCCTGCCACATATGTCTTGTGTCTGTTCCATTGAATTGCGACTCCACTTTGTCCCTGTACTGGCATTTCGCTTGTTTGATTGCCTTGCGGTGGGAGTAACTATACTGTTTATATTCAGCCATATTCCCAGACCTCTTTTCATGGTTAAATGCAGTGGTTCACACTTTCAGTTTTGCGCGAATTCCGCCATCCATCCACGGTTTCTGGTAGGGTAGGTTTTAATAGTCACAGTGGGTACAACATCTGCAATTCACTTCTTTATAAACTGACTCACTGAGTCAGTGTATAGATCGATGTTGTTACCTGAGGCTGACTGGAACATATCCCAGTCCCCCTGATCAAAACAATCTTGAAGCGTGGCTTCCGATTGCTCAGACCAGCGTTGAATGTTCTAGTCACTGGTATCTCCTGTTTGAGTTTCTGCCTATAAGACGGTAGGAGCAAATTGGCGTCGTGGTCGGATTTCCCGAAGGGAGGGCGGGGGAAGGCTTTTTATGCATTGCAGAAGAGTTAGTGTAGCAGTGAACGAGTGTATTATACCCGCGCGTAGTGCAATCAATATGCTGATAGAATTTAGGTAGCCTTGTTCTCAAATTTGCTTTGTTAAAATCCGCAGCTACAATAAATGCATCCTCAGGATATATGGTTTCCAGTTTACATAGAGTCCAGTGAAGTTCCTTGAGGGCTGTCTTTGTTTCTGCTTGAGGGGGAATGTACACCGCTGTGATGATAACTGACGAGAATTATCTTGGGAGATCATTTGGCCGGCATTTTATTGTAAGGAATTCTAGGTCGGGTGAGCAGGACTTGAGTTCCTATATGTTGTTATGATTATACCATGACTCGTTAATCATGAAGCATACATCCCCGCCCTTCCTCTTCCCAGAGAGGAGTTTATCTCTGTCGGTGAGATGCATGGATAAGCCCAGTGGCTGAACCGATTCCGACAACATATCCAGAGAGAGCAATGTTTCCGTGAAACAGAGAATGTTACAATCTCTAATTTCTCTCTGGAAGGCAACCCTTCCTCGAATTTCATCTACCTTGTTGTCAAGAGACTGGATATTGGCGAGTAGTATACTTGGGAGCTGTGGTCGATGTGCACGTCTACGGAGCCTGACCAGGATGCCGTTCCATCAGACCCTTCTGCGATGCCGTTGTTTTGGGTCGGCTTCTAGGATTAGGTCCATTGTCCTGGGTGGTGGTCCAAACAGAGGATCCGCTTCGGGAAAGTTGTATTCCTGATCATAATGTTGGTAAGTTGACGTCGCTCTTATATCCAATTGTTCTTCCCGGCTGTATGTAGCAATACTTAAGATTTCCTGGGGTAACATTGTAAGAAATAATACATTTAAAAAACAAAATACTTCATAGTTTCCTAAGGACTCGAAGCGAGGCGATCATCTCTGTCGGCGCCATCTTCCTACCTACACAAATTACTCATACAAAATAAATTACCTGGCTCCATCTGCACCTTTGTTCAGGAAACTCAATATCTTATCTATTTCACGACATTGTACGTCAATTATGCATTTTCATCTACAAATACCTCCCAGACAGTTTACCTAAACCCTTCAATGGATTCTTCCAGGTTAATTCTGAAATCCATCCACATCTGCCTTCGAAAAGTATTCAGACCCCTTGACTTTTTACACATTTTGTTATGTTACAGCTTTATTTTAAAATGGATTAGCCTGATTGGTGGAGTGCTGCAGAGATGGTTGTCCTTCTGGAAGGTTCTCCCATCTCCACAGAGAAACTCTGGAGCTCTGTCAGAGTGATCATCGGATTCTTATTCACCTCCCTTACCAAGGCCCTTCTCCCCCGATTGCTCAGTTTGGCCGGGCGGCCAGATCTAGGAAGAGTCTGGTTTGGTTCCAAACTTCATCCATTTAAGAATAATGGAAGCCACTGAGTTCTTGGGGACCTTCAATGCTGCAGAAATGTTGTGGTACCCTTCCCCAGATCTGTGCCTCAACACAATCCTGTCTCGGAGCTCTACTGACAATTTCTTTGACCTCATGGCTTGCTTTTTGCCTTGACATGCATTGTCAACTGTGGGACCTAATATTATAGACATGTCTGTACCTTTCCAAATCATGTCCAATCAATTGAATTTACCACAGGTGGACTCCAATCAAGTTGTAGAAACATGTAAATTATGATCAATGGAAACAGGATGCACCTGAGCTCAATTTCAAGTCTCATAGCAAAGGGTCTGAATACTTATGTAAAAAAAATATATATATATTTTTTTTTTATTTAATAGATTTGCAAAGATTTATAAAAACCTGTTTTCCCTTTGTCGTTATGGGGTATTGTGTCTAGATTGTTGAGGATTTAAAAAAAAATGTCTGTTACATTTTGGGGGGCAAAAGTCAGGGGTTCTGAATATTTTATGAATGCATTGTACTATTCATTTGAGAGAGAGAGCCTCAAGCTATCATATCATTGCAACGTTGGTTCTGGTTTCAGTCACGTCTTTGGACATGTTTGCGTGGGTGAAATAAAAACACCCTAATGATTGGTTGACAAATAGTGTCTCCCACTAGTGAGGTGATGGCTGCATGGTGCAGCCGGTGAGTAGCAAGTGCAGCGACTTGAAGGGGATTTAATCAATAACTTTATGACCTTTGATTACATAGTTTTTTAAAAAGTTCATGCAGTCGACATGTACTGTAGGGGCAAGTCGAAAAATGTTATCCTCCTAATGCAACAGACTTTGAAAGATGTGACCAACGATGGTCAAAATGTATCCACTCGAATGTGCCCACTGGCACCACAAGTGCAGGATATTTTTCTCCGTAATTGTCTGCCCTATAACCTACAGTGCTTTCAGAAAGTATTCACACTGTCACGAACCGGCTCAAAGCCCGTAACAAAGGGAGACAACGTGGAGATAAGGAGTAACAAAATATATATTTATTAACTAAAGCAACTAAGGAAAATATACAATGGTGTGTGTAATCAGTAATCAGTAGTGTAAGTGAGTGTTTTGCATGCATGAATGTGATAATGCAGGGTGTTGAAAGGTGCCAAAGCAAACAAACAAAAGGCCACCAAGAACCACAACACAATCTACAAAGGTGTCTGCATGGACAGAGTCTCTTCCATGAATGTGGAAGAGGTCTATTTATCCTGGGAGACACCTGGCCCAGGTGTTTCCCATGAAGCTGACGACCCTCCCAACTCCGCCCACCGGCATCCTAATAAGGAAACAAGAACAAAGAGAGAATACGGCAGACAGAGTGGGAGGGTCGTCACAACACCCCTTGACTTTTTGCAAATTTTGTTGTGTTACAGCCTTAATTTAACATGGATTAGATTGAGAAGCTGTGTTACTGGCCTACACACAATAACTCATAATATCAAAGTGAAATTATGTTTTTAGACATTTTTACACATTATTAAAAAATTAAAAGCTGTTTTGTCTTGAAAGGGAAATGGGGATACCTAGTCAGTTGTACAACTGAATGCCTTGAACAGAACTGTGCCTTCCGCATTTATCCCAACCCATCTGAATCACAGAGGTGATGGGGGCTGCCTGAATCGACATCCACATCTTAGGCTCCTGGGGAACAGTGCCTTGCTCAGGGGCAGAACGACGGATTTTTACCTTGAGTCAATAAGTATTCAACCCCTTTCTTATGGCAAGCCTAAAAAAAGTTCAGGAGTAATAATTTTCTTAACAAGTCACATAATAAATTGAATGAACTCACTGTGTGCAATAATAGTGTTCACATGATTTTTTTATTTTTTACCTCATCTCTGTACCCCACACATACAATTACCTGGGAGGTTCCTCAGTCGAGCAGTGAAATTCAAACACAGATTCAACTACAAAGACCAGGGATGTTTTCCAATGCCTCGCAAAAGGCACCTATTGGTAGATGGGTAAAATTATAAAAGCAGACATTGAATATCCCTTTGAGCATGGTGAAGTTATTAAACACATTGGATGGTGTGTCAATACACCCAGCTAGTACAAAGATACAGGCATCCTTCCTAACTCAGTTGCTGGAGAGGAAGGAAACCACCTAGGGATTTCAACATGAGGCTTATTGAGTGTGACACCCTGACCTTTGAGATCCTTTAAATTCTCTATTTGGTAGGCCAGGGTGTGACTAGGGTGGGAAATCTATGTTTATATTTCTTTGTTGGCCGAGTATGGTTCCCAATCAGAGGCAGCTGTCTATTATTGTCTCTAATTGGAGATCATACTTAGGCAGCCCTTTTTCCCACCTTCTGTTGTGGGATCTTGTCTTTGGTTGTTGCGTGTGTTTGCACTCCTAGCTTTACGTTCGTTGAGTTGTTTATTGTTTTTGGTGGAACATTTAAAATTAAAAGAAAATGTACTCCTACCACGCTGCACCTTGGTCTTCATTTAACGACGGACGTGACATTGTGACTTTATAACAGTTACAGAGTTAAATGGCTGTGATAGGAGAAACTGAGTATGTTTCAACAACATTGTAGTTACTCCACAATATTTACCTAAATGACAGAGTGAAAATAAGGAAGCCTGTATGGAATACAAATATTGCAAACACATCCCTGAGTACCACTATTCATATTTTTCAAGCATGGTGGTGGCTGCATCATGTTATGGGTATGCTTGTCATCGGCATGGATTAGGGAGTATTTTTGTAATAAAAATAAATGGAATAGAGCTAAGCACACGAAAATCCGGCTCAGTCTGCTTTCCAACAGCCCCTGAGAGACAAATTCACCTTTCAGCAGGACATTAACCTAAAACACAAGGCCAAATCTACACTGGAGTTGCTTACCAAGACGACATTAAATGTTCCTGAGTGGCCTAATTACAGTTTTGAATTCAATTGGCTTGAAAATCTATGGCAAGACTTGAAAATGGCTGTCTAGCAATGATCAACAACCCAATTGACAGAGCTTGAAGAATTAAAAAAATAATAATGTGCAAATATTGTGATAGAGACTTACCCAGAGAGACTCACAGCTGTAATCGTTGCCAAAGCTGTTTCTAACATGTATTAATTCAGGAGTGTGAATAATTTATGTAAATTTGAAATTTCTCTAATTTAATTTTCAATAAATTAGCAGACATTTCTAAAAATGTGTTTTCACTTTGTCAATGTGGTGTTGTGTGAAAATGGGTAAGAAAAAAATCTATTTAATCTATTTGGAATTCAGGCTGGAACACAACAAAATGTAGAATAAGTCAAGGGGTATGAAAACTTTCTGAAGGCACTATACAGTATATCACAAAAGTGAGTACACTCCCCACAGTTTTGTAAATATTTGAGTATATCTTTTCATGTGACAACACTGAAGAAATTACACTTTGCTACAATGTAAAGTAGTGAGTGTACAGCCCAGTCTCCGAAGGGAGGGGGATCATGCTCTGCTTCAGTATGTCACAGTACATGTTGGCATTCATGGTTCCCTCAATGAACTGTAGCTCCCCAGTGCCGGCAGCACTCATGCAGCCCCAGACCATGACACCCCCACCACCATGCTTGACTGTAGGCAAGACACACTTGTCATCTGAACCAAATAAGTTTATCTTGGTCTCATCAGACCACAGCACATGGTTCCAGTAATCCATGTCCTTAGTCTGCTTGTCTTCAGCAAACTGTTTGCGGGCTTTCTTGTACATCATATTTGGAAGAGGCTTCCTTCTGGGACGACAGCCATGCAGACCAATTTGATGCAGTGTACGGAGTATGGTCTGAGCACTGACAGGCTGACCCCCCAACCCTTCAACTTCTGCAGCAATGCTGGCAGCACTCATACGTCTATTTCCCAAAGACAACCTCTGGATATGATGCTGAGCACGTGCATTCAACTTCTTTGGTCGACCATGGCGAGGCCTGTTCTGAGTGGAACCTGTCCAGTTAAACCGCTGTATGGTCTTGGCCACCGTGCTGCAGCTCAGTTTCAGGGTCTTGGCAATCTTCTTATGGCCCAGGCCATCTTTATGTAGAGCAACAATTCTTGTTTTTAGATCCTCAGAGAGTTCTTTGCCATGGGGTACCATGTTGAACTTCCAGTGACCAGTCTGTATGAGGGAGTGTGAGAGCGATGACACCAAATTTAACACACCTGCTCCCCATTCACACCTGAGACCTTGTAACACTAATGAGTCACATGACACCGGGGAGGGAAAATGGCTAATTGGGCCCAATTTGGACATTTTCACTTAGGGGTGTACTCACTTTTGTTGCCAGCGGTTTAAACATTAATGGCTGTGTGTTGAGTTATTTTGAGGGGACAGCAAATGTGCACTGTTAAACAAGCTGTACACTCACTACTTTACATTGTAGCAAAGTGTCATTTCTTCAGTGTTGTCACATGAAAAGATATACTCAAATATTTACAAAGAAGTGAGGGCTGTACTCACTTTTGTGATATACTGTATGTGTACTTGTCCATTCCCTATCTGTCATGGTTCTGATGAAGACCATTGACAAAGGCTGAAATGTCAAACTTTAAACTTTGCTTGAATAAAATAATGCATTTTTAATGGTTAGCGAGCATTACACCTTTTCCTTTTCAATGATAGCTTTGTAATGGGGAAATCTAAGATCACTAAAGTTCATATTCAATTTAGAACAGTTAATTTAATACAATGTTGAGCATATTTATATATTTTTCCCTTTCTTAAAAACACATGATTTCCAGTGTTCTATTTGTGACACTTAAGGTGTGCCACTCTGGATGGTCACTAGACATGACACTAAACGTTACAGATTATCTGTTGATAGTGATTGACGCCAGACTGGAAGTCCAAGTACATGGAACGAAGACACACTGATTATTCACTGTTGTACTGTATTGATTACATTTTCTGAACACTGTGTGATTCTGTAGCAGCTGACAAAGTCACTGCCTTTTTGTTGGGACTTTATACAAGCCTCTCGGGCTGGTGTTTACAGAACATTTGGTGCTGTCTGATTAGGATATAAAGGGCCTGTTTCCAAGAGGCCAGTTAAACATTTTTTTAGCGGAGGTGTCTGTGTGTTGCAACTTGTAATAAACCGGATATATTTTTGATTGACTATATCTGCGATTGCTCTTCTCTTTTGTTCACCTAGAAATTCTTATTACGCGCCAATTTATACTCCAGTTCCTTGCAAAAATGTTGTGGAGCTCAAACGTATCATTGAAGGGACTTTTATTGATGGCTTGGGTTTATATTGGTCTAACACCAGCCCTGCTCAACACTGGAAAAGGCTACTTTTATGCAGGTGAGGTCAACCAAGGTTTTGCCGATACAGGTCTGGCATTTGATGGTCCTGATTCTAATGCTGAAGCTCCTGTGCCCTCGAATGATCTAGGAAGTGAAATGGCCAATGACCCACGTGTTTGGAAATATCTCAAAGGTAAGAACGTGCCGGAAACTGCCATTGCATTGTAAAGTAGGCTAGGCTACGCCATCTATTGAGTAAGTTAGGCCTATATTTGACCTACATTCCTTGATCTTGTGCGGAGAGAATGTGTCCAATTTAAAGATTGAACTACACAAAGTTGTCCGTTTTAAGTTATGTATGGTTTCAAACTTAGTTTTTTGCATAGTCGCCTAGCCCAGACATATAATTTAAAGTCTGGACAAAACATGGGTTTTCATCTCACATTAATCTTAATATTTACCAAATCTATATTTGTATCAGTTATCAAACCATGAAAAGGAGCAACCTCCTAATTAAAATACATTCCCCTGTCAGACACTATACCATTTTTTACAAATATATATTTTCCAACAAGGGTTTACATTTAAGTGTTTACATTTCACTATGGTGGTTATTGGCAGGATGCTTCCTTTCATAGAAAATGTAGCGTTCATTTCCCATATACCTTTTCAAATAATGACTTGCCTGATGTAAATCATTATTTTATTTTGTCATGTTTTAGTTTTTCCGAAAAGTCCTGAAAGTGGAAGGCTGTTTCATGTCAACCAACCTTTGTATCATTGTGGCCATGCGCATCTCACCATCCGGTTTTCAATAATTTGGCAGACTGAGCTCTATTTGGTAAAAGGTAAGTCAACACTGTTGAAGCAATCAATCCTTTTATCGACTGGAAACATTTTGAATTGCTTAATACCTTGAAGCTTTACCACTTACTCTGTAATATGAGTAATTTTTTTATAATTTTCCAATTGTTAAACGTAATATACTCTACAGGCATATACAGTTCCAGAGAGGGATCTCGGCTAGTTTTAGAGTTATGAACCCATTTTCAAGTATTACCAACATTGAATGTGAAAATTGATTCAAAATGGTTGCCTTCTGCTGGTGATTTGCAGGATGTGTAATGATACAAGTAAAAGGAGGGCAGTGATTGGTTACATTGCCTACTGTGTCAATTTGTCTGTATGAAATGGACCATAACTTTAAAACTGTAGAGATGCCACTCTGGAATATTTATATACCGGTAGTAAAGTATATTACGTTCAACAATATATTGAACAATTAGAGTCAAAAATGGTGTCTTTCTATTTTCATGTTTCTATTTTTAAATATTCCTAAATTAATGTAATAAAATTGTTTTTTGAAATCAAAATACTACTCATCTGTACTCATTCAGATGAAACATTATGGAGTCTTAAAGGTGAAAATTGTTATTGAATTATTGTTATTCATTTTACAAATATTCCAACTTCAATTAGTTATTTCTGAATTATGCTTTTAGAAGCAAATATCAAATATGTCAACAATCCTTCCTCCAAAGGACCCTTCTATGGATAATTTTTTGCGTGAAATACCCTTAAAATCATGGAGATTTTTGGTCTTGTTTTCATGAGGAATCACCGTAGAAGCTGTCGCTGTTCTCTACAGTATAATGTATTAGAAGGGACAGCATACAATCAATAACTCACACAATATTGAAGTGTAATGGTGCTGGATATAAGAAGACTGCTAGTGGATACAGACAGGGGTGTAGCTACATCCAGTATGAG
This sequence comes from Oncorhynchus clarkii lewisi, assembly GCF_045791955.1. Taxonomy (NCBI): domain Eukaryota; kingdom Metazoa; phylum Chordata; class Actinopteri; order Salmoniformes; family Salmonidae; genus Oncorhynchus; species Oncorhynchus clarkii. The sequence goes on from NC_092164.1 coordinate 43,492,044, forward strand.
GACACTGAAGTCCAGACCTCTGTTGAGTGGGATCCACTTACTGTTGAGAGTAAGAATAATTATTGAGTAGAATACACAAGGTGCAGGGTTCCATATAGGGTATTCTAAAAGTGGGAATCTGAAAAAGCAAACAATCTGAATTTGTTCTGTCGCATTTAGTAGTGGATCTTGTTGTCCTGACACTATGTTTTGTTTAATAAATTATTAGTGGAGATGCACCATCATTCAGTCTCTTAAAATGGAGGCGTGCATCTGAAATGTTGTAATAATTATCCAAGCTCCGTGATAAAAGCTAATGCTAGTAGCCTTTTTTTTCTAGGACCTTCAATGTTTGGTCATACAGAATCTCGATTTGCCTTACAGTTGTGACCCCTGCTTCCAATCAGCTAGTCGAGCAGTATGTTAGTTAGGAAAACATCATAGTGCATAGCTACATACGTTTATTCTTGAAGACTAAAGTTTAGAAATAGATTATGAGTTTACAATGTCTTTCACCGTCATAACCCAATATCTCAGGCCATTTTTTCTTAGTCTTTGTAAACAATGTGTATAGCTACAAAATCTATTTAAAACGGTTGCTTTCATGGACTGTTTACACTTTCATCCATATCTCTGCAGAAGAATCTGAGTGATTACATTTCCCCCCCAGCCCATATGTCACAAAAGTGGCCTGCTCGGGCTGTGAAAATTACAGATTGGGCTTTTAGTACAGAATTGTGTGACCCTGTTGCCCTCTCACTGGCTACAACCTCAAACTGTACTGTGTTGTCTACTTTTCCCTTCACAGATGAAATGACACCCATTCCATTGATGCACCTTCCAGAGCAATGCCACCATGTTGAGTTGATACATGGGCCTTGGCTGCTTTTGAAGATGTCTTACTGGGGCTGCGACCTGACCCACTGGGTAAGTTGTTATTACCTACACCCTATTTAAGATTGTCACTAGTCTTAAAGTCATGGAATGATCATAATAATGGGGATGGCAGATTTTGAGTTGGTGTCATCTTTCCACGTTTAGCTTCTGATTGGTGCATAGGGTGGAGTATGTAGCCTAGTGCTTATCAGTCCAAAACATGTCCGCATTTCCACAGCTGTTTTCTAGAATATTGGACCATTGGCTTCATACTTTTCAAATTCTCAGCGCGGCTCAAATCAAATACAAGTTTATTTGTCACATGACAGAATACAACAGCTGTAAACCATACAGTGAAATGCTTACTTACAAGCTCATACTCAACAATGAAGAATTCAGTGAAACAACACTAGGGGATAGATTCAATCCATTGTGTTGTAGCGTAATTGAAATGTAAAGGTCATTTTCATTTTCATGTAAAGGTCATTGGCTTCATACTTTTCAAATTCTCAGATTGCAGATTGGTTGTAGCCAATCTGCAGCATTTACATGAATGCAGTCGCGGTTAAAGTACATTGCAATCATGCTACAATGCTGACCTTCGATGCTACAGATTAAATCAAGCCCTAAAATAAAATGTATGCTTGATCCAAAAATGTGGTTGTAGGCTCTGTATGTGGTTGTAGGCATGGAGAGACCAAATTGAGCTCTGTTCCGCATCGCAGTTTAATTGCTCGGAGCTTTTTGGTCAAAGACCTGATGTTCTGGTACTGTTTGCCAGAAGGAAGAGGAGAGAACAGTCCAGGGCTGGGGTAGCAGAAGTCTTTCTGGGCCTTCCTCATAAACCGCTTGGTATAAATGTCCTGGATGGCAGGGAGCTCGGCCCCAGTGATGTACTGGGCCATCCGCACCACCCTCTGTAGAGCCTTGTATTTGAGGGCAGTGCACTTGTCATACCAGGTGGTGATGCAGCCAGTCAAGATCCTCTCGATGGTTCAGTTATTGAACTTCTTGAGGATCTAGATGGGTAAAAATGTAAAAGCAGACATTGAATATTCCTTCGAGCATGGCGGCAGGGTAGCCCAGTGGTTAGAGTGTTGGACTAGTAACCGAAAGGTTGCAAGATCGAATCCCTGAGCTGACAAGTTAAAAATCTGTCTTTCTGCCCCTGAACAAGGCAGTAATGTATGTTCCTAGGCTGTCATTGAAAATAAGAATTTGTTCTTATTAACTGACTTGCCTAGTTAAATAAAGGTAAAAAATACAACTGGTGAAGTTATTAATTACACTTTGAATGGCGTACCAATACACCCAGTCATCACAAAGATACAGGTGTCCTTCCTAACTCAGTTGCCGGAGAGGAAGGAAACTGCTCAGGGATTTCACCATGAGGCCAATGGTAACTTTAAAACAGTTACAGAGTTTAATGGCTGTAATATGAGAACTGAGGATGGATCAACATTGTAGTTACTCCACAATATTGACCTGCTTTCAAGCATAGTGGTGGCTGCATCATGTTATGAGCATGCTTGTAATCGTTAAGGACTGGGGAGTTTTTCAGCATAAAAAAAGCGTAATGGAGCTAAGGTAAACCTGGTACAGTCTGATTTCCACCAGATACTGGGAGATTAATTTACATTTCAGCAGGACAATTAATTAAAACACAAGGCCAAATATTCACTGGAGTTGCTTACCAAGGCGGCAGTTTCATGTCATGTTTTACTTAAATTGGCTTGAAAATCTATGGCAAGACTTGAAAATATCTAGCAATGATCAACAACCAACTTGACAGCTTGAATCATTTAGAAAATAATAATATATTGCAAATATTGCAAAATCCAGGTGTGGAAAGCTCTTAGAGACTTACCTGGAAAGACTCACAGCTGTAATCACTGGCAAAGGTGATTCTAACATGTATTGACTCAGGGGGTTGAATACTATGTAATCAATATATATTAGTGTTTTATTTTTCCCCCAAAAAATGTACAAGTCTTCAAATTTTTCTTCTACTTTCACATTCAAGTATTTTGTGTAGCTCGTTAACAAAAACTTTAACACAACCAAATTTGGGAAAAGTCAAGAGATGTGAATACTTTCTGAAGGCACTGTGCATTTGCATCTTTGCTCAAATACATGTAATGCCTGACAATATTACAGAAATGTATGGCTATAAAATGTAATCTACAGGGTGGCCAAAGTGGTTCCTAATTCGGCTTCTGAAATGTATCAATGGAGAAAACATTTTGGCCACCAAGCCAAAACTTTGGCAGTGATATAATTTGAATTGTGAAGGTGAAAACAAAACGAAGTCATGAAGACCACATAGGAAAACGTGTTGTATATCTCAAGTGGTAAATAAAAAATTATAGTAAGTGCCTCTCTTCAGCTTAATTAAATAGTGTTTTTATAATTATTTTATTTGAGTTATTAATCTATTTAAACAAAAAACATACCTCGTGCAATGCCCCACAATACTGCCCTACAAAGGCAAAATGCAGTAACTACACTTTAGACAAAATCGAGTAAAGACTTAAATCAGGCTTTTTAGTATCTGTTTTATCTTGTGACAACGTGTCCTGGTTCAATTATGTTTAGTTTCAGTGAAAATGTTGTGTGAAATTTGCAGTAACTACAAAATCCAAGTAAAACCAAGGCAAACAGCAGTATGTTAAGTTACTGCACTATGGCTTTGTTCCACCATGTTTTGACTTCAGTTACTCGCTCTGCCATACAAAAACAAAGAGCAGTAACTACGCAAACAGTGAAACTGAGAAAAATGGCTATAAAGTGTATTTGCTGTCTAGCCAAATATGTTGTAGGTAGAGAAGTGATAATGTATTATGAAGTAATTGTTTATGAATATCAACCATGATCACTGATTTGACCTAAAAATATATTGCTTAAAAATACATGTTGGAATTTATTTTAGAACACATTTCCAAATACATTTAAAAATCTACCAAATATATTGATACATACATGTAAAAATATACTCAAATACATTTTTAATTGTGGTAGCAGAGGCTGTCAGCATCCCGGAGTTGCCACTTCACTGTTGACGTTGAGACTGGTGTTTCAATTAGCCTTTTAAAATTATAAACTTGGATTAGCTAACACAACGTGCCATTGGAACACAGGAGTGATGGTTGCTGATAATGAGCCTCTGTACGCCTATGTAGATATTCCATTCTAATCAGCTGTTTCCAGCGACAATAGTCATTTACAACATTAACAATGTCTACACCGTATTTCTGATCAATTTTATGTTATTTTAATGGACAAAAAATGTGATTTTCTTTAAAAAACATGGACATTTCAAAGTGACCCCAAACTGTTGAACGGTAGTGTGTATATATATGGTTTTTAAAGTAATTTTTCCTATATGGGCTCATTATCATGCTCTCTGTAGATCCAGGGTGGCGTCCATCAACACTCTGTGAAAGTCCATTACTTTGACCGCCTTCTCATGAGGAATGTGTATGGCACGGCAACTTGTAAGACTCCCATCTCCACCTCTCCTACCTCTGTTCCACCAACAGTGTGGCTGCCCCAAGTCACCTGTGGGAAAACAGACATGACTGTTAAACTACCTGCTGGAATGCTGATAGATGTGAAGGTGCTTGGTAAGAACTGATAATTCATGTTCCCACGGAACTAACTGCAGTTATTTGATGTCAATACTAATTTGAGGACATGTTTCACATATTGGAGCAATGGATTGATTAAAAAAATGCATTGCTATGTCATGTAGTAGATAACTAGCAAGTCATAGTGTGGATTGTTGGTTACTTTGTTTTGACCACAGACAGCCCCACTCTGATATTTTTATTGGCAAAAGACCTGATGTGATTGGCCAAAATAATAGTAAAACAAAAGATCAGAATTAGACTGCCTGTGTAAACTTATCCTTTGTGCTCACAGATCTGAAAAGACTGCTTAGGTCAGGGTTTTCCAAACTCGTCTCTAGCACTACACAGCTGATTCAAATAATCAACTAATAATCAAGCTTTGATCATTTGAATCAGTTGTGTAGTGTTATGGCAAAAACCAAAACGTGCACGCCTTGGGGTCCCGAGGACCAAGTTTGGGAATCGCTGGCTTAGGTGGATGCAACATGGTAGCAGCAACACTTGACCTATTGGAAGGTTTGGTGGTGCCATCACCATATTGCTTACGTCTACTTTCAAACCTTTGAACACTGAAATGGAAACTGGAAGTTTTTACTTACTTTAACTTAACAGACGGAACTGCAATGTCATGTTAAATCCTTTGTTTTAAAAAGTTGGCTCTGATATTGATTGATATGCTGTTTTGCAGGTCCAGAGGCGTTGTTGCACGTTCCTGATGGATACATTGTAACTCAGTGGAAAAGTCTCAATGCCTTGTTTGTCAAATTTTCCCAATCAAATGTGGAGGTAAGAAAGTCCTGGGGTGTTATTTATCAATATTGCATAGAAACTGATTTTAAAAAATGATCATGCTCTGAAATGTAAACATTAGATTGTCTGAAAATTGACAAAAATGCACATATGATTCTTTGTTGCAATGGTTGAACATTTTAGACATTTAAAAAATAAATACCATTTAACTTGTGCTGGTGATAGCAGTTGCCCTTAACTGATTTCCTCTTCCACAGTATGGCAGTCTCTCGCTTCAACTGGTTTATCAGAACTCTGCTGGAGAGTTGTCCACCACAATGGTATCCTGTTTCCCTCAACCTTTCAACTCAAGAAATGTAGAAGAACCCTTTGGGGATTTATGGGGATTCCCAAATATTCCCACTGCACCCTATATGATAGATCAAACCCCAGTCATCACCAATGTTCCTTCAACATCTGCAGCATCTACCCCACTAGGAGCATTTTGCTTGTGGGGCTTCCCATTCATTCCTACTGGAGTTTTTCTTCCTTGTAAAGAATCCACAACTCCAGCCACTACGACTGTGACCACAACTGCTGCCACTACGGCAGCCGCTGCCACAACAACTGCAGCTGCCACAACGACAGCCCCTGCCACAACGACAGCCCCTGCCACAACGACAGCCCCTGCGACCACAAGTGCAGCAGCCACTACGACTGCGACCACAAGTGCAGCCGCCACTACGACAGCCGCTGCCACAACAACTGCAGCTGCCACCACGACGACTGCAGCTGCCACCACGACTGCAGCTGCCACCACCACTGCAGCTGCCACCACGACTGCAGCTGCCACCACGACAGCAGCTGCCACCACGACAGCAGCTGCCACCACAACTGCAGCTGCCTCCACAACTGCAGCTGCCACCACGAGAACAGCTGCCAACACGACAGCAGCTGCCACCACGACAGCAGCTGCCACCACGACTGCAGCTGCCACCACGACATCAGCTGCCACCACGACAGCAGCTGCCACCACCACAGCAGCTGCCACCACCACAGCAGCTGCCACCACCACTGCAGCTGCCACCACGACAACAGCAGCTGCAACCACAACTTTAGCCGCTATCAGAACAGCAGCCACAAGTGCAGCTGCCACCACAACTGCAGCTGCCACTACGATAACAGCCGCTACCAGCATAACTGCAGACACCACTACGACAGCCCCTGCCACCACAACTGGAGACACCACTAAGACAACTCATGCCACCACAATTTTAGTCGCTACCAACACAGCAGCCACAAGTGCAGCTGCTACCACAACAGCAGCTGCAACTGCAGCCACCACTACGACTGCAAGCACAACAGCATCTGCCACCATGACGACAGCAGCTGCCACCACGACAGCAGCTGCCACCACAACAGCAGCTGCCACCACGACTGCAGCTGCCACCACGACTGCAGCTGCCACCACGACTGCAGCTGCCACCACGACAGCAGCTGCCACCACGACTGCAGCTGCCACCACGACTGCAGCTGCCACCACGACTGCAGCTGCCACCACGAGAACAGCTGCCACCACGACAGCAGCTGCCACCACGACAGCAGCTGCCACCACGACGACAGCAGCTGCCACCACGACGACTGCAGCTACCACCACGACGACTGCAGCTGCCACTATGACAGCCTCTGCCACCATAGCAACAGCAGTCGCCAGCACAACTGTAGCTGCCACTACAGCTACAGCAGCCACTACAACAGCAGCCGCTGCCACCACAACTCCAGCTGGTTCCACAAGAGCAGCCGCTGCCACCACAACAGCCGCTGCCACTATGATGACAGCCACTGCCACCACAACTGCATCTGCCGCTATGGCGACAGCTGCTGCAACCACAACTGCAGCTTCCAACATGACAACAGCCGCTGCCACCACTACTGCAGCCCCTGCCACCATAACTAAGGAAGCCACTACGACAGCCCCTGCCACCACAACTGGAGACACCACTAAGACAACTCATGCCACAACTTTAGTCGCTACCAACACAGCAGCCACAAGTGCAGCTGCTACCACAACAGCAGCTGCAACTGCAGCCACCACTACGACTGCTAGCACAACAGCATCTGCCACCACGACGACAGCATCTGCCACCACGACTGCAGCTGCCACCACGACTGCAGCTGCCACCACGACAGCAGCTGCCACCACGACTGCAGCTGCCACCACAACTGCAGCTGCCACCACGACTGCAGCTGCCACCACGACTGCAGCTGCCACCACGACATCAGCTGCCACCACGAGAACAGCTGCCACCACGAGAACAGCTGCCACCACGACAGCAGCTGCCACCACGACAGCAGCTGCCACCACGACAGCAGCTGCCACCACGACGACAGCAGCTGCCACCACGACGACTGCAGCTGCCACCACGACTGCAGCTGCCACCACGACGACTGCAGCTGCCACCACGACTGCAGCAGCCACCACGACAGCAGCTGCCACCACGACGACAGCAGCTGCAACCACGACGACTGCAGCTGCCACCACGACGACTGCAGCTGCCACCACGACGATTGCAGCTGCCACCACGACTGCAGCTGCCACCACCACTGCAGCTGCCACCACGACTGCAGCTGCCACCACGACAGCAGCTGCCACCACGACAGCAGCTGCTACCACAACTGCAGCTGCCACCACAACTGCAGCTGCCACCACGAGAACAGCTGCCACCACGACAGCAGCTGCCACCACGACAGCAGCTGCCACCACAACTGCAGCTGCCACCACGACATCAGCTGCCACCACGACAGCAGCTGCCACCACCACAGCAGTTGCCACCACCACAGCAGCTGCCACCACCACAGCAGCTGACACCACCACAGCAGCTGACACCACAACTGCAGCTGCCACCACGACAACAGCAGCTGCAACCACAACTTTAGCCGCTATCAGAACAGCAGCCACTGCAACCACAAGTGCAGCTGCCACCACAACTGCAGCTGCCACTACGATAACAGCCGCTACCAGCATAACTGCAGACACCACTACGACAGCCCCTGCCACCACAACTGGAGACACCACTATGACAACTCATGCCACCACAATTTTAGTCGCTACCAACACAGCATCCACAAGTGCAGCTGCTACCACAACAGAAGCTGCAACTGCAGCCACCACTACGACTGCTAGCACAACAGCATCTGCCACCACGACGACAGCAGCTGCCACCACGACAGCAGCTGCCACCACGACTGCAGCTGCCACCACGACTGCAGCTGCCACCACGACTGCAGCTGCCACCACGACAGCAGCTGCCACCACGACTGCAGCTGCCACCACGACTGCAGCTGCCACCACGACTGCAGCTGCCACCACGACATCAGCTGCCACCACGAGAACAGCTGCCAACCCGACAGCAGCTGCCACCACGACAGCAGCTGCCACCACGACAGCAGCTGCCACCACAACTGCAGCTGCCACCACGACATCAGCTGCCACCACGACAGCAGCTGCCACCACCACAGCAGTTGCCACCACCACAGCAGCTGCCACCACCACAGCAGCTGCCACCACCACAGCAGCTGCCACCACCACAGCAGCTGACACCACAACTGCAGCTGCCACCACGACAACAGCAGCTGCAACCACAACTTTAGCCGCTATCAGAACAGCAGCCACTGCAACCACAAGTGCAGCTGCCACCACAACTGCAGCTGCCACTACGATAACAGCCGCTACCACCACAACTGGAGACACCACTATGACAACTCATGCCACCACAATTTTAGTCGCTACCAACACAGCATCCACAAGTGCAGCTGCTACCACAACAGAAGCTGCAACTGCAGCCACCACTACGACTGCTAGCACAACAGCATCTGCCACCACGACGACAGCAGCTGCCACCACGACGACAGCAGCTGCCACCACGACTGCAGCTGCCACCACGACTGCAGCTGCCACCACGACTGCAGCTGCCACCACGAAAGCAGCTGCCACCACGACTGCAGCTGCCACCACGACATCAGCTGCCACCACGAGAACAGCTGCCACCACGACAGCAGCCGCCACCACGACAGCAGCCGCCACCACGACTGCAGCTGCCACCACGACTGCAGCTGCCACCACGACGACTGCAGCTGCCACCACGAGAACAGCTGCCACCACGACAGCAGCTGCCACCACGACAGCAGCTGCCACCACGACAGCAGCTGCCACCATGACGACAGCAGCTGCCACCACGACGACTGCAGCTGCCACCACGACGACTGCAGCTGCCACCACGACGACTGCAGCTGCCACCACGACATCAGCTGCCACCACGAGAACAGCTGCCACCACGACAGCAGCCGCCACCACGACAGCAGCCGCCACCACGACTGCAGCTGCCACCACGACTGCAGCTGCCACCACGACGACTGCAGCTGCCACCACGAGAACAGCTGCCACCACGACAGCAGCTGCCACCACGACAGCAGCTGCCACCACGACAGCAGCTGCCACCATGACGACAGCAGCTGCCACCACGACGACTGCAGCTGCCACCACGACGACTGCAGCTGCCACCACGACGACTGCAGCTGCCACCACGACTGCAGCTGCCACCACGACAGCAGCTGCCACCACGACATCAGCTGCCACCACGACTGCAGCTGCCACCACGACGACTGCAGCTGCCACCACGAGAACAGCTGCCACCACGACAGCAGCTGCCACCACGACAGCAGCTGCCACCACGACATCAGCTGCCACCACGAGAACAGCTGCCACCACGACGACAGCAGCTGCCACCACGACAGCAGCTGCCACCACGACTGCAGCTGCCACCACGACGACTGCAGCTGCCACCACGAGAACAGCTGCCACCACGACAGCAGCTGCCACCACGACAGCAGCTGCCACCACGACAGCAGCTGCCACCACGACAGCAGCTGCCACCATGACGACAGCAGCTGCCACCACGACGACTGCAGCTGCCACCACAACGACTGCAGCTGCCACCACGACTGCAGCTGCCACCACGACAGCAGCTGCCACCACGACAGCAGCTGCCACCACGACAGCAGCTGCCACCACAACTGCAGCTGCCACCACGACATCAGCTGCCACCACGACAGCAGCTGCCACCACGACAGCAGCTGCCACCACCACTGCAGCTGCCACCACCACTGCAGCTGCCACCACGACTGCAGCTGCCACCACGACAGCAGCTGCCACCACGACAGCAGCTGCCACCACGACAGCAGCTGCCACCACAACTGCAGCTGCCACCACAACTGCAGCTGCCACCACGAGAACAGCTGCCACCACGAGAACAGCTGCCACCACGACAGCAGCTGCCACCACAACTGCAGCTGCCACCACGACATCAGCTGCCACCACAACAGCAGCTGCCACCACGACAGCAGTTGCCACCACCACAGCAGCTGCCACCACCACAGCAGCTGACACCACAACTGCAGCTGCCACCACAACTGCAGCTGCCACCACGAGAACAGCTGCCACCACGACAGCAGCTGCCACCACGACAGCAGCTGCCACCACAACTGCAGCTGCCACCACGACATCAGCTGCCACCACGACAGCAGCTGCCACCACGACAGCAGTTGCCACCACCACAGCAGCTGCCACCACCACAGCAGCTGCCACCACCACAGCAGCTGCCACCACCACAGCAGCTGACACCACCACTGCAGCTGCCACCACGACAACAGCAGCTGCAACCACGACTTTAGCCGCTATCAGAACAGCAGCCACTGCAACCACAAGTGCAGCTGCCACCACAACTGCAGCTGCCACTACGATAACAGCCGCTACCAGCATAACTGCAGACACCACTACGACAGCCCCTGCCACCACAACTGGAGACACCACTAAGACAACTCATGCCACCACAATTTTAGTCGCTACCAACACAGCAGCCACAAGTGCAGCTGCTACCACAACAGCAGCTGCAACTGCAGCCACCACTACGACTGCTAGCACAACAGCATCTGCCACCACGACGACAGCAGCTGCCACAACGACAGCAGCTGCCACCACGACTGCAGCTGCCACCACGACTGCAGCTGCCACCACGACTGCAGCTGCCACCACGACTGCAGCTGCCACCACGACAGCAGCTGCCACCACGACTGCAGCTGCCACCACGACTGCAGCTGCCACCACGACATCAGCTGCCAACACGAGAACAGCTGCCACCACGACAGCAGCTGCCACCACGACAGCAGCTGCCACCACGACAGCAGCTGCCACCATGACGACAGCAGCTGCCACCACGACGACTGCAGCTGCCACCACGACGACTGCAGCTGCCACCACGACGACTGCAGCTGCCACCACGACTGCAGCTGCCAACACGACAGCAGCTGCCACCACGACATCAGCTGCCACCACAACTGCAGCTGCCACCACGACTGCAGCTGCCACCACGACAGCAGCTGCCACCACGACAGCAGCTGCCACCACGACAGCAGCTGCCACCACGACAGCAGCTGCCACCACGACTGCAGCTGCCACCACGACATCAGCTGCCACCACGACAGCAGCTGCCACCACCACTGCAGCTGCCACCACCACTGCAGCTGCCACCACGACTGCAGCTGCCACCACGACAGCAGCTGCCACCACGACAGCAGCTGCCACCACGACAGCAGCTGCCACCACAACTGCAGCTGCCACCACAACTGCAGCTGCCACCACGAGAACAGCTGCCACCACGACAGCAGCTGCCACCACGACAGCAGCTGCCACCACGACATCAGCTGCCACCACGACAGCAGCTGCCACCACCACAGCAGTTGCCACCACCACAGCAGCTGCCACCACCACAGCAGCTGACACCACCACTGCAGCTGCCACCACGACAACAGCAGCTGCAACCACAACTTTAGCCGCTATCAGAACAGCAGCCACTGCAACCACAAGTGCAGCTGCCACCACAACTGCAGCTGCCACTACGATAACAGCCGCTACCACCACAACTGGAGACACCACTATGACAACTCATGCCACCACAATTTTAGTCGCTACCAACACAGCATCCACAAGTGCAGCTGCTACCACAACAGAAGCTGCAACTGCAGCCACCACTACGACTGCTAGCACAACAGCATCTGCCACCACGACGACAGCAGCTGCCACCACGACGACAGCAGCTGCCACCACGACTGCAGCTGCCACCACGACTGCAGCTGCCACCACGAGAACAGCTGCCACCACGACAGCAGCTGCCACCATGACGACAGCAGCTGCCACCACGACGACTGCAGCTGCCACCACGACGACTGCAGCTGCCACCACGACGACTGCAGCTGCCACCACGACTGCAGCTGCCACCACGACAGCAGCTGCCACCACGACATCAGCTGCCACCACGACTGCAGCTGCCACCACGACGACTGCAGCTGCCACCACGAGAACAGCTGCCACAACGACAGCAGCTGCCACCACGACAGCAGCTGCCACCACGACATCAGCTGCCACCACGAGAACAGCTGCCACCACGACGACAGCAGCTGCCACCACGACAGCAGCTGCCACCACGACTGCAGCTGCCACCACGACGACTGCAGCTGCCACCACGAGAACAGCTGCCACCACGACAGCAGCTGCCACCACGACAGCAGCTGCCACCACGACAGCAGCTGCCACCACGACAGCAGCTGCCACCATGACGACAGCAGCTGCCACCACGACGACTGCAGCTGCCACCACGACGACTGCAGCTGCCACCACGACGACTGCAGCTGCCACCACGACTGCAGCTGCCACCACGACAGCAGCTGCCACCACGACATCAGCTGCCACCACAACTGCAGCTGCCACCACGACTGCAGCTGCCACCACGACAGCAGCTGCCACCACGACAGCAGCTGCCACCACGACAGCAGCTGCCACCACGACTGCAGCTGCCACCACGACATCAGCTGCCACCACGACAGCAGCTGCCACCACGACAGCAGCTGCCACCACCACTGCAGCTGCCACCACGATTTCAGCTGCCACCACGACAGCAGCTGCCACCACGACAGCAGCTGCCACCACGACAGCAGCTGCCACCACGACAGCAGCTGCCACCACAACTGCAGCTGCCACCACAACTGCAGCTGCCACCACGAGAACAGCTGCCACCACGACAGCAGCTGCCACCACGACAGCAGCTTCCACCACAACTGCAGCTGCCACCACGACATCAGCTGCCACCACGACAGCAGCTGCCACCACGACAGCAGTTGCCACCACCACAGCAGCTGCCACCACCACAGCAGCTGCCACCACCACAGCAGCTGACACCACAACTGCAGCTGCCACCACGACAACAGCAGCTGCAACCACAACTTTAGCCGCTATCAGAACAGCAGCCACTGCAACCACAAGTGCAGCTGCCACCACAACTGCAGCTGCCACTACGATAACAGCCGCTACCAGCATAACTGCAGACACCACTACGACAGCCCCTGCCACCACAACTGGAGACACCACTAAGACAACTCATGCCACCACAATTTTAGTCGCTACCAACACAGCAGCCACAAGTGCAGCTGCTACCACAACAGCAGCTGCAACTGCAGCCACCACTACGACTGCTAGCACAACAGCATCTGCCACCACGACGACAGCAGCTGCCACCACGACAGCAGCTGCCACCACGACTGCAGCTGCCACCACGACTGCAGCTGCCACCACGACATCAGCTGCCACCACGAGAACAGCTGCCACCACGACAGCAGCTGCCACCACGACAGCAGCTGCCACCACGACAGCAGCTGCCACCATGACGACAGCAGCTGCCACCACGACGACTGCAGCTGCCACCACGACGACTGCAGCTGCCACCACGACGACTGCAGCTGCCACCACGACTGCAGCTGCCAACACGACAGCAGCTGCCACCACGACATCAGCTGCCACCACAACTGCAGCTGCCACCACAACTGCAGCTGCCACCACGACAGCAGCTGCCACCACAACTGCAGCTGCCACCACGACATCAGCTGCCACCACGACAGCAGCTGCCACCACCACTGCAGCTGCCACCACCACTGCAGCTGCCACCACGACTGCAGCTGCCACCACGACAGCAGCTGCCACCACGACAGCAGCTGCCACCACGACAGCAGCTGCCACCACAACTGCAGCTGCCACCACAACTGCAGCTGCCACCACGAGAACAGCTGCCACCACGACAGCAGCTGCCACCACGACAGCAGCTGCCACCACAACTGCAGCTGCCACCACGACATCAGCTGCCACCACGACGGCAGCTGCCACCACGACAGCAGCTGCCACCACGACAGCAGTTGCCACCACCACAGCAGCTGCCACCACCACAGCAGCTGCCACCACCACAGCAGCTGCCACCACCACAGCAGCTGACACCACCACTGCAGCTGCCACCACGACAACAGCAGCTGCAACCACAACTTTAGCCGCTATCAGAACAGCAGCCACTGCAACCACAAGTGCAGCTGCCACCACAACTGCAGCTGCCAGTACGATAAGAGCCGCTACCAGCATAACTGCAGACACCACTACGACAGCCCCTGCCACCACAACTGGAGACACCACTAAGACAACTCATGCCACCACAATTTTAGTCGCTACCAACACAGCATCCACAAGTGCAGCTGCTACCACAACAGCAGCTGCAACTGCAGCCACCACTACGACTGCTAGCACAACAGCATCTGCCACCACGACGACAGCAGCTGCCACCACGACAGCAGCTGCCACCACGACTGCAGCTGCCACAACGACTGCAGCTGCCACCACGACTGCAGCTGCCACCACGACAGCAGCTGCCACTACGATAACAGCCGCTACCAGCATAACTGCAGACACCACTACGACAGCTCCTGCCACCACAACTGGAGACACCACTAAGACAACTCATGCCACCACAATTTTAGTCGCTACCAACACAGCAGCCACTGCAACCACAAGTGCAACTGCTACCACAACACCAGCTGCAATAAAGACAGACCCTGCCACCACAGATGCAGCGGGCACTACGACTGCTACCACAACAGCAGCTGCCACCACGATGATAGAAGCTGCCACCACAACTGCAGCTGCAATAACGACAGACCCTGCCACCACAAATGCAGACTCCACTATGACACCTACCACAACTGCAGCTTCCACTATGACAGCCTCTGCCACCATAGCAACAGCAGTTGTCAGCACAACTGTAGCTGCCACTACAGCTACAGCAGCCACTACAACAGCAGCCGCTGCCACCACACCTCCAGCTGGTTCCACAAGAGCAGCCGCTGCCACCACAACTGCATCTGCCGCTATGGCGACAGCTGCTGCAACCACAACTGCAGCTGCCAACATGACAACAGCCGCTGCCACCACTACTGCAGCCCCTGCCACCATAACTAAGGAAGCCACTACGACAGCCCCTGCCACAACAACTGAAGACACCACTAAGACAACTCATGCCACAACTTTAGTCGCTACCAACACAGCAGCCACAAGTGCAGCTGCTATCACAAGAGCAGCTGCAACTGCAGCTACCACTACGACTGCTAGCACAACAGCATCTGCCACCACGACAGCAGCTGCCACCACGACAGCAGCTGCCACCACGACAGCAGCTGCCACCACAACTGCAGCTGCCACCACGACATCAGCTGCCACCACGACAGCAGCTGCCACCACGACAGCAGTTGCCACCACAACAGCAGCTGCCACCACAACAGCAGCTGCCACCACAACTGCAGCTGCCACCACGACATCAGCTGCCACCACGACAGCAGCTGCCACCACGACAGCAGTTGCCACCACCACAGCAGCTGCCACCACCACAGCAGCTGACACCACCACTGCAGCTGCCACCACGACAACAGCAGCTGCAACCACAACTTTAGCCGCTATCAGAACAGCAGCCACTGCAACCACAAGTGCAGCTGCCACCACAACTGCAGCTGCCACTACGATAACAGCCGCTACCAGCATAACTGCAGACACCACTACGACAGCTCCTGCCACCACAACTGGAGACACCACTAAGACAACTCATGCCACCACAATTTTAGTCGCTACCAACACAGCAGCCACTGCAACCACAAGTGTAGCTGCTACCACAACACCAGCTGCAATAAAGACAGACCCTGCCACCACAGATGCAGCCGGCACTACGACTGCTACCACAACAGCAGCTGCCACCACGATGATAGAAGCTGCCACCACAACTGCAGCTGCCACCACGACAACAGCCGCTGCCACCACTACTGAAGCCGCTGCCAACGTAACTGCAGACGTCCCTACGACAGCCCCTGCCACCACAACTGCAGCCACATATACGACAGCCCCTGCCACCACAACTGCAGCCACATATACGACAGCCCCTGCCACCACAACTGCAGCCACATATACGACAGCCCCTGCCACCACAAATGCAGACGACACTACGACATCTACCACAACTGTAGCTTCCACTATGACAGCCTCTGCCACCATAGCAACAGCAGTCGCCAGCACAACTGTAGCTGCCACTACAGCTACAGCAGCCACTACAACAGCAGCCGCTGCCACCACAACTCCAGCTGGTACCACAAGAGCAGCCGCTGCCACCACAACTGCATTTGCCACCACTACGACTGCTACCACAACAGCAGCTGCCGCTATGATGACAGCCGCTGCCACCACAACTGCATCTGCCAACATGACAACAGCCGCTGCCACCACTACTGCAGCCCCTGCCACCACAACTGGAGACACCACTAAGACAACCCATGCCACCACAACTTCAGCCGCTACCACAACAGCAGCCACAGCAGCCACAAGTGCAGCTGCTGCCACAACTGCAGCTGCCACTATGACAACAGCTTCTGCCACTACAACTGCAGCTGCTGCCACCGTAATTAAGGACGCCACTATGACAGCCCCTGCCACCACAACTGGAGACACCACTAAGACAACCCATGCCACCACAACTTCAGCCGCTACCACAACAGCAGCCACAGCAGCCACAGCAACCACAAGTGCAGCTGCTGCCACAACTGCAGCTGCCACCATGACAACAGCTTCTGCCACTACAACTGCAGCTGCTGCCACCGTAATTAAGGACGCCACTATGACAGCCCCTGCCACCACAACTGGAGACATAACTAAGACAACCCATGCCACCACACCTTTAGCCGTGACCACAACAGCAGCCACTGCCATCACAACTACAGCTGTAATAACGACAGACCCTGCCACCACAAATGCAGACACCACTACGACAGCCTCTGCCACCATAGCAACAACAGTCGCCAGCACAACTGTAGATTCCACTACAACTACAGCAGCCACTACAACAGCAGCCGCTGCCACCACACCTCCAGCTGGTACCACAAGAGCAGCATCTGCAACCACAACTGCATTTGCCACCGCTACGACTGCTACCACAACTGCAGCCACCACTACGACTGCTACCACAACAGCAGCTGCCACCACAACCACAGCATCTGCCACCACAACTGCAGATGCCACCACGACAACAGCCGCTGCCACCACTACTGAAGCCCCTGCCACCATAACTTCAGACGTCCCTACGACAGCCCCTGCCACCACAACTGCAGCCACATATACGACAGCCCCTGCCATCACAGCAACAGCAGCCGCCACCACAAATGCAGACGCCACTACGACAGCCTCTGCCACCATAGCAACAACAGTCGCCAGCACAACTGTAGATTCCACTACAACTACAGCAGCCACTACAACAGCAGCCGCTGCCACCACACCTCCAGCTGGTACCACAAGAGCAGCATCTGCAACCACAACTGCATTTGCCACCACTACGACTGCTACCACAACTGCAGCCACCACTACGACTGCTACCACAACTGCAGCCACCACTACGACTGCTACCACAACAGCAGCTGCCACCACAACCACAACTGCAGATGCCACCACGACAACAGCCGCTGCCACCGCTACTGCAGCCCCTGCCACCGTAACTGCAGACGTCCCTACAATGACCTCTGCCACCACAACTGCAGCCACATATACAACAGCTCCTGCCACAACAACTGCAGCCGCAACTACAACAGTCACGGACACCACAACAGCAGCCACTACAACAGCAGCCGCTGCCACCACAACTCCAGCTGGTACCACAAGAGCAGCATCTGCAACCACAACTGCATTTTCCACCACTACGACTGCGACCACAACAGCTGCCACTACCACAATACCCCCTGCCACCACAAATTTAGCCGCTACCAGAACAGCAACCACTGCATCCACAAGTGCAGCTGCTACATCAACTGCAGCTGCCACTATAACAACAGCTGTTACCGCCACAACTAAAGACACCAATAAGACAACCCCTGCCACCACACATTTAGCCACTACAAGAACAGCAGCAACTAAAACTACAACTGCAGCTGCCACTACGACAACAGCCACTACTACCACAACTGCAGACACCACTAAGACAACCCCTGCCACCACGACAGCAGCCACTGCCAACAGTACTGTAGCCCCTGCCACCATAACTGTAGGTGCCTCTACGACAGCCCCTGCCACCACAACTGGAGACCCCACTAAGACAACCCATGCCACCACAACTTTAGCCGCTACCACAACAGCAGCCACTGCAACCACAACTGCAGCTGCCACCACAACTGCAGCTGCCACTACGACGACAGCCAGTGCTATCACAACTGCATCTGCCACTATGACAGCAGCCGCCGCTACCACTAATCCAGCCCCTGCCACCGTAACTA
Source organism: Oncorhynchus clarkii lewisi (assembly GCF_045791955.1). Taxonomy (NCBI): domain Eukaryota; kingdom Metazoa; phylum Chordata; class Actinopteri; order Salmoniformes; family Salmonidae; genus Oncorhynchus; species Oncorhynchus clarkii. The sequence goes on from NC_092164.1 coordinate 43,510,979, forward strand.
CAGACGTCGCTACGACATCCCCTGCCACCACATCAGCAGCCACAAATAAGACAGCACCTGCCAACAAGAAACAGCAGCCGCCACCACAACTGTAGTCGCCAGTACAATTACAGCAGCAACTACAACAGTAGCAATTGCAGAAACCACTAAGACAACCCCTGCCACCACAACTTTAGCCGCTACCATTGCAGCTGTCACTGCAACCAAGAGTGCAGCTGCCACTATGACGACAGCCTCTGCCACTACAACTACAGCTGCCACTATAACAACAGCCGCTACCACCACAACTGGAGCCACCACTAAGACAACCCCTGCCAACACATCTTTAGCCGCTACCATAACAGCTGCCACTGCAACCAAGCGTGCAGCTGCCACTCTGGCAATAGCTGCTACCACCACAACTGCAGACACGACCAAGACAACCCCCAACCCCACTACAACTTTATCCGCTACAACAAAGGCAGCCACTGCAACCACAAATGCAGCTGCCACCACAACTGCAGCTGCCACCACAACTGCAGCTGCCATTACGATGACAGCCGCTGACGCTACAATTGAAACAGCCACTACGACAACAGCTGCTACCACCACAACTGTAGATACTACAAAGACAACCCCTGCCTCCATGACAACCGCCGCTGCCAACACTACTGCAGCCCCTGCCACCATAACTGTAGACGTCACTATGACAGCCCCTGCCACCACAATTGGAGACACCACTAAGACGATCTATGCCACCACAACTTTAGCCGCTACCACAACAGCAGCCACTGCAACCACAAGTGCACATGCTACCACAACTGCAGCTGCAATAATGACTGACCCTGCCACCACAACTGCAGATGCCATTACTACTACTACCAATACTGCAGCTTCCACTATGACACCCTCTGCCACCACCTCTGCCACACAACTGTAGCAGCAACTACAACTACAGCAGCCTCTGCCCCCACAACTCCAGCTGGTACCACAAGAGCAGCATCTACAACCAGAACTGCGGCCGCCAATACAATTGCTACCACAACAGCTTCTGCCAATTTGACTGCTAACACAACTGCTCTTGCTACTACAACACAAGTCTCTGCAACCACAACTGCAGCTGCTACTACGACGACAGCCGCTGCCACCACAACTGCAGCTGCAACCATGACAGCAGCCGCTGCCACCACTATTGCAGCCCCTGCCACCGTAACTGCAGACGTCACTACGACAGCCACTGCCACCACAACTCTAGCTGGTACCACAAGAGCAGTAACTGCAACCACAACTTCAGCCGCCACTACGTCAGTTATGGACACCACAACTATAGCTGCCACTAGGACAACACCCGCTACCACCACAAAGATAACCTCTGCCACCACAACTTTAGCAGCTACCACAACATCAGCCACTGCTACCACAACTGCAGCTGTCCTTACAACGACAGCCACCACAACTGCAGCTTACACCACTACTGCAGCCCCTGCCACCGTAACTAAGGGCCCCACTACGACAGCCACCACAACTGCAGACACCCCTAAGACAACCCAGGCCACAACAACTTTAGCCACTACCACAACAGCAGCCACTGCAATCACAAGTGCAGCTGCTACCACAACTGCAGCTGCCCCTACGATGACAGTCGCTGCCACCGCAACTGCAGCTACCGCCACGACAACATCCGCTTACACTACTACTGCAGCCCCTGCCACTGTAACTAAGGATGCCACTACAACAGTCCCTGCCACCACAACTGCAGACACTACCAAGACTACCCCTGTCACCAAAACTTTTGCCGCTACCACAACAGCAACCAGTGCAACCACAACTGCCAGCTGCTACCACAACTGCAGCTGCCGCCATGACGACTTCAGCCCCTGCCACCACAGCTGCAGCTGCAATTACGACAGACCCTGCCACCACAACGGCTAACGCCAATGTGACTACTACCACAACTGCAGCTTCCACTACGCAGTTCTCTGCCACCACAGCAACAGCAGCCACCAGCACAACTGTAGCCGCCACTACGACTAAAGCAGCCACTACAACAGCAGCCACTGCCACCACAACTCCAGCTGGTACCGCAAGAGCAGCAGCTGCAACCACAAGTGCAGCCGCCACTACAACATTCGGTGCCACCACAACTGCAGACACCACTATGGCAACCCCTGCCACCACAACTTTAGCCACTTCCATAACATCAGCCACAGCTACCACAACTGCTGCTGCCACTACGATAACAGCCACTATCACCACAAATGCAGACACCACTACGACAACCCCTGCCACCACAACTGCATACTCAACTATGACATTCCCTGCCACCACAACTGGAACCACCACTTCACAGCCGCTGCCATCACAATTGCAGCTTCCACTACGACAGCAGCTGATGCCACCACATCTGCTGTCAACAGAACTGCATTCACTACCACAAATGTAAACGCCACAACTGCCACTACGGCAGCCTCTGCCACCACAACTTCAACCGCTACAACAACAGCAGCCGCTTCCACCACAACTGCTGCCGCCACTACTGCTGCCACTACCATAACTGTAGCTGCCGCTACTGCAGCCGTTACTACCACTGCCGTTGCCACCACAACTGCAGCTCCCAATATGAAAGCAGCCGCTGCCACGACTGCTGCTGCCACAACTGCGGCTAACCCAACTGCAGCCGCCACTATGACAGCCCCTGCCACCTCAATTTCATCCGCTACCACGACAACAGCAGCTACTGCCACAACTGTAGCTGCCACCACAACAGCCCCTGCTACCACAACTGTAGCCACCATCACCACAACTGTAGATGCCAAAACGACAGCCCTTGCCAGAACAACTTCAGCCACTACAACAATGGCATCTACCACTACGATAGCCCCTGCCACCATTAACACAGCTACCACTATGACAGCAGCTGCCAGCACACTACGACAGCCTGTGCCACCACAACATCAACCCTTGCCACCCCAACTGGGTTGAGGTCGAGTGACTGTGGAGGCCAGGCCCTCTGATGCAGCACTCCATCACTTTCCTTGCTCAAATAGCCCTTACACAGCCTGGAGGTGTGTTTTGAGTCATTGTCCTGTTGAAAAACAAATGATAGTCCCACTAAGCGCAGACCAGATGGGATGGCGTCCCGCAGCAAAATGCTGTGGTAGACGTGCTGGTTAAGTGTCCTTTTATTCTAAATAAATCACTGACATTGTCACCAGCAAAGCACCATCACACCGCCTCCTCCATTCTTCACTGTGGGAACCACACATGTGGAGATCATATGTTCACCTACTCTGCATCTCACAAAGACAGCGGTTGGAACCAAAAATCTCAAATTTGGACTCATCAGAACAAAGGACATATTTCCAATGGTCTAATGTCCGTTGCGCGTGTTTCTTGGCCCAAGCAAGTCTCTTCTTATTCACACAGTCTCCTCTGAACAGTTGATGTTGAGATTTGTATGTTACTTGAACTCTGTGAAGCATTTATTTGGACTGCAATCTGAGGTGCAGTTAACTCTAATGAACTTATCCTCTTCAGCAGAGGTAAGTCTGGGTCTTCCTTTCATGTGGCGGTCCTCATGAGAGCCATTTTCATCATAGTGCTTGATGGTTTTTGCGAATGCACTTGAAGAAACTTTAAAAGTTCTTCAAATTTTCTGGATTGACTGACCTTCAAGTCTTACAGGAATGATGGACTGTCGTTTCGCTTTGCTATTTTGAGCTGTTCTTGCCATAATATGGACTTGGTCTTTTACCAAATAGACCTATCTTCTGTATACCACCCCTACCTTTTCACAACACAACTGATTGTCTCAAACTCATTAATTTGTGGAATTATTTCCTTAACTTTTAACAAGGAAAACCTGTTAATTGAAATGCATTCCACCTCATGAAGCTTGTTGAGAGAATTCCAAGAATGTGCAAAGCTGTCATCAAGGCAAATGGTGGCTACTTTGAAGAATCTCAAATATAAATTATATTTTGATTTGTTTAATACTTTTTTGGTTACTACATGATTTCATATTTCATAGTTTTGATGTCTTCACTATTATTCTACAATATAGTAAAAAATAAAGAAACCCTGAAATGAGTATGCGTGTCCAAACTTTTGACTGGTACTGTATTTTACATACATCGATTACCAACTGGGCTCATTTTGACCACAAGAAAAAGCAACAATTAATCAACAATCACAGCAAAATATCAACTTAGTTCTTGTCAAAACATCAAAGATGTACAATAATTTGATTACAGTATTTAGATTTTAGAATTTTTAAGAAAATATAAATTGTTTAATATTTGTGGTAAAAATGACTGCCGTTTAAATTGAAGGAGCAGGATATTATAGGAAGCAGTACATTTGAAAATACCAAAAATATGGCTTCGTTTTCTTTATTTACTTACCGCACAGCCATCATTAAATGCTTGAAGTTTCTTTAAACCAAATGGTATAGCACAACAAGTTGCACATAAAGAATATTGGAGGATATTATAGGAATTCTGATATTTATATAACATTTTCAGTAGTATAACACATTTTCACCAATAAAGCACAGTGTACATTTAGAGGGTAGCTGGTTTCTGTACTACAGTTCTACCAAGTGTTCATACCGCTGACAGACTTTTATTGGCAGATTTTTATATTCCCAAAAAGAAGGTACTTTCGTTTTTTTACCCAGTCGTATGATACTTGGTATAGGTGAATTCTGTGGGTGCTTCATCTCTGCAGATGATCTGTCTACCTGGTCAAAATCACTGATACAGGTACCCCTCCACCCTCAAGTGGTATGGATAACTTGTAATTATGTCTCCAGAGAAACCTACATTCAAATAAAGGTCCGATTTATCAAATGACTATAGACAGAATTAGGTGTTTTTGTCTCGGGTCAAAATGACCGCAAAGAACTTGGAACTTTTTTAAAGTCCATATTGATACAGAAACACAGAACAAGTTGATTGACAAAGTCATGAAGAATTTGAAGAATTTAATAAACCACCTTTGGGTTGTGATAAAATAAATATGCCTCTCGAGTCACAATGACCCCAGTCCATAGCTTGAGGGGTAACATGAATGCATTTCAAGACATCAATGCCTGCAGCATCCACCGCAAGTGAATGCAACACTGATGACTACTGGTGTGCATCATGTCATTTTAACAACCAATGCATATTTCACATTTTCACTACAATATACATTTGTTTCATACTGGAACTTGACACCATCTATAAAGGCTGTAAACCTAAGGCTTTTATACTCTTCACCAGCTATGTAAGTTAATGCCCTTATCAGGTGTTTTGTTATCATTTTATTTTGGAATGCGTGTATGACATGATTCAAGACATAGATTCTATATTTAACATGGCATAATATTGTATATCATTATAATCAATACCAGGAATATCCCTTTAGGAATATTATGGTTTTTAATTAAAAAAAAAAAATAATATATATAAATGAGTGATACAAATACTGACCAAAAACAATGTGTTTTTGGCAAAAGTTGTGAACATTTTTGCTAATATTTCACAAAGATGATGTATTTTACAGACCTGGCTAAATTGGTTGCGTTACCTGCATAACTATAATCATATTTGAGTTATCATTGGGCATTTTCCACCTATTATTGGAAGAGTTGTGGCAATGTCAGACCAATCCAATTAAAACCAATGGAGCTGGTTGGCGGCCATATTTCTAGCTTCGTGTCAAATTTGGTGCACTCATTGTGAAGACGTTTAGCAAAAATGGGTTACCTGTACCTCTTTGCTGGATGTAATGCATTCCTGTAGGATTTCATACAGGGGGGCAGGTTTCACATCAAATGCATTTATGTTAACACAAGGTAACACTTTATTTGGATAGTCCATCTGTAGATGCTCTACAGACTATCAGTAATATGTCAACTGCATGTCTGTAGTTCATCTACAGATGTTAGACTAACTGTAGACTATCAGCAGCATTTCAGCAACATCTCTTTAGACTTTCAGTAGCAACTCAACAGTATATCTCAACATGTTCAACAAGGTAGTCTATAGTCCATCTATAGATGCTCTACAAACCCTCTGTAAACTATCAGCAGAATTTCAACACCATATCTGTAGCCCGTAAGTGATATTTCAACAGTATATCACCTCGCTTTTACAATGCTTGGGTCAAAAATTGGGTCAAATGTTTCGGTAGCCTTCCACAATAAGTTGGGTGAATTTTGTCCCATTCCTCCTGACAGAGCTGGTGTAACTGAGTCATGTTTGTAGGCCTCCTTGCTCGCACACGCTTTTTCAGTTCTGCCCACAACTTTTCTGTGGGATTGAGGTCAGGGCTTTGTGAAGGCCACTCCAAAACCTTGACTTTCTTGCCTTTAAGCCATTTTGCCACAACTTTGGAAGTATGCTTGGGATCATTGTCCATTTGGAAGACCCATTTGCGATCAAGCTTTAACTTCCTGACTGATATCTTGAGATGTTGATTCAATATATCCACATAATGTCTCCCTCATGATGCCATCTATTTTGTGAAGTGCACCAGTCCCTCCTGCGGCAAAGCGCCCCCACAACATGATGCTGCACCCCCGTGCTTCACGGTTGGGATGGTGTTCAACTTGCAAGCCCCCCCCCCCCTTTTTCCTCCAAACATTAAGTTGGTCATTTTAGCCAAACAGTTCTGTTTTTGTTTCATCAGACCAGAGGACATTTCTCCAAAAAGTATGATCTTTGTCCCCATGTGCAGTGCAGTTTGGCTTTTTGATGGCGGATTTGGAGCAGTGGCTTCTTCCTTGCTGAGCGGCCTTTCAGGTTATGTCGATATAGGACTCGTTTTACTGTGGAAATAGATACTTTGTACCGGTTTCCGCCAGCATCTTCACAAGCTCCTTTGCTGTTGTTCTGGGGTTGATTTGCCCTTTTCACACCAAAGTAGGTTCTTTTCTAGGAGACAGAATGAGTCTCTTTCTTGACCGGTATGACGACTTTGTGGTCCTATGGTGTGGTGTTTCTACTGCTTGTGCAGATGAATGTGGTACCTTCAGGCGTTTGGAAATTGATGCCAATGATGAACCAGACTTGTGGAGGTCTACAATGTTTTTTCTGAGGTCTTGGCTGATTTCTTTTGATTTTCCCATGATGTCAAGCAAAGAGGCACTGAGTTTGAAGGTAGGCCTTGAAATACATCCACAGGTACACCTCCAATTGACTCAAATTATGTCAATTAGCCTAACAGAAGCTTCTAAAGCCATGACTGTCAGGACCCGGTTACGAACTCGGGTCTCCGGTGTGAGAAACAGTCACTTAGCAAACTGAGCCACTAATAGTCAGCAGAGCCCAGAAGATGAGGCAGACACAGCAGTACTTGAGATGGTGTTTTAATAAAGTAAAAAGGAAAGTTCTTCAGGCAAAAATATAAATCCACAACGTCAAAAGTAATTCCAAGAGAACAAAGGTAATCCTCCAAATCAAAAGGTAAATCCACAAGGTGATAGGTAAAGCAGAAAAAAGCCTGAAAATAAAATCAAAAAATAAATAACCGAGAACAAAAACAGAGTACCACAAGAGAGTCCAACTGGCGCAACAAAAGTTCACAGCATCACTGGGGCTGGGTGCTAACATTCAAACACAGAGCAAAGAACTGAGGAAAACTAAGGGTTTAAATACAATCAAGGGAAACGAGGCACAGGTGCAAATAATGACTGGGAACAAGGGAAAACAAAAGGGTCAAAAAGCACAATGGGGGCATCTAGTGACCAAAACCGGAACAACCCTGGCCAAATCCCGACAATGACATAATTTTCTGTAATTTTCCAAGCTGTTTAAAGGCACAGTCAACTTAGTGTATGTAAGCTTGTGACCCACTGGAATTGTTTTACAGTGAATTATAAGTGAAATAATATTTTAAACAATTGTTGGAAAAATTACTTCTGTCATGCACAAAGTAGATGTCCTAACCGACTTTCCAAAACTATAGTTTGTTAACAAGAAATGTGTGGTGTGGTTGAAAAAAAGAGTTTTAATGACTCCAACCTAAGTGTATGTAAACTTCCGACTTCAACTGTTTGTAAACATTATTAAAGTGGCATTATTTAGAGTGGCATTGTTTAAAAAGAGACTAGTGATCCATTTATTAATGTGTCCAGTGATTGGATCTCAATGGAGGCAGCAGCCTCTCTGAGTTAATTATAGCTGTTTAACAGTCTGATGGCCTTGAGATAGAAGCTGTTTCTCAATCTCTCGGTCCCAGCTTTGATACACCTGTACTAACTTCGCCTTCTGGATGATAGCGGTGTGAACAGGCAGTGGCTTGGGTGGTTGTCCTTGATGATCTTTTTGGCCTTCCTGTGACATAGGGTGCTGTAGGTGTCCTGGATGACAGGTAGTTTGCGTTATGCATACCGCACCACCCTCTGGAGAGCCTTGCGATTGAGGGAGGTGCAGTTGCCGTACCAGGCTGTGATACAGCCCGACAGGATGCTCTCGATTGAGCATCTGTAAAAGTTTGTCAGTGTTTTGGGTGACAAGACACATTTCTTCCTCCTGAGGTCACCACTCGCCTACAATGTTTCAAAATGTGCTACTGCTTCTCGCATGCAAAAGTAATGTGGACGAATCATCTTGGTTTGTCCTGGACTCATGGTATGAGGAATTGCTGAATGTGGGCGTATCGTCAGTGGGAGACTGTGCTATAGACCTGAATATTGTTGTCTTGTTGGTATTTTATGTACTGACTGAAGAAATGTAAATGTTTTTCCCTCATAGCAAATTTGTAGAGAACTCATAAACCAAAATATAATATATGCAATGAAACAGACTTCCAAATTTGGAATAATGTCACCTACCTTTTTTTCTGCAGTCATCTCGCCCAGTTGCTGCTCCAGAAATGCCTTCCACTCGCGGCTGGAGGAATTCTGCTTTTTTTATTTTTACATTGAACAAATTCCTGGTTCATCGGATTAGTTTTTTTTCCACTTGAGCTGCAACAGTATAAAAAAAACATAGTTAAGGGAAAAATATAGAAGGGGTTTATCATGGCAGACACTATGGGTTTAAGTGGCATACACTACAATATCAAAAGTATGTGGACACCTGGTCATCAAACATCTCATTCCAAAATCATTGCCATTAATATTGTTAATATATTAATATAACAGCTTCCACTCATCTGGGAAGGCTTTCCACTAGATGTTGGAACATTGCTGTGGGGACTTGCTTCCATTCAGCCACAAGCATTAGTAAGTAGCGGCACTGATGTAGGGTGATTAGGCCTGGCTAGCAGTCGGCGTTCCAATTCATCCCAAATGTGTTCGATGGGGTTGAGGTCAGGCCTCTGTGCAGGCCAGTCAAGTTCTTCCACACCGATCTCGACAAACCATTTATGTTTGGACCTCGCTTTTTGCATGGGGCCATTGTCATGCTGAAACTGGAAAGGGCCTTCCCCAAACTGTTGCCACAAAGTTGGAAGCACAGAATCATCTAGAATGTCATTGTATGCTGTAGCGTTAAGATTTCCCTTCACAGGAACTAAGGGGCCTAGCCCAAACCATGAAAAATACCCCCAGACCATTATTCCTCCTCCACCAAACTTTACAGTTGGCACTATGCATTCCGGCAGGTAGCGTTCTCCTGGCATCGGCCAAACCCAGATTAGTCCGTCAGACTGCCAGATGGTAAAACGTGATTCATCACTCCAGAGAATGCGTTTCCACTGCTCCAGAGTCCAATGACGGCAAGCTTTACACCACTCTAGCCGATGCTTGTCATTGCACATGGTGATCTTAGGCTTGTGTACGGCTGCTTGCCCATGGAAATTCCTTTCATGGACCTTAATGAAAATCACCAGTAGCCCTTCCTGCAGCCAAATGAGCTAGTGGCCTCGTGGGTGGAAAGTTATTAATAGTTTTCATAATCAATAAACATTGTTTCTATGTTAAGCGGTTTTGTCATGTTTCAGTCTTCTGTGATGTATATCAAGTGTAATATTGGGATGCAAACTCAAAATAGAATCCATTTCAACTCTATATGTGACAGGTGTTTTCTAGATTTTTTAAGCCCATAACCTTATACTGTTGTTTCAAAGTAGATAGGTTTAAGACTACCAAATAACACTTTATGTGACCCTGGTTTAGCCCACTGAGGTAAAAGGTTAAACTTTGCCACCGCTAAGTGGACAGATGTGTGAAATTTGGCCCGCTGGCCCATGGAGTAACATAAGTAAGTTCTCTGTATTCTAAACCAGTGGTCACAAACCGGTCGAGGCATTACTGTCAATCACCAAATATTTCTGTAAAAAAACCAATGATAAAGCCTTTCGTTCCTATTTTTTTTTAATCGTTTTGCGCTTTTGCCAGTACTGTAGATGCACTTGATGCAGCAGCCCTAGCGCCCGGAAGGCAAAGTCTTACTTAAAAAAAAAAATAATAATGTGTCTGAAGGTAGAAGTCCGCCTACCAGGCAGTCCCAGAGAGCAAATCAAGTGCACCTATGGGACTACCGCTGGCCAATCAGATAGCTCACCGTGTTTATACAATTTCCTCGTACCACAGACTTTAAAAACAAATGGATCGCACAATAAAGTTGCTACTGTGAGATTTGAAAGCTTTTAAAAACATGACTTTAGGGAGACAACGAATACAGCTGTTTTTACCAGTAAGTTAATGTTTACGTTGTTATTCAGCAATTACTACGGCACAACCAGCACTGCAGCTGCAATGAAAGTGTTCCGATAAGCTTGCCTTGTTACTATTAGCGGCATGTCTTTTTTAATATCGGTGAATATTTAACTTTCTCTGGTTATAGGAGTAATAACATTAATTGGTGCTCTTAAGAGCCGGCTCTTGTAGGTAAACGTTGGGAGCCGTCTCGCATATCAGAAGAGCCGAATATATTTTTAAAAATATATATAAAAAAAATGAATATATGAATAATCTAAATATTTAAATGAATAGAATGAACTAATTCAAAGAACGAAAAAATACATTAAATAATTTAGGCCTAAATGCTCAAGCGCACACACATTCGTTCTGACTGTCTGCTCAGACTAACAGCCTCACCTGTTGTTCCTGTCAATCAGACACGCAGTGTCAACCAATGAACCAAAGATGCGTGAGGGAGGGCGGAGCCAACTCACTCACAGTCACACACTTAGCAGCGAGAAGAGAGGAAGGACAGCTGTGAAAACAACAGCTGGAAAATGATTCGGAAGCAAAGTAGCATTTTGATGCATTTTAATAATGTAGACAATATGTTAGAGCACAGTGTAGAATTTGCCAAAACAAAATCTCATATAAAGCTGGTTCTACGCACAACCTACACCGGCATATGCAAACTGTCCACCCAACTGTGAAGCTAGCTGTAGCGGAGCTTCGAGAAACTACCGGGCTTGCTACTGATAAGTGGTAGAGCCACTCCTTCAAGTAGGCCGACCCACAGCAATGCGGTCTTCTATGGACCAGGTTATGCCAAAGTCTATGTCTGTAGCAAAACAAGGCCAAATTGATATTGCATTGCCTAAAATGATTGCTACCGTTTTCCAGCCATTTTCGATGGTGGAGGACAGAGGTTTTAGAAATAGCAATAGTCTAAATCCAATGTACACAATTCCAAGCAGGAAAACCCTTTCAAAATCACTTATTCCACAACTGTACAAGAGCACACAGGCTTCAGTGCCAGAAAGAGTCCAAAAAGCTACTGCAGTTTGCCTTACCACTGACTGCTGGACATCAAGGGTAATCACTTCTTACATGTTGGCCACATGTCACTTCATTGAAGATTTTTCGATGTCTAGCAGTCTCCTGGACTGCTTTGAGTTCAGTGACAGACACACCTCAGAGAACTTGGCAGAGGAACTGTGAGAGTGGCCAGGGAATGGCAAGTGGTGTGCTGTGTTAGTGACAATGCAGCTAACATAACCAAATGGACCCATCATCCATGTCTTGCCCACACAATCAACCTGATTGTAAGAGACGCTCTGAAGGTGATGAAGCCCACTGTGGACAAAGTGAAAGCAGCTGTGGAATCCTTCCACAGGAGCACAGTGGGTGCTGAAAAACTAAAGTCTACACAACACCAGATGGGGATACCTGAGCTGAGGCTTAAACAAGACTGCACTACAAGGTGGAATTCAACATTGTATATGTTGAAGCGGTTTCTTGAGTCAAAGGATGCCATCATCTCTACCCTGGCCATTGTCAATGCACCTGTTGATGCTCTCACCCAAGAGGAATGGGAGGTGGTGAAGGAGGTGTGCAGAGTCCTGGAACCCTTTGAGCAGGTCACTGTGGATATCAGCGGAGAGAGGTACAATAAGCAGTTATTACTACATCATTATTTAATCCAGTATTACATACAGTTGAAGTCGGAAGTTTACATACATTTAGGTTGGAGTCATTAACTTCTTAAGGCTGCAGGGGCAGTATTGAGTAGCTTGGATGAAAGGTGCCCAGAGGTGCCCATAGTAAACTGCCTGTTCCTCAGTCCCAGTTGCTAATATATGCATATTATTATTAGTATTGGATAGAAAACACTCTAGTTTTTAAAACTGTCTAAATGATGTCTGTGAGTATAACATAACTCATATGGCAGGCAAAAACCTGAGATGAAATCCAAACAGGAAGTGGGAAATCTGATGGTTGGTCAATTTTCAACCCAGCCCCTATTGAATACACAGTGGGATATGGATCTGTTTGCACTTCCTACGGCTTCCACTAGTAGATGTCAACAGTCTGTAGAATCTTGTCTGATGCCTCTACTGTGAAGTGGGGCCGAAGGAGACATCAATGAGTCAGGTCTACCATGACCTGACCATGCTCTGACCATGCGCATTCACATGAGAGGGAGCTCTGTTCCATCGCGCATCTGAAGTCAATGGAATTCTCCGGTTGGAACGTTATTGAAGATTTATGTTAAAAACATTCTAAAGATTGATTCAATACATTGTTAGACATGTTTCTACTGATTGTTACTGAACTTTTTGACATTTCGTCTGCTTTTAGTGAACGCGCTTCCTGACTTTGGATTTGTTTACCAAACACGCTAACATAAATGGACATAAATGGACATTACCGAACAAAACGAAAATTTATTGTGGAAGTGGGAATCCTGGGAGTGCATTCCGACGAAGATCAGCAAAGGTAAGTGAAGATTTATAATACTATTTATGAGTTTTGTTGACTGCACAATTTGACGGGTAACTGTATTACTGTCCTTTTGTGGCTGAACGCTGTTCTCAGATTATTGAATATTGTGCTTTTGCCGTAAAGCTTTTTGAAGCCTGACACAGCGGTTGCATTAAGAACAAGTGTGTCTTTAATTCTATGGAAAACATGTATCTTTCATCAAAGTTTATGATGAGTATTTATGTTATTTGACGTGGCTCTCTGCAATTTCTCCGGATATTTTGGAGGCATTTCTGAACATGGCGCCAATGTAAACTGAGATTTTTGGATATAAATATGAACTTTATCAAACAAAACATATATGTATTGTGTAACATAAAGTCCTATGAGTGTCATCTGATGAAGATCATCAAAGGTTAGTGATTCATTTTATCTCTTTCTGCTTTTTGTGACTCCTGTCTTTGGCTGGAAAAATGGCTGTGATTTTGTGGTAACCTAACATAATCGTTTGTGGTGCTTTCGCTGTAAAGCCTAATTGAAATCGGACAATTTGGTGGGATTAACAACAAGACTACCTTTAAAATGGTATCAGATACATGTATATTTGAGGAATTTTCATTGTGAGATTTCTGTTGTTTGAATTTGGTGCCCTGCACTTTCACTGGCTGTTGTCATATCATCCCGTTAACGGGATTGCAGCCATAAGAAGTTTTAAAAGTCACTTTTCCAACAATTGTTTACAGACCAATTATTTCACTTATAATTCACTGTATCACTATTCCAGTGGGTCAGAAGTTTACATACACTAAGTTGACAGTGCCTTTAAACACCTTGGATTCCAATTATGTCATGGCTTTAGAAGCTTCTGATAGGCTAGTTGATATCATTTGTGTCAATTGAAGGTGTACCTGTGGATGTATTTCAAGGCCTACCTTCAAACTCAGTGCCTCTTTGCTTGACATCATGGGATAATCTAAATAAATCAGCCAAGACTTCAGAAAAAAACTGCAGACCTCCACAAGTCTGGTTCATCCTTGGGAGCAATTTCTAAATGCCTGAATGTACCACGTTCATCTGTACAAACAATAGTACGCAAGTAGAAACACCATGGGTGTCACGGCTCTCATCGTAATGAGGATCAGACCAAAGCGCAGTGTGGTAAGTGTTCATGATTATTTATTAACCAAAACACTTGAACAAAATAACATCGTGAAGAAACAGTTCTGTAAGGTACATAAACTATACAGAAAACTACCCACAAAACACAGGTGGGAAAAAGGATGCATAAGTCTGATTCCCAATCAGAGACAACGATAGACAGCTGTCCCTGATTGAGAACCGTACCCGGCCAAAACATAGAAACAGAAAACATAGAAATAACGAAACTAGAATGCCCACCCTAATCACACCCTGGCCTACCCAAAATAGAGAATTTAAGCCTCTCTATGGCCAGGGCATGACAATGGGACCACGCAGCCGTCATACCGCTCAGGAAGGAGACGTGTTCTGTCTCCTAGGGATGAACGTACTTTGGTGTGAAAAGGGCAAATCAATCCCAGAACAATAGCAAAGGACCTTGTGAAGATGCTGGAGGAAACAGGTACAAAAGTGTCTATATCCATAGTAAAACGAGTCCTATGTCGACATAACGTGAAAGGCCGCTCAGCAAGGAAGAAGCCACTGCTCCAAAACCGCCATAAAAAAGCCAGACTACGGTTTGCAACTGCACATGTCTGGTTTTAAGGGTCTCTTTTCCAAGCTTAAAATGATAAACATTCAAAATTGGCCATGGTGTCAGTTCAGTGTGACTTCTGCCTCACTCAAAACAACAGAAAACTCCGAACTGGAAAATCTGATTTCAGTGAGTTCAAGACAACTGGGAACTCTGAAAAATAAACGAGCACAGACTGGAAGAATACGTTTTGAACAGTCATGCAACTCGGAATTGCAAGTCGGGAACTCAAGACTCTTTCTAGAGCTCCGACCTGAAGATCACTGACATCATCATGATTCAACCTTGTTTTTTTCAGAGTTCCCAGTTTTCTTGAAAGCACCATAAATACAGAGAATGCCAGACTTTGATGACAAAGTTTGTTGAAAATGTTTTCCCACGAAGGACCGCCGCATCACCTTCCTGTTCAAGTGAGCACAGCACAACAAGGCGAGCCCAAAAATCTATTGTATGCTGCTGCATAAATGATGTAATATGGGGAAAGGAGGATACCTAGTCAGTTGTCCAACTGAATGTATTCAACTAAAATGTATCTTCCGTATTTAACCCAACCCCTCAGAATCAGAGTCAGAGTGGCGCGGGGGGCTACCTTAATCGACATCCACGGCGCCAGGGGAACAGTGGGTTAACTGCCTTGCTCAGGGGCAGTACGACAGAATTTTACCTTGTGAGCTTGGGGATTCGATCCAGCAACCTTCCCAATTCTCTGAACACTAGGTTATGCCAGGGAGATATGTATAGTGTAGCTAAGAAAATAATAATAAGTGTATGTTGTGTAGTAAGCTGTTAGTAGCCCATGTGCCTCACCCTAATAATTTGGTCCAGTTTCTCCTCCTAATTTTGCCTACTGTACTGACTAGGGGGTGCACATGTAGCCTATAACCTGTTTTAGAGAAAGGTAATCATCAAATATTGTAAGAGCTTTCATTATCTGCTCACATACCCCTGCTATTTATCCTACGGTTCTGACTTGGTGTGCAGGAGAATACTGTAAGAACGGCCCATGTTCTCAATTCTGTTACTGTACATTTTAATAGGGCTGAACAAATTGTTATATTGACTACATCCGTCCTAGCGCTCTCATGAATGTCATAATCAAAATTATGGATTGCCTCTTATCCACTCATCGTCCCCTTATGCCATAGTTTGTACATCTCAATTGTCAGTAGAAACCACATTTGTTTAAGCAATATCTGCAATTTGTTTTTGAAAGGCACTCATTTTTTTATTTTTTTAAAATGTTGTTTACCTTTATTTAACTAGGCAAGTCAGTTAAGACGAAATTCTTATTTTCAATGACAGCATTGGAACAGTGGGTTAACTGCCTGTTCAGGGGCAGAACAACAGATTTGTACCTTGTCAGCTCGGGGGTTTGAACTTGTAGTCCAACACTCTAACCACTAGGCTACCCTGCTGCCCCAAGGCTGAATGAACTGTTTCGCTGCTAGACAAGGCTCTGCTGATAGTGTTGGGACTGCTGTTTGGACTGTGCTGTTGGGAATGTTTTATGTAGGACCTAACAGTGTGTGGGCACCATTTGTCACCATTACAGTGCAATTAATGTATTGTTTAGTGTTGTGTTGTATAGTGGGTTTGCTGGCAAGCATCTACATTTTTTTTTATTTTGCCCCACAACCAAAGAATATCTGATCATGGAAGAACATCAACTCTTACATTTCAATACATTTTCTGCCACTGATGAGTACAAATGAGTACAAAATGACTGGGATGCACTTCTAAATCATTAAAGACATTAAATTATAATCTGCTAATCCTCATTTGGTTGGAAAATAAACTTTTCAATGTAATGTAAGACAAAGTAAATGTACCACAGCAATAAGCTCCAATTGTTTAGAATAGGTTTATTTCAATTTGAATAATGAGTATAATAACTATAACTATAATGAGAATCAACTTAGGTTAACAAATACTGATTAAATAGGTTGCCATTACATATGATGGGAGTGGGGGACATGACATTTTCAAAGTTAAGATATTTCATACTGCTGCTTGCTGCTGAGACTAGCTTGACAGCAGCAGCGACAACACCACCAGACAGGAAGCAGTGAAGAGACTGGTCTTGCTGCTTATTCCACTTGAGGTCACAACTGCATAGATAAAGAGAGAGAAAGTGAACATGAAAGGGAAATATGTATTTGCCAACCTGTTACATGATTATTGTGAATAAGGCCTGTACATATTTACTGTTAAATATTTACACACACATACACATGGATTTAGTACTGTAGATATGTGGTAGTGTTGGAGTAGGGGCCTGAGGACACAGTATGTTGTGAAATCTGTGAATGTATTGTAATGTTTTTTTAAATTGTATAAACTGCCTTTATTTTGTTGGACCCCAGGAAGAGTAGCTGCTGATGGGGATCCATAATAAATACAAATACTGTTACAATAACCTTGTTTTCACCATATAGAACCCTAGATAATGGCATACAAAATATGAATTTACCATAAAGCATGAACAATATTTTTTTACCTTCACCGCTGACAGTAACTGACGTGGGGTTGATGTTGAAAGCTGTGATGTTTTGTGCAGCCTTTATCAAAACGATGCCAATTTCCTTGGAATTTGGCACAGCGGAGGAGCTAAATGCTAACTTCATGGTGTTAATGATTGATCCATTTCTGGGAAAAAATTTGAGATTGTTTTAATGACAGTTGAGCCTTGCAATGCAGAACTACAATATATTTTCATAATTAAATATTTATTTACTTTAAAAAGGAATTATATGAGGTATACTTTTTTTATCAATTATTTATTTATTCCTTTTGTTTAATGATGTAGCATGTTTATATCCATTTTCATGAAATCTGTATACGGTTCTTTGGCTGTAGAATTCAATTAATTAAAATCAACATAATCAATTGAATGCAAACAAATCACCTGAATTTTATTACTGTCAAACTGTTGAAAGAGGCGAAAGCTGATCGATAGAAAGGTTCAAGCTGGAATGCAAAAACATGTAAAGTTTAGATCAACAAGTACATTTTTTTAACCTTTATTTAACTAAGCAAGTCAGTTAAGAACAAATTCTTATTTACAATGATTGTCTAACCGGCCAAACCCTAACCCAGACGACGCTGGGCCAATTGTGCGCCTCCCTATGGGACTCCCAATCACGGCCGGTTGTGATACAGCTTGGAATCAAACCAGGGTCTGTAGTGACACCTCTAGCACTGAGATGCAGTGCCTTAGACCGCTGAACCACTCGGTATTCCATACATACTAGTCGTATGTAGGGGATACACATGGTATACACCGTCCAACCAAATGCGTACTTGCAGGTTCCTTCTCGACAATGTAATAATAATAAGAAATAATAAAAGATAATTGCTCTCTAGAGTATAATATTAGCACAAGTATAATAGACGAAGGTGCAATTTATAGTCAAATATTTACACGTGTTTTGGGGAAGGGGGGATTGGGGGGAAAGTGTTTAAATTATGCAGTATTTAGCAATCATAATAAGAGTCAACTGAAAGGTGATTATTACTGTATTCTACCCCTCTCATCACGACCTTCCCACATTTGTGTTCTTCTCATTCCTTCAGGAGGCTCACCTGTGCTTTAATCAGTGATGCTCGAGTTTGAAAGGCCTGAGAGGATGAGGTTGATAGGTCGGAGATAAATGTTTCTCCTTTGGACGTGAACTCCACAGACACTGTAGTGAGTGTATTTGTGGCCACAGAGGTAGTGGTGGCAGCAGCAGTTGTAGTGGTTGGAGCAGCTGGGACAACGGTTGTGATGACAGGAGTAGCCGTTGTAATTGTGGTGGCACCTGTGGATGTATTTGGGACCCCTGTGAACAGAAAATGAACGAAATGTGAACTTTGTGTATGACCTGACAGTTTGTCTTTTAGAACTGTCAAATTTGAATTAGACATTTTAATATCAAAACTTTTTTAGAAAGATTTGAAGTTAAAATGTACTTGTGATGTACTACTGTGTACAACTTGATAACGTGGGATGTCTCTCCAGGATTGTCTCTTATTTGGTGCAATATACTTGCCGCTCAAATTAGAATATTATCCTAAATGCAATCATAGGTTTAAGAAACGCAACAGATTGCAATGTTTAATGTATATTATATGAAACAACAGGTTATTGAGAAAGAAACCCTTCACCAGGCATTTATAGTATTGCTTTCCAGTGTATTTATATAAAAATAAAAAAATGTAATCCAACAGTTTGAAATGCACTTCTGGAAGTTCTATCTAGCAACAACTCAACTGTAGTTATAGTAGGAACAGCAGATGTAGGACCACCTGAAATAAAATGATATCTTATTATTAATCCTTAAGAGTCTACTGAGGCAGCCGTTCGTCAATCTAAGTAACATCATAAAAAAATCCCCGTCAAAATCCATCAGTTTAAACTAGAGATTTGTGCCAATCCACCGCATCCGCTTATGTTGGCCTTCCGCATTAGCGGTGGAAGGTGGCTGAGCTACAGCACTTTTTAGGGCCTTATTTCCATTATTTGACAAATTTGAGTACTGTTACCAGTCACTTTCAAGTTTAGCTACCTTTGTTGGTGTCTTGCCTAAATTGCTCCACAATTGTATTGCGAATGTGTGAATCACTGCATATTTTGACATTTAACTATTTATGTAAATTCAATGTTTTTTTAACATACACAGCCCTTTTGTCACAGATCTATTGTTTTTGCACTTGTACCTATGGTCAGATGACATGACAATAGAGCACTTTGGCCACGTACACCAATGGTGGCTTTGGCCTTCAAAAGAACGATGTATATCCAGAAGGTATCTCATCCCTACTGTAAAATCTGATGGTGGATCTTTGATGTTATGGGGCTATTTTGCTTCCACTGGTCCTGAGATCCTTTTTAAAGGTGAATGGCATCATGAACTTTACCAGGACATTTTAGAAAAAAAACCTGGTTACCTCTGCCAGAAGGCTTTAACTTGGCAACAAGTGAATCTTCCAGCAAAACAATAACTCCAAACACACATCAACATACAAAAAGAAATGGTTAATTGACCACAAAATCTATATTTTGCAATGTCCATATCAGTCTCCGGACTTGAACCCCATTGAAAACCTGTGGTTTGAATTAAAGAAGGCAGTCCATAAGCGCAGACCAAAGGGTACTAGGATCTGGAAATAATCTGAATGAAGGAATGGTCAAGATCCCTCCCAATGTGTTCTTCAGTCTAATAAAACATTTTAGAAAAAGTCTAAGTGTTGTTTTTGAGATTCAGGTTGCTGGAGTATTGAAACAGGGGATCGTATCTATTAGAGATATTTTTTCATTACTTGTTCAAAACAATTGTCAAATAATGTCAAATAATATCATTTGTAAAATGTCTTTGATCACACAATAAAGGTCCGTATTTGTGTAATTTATTTTACATAGTCTTTTTGCTTATTGTTTTTCAAGGGATCCAATAATTCCGGACCCCACTGTATGTCAACGGATCATTTTGGTGAATCCATTTCATAGGTTTACTTACTGATAATAGTGATGGAGTTTGGAACCACAGAGAGGTTGAAGGTAGAGTTTGGATTGGTCACAGCCTCTTTCAGTGTGTCTTTAATGTCAATGTCCTTGGGCATAGTTGCATTAGTGATAGTTGCAATGGCGGTCTCATTGAACACCACTTCCAGCTCCACCTGTGTGTCTGCTGCCATACGAGAACGGAACACTGGTCTGCAAAGGGCACAAATTTCAGATGTCAAGGGTCAAATCAAAAGCTGACTGGAAAGTGGACAGTCATGCATGTCCAGCTTGCACCTAAGGTCATAACAATATCATCACAATGGAATCAACATAGAAAATATCCTGATGACAAGAATGTTGACTGGTGAATGTTTTTAAATGCAATATAATGCTTAAAATATTATTTTGAGAAATACTTTTTCAAGCTATTGGATAAATTGAATCAAGCTACTTTAGAGGTAGAATAGAATAGAATATTACATGAATGAAATGACAATCGTCCGGATGAAAAAAATCCCATATTTTGCTCGATAGATCACGTCACACTGTTTGAGAAAAGAACAGACAACATTCATGGACTATAGAATAGAATGAATAATGTTCTACATACAAAAAAACTACATTTCTGTTGTTTTATTTTCTGTCACTTTATTTAAGCTTGATATGAGGTAAAAAAAGTAACTCTGTCCCAGTACGTCGACCATATTCTCAGTAATAATCAAAACAAATAAATACAAGAAAGATATGATCACAGGACTTACCACTGAAGTAATGGTTACCGCAAGTGTTTGAAATTCTGTGCTTTGAGGATTACTCAAAGCTGGTACAAAAACCTCTTGTATGGTGAGTTGTAATGTAACCACTGCAAGATGTGCAGTCGTTGTGGTAGTTGTTGTCGTAGTAGTAGAAGTAGTTGGAGTTGTGCTGGTAGTTGTCATAGCCAATGTTGGTGCTGTGCTTGAAACAGTAGTTGAGGGGGCCACAGATGTGGTTGTAGTTGTAGAACCAGTAACAGGAACAGTGACGGGTTCTCCAGTTGGTATTGTGATGGCAGAACCAGGTACTGTGGTAACAGGAACAGCTGTTGTTGAAGGGGCAGTTGGGGAAAAAAGGACACTCTATTACTATTTGAAAGATGCTTCAATTGAAACTTGTGCTTAAGCTGTACTGGTGAAATACTAGTGTGTGCCTTTAAAGTAATATTCTCTGAAATATGTGCAGCTGCATAACATATCACCAACCGACTGAGATGAATGTAGTGGTTGTGATTCCTTTTGTTGTTGATGTTGCAACAGGTGTAGCTGTTGTATTTGTCGAGACATCTGTGGCTGTGCTTGAGGTCCCTGTGAAGAGAAAATACCAGTAATGAGAGTTCATACCGAGAATACATTGTACGAAATTTCACCGATTTTGGTGGGCTACATGATAACATGGG